>NC_140991.1:103801792-104483294 GCF_052327205.1 Somniosus microcephalus | reverse complement strand
CTCCGACTCACTTGCTCCCTCCCTCCAGTCCCGGGCGGCGTCTCAAGCCCGAGACACACAGCGCGGTAGCGTAGGCCCAGCCGCAATTGGCGGTCTTCAAGCCGGCTCGGGAGGGTGGGGGGTGGGGCTCGGGAGGATGGGAAGGGGGGGAAGGGTTACCCCGGCAACCGGGCCTGGCACTCACAGCCTCAAGCCGGCTGATGCCCGTTCCCAGGGCTTGGCTCCAGCCGCAATCGGCGGTCTTGAAGCAGGCTGCGGCTCGGGAGGGCGGGGCTCCGAGAGGGCGTGAAGGGGGGGGAAGGGTTACCCCGGCAACTGGGCCTGGCCCTCACAGTCTCAAGCCGGCTCACGCCCGTTCCTGGGGCTAGCTCCATTTCCAGCCGCAGGCCACTCGCCCCCTCCTCTCTCCTTCCCTCTGTCTCTCTCTCCTCCCCCCCTCCCCTCTCCCCCTCCCTCTCCCCCCTCCCCTCTCCCCTCCCCCCCTCCCTTTCCCCCCTCCCTCCCCCCTCCCTCCCCCTCTCCCCCCTCACTCCCCCCTCTCCCCCCTCCCCCCTCTCCCCACCTCCCCCCTCTCTCTCCCCCCTGCCTCACCCTCTCTCTCTCTCCTGCCTCACCCTCTCTCTCTCCCCCTCTCTCTCTGCCCCCTCCCTCCTGCTCTCTCTCTCCCCCCAGTCACTCTCTCTCTTCCCCCAGTCGCTCTCTCTTTCCCCCCCAGTCGCTCTCTCTCTTCTGCCCAGTCGCTCTCTCTCTTCCCCCCAGTCGCTCTCTCTCTCTCTTCTAACAACAACATGCCCTCAAAAACCCTCGGCACCGCCGGGCACCCCCCAGCTAGTCTCTACATATATATATAATTGCTCTTCTGTCTGTCTGTCTGTCTGTCTGTCTGTCTGTCCTCTATACACTCAAAAGTTATAGAGCGTACCTACACGTGTGTGACATCAAAAGAAAGTTTACGATTCCGGAACGGTCTTAAGCATATTTACTTTTCGGTGAGACAAAAATTTTGCTGACGGTATCCAAAAAACATTCAAAATTCTGCTCATTATCCACTCATTAGCATTGAGTGATGTGAAGTTTGACCAATCGTACAGTCGAGCGACCCGACGGTCGACCAATCGCTGCGTCACGGGGGCGGGTTCATTGCGTGTGCGGGCAGGCCGTCCTAGAGTTGAGTGACGTGATGATTGACCAATCCTACAGTTCAGTGACCTGACGGTTGACCAATCGATGCGTGTGTGGGCGGGCCTAACCCTTCCAAACTCTTCATTTCTTTTTCCCGCTTTCTGCATGTTTATTTTCAAATCTACATTTCCAGCAAAAAAAATTGCTTTTAAAACACAATTAAATTGTTTTTAAAAAAAGTTAATTCATTTGTAAATATTTTCTCTAACCTGATTCATTTTCCTAGTTTCCCCATTTTTGCAGGCCTCGAAGCCTGGGTCTCTCCTCCGCAGCCACGCCCGAGCTAGGCACCTCCCGTCCCGGTCAACAAGCGGCCTGCGATCGCCGCCATCTGTGTGAAGGCTGGAGGGGCGGGCCTGAGCCGAGCGTCGCCACCAGCCGCTATCTTAGTAAAGGCGAGCAGGGCGGGAGAGCGGGGCTCGGGAGGGCGGGAAGGGGGGGGAAGGGTTACCCTGGCAACCGGGCCTGGTCCTCTCTCACAGCCTCAAGCCGGCTCACGCCCGTTCCCAGGGCTTGGCTCCAGCGCAGGCCCAGCCGCAATCGGCGGTCTTGAAGCCGGCTCGGGAGGGCGGGGGGCTGGGCTCGGGAGGGCGGAAAGGCGGGGGAATGGTTACACCGGCAACCAGGCCCGGCCCTCACAGCCTCAAGCTGGCTCACGCCCGTTCCCAGGGCTGGGCTCCAGCCGCAATCGGCGGTCTTGAAGCAGGCCGGGGCTCGGGAGGGCGGAGGGTGGGGCTCGGGAGGGCGGGAAGGCGGGGGAAGGGTGACCCCGGCAACTGGGCCCGGCCGTCTCTCACAGCCTCAAGCCGACTCACGCCCGTTCCCGGGGCTTGGCTCCATTTGCAGCCGCGGGCCACTCGCCCTCTCTCTCTCCTTCCCTCTGTCTCTCTCTCCTCTCCCCCTTCCCCTCTCCACCCTCCCTCTCCCCCTCCCCCTCCCCTCTCCCGTCTCCCCTCCCCTCTCCCCTCCCCTCTCCCCTGCCTCACCTTCTCTCTCTCCCCCTCTCTCTCTCCCCCACCCTCCCTCCCCTCTCTCTGCCCCCTCCCTCCCCCTCTCTCTGCCCCCACCCTCCCGCTCTCTCTGCCCCCTCCCTCCCCCTCTCTCTGCCCCCTCCCTCCCTCCCCCTCTCTCTGCCCCCTCCCTCCCCCTCTCTCTGCCCCCACCCTCCTGCTCTCTCTGCCACCTCCCCCCTCTGTCTGCCCCCTCCCTCTCTCCCCCTCTGTCTGCCCCCTCCCTCCCTCCCCCTCTGTCTGCCCCCTCCCTCCCCCTCTCTCTGCCCCCTACCTCCCTCCCCTCTCTCTGCCCCCTCCCTCCCCTCTCTCTGCCCCCTCCCTCCATCTCTCTCTGCCCCCCTCCCTCCCCCTCTCTCTGCCCCTCCCTCCCCCTCTCTTTGCCCCCTCCCCCTCTCTCTGCCCCCTCCCTCCCCCTCTCTCTGCCCCCTCCCTCCCCCCTCTCTCTGCCCCTCCCTCCTCCTCTCTCTGCCCCTCCCTCCCCCTCTCTCTGCCCCCTTCCTCCCTCTCTCTTCCCCCTCCCTCCCCCTCCCTCCCCTCTCCCTACCTCCCCCTGTCTCTCTCCCCCTCTCTCTCTCTCTCTCCCCCCTCTTTCTCACTCCCCTCTCTCTCTCTCCCCCCAGTCTCTCTCTCTCCCCCCAGTCTCTCTCTCTCCCCCCAGTCTCTCTCTCTCTCTCTCCCCCCAGTCTCTCTCTCTCTCTTCTCCCCATCTCTCTCCCTCTCTCCCAATTCACAATTCACAATTCAAATCGCTTTATTGGCATGATAAGTTACATCTTATGTTGCCAAAGCATCAAAATACATTTATGGTTTAGCACATAAACGCAGTTCTATTCATACAGTGTATAAACAGGTATATCCCTGAGTGTATAAATATACATTCGCATTGTTTATATATATTCTTTTCTTAGTTTACTGGTTGTCCCTCTGTTCATGGCAAGCTGTAACATAGTGTGCCGCCAGTGTTATACAGCTTCTCTCCTCTCCCAGTAGGAATGGGAGTATTTGGTTGTCATTCAGATTTCTGAAATCAGGGCATATTTGTGAGAATTTTTGGTAGAAATTCTCCCTGATGCCCTGATATTTTCCGCAGGCTGTGAGGAAGTGCATCTCTGTCTCCACTACTCCCTGACTGCAGTGAGAGCATATCCTGTCTTCTCTTGGTAGCCTGGTCTGCCTGTGTCTGCCTTTTTCGATCGCTAGGCTATGTTCGCTAAGTCTGTACCTTGTCAAGGTTCTTCTCAGTTTGTTATCCTTTACCATGGTCAGGTAATCAGCTATGTTGTATTGTCTGTTTAGGGCCAAGTAGCAATTGAGTTTGCTTTGGGTTTTTGTTGTTTCTGCCCAATATGTCAGATATTTTTCCTTTTGCTTAGCGACGATTGTGTTGGGTCGAATTCTTTGTGTTACCCTGTCACTGTCCTGGGGCTGGTTATTGTTAGTATTGTTAGTAGTTACTTCACTGAGTCCCAGGACTAGTTGACTGAGGGTATTCTTCTTTATGGTCAGCTCTTGGCATTTCAGGGCGTCGTAGTGATAGCAATGGGGGTTGCTCATTTGTAGGTGGTTCCAAAATTTGGTGGCTCTTTTTTGGATAGTGATTATTAATGGATATTGGCCTAGTTCCGCCCTGCATGCATTGTTTGCTGTTTTCCTTTGAGTCCGGAGGATACTTTTACAGAATTCTGCATGTAGGATCTCAATTGGGTGTTTGTCCCATTTTGCAAATTCTTGTTGAGTTAGCGGTCCCCATACCTCACTGCCATAGAGTGCAATTGCTTCAATTACTGATTTGAAAATTTTGAGCCAAATGCTAATTGGGATTTCTATTTGGATTGATTTTTTGATGGCATAGTAAGCCCTTCTTGCTTTCTCTTTCAGTTCATTCACAGCCAGTTTGAAGTTTCCCGTAGAACTGATTTTTAAGCCCAAGTATGTGTAGTTAGTGGTTTGTTCAATTTTGGTTGTTCCTACTGTGAAATTTATTTTGGGTCCCTGATGTTTGGATCTTTGCTGGAACACAAGGACTTTGGTTTTTTGGGGATTTATTGTCAGGCCCCAGTCTCTCTCTCTCTCTCTCTCTCTCCTACCCAGTCACTCTCTCTCTCCCCTCCCCAGTCTCTCTCTCTCTCTTCCCCAGTCTCTCTCTCTCTCTCCCCCCCAGTCTGTCTCTCTCTCTCTCTCCCCCAGTCTCTCTCTCTCTCTCTCTCTCTCCCCAGTCTGTCTCTCTCTCTCTCTCTCCCCCAGTCTCTCTCTCTCTCACTCTCTCTCCCCAGTCTGTCTCTCTCTCTCTCCCCCCAGTCTCTCCCTCTCTCTCTCCCCCCAGTCTCTTTCTCTCTCCCCCAGTCTCTCTCTCTCCCCCAGTCTCTCTCTCTCTCTCCCCCAGTCTCTCTCTTTCTCTCCCCCAGTCTCTCTCTCTCTCTTTCTCTCCCCCAGTCTCTCTCTCTCTCTTCTCCCCCCAGTCGCTCTCTCTCTTCCCCCCAGTCGCTCTCTCTCTTCCCCAGTCGCTCTCTCTTCCCCCCCAGTCGCCCTCTCTCTTCCCCCAGTTGCTCTCTCTCTTCCCCCCAGTCGCTCTTTCTCTTCCCCCCAGTCCCTCTCTCTCTTCCCCCAGTCGCTCTCTCTCTTCCCCCCCAGTTGCTCTCTCTCTTCCCCCCAGTCGCTCTTTCTCTTCCCCCCAGTCGCTCTCTCTCTTCCCCCAGTCGCTCTCTCTCTTCCCCCCAGTCACTCTCTCTCTTCCCCCCATTCGCTCTCTCTCTTCCCCCCAGTTGCTCTCTCTCTTCCCCCCAGTCGCTCTCTCTCTTCCCCCCAGTCGCTCTCTCTCTTCCCCCCAGTCGCGCTCTCTTCCACCTAGTCGCTTTCTCTCTTCCCCCCCAGTCATTATCTCTCTCCCCCCCAGTGTCTCTCTTCTCCCCCCAGTCTCTCTCTCTCTCTCTTCCAACAACAACATGCCCTCAAAAAACCCTCGGTACCGCCGGGCACCCCAGCTAGTGCTTAATAAAAGAGTTAAACTGTAATACTCCGTTGTCCTGCAATTTATTATTTTTATATGAAGTGTGCAAACAAGACATGGTGTCAGAATAGGTGAAGTAAGATTTAAAAATGAGCGTAACAGGGCACGTTTAGTAGAACGCAATTGCGCAGCAAAATGTGTAAAGATGAAATGTACTAATTATTCGTATGTTTAATTGCAGAGATGACCATACCAGTTTAGAGAGATGAAACTTACAAAAGAGACACTGACATAACCCTTTTCTGGAAAAATGAAACTTAGTAGTGGTCAAGAGAGAGAGGGACTCGTTTCTCAGAAATCACATGACCTGATGACTCATTAACAAGAAATCAGAGGGTCCACAGGCCCCTGCAGTGAAAAGTGAAACTTATGTTATTGGTTACCTTGTAGAAGTTAGACACACCTAGTTAGTGATTAATGTATAGACTTTTAAATCAATTGGACCTCTGGAGTAGGAGGTCTTGGAATATGTGTATAACTGTGTAAACCTCAAGAGATTCGGTGGAGTCGGAGCCTTGTGTTGGGACGCAAGAGCCACAGCTCCCCAGGCCTGAATAAACCGTTTTTACTTCAATTATTGGGTCTGTCTTTCTTACAACAAGCCAGTGTCGTCGACATTGTATATCACTTAGTCCGCACTTTGGGGGCTTACATCAATAGGGATTGTAAATGGACATCGATGGAGCTCCCTCACTTCAAGTGGATTGGGAATCTTTGAACTTAACTGGAGAATGGCGCAAGTTCAAGCAACATGTGGAGTTGATGTTCTCGGGTCCGCTGAAAAGCAAAGGGGAGGAAGAAAGATGCAGCTACCTACTCCTGTGGATCGGAGAAAAAGGGAGAGACATTTTTAACACATGGTCGCTCACCGCGGATGAAGCAAAGGTACTGAAAAGTTATTTTGACCGTTTTGAATTAAATGTGATGCCCAAGACAAATACGATATTCGCTAGGTACAAGTTTCAGGAGAAAATACAAGGAGCTCGTGAGTCATTTGAACAGTTCGTGACTGAGTTAAAACTGCTGGTAAAAGACTGTGAATATGCAGATAAAGATGAGATGGTCAGAGACCGCATCATGTTTGGAATACACTCAGCTAAAGTGAGAGAGAAACTTTTGAATGTTGGGTCCGGGCTAACGCTGGACAAAGCTATGGACATAGCTAGATCGCACGAGATAGCCCAAGCACAGTTGAAAACCATAACCGGTGCCACGAGCAGCTCGCATGAACAGACGGTGCACACAGTTAATAGACACACACCAAAGAACACCGCCCAGAGAGCGTGTTTTAGAACAGAAAGAACAGAGAGAGTTCTAAAAATGAGCGACGCAGATATAAAACGCTTCAAAAACTGTGGATGTTGTGGAAACAAGGTGCATGGGGAAAAGGAGCACTGCCCTGCCAAAGGAAGGCAACGTGCTAAATATGGCAAATGGAACCACTTTGCTAAAGTTTGCAGGACTGTTTTTGGAAGAGCAGTACACACAGTGAGTGACAGCCAAATGCCAGATAGAGAGCTAAATGCAGAGGAACTGTTTATTGATTCTGTGTCACTGAAAAAACAGATTTCAGAGACTGAGCAAGCCTTTGCAGATATTGAGATAGGAAAACAGGGCACAGAGCTTAAGTTTAAACTAGACACTGGAGCTCAGGTTAATGTAATTCCTCTGAGTGAGTATCACAGCTTAAAGGGCGAGTGTGCGCTACAGCCCACCTCATGCAGACTGACCAGCTATGGGGTGAGCAGCTCATTGTAAAAGGCACATACGTGATGAAATACAAGTACAAAGAAAGTGACATGATGTGCGACTTTTACATTGTTGACACTCGAGCACCTCCGGTGCTAGGTCTAAAGGCATGTTTAGACATGGACCTCATCAAGCTAATGCTATCATTGACAGCACCAGTTGAGAAGCAAACAGTCATGGAGGAGTTTGCTGACATTTTCAAAGGAATCGGACTATTCCCAGGTGAATGCACTATTCACCTTGACCCAGCAGCAACCCCTGTGGTTTGCCCACCGAGAAGGATACCCCTTGCTCTACGTAGTCACCTGAAGGAGGAGCTACAGAGTATGGAGAATACAGAAATCATCGTCCGGGAAACAGAACCGACAGAGTGGGTCAACGCGTTAGTAGTGGTTGAGACACCACGTACAGGCAAGCTCAGAGTCTGTCTCGACCCCAGAGATTTGAACAAGGCTATCAAATGCCCTCACTACCCTCTACCAACGCTAGATGACATCACACCCAAGCTAGTGGGAGCACGTTACTTCAGTGTAATGGACGCACGATCAGGATACTGGACTATCAAGCTCACGGAAGAGTCATCTAAGCTAACAACGTTCAACACACCATTTGGATGCTACCAATTTCTGCGTTTACCATTTGGCCTTATCTCAGCTCAGGGTGAATTCCAGCAGAAGATTGACGAAACCTATGAAGGCCTCAACGGAGTAGTCACAATCGTAGATGACATCCTTATCTATGGCAGGAATAGAGAGGAACATGACAGGAACCTCCGTGCGATGCTACAAAGATCACGGGAGAAAGGTATCCGGCTCAACCCCGAGAAAAGCATAATCGGATCCATCGAGATCAGTTATTTCGGGCATCGCCTCTCAACTGATGGCATTAAGCTGGATCCAGAGAAAATCTCCGCCATCAAGAAGATGGAGCCGCCGAAGAACCGCGCAGAGATAGTACTAGGCATGGTTAACTACTTAGCCAAGTTTGCCCCGAGCCTCTCCGAAATCAACACACCCATGCGTCAGTTGCTCAAATAATCCAATGAGTTCCTGTGGGACAAACAACATGACGCAACATTTCAGAAAATGAAAGACCTAATCACCAGAGAACCAGGACCAGTTCTTGACTATTTTGACCCCAACAAAGAGCTCAGACTACAAGTGGATGCGTCAAAGTACGGACTAGGCGCAGTATTACTGCAAGAAGGAAAGCCCATCGGCTATGCTTCCAGATCTCTCACAGATAGTGAAATCAACTATGCTCAAATCGAGAAAGAGCTATATGCAATTCTGTTTGGTTGTAAGCGTTTCCACCAGTACGTCTATGGCCGACAAGTCATTGTGGAATCTGACCACAATCCCCTCGAGTCAATCATGAGGAAACCACTAGCCGCAGCCCCACCAAGGCTACAGAGTGATCCTTCAGCTGCAGAAGTACGACTTCACAATCATTCACCATCCAGGCAAAGACATTCCTGTCGCAGACAAGCTCTCCAGAAAGTCTCTTAGCTACCAGGACAGCAGCCTCAGTGAGGATGTGCAGGTGCACATGGTTTTCAACAGCTTACCTGTGAGTGACTCAAAACTGAAGGAGATCCAAGCAGGAACAGAGAAAGATGCACAACTCACACTGCTGAGCAAAGTCATATATGAAGGATGGCCTGAGGAAAGGAGGCAATGCCCTCAGAGCATATCTGAATTCTGGAACCACAGAGACGAACTGTCACAAATCAACAGAATCGTCTTCAAAGGGGAGAAAATCATCATTCCTACCAGTCTCAGAGAAGAGATGTTGACAAAAATTCATGCTGGACATATGGGCATGGATAAATGCAAACAAAGAGCACGTGACATTATGTTTTGGCCCAGAATGTGCAAACACATTGAGGACATTGTCAGAAAATGTTCCATTTGTCTAGAATGCCGCCCATCAAATGTCAAAGCGCCCATCTCTTTTTTTTACATGGCAGCTGTCTCTCATTCTGCCAGTACATTTCACACCTAATCTGAGCCGTCTTTTGTCTCTTTACTAGTCCTATCACCATCTCGTCTCGTTTTGAATACCTCTTAATATCTATTCACTTCTTTTGTTCCCTCCCCAGCCCTCCTTTCAATCTATTTCAATTCCTTTCCAGTTTTGAAGAAGGGTTTCGACCCGAAACATCGACTCTAATTTCTCTCCATGGATGTTGCCTGGCCTGCTGAGTTTTTCCAGCATTTTCTGTTGTTATTTCAAAGAGCCCATGATACCTCATCGTATCCCAGACAGGCCCTGGCAGGTTGCGGCAACGGATCTGTTCACACGGAACAATGAGGACTACATAGTGACTGTTGATTACTGCAGCAGATTTTTTTGAACTGGACAAGCTTCACAGCACCACATCTGCAGCTGTGATCCACAAGCTAAAGGCAGCCTTTGCCAGGCATGGCATGGTAGAGACTTTACTCTCAGACAATGGCCCCCAATACAAATCAAAAGAGTTCGAGTCGCTTGCCAAGGCATGGGATTTCACATATGTCACATCAAGCCCACATTAACCTCAAAGTAATGGCCTTGCTGAAAAAACTGTCCAGATTGCAAAAACGCTCATGGACAAAGCCAAAGCGGACAAAAGAGACCCCTACATCAGTCTCCTTGAGTACCGCAACACTCCGGTTGACAACTTCAAGTCACCAGCACAGCTGTTGATGAGCCGCAGACTTCATTCAATCCTTCTAAGCACCAACCAGCAGCTGCAGCCAGAGGTCATCAGCTGCAAGCAAGTGCATGCAAAGCATGTACAGAGACAGCAACACCAAAAGAGATACTATGACAGGTCAGCTAGACTACTGCCGCCGCTGCACAATGGAGAATCCGTCAGAATCCAGGAGCATGACTACTGGAAGCCAGCAGTCGTCATCCAGCCAGCTGACACTGAGCGATCGTATCACGTCCGCACCCCAGAAGGACAGGTGTACCGCCGCAATCGCAGGCACCTCCTGAACACCAAGGAACAACACCGTCTTTCCGACGAGAGGATCAGTTCAACAGAGTGTGATGAACAGAGCAATACACAAAACACATCATACTTACCTGAACCTAAACCTGAACCTGAATTGTTGACCGATTCAGGAGCATGCTCAGTTTCATACCACACAAGGTCGGGACGAGAGGTCAACCCTAGAGTTATCCTTGACTTGTGAACTGTCAAAGGGTGTAGGCGGATCGCTGCCCTAAAAAAAACTGAACATCGTTATTGAAACGTTGAGATGTTTTCAGCGCTAGTTAAATGCTGAGTTTACTTATATGTTTATTCTACCGAGAACATTATGTAGAAGAAAGGTTTAAAAGTAATGCATAACATTTTTCTTTTAAAAGAAAGGTGATGTAACATTTGCATATTGAATTATCATTGGCCCGCAGGCATCTGTAAGGAATACCTATTATATTCACATGTGATCACATGCTGAGTTGTCATTGGCCTGCAGGCATCTGTAAGGACTACTATTGTTTTGAAGACCCAGGCTAGGGGTCCTAATGCCAGGCCTTTCCCCACTGGTGCTGCTATGAGTAAGATCACAGACCTAATGCTTAATAAAAGAGTTAAACTGTAATGCTCCTGTAACCCCTTCACGGTTCTCTAGATATATGTGAGATGTGGTCTCTGTTGTAGACAGTATTCTATAGTCCAGTAAGGAGATCATTACTACAATGGCTTAATTCTAATTATCTTACTTTATAGTTTTAACGTCAGACAGTATAAGAAGATTACGGGTCAATGACCTAAATTAGACATTTGCATACATTAGAATGAATCTAGACATAATAAACATACATTCTCCATTTATATGGATTCAAAGGAGAATCTGTCCCTGTGTCCAAATTCGAGTGCACTCTTTCGTTGGCGCGCTTAAGTTGGAGCTCATGGTATGTATAATGTCTGCAAGACTTACGACTCCGAACCCCTTCGTTGAATTCTCTTCACGATCACTGAATCCCACTTTGAGTTCTGGATGCAGAGCTACTAATACGAAGGGCGGCGGCCGAGTTTGGAAGCCCGGGACGGGATGCGGCAGCCATTTGCCTCCTGAGCCCTCTTTTCAGAGCTCCTGCCCTCTTTTTTTCCAGTCGCTCGCGCTCTCGGGCTTCGCTCTTTTAAACTGCCGGGCTCTGCTCGCGCTCTCGGGCCTCGCTCTTTTAAACTGCCGGGCTCTGCTCACGCTCTCGGGCCTCACTCTTTTAAACTGGCGGGCTCTGCTCTTTTAAACTGCCGACTCCACCCCTTCCTCCTGGGGTTTCTGCCTGGAGACTGCGCAGCCTCACTGTCTGCAACAGCTGATACTGGTGCAGAATTATGGAAAGTCTGCTCTTAGTCACATTGTGTCCTTAAAAGTTCTTGCCGTACCTTCACATGGGCAACTTTAACCCAGTGATTTATAACAATAATAATACAGTGTCTAAGTTAAAGATTGATAACCATACTTAGCGTACATAACATTTCCAGTGGGTATTACACTCCCCCCCTACCAAATATAGGCATGTCCCCATGACTAATGAACTTTACACATAAGTGGTTGCATGCTTCCCAACCATGTATAAAGGGAGGTAACATATCGAACCGTAGGGGCTATCATTACACTTGGCACTCCTAGTGTACTGTATGTCAATCTTTCAGGAACCTTCTTAACTCGCTGTGAGCTCCTTATTTCGGATACCCGGTCTTCAGTTCCTTCAACTACGCTGAAGGCGTTGGTTCCTTTGTTATCATGCCTTTCAGTCTCTTTTATCTCCTTCTCGGAAGCATCTGGTTCTTCCCAGACCATGTCCAAGTCTGAGCTAAATGGTTCAGACAATTTATCCAGATTCTGTCTTATGCGTCTTTCTGGGAGGTCGTACCATAGATCCCATTCTTCACCTTCTGACTCATCAGGTTCCTCATGATCCACACACTGTGTCATGGGTTTTCTGTCTTCTGGAACAAAGTTTTCCTGGTTTCTCGTTTTTTTCCTTCTTCTTCTCTGCAGGGTTCTCCTACTAGGTGTCGGCTCATTATCCGCTGGCGGATCCAGACGCACGCTGTCCCAATGGCAGGATATGATTCCGGTGCAGTATTTTTATGGGTCCATTCCCACCTGCAGGTTTTAGCTGAAACACAGGTAGTTGTGACATTTGACTTTCAACAATGTAAGGTGTAGAAGCCCAGCGGTCTGCTAACTTATGTTTCCCTTGAAGTCCTAGGTTCCGTATGAGAACTCGGTCACCAGACATGAGTTGGGAAAACCGGATCTTCTGGTCATACCTCTGCTTATTTCCTTTATTCTGTTTGGCAGAAACAGACTCAGCAAGTTCATAAGCAGCTTGCAATTCCTTTCTCATGTCAGATACATACTTGAGGTAAGTTCTCTGTGATGTGCCATCACTGGATACTCCGAAACACAAATCCACCGGCATCCTCGCTTCACGTCCAAACATGAGGTAGTACGGTGAAAAACCAGTAGCGTCATTTCGGGTACAATTATAAGAATGAACAAGATGTCCAATGTGCCGACTCCACTTGTTCTTTCACTTTGAATCCAGCGTTCCAAGCATATCTAACAAAGTACGGTTAAACCGCTCAGGTTGAGGATCTCCCTGAGGATGGTATGGAGTTGTTCTTGACTTCTCAATCCCGAGCATGGACAACAACTCATGTATAAGTCTACTTTCAAAGTCTCTACCTTGATCACTGTATATTCGCTTTGGCAGTCCATAGTGGATGAAGTATTTCTCCCACAACACTTTGGCAACGGTGGATGCTTTCTGATCCTTTATGGGAAAAGCTTGGGCATAGCGAGTATAATGATCTGTAATGACCAAGACATTTGCGGTATTGCTGGAATCGGGTTCGATGGACAGAAAATCCATACAGACAAGGTCTAGAGGTCCATCACTTTGCATATGAAACAGAGGAGCAACTCTTTTAGGTAAAGTCTTTCTCTGGACACAGCGTGCACAGGACTTGCAGAACTCCTCAACCGCAGACTTCATACGCGGCCAATAGAATCTGTCCTTGACCAACCCATAGGTCTTATCTACTCCCAGATGACCTGCGTCATCATGCAAAGACTTCATCACTATTTCCCTGTACTTTTCAGGCAGGACCAACTGTGAATGGCATGGTTTAGTGGGTGGGTGAGTGATTCTACACAACACTCCCTCTTTAATTTCCAAGTGGTCCCATTCTCTTAGGAGCAGACGACAGTCAGGATGTTTTGATTTGTCGATCTGTGTAATATCACCCAGACGGAGAGCTGAAAACACCTCATGAATACCGGGATCCTCCTGTTGTGCTTTGGATATTTCAGATGAACACAACATGGGTAAGTTTTGCACATCCAAACTGGAAAGGTTGCAAAATGCCTGGGGAACAGCATGCATTGACGCTCCCAAGTGGGCAATCTCTCGGGCATGAAATGAATTCTTTGGTCCAGATACCACGGACATCTGACACATTACTTTCACATCTGCTGAAGCAACATCTTTCCACTCTGGTTTCTGGTAGTGTGGGCGACGAGACAGAGCATCTGCGTCAATGTTCTGGTTCCCAGGTCCGTACCTGAGACTAAAGTCGTAAGCAGATAGTGCAGCAAGCCAGCGGTGGCCGGTGGCATCAAGTTTTGCCGAAGTCAACACATAGGTTAATGGATTATTGTCTGTCCTCACTTCAAACTTCGCTCCATACAGATAATCCTGCAGCTTATCCACCACCCCCCACTTCAACGCCAAGAATTCTAGCTTATGAGCTGGGTAGTTACGCTCTGATGGCGTAAGACTGCGACTGATGAACGCTACAGGTCTCAGCCCTGCTCCTTGGTCCTGATACAACACACCACCCAACCCTTCTTGACTGGCATCCACGTGTAGCACATATGGCAGCTGTGGGTTTGCAAAAGCCAACACGGGGGCTTGAGTAAGACTTTGCTTTAAGGTGTGGAAGGCCTCTTCGCATTTCTCATCCCATCTAACACCAAAAGGCTCAGAAGGTTTGAAGTAGTTCTTGTTCTCTTTATCTTTAGCCTTTTTCTTCCTCTCGGCTGGTGGGAGGTAACCAGCCAGCAGCTGATTCAGAGGATGGGCCACTTTGGAGTAATCCTGCACAAAGCGCCTGTAATATCCGCAGAACCCAAGAAATGACCGCAAGGCAGTCACTGTGTTCGGTTTAGGCCATGTGGTAACAGCTTCGATCTTGGATGGATCTGTGGCTACTCCATCCTGTGATACAATATGCCCCACATAGGACACGGATGTTTGGCAAAACTGACACTTGTCCAATGATAGCTTGAGACCTTCATCCTCCAGGCGACCGAGCACTTTCAGCAACCGAGCTTTGTGTTCTTCAAGGGTTGCCCCAAACACAATGATATCATCCAAGTACACCAATACTTCGAGCAAGTTCATGTCCCCAACTGTTTGTTCCATTATTCTTTGAAAAGTTGCTGGAGTGCCTGAAACTCCCTGTGGCATCCTTTCAAATTGGTAGAACCCAACTGGACATATAAAGGCTGTCTTTTCTTTGTCCGATTCACTCATCGGTATTTGGTAGTATCCACTTCTGAGATCCAACACACTGAACCACTTGCTTCCATTAAAACAAGCCAGTGCATCCTCAATTCTTGGAATGGTGTATTGGTCAGGAATAGTACGTCTGTTAAGCGTCCTAAAGTCCACACACATCCGAATCTTTCCGTTCTTTTTCCTCACCACCACTATAGGAGATGCATAAGGACTCCTGGACTCGGTAATGATCTCAGCTTCTTTTAACTGCGACAGGTGCTGTCTCACTGCTTCGATGTCAGCTGGTGCCAGCCGTCGAGACCTCTCCCGAAAGGGTTTATCCTCGGTAATTCTGATAGAATGGCGAGTACTCTTACTACAACCAACATCAAACTCATGAGTAGAGAAAACTCCTCTCCGCTCCATCATCTTCCTGACTAATCGGTCCTTCCATTCTTTAGGAACGAATGAATCTCCAAAGTTGAAGGAGGAGGGTGTCAGATCTCCGGTTGAGTTAACTTTGGACTCTTCCTTCACATGTGACGACAGTACATTTACAGGAAACAGATGCGCAATCGGCATTCCTTTCCTCAATGTGATTCCTTTGCCTGACATATTCCTCACGGTCACTGTAACTCTCCTTGACATCACAGCTGTCGGGGTCTGCAACTCTGGTCTCACCAGAAGCTCATTTGGAAACCGTGACTCTTCTGCAGGATCATCAGGTGACTCTATCAGAATGGCTTCAGTACCTGGCGTTCCAGGGAATTTTGGTATCCCAGGGATTCTAGCCACTCCTCCAGGATGCAGGGTGATAGGTTTGGCTCGAACGTACCACACAGTTCCTCTTTTGCTATCATCTACGTCGGAAGAAAGTTCAGGCAGTTTCTCAAAAGCCTTTTTGAAAACAGGGTGAATGTGTCTGGTGCTCAAGAAGTTTTCACCTCCCTGCTCTTTGCAGCTTGTCAGGAGTCGTCTCACTATGGGTGTATTACTGCCAGCCAGTATGGAAACCTCACCTTTCACCATGGGGTCAGGGCAAACCAACACAAGTGCATCAATGGTCTCAGTGGTCCCTACATCAGCTTCCAAGAACTCCAACCTCAGCGACAAATAGCCATCATATGGGTAATCAGCAGGACTAAGGCCCCAGATCTGCAGAAGACTGATTGGGGTTAACGGCAAATGCGTCAGGTATCGGTCATAGAAGGATCTGTACAATATGGTAACCTGAGAACCCGTGTCGAGGATAGCTTTAGTATAAATGCCTTCAATCTGTATTGATACAGCAGAACTCGGCCCTACTAAACCTTCAGGTATGATGTCTTTCATATCCCCTCGTCTATTATTGCACTTAGCGGAACGTGTCTTAACTACAGGGACAGCAGGCCGTTCCGTTACTGTGCCCCTTTGTAGTTTCCTGACTTCTTGGTAAGTTTTATGAGACGGTCATTTACTTTTTTTTAGATTTTCCTCACCTCTACATTCTCGCTTGAAATGTCCATCCTTTCCACAGTTATAACAAAAGACTCCAGGTCTATCTCCTTCATGGGGATATCCTTTAGAGGAATCATTCATTTTGCTGTTAGACTTCGCAGGGTGTTCAACCTTTTGCGCCCGTGCGTCATCCCTTTCTGTGTTGGGCTTAGACCGAAAATATGCCATCTCGGCTCTCATGACATTTATTTCCTTCTTCAGCTGCTCCATCTCAGGGTTGACATCACCCTTAAGAGTAGGAACTGTAACAGGAGTCACAAGCTTGGGCATCACAGCACTCTTTGCTACATTCCGGGCCTGAAGCATATCCTCCTCCTCTCTGACTTCCCTTAGCAGCTCAGTGAAGGTAGGTGGATCTCGCAACTTATGGGTCATGCGTATGCGAAGAGCAGTCACGTCTTCGAGCAATGCACCTCGCACAACCTGTTCAATGCGGAACCGATTCATTTCAGGCAACTCAATCCCTCTTTTCCGTAACATACAATGCAGCAGTTTGTCTATTCTCAGCAGATAACTGGACAGCTTCTCTCCCTCACACTGGAATGTGCTTCTGAATCTGACCATCAAATCTGAAATGGTTTCAGTAGTTCCAAAGGCAGTTTCTAGAGCCTGCATGTAGTCAAAGGAAGTAGCAGAGGTGTTCTGCGCCTTTAAGAATCTTACAATGTCAGCAGCAGGACCCTTAAGGCTTTCTACTATTCTCTGCCTCTTCACATTGTCACTGTGATACGCTTATCAATTACTTCATAAAAGGTGATGAGTCGAAGAAGAGATGATGAGTCGAAAGAAGAGATGAATAAGGCTTTTATTAGCTAAGAAGAGACCATGCTTCTTCGTGAGTGACTGAACAAGTCTGAACGAAACCCACACAGTGGTGGGTGGAGTCAGCTGAGGCATGCCTCCATACACAGCGCCACCCAGAGGTGGCAATATACAATACAGTGGTTTACCACATTCACCCCTTGTTTAATGTGAAGTCCGGCGGGGTGAAGGGTACTACAAGTTAAGTCTATCAGGAGGCCTTGTCTGACGTCCTGATCGTCGTGGTGGCGGCGGTGGTGTTGCAGCATCCGACGTCGGGTCTGGTGTCTGGGTGGTTGGCGAAGATTCCTGGGGCTTTGGCATGCCGTCTGCAGGGGTTGGGTTGGGAGGGGTGGTGGGGGATAACAGTGGTAAGGGGGATAACGGTGGTAAGGGGGATAACGGTGGTAATTCAGGGGTACCCGAGGGTGCGAGATCTCGTATGGAGACCGTGTCCTCCCGCCCGTCTGGGTATGTCACCCAGGCATACTGGGGTTTGGCGTGTAGGAGGTGCACCCGCTCGACCAGGGGGTCCGTTTTATGCGTCCTCACGTGCCTCCGCAGTAGGACGGGCCCAGGGGAAGTCAACCATGCCGGTAGCGAGGTTCCCGATGTAGACTTCCGGGGGAAAACGAACATTTTCTCATGAGGGGTCGCATTAGTGGCAGTACAAAGCAGTGACCGAATGGAGTGAAGCGCTGCAGGGAGGACCTCCTGCCAGCGGGAGGTCGGAAGGCCCTTAGATTTTAGTGCTAAGAGGACTGCCTTCCAAACCGTCGCGTTCTCCCTTTCCACCTGGCCGTTCCCCCGGGGGTTGTAACTGGTGGTCCTGCTCGTGGCGATACCTCTTGTTAGCAGGTACTGCCGAAGTTCGTCGCTCATGAACGATGAGCCCCTGTCGCTATGTATATAGCTGGGGAACCCGAACAGAGCGAAGATGTCATTCAGACACTTGATGACCGTGGTACTGGTCATGTCTGGGCAAGGGATGGCAAAGGGGAAACGGGAGTACTCATCAACTATGTTGAGGAAGTACACATTGCGGTCAGCGGAGGGGAGGGGCCCTTTAAAATCGACGCTCAGGCGTTCGAAGGGGCGGGTGGCCTTGATCAGGCTTGCTCTGTCCGGCCTATAGAAGTGCGGTTTGCACTCGGCGCAGATTTGGCAGCTCTTGGTCATGGTCCTGACCTCCTCGATGGAGTAGGGCAGGTTACGGGATTTGATAAAATGGAAAAACCTGGTGACCCCCGGGTGGCAGAGGTCATTGTGGAGGGACTGCAGCCTATCACTCTGCGCGTTGGCGCATGTACCATGTGATAGGGCATCTGGGGGCTCATTGAGTTTCCCTGGCCGATACAAGATATCATAATTGTAGGTGGAGAGTTCGATTCTCCACCTCAAGATCTTGTCGTTCTTGATTTTACCCCTCTGCTTATTATTAAACATAAAAGCTACTGAACGCTGGTCAGTGAGCAGGGTAAATCGTTTCCCGGCCAGGTAATGCCTCCAGTGACGCACCGCTTCTACAATAGCCTGGGCCTCCTTTTCGACGGAGGAGTGTCTCGTCTCGGGGCCCTGGAGGGTCCTTGAGAAAAAGGCCACGGGTCTGCCCGCCTGGTTAAGGGTCGCGGCTAGGGCGAAGTCGGAGGCATCGCTCTCCACTTGGAAGGGGATGGACTCATCCACCGCGTGCATTGCGGCCTTCGCGATATCGTTCTTGATAAGAGTGAAGGCTGCACACGCCTCTGGTGTCAGGGGGAAGGAGGTGGCTTTGATGAGGGGCCTGGCTTTGTCTGCATAGAGGGGCACCCACTGGGCGTAGTAGGAGAAAAACCCCAGGCATCTCTTCAGTGCTTTTTGGCAGTGGGGAAGGGGTAGCTCCATTAGGGGGCGCATTCTGTCGGGGTCGGGCCCGATGACTCCGTTCTCCACCACGCAGCCGAGGATGGCCAGGCGCTTGGTGTGAAACATACATTTTTCCTTATTGTACGTTAGGTTCAGCCGTTGGGCCGTACGGAGGAAATTTGCTAGATTAACGTCGTGGTCCTGCTGGTCGTGGCCGCAGATGGTGACGTTATCCAAATAGGGGAAGGTTGCCCGCAGCGCGTTCTGGTCAACCATTCGGTCCATCTCCCTTTGGAAGACCGAAACCCCGTTGGTGACGCCGAAGGGGACCCTAAGGAAGTGGTAGAGGCGGCCGTTTGCCTCGAAGGCAGTATACTGGCGGTCCTCATGGCGGATGGGCAGCTGGTGGTACGCTGACTTAAGGTCGATGGTGGAGAATACTTTGTATTGCGCAATCTGATTGACCATATCAGATATGCGAGGGAGGGGGTACGCGTCCAGCTGGGTGTACCGGTTTATGGTTTGGCTGTAGTCGATTACCATGCGGCGTTTTGCAGTGGTTTTAACGACTACAACCTGGGCTCGCCAGGGGCTAGTGCTACCTTCGATAATGCCCTCCTTCAAGAGCCGCTCCACCTCAGAGCTGATAAAAGCTCTGTCCCCGGCACTGTACCGCCTGCTTTTGGTAGCGATGGGTTTACAGTCGCGGGTGAGGTTAGCGAACAGGGGAGGGGGGGGGACTTTTAATGTGGAAAGGCTGCAGGTGGTTTGCAGCGGGCGATTTAAAAGTTGTTGGTTGCAGACTGTGAGTGGGGGGAGGGGTCCACCGTATGCTAGTGTGACACTCTTAAGGTGGCACTGAAAATCCAACCCTAGCAGGACGGCAGCGCAAAGACGGGGCAGGACTAGCAGTTTAAATTTTTGATATTCAGTGCCCCCTACTGACAGGGTCACCACACAGTAGCCGCTGATGTCCATTGACTGGGACTTGGACGCCATAGAAATGCGATGGTGCGTTGGCAGAATCGTGAGGGAGTGGCTACGTACCGTGTCGGGGTGGACGAAACTCTCTGTGCTCCCGCTGTCGATCAGGCAACTGGTGGCGCGGCCGTTTACCGCGATATCCATCATGGAGCTGGATAGATGGTGAGGGTGGCCTTGATCCAGCGTCACGGAGGCCAGTATGTGGCTTAGTGAGTCACTATAGTCATCCGCCGAGACGGTGGTCGGTTCCGGTGACGAAATGGCGGTTGAGTGCGTTGGATACGATGGCGGCGGATGCCATGCGGCCGGGGGTACACAAAATGGCGGATAAGATGGCTGCTCCCACGGCCCGCACGCTGCGCTGCTGGCTGGCTTCCCCTTGCAGGCGTTAGCGTAATGGCCTTTCTTCCCGCAGCCCGAGCAGGTAGCTGTCTTAGCTGGGCAGTGCGCTCTGGGATGTTTTAACTGGCCACAGAAATAGCATTTTTGGGCCTGGTTACTGGGCATCGAAGCAGTTCTTACCGGAGGCTGCTGTCTCGGTTGGGTCGCTGCAGCGGTTGGTGCCGGGGGCGGCGGTCCCGTGTCCCACGGTTTCGATTGCCATGTCTCGGCGCCGTTACGGGGGTATGCCTCGAGGTTTCGGTGGGCCTCCTCTAACGAGAGCGCAAGGGCAATGGCCGTCTTCAGGTCGGGTTCCTTGCTTTCTAGCAGTCTCTGCCGGGTGTGGTCTGACTGGAGGCCCCTGACGAAGGCATCACAGGCGAGTCCCTGCGCGTGCTCCACAGCCGTTACCGCTTTACAATCGCAGTCTCTGCAGAGTGCCAGTAGCGCCCGTGCAAATGCCCCTACCGATTCTCCCGGTTGCTGCCTGCGGGATCCCAAGAGGTGTCGGGCGTAAATTGTGTTCACTGGGCGCGTATATTGCCCTTTTAGTAGCTCGAGGGCCGCCACGTACGTATTAGAGTCCCGGATTAGCATATATACTTGATGGCTCACCTGGGCGGTCAAAATTTTCAGTTTGTGATCCTCCTCTGTAACCTGTGAGATTGCGAGGAAGGATTCAAAGCAGCTCAGCCAGTGTTCAAACTTGGCTGATGCACCCACATCTTGAGGGTCGAGGTCCAGGCGTGGTGGTCTGAGGGCTCTCAGCAATGTCTGCTGTATCCGTTGCTGTTGTTGCTCCTCAGGTGTCGCCATTTAACTTTTAGCTAATAAAATTGATACGCTTATCAATTACTTCATAAAAGGTGATGAGTCGAAGAAGAGATGATGAGTCGAAAGAAGAGATGAATAAGGCTTTTATTAGCTAAGAAGAGACCATGCTTCTTCGTGAGTGACTGAACAAGTCTGAACGAAACCCACACAGTGGTGGGTGGAGTCAGCTGAGGCATGCCTCCATACACAGCGCCACCCAGAGGTGGCAATATACAATACAGTGGTTTACCACACACTGCACTGCCATTCCTCTAGCAGAGGCAGGGTCTGCTCAGCCCAGGCGTCATACGCCTCTTCCCCACTGGGAGTTGGTCTCACTCCTGAGAACATATGGAGCTTACGGTATCCCTGAGCCTCGAAGGGCAGATTGGTGCATTTATCCACCAGAGAACTAATGGCACTGACCAACTGAGTGTTCATATCCAGGGCCGAAGGACCTATCAGACCTTTGACATCAGCAACAGTCTTTCCTTCTTGTCTCAAGAATGACAACAACTTGGTCTGAAACCCTTCTTCTTCCTTAGTAGTAATAGGGACAAACTGAACTGGCCAGGGACCAGCCTCTTCAGAAAGCCCAACTGCCTCAGGTAAACCATGACCTCTCAGGTTCTCTGATGTCTGGATCAACACAAACTGCTTCTTGGTAGCTGTATCCAAGCAGCGCTCAACTATCCTAACCTTTCCAAAGGCTTTGACACAATTCAGAGCCCTTAGCAAGACATCATCAGGGTCATCGTTAGCAACACCATTCAGCACAATGGCATGGGTAGTAGCTATCTGCTTCCATTTGCACCAAGCTTCAACCTCAATAACATCCATCTTTTATGCTCAAACAGCCCAGTAGAAACCACAAACCACTCTCTTAGCAATGAGCATTCAATACTGTTAGTTTACTGACATAAATAGACCACAATCCCGGACGAGCCCCCAAAATGTAACCCCTTCACGGTTCTCTAGCTATATGTGAGATGTGGTCTCTGTTGTAGACAGTATTCTATAGTCCAGTAAGGAGATCACTACTACAATGGCTTAATTCTAATTATCTTACTTTATAGTTTTAACGTCAGACAGTATAAGGAGATTACGGGTCAATGACCTAAATTAGACATTTGCATACATTAGAATGAATCTAGACATAATAAACATACATTCTCCATTTATATGGATTCAAAGGAGAATCTGTCCCTGTGTCCAAATTCGAGTGCACGTTTTCGTTGGCACGCTTAAGTTGGAGCTCATGGTATGTATAATGTCTGCAAGACTTACGACTCCGAACCCCTTCGTTGAATTCTCTTCACGATCACTGAATCCCACTTTGAGTTCTGGATGCAGAGCTACTAATACGAAGGGCGGCGGCCGAGTTTGGAAGCCCGGGACGGGATGCGGCAGCCATTTGCCTCCTGAGCCCTCTTTTCAGAGCTCCTGTCCTCTTTTTTTCCAGTCGCTCGCGCTCTCGGGCTTCACTCTTTTAAACTGCCGGGCTCTGCTCGTGGTCTCGGGCCTCGCTCTTTTAAACTGCCGGGCTCCGCTCGCGCTCTCGGGCCTCGCTCTTTTAAACTGCCGGGCTCTGCTGTTTTAAACTGCCGACTCCACCCCTTCCTCCTGGAGTTTCTGCCTGGAGACTGCGCAGCCTCACTGTCTGCAACAGTTGATACTGGTGCAGAATTATGGAAAGTCTGCTCTTAGTCACATTGTGTCCTTAAAAGTTCTTGCCGTACCTTCACATGGGCAACTTTAACCCAGGGATTTATAACAGTAATAATACAGTGTCTAAGTTAAAGATTGATAACCATACTTAGCGTACATAACATTTCTAGTGGGTATTACACTCCGTTTTCCTGCAATTTATTATTTTTATACAAAGTGTGCAAAACAAGACAACCAGAGGACACAGATTTAAGTTACTTGGCACAAGAGGCAACAGGAGGAAACATTTATTTATGCAGTGAGTTGTTATGATCTGAAATGCACTGCCTGGAATAGTGGTGCAAGCAGATTTAATAATAACTTCCAAAAAGGGAATTGGATAAATACTGAAAAAGGAAAAAATTGTAGGACTATAGGGAAACAGCAGGGGAGTGCTTCTCTTCTTTCACATCTCTGGAGTTCTATCAGTAACTCCTATTAAAGAGCAAGGTCTTCAATATGATCTTATTACAGACAAATGCACAGCCTGAGGGAGAGATCCCAAAGATTGCTCTCATCATGCAAGCATCGGCATAGAAATTGTCACCCCAGGTGGTACAAATAGTAAGTTAGAGGGGTCAGCATTGGGTGATTCACTGAGCACAAGTGAGCAACAGCAAAATGCGGCTGGAAAGGTAGAGTTCCTAAACCTCCCGCTTCGGGCAGTAGTCCAGCAGAATGGGCGATTGAAAGCCCGAGCGCAGCTGTTGGTGACCTTGGGAGAAACGGTCCTTTTATGCACGGTTTATGCATGCGCAGTATCCTGGCTGTCGTGGCTTGCAGGAGAGAGAGAGCAACACAAACTGGGGGAGGGAGGGAGAGAAAGAGCAACACAAACTGTAATGTTATCTTAATAACGTAATTATGAGTCTCCCAAGCAGTTGTAGTGGAGTGCCACTTATTCAGTCCTGACTCTATGTCTCCTAGTACAGTGCCTCAAGCATGGCCAAGATGGCGTCGGATCCCGCCCCCGGATATGACGTCAGCCGTCAACCAGCTGTCAATCAAACCCCACTGTCTTTACGACAGCTACGGTTATCCGTACATCTTCCCCCTTCAATGAAGACATAACACAATAACAACATAACACATAGAACACTTGTTAACATCATATAGAAACAGTCAGTGTAACTACACCATTGAACTAATTCCAGGGAGGTATGTGTAGTGTCCGTGTGTTGATAAAGACACTGAAGACAGGAGTTGGTTCATAGGTGTTTACTAAGCAAAGTCTGGGGGGGGTTCTAACGGATATACACAATATACAGGCTTACATAGCCCGAGTGGCCATTATCGGCATTACAGCACACCTGGGGCTCTTAAAGGCACATACACTACAATTCCTCCCCTTTTAGTTAACCAGTACATCATATTTTAAATAATTATTAATTACATGTTATAAGAAAAATAATATACACATTGCTCTACTTAATTAATTATAAGTCAGTCTCTCAGGAGGCTTCCTGACTCGGTCCGGATAACGCCTCGGGGGTGTAGTCGTTTCTGGTGGTGTAGTAGGTTCTTTTGGCAAGGCTGATTCGGCTTGAATGCCAGTGTCGGGTTCATCGGGTTCCAGTATCACCGGATCGGAGGTAGATATGGGTATCTCTACTTCATCGTTAGACGTAGAGAGTTGTGGTGTAGGTTGTCCCTTTTTGGATGACTTTATGATTTGGTCAGCATGGCGCCTTATTATGCTTTCTCCGATGTCCACGGTATACATTAGTGGTCCTAGTCGTGTGCAGATAGTTCCAGGCTGCCATTTCTCGGTACGGTAGTCCCGGGCCAAACTTGTTGACCTATCTGGAAGGTTCTAGTTGGCCTTTCATTCATGCCTTGAAACTGCCGGTTCTCCACGTCCCTTCTGATGTTGGGCTTGACCAAATCCAGCCGGCATCTTAGGTTTCTATTGAAGAACATCATGGCGGGAGTTTGGTTGGTAACCATATGTGTTGCATTCCTGTCTGCGAATAAGAAGTTATCCACCTTGTGCTGAAGTTTTATGTCTTCATTACCCATGGCCTTTATGGCCTTTTTGAAGGTCTGGACAAACCTTTCAGCCAATCCATTGGTGGCGGGATGGTATGGGGCGGACGTGTAGTGCTCAACCCCATTGTTTTTTAAGAACTTTCTGAATTCTTCGGACACAAATTGCGGTCCATTATCAGAACATATCTGTTCCGGCAGCCCATTCCTGGCAAATATGGTCATTAATACTGTGATGGTTTTTTCCGTGGTGGTGGAGGACATCTTTATTACCTCCGGCCACTTGGAGTGTGCATCAACCGCGATTAAGAACATTGAGTCCATAAATGGACCAGCAAAGTCGATGTGCACCCTTTGCCAGGGAGATGAGGGCCACTCCCATGGATGTAGAGGGGCTTGTGGTGGAGCGTTTTGGACCTTCTGGCATCCTAGGCAGCTCTTGGTCATTTCTTCGATGTCTCCATCGATACCTGGCCACCATACAAACGCCCTGGCTAGGTTCTTCATTTTCACTCCACCCAGATGCCCCTCGTGAAGCTCCGTTAACACTTTATCCTGGAGTTTGGGTGGAATCACCACTCTGGATCCACACATCAAGGTTCCTCGGCACACTGACAGCTGTTCTCTTCTTTGCGAGAATGCTGGCAACAGTGGTTCGCCATGTGCTGGCCATCCCTTCACTGTTAAATCGTAGACCCGTGAGAGAGTCGGGTCATTTCTCGTCTCCCTTTCAATGGCAGAATTTGTTACTGGTAGACATTCCACTATGGTAGAGTGGAACATCTCTACTGTGTCTACTGTAGGTGCCTCTTCTACCGTTGGCAACGGTAGGCGCGATAAACCGTCAGCATTCCCATGCTGTTTCGATCCTTTGTATTCTATGTTGTATTGGTGTGCCCCTAGAAAAAGGGACCACCTCTGTAGCCTTTGCGCTGTCATAATGGGAACACCCTTTTTAGGGTTGAATATGGAGATGAGGGGTTGATGGTCAGTCAACAAGGTAAATTTTTGTCCGTGTAGGTAATGGTTGAATTTCTTCACTCCCCATACCAGGCTGAGTGCTTCCCTGTCGATTTGGGCATAGTTACGCTCAGCTGAGTTTAATGAGCGTGACACAAAAGCTATCGGCCGTTCTGAGCCATCAGGGAATTTATGGGATAATACTGCTCCTATGCCATAAGGGGATGCATCGCATGCCAGTCTGATTGGCAGTGATGGGTTGTAATGAGCCAAAATTTTCTCGGATGTGATTAAGTCTTTGCATTTATGGAAGGCACGTTTACAGCCTTCGTTCCATTTCCAAATCACTCCTGTTTGTAGAAGTTCATTAAGAGGGTGTAGAAGAGTTGATAAGTTCGGTAAAAATTTATGATAGCAATTTATTAATCCCAGGAACGACCTTAATTGTGAAACATTTTCAGGTGCTGGACTTTTATGACCGCTTCAATTTTTTCAGGTGACTTATGCAACACTTCCTTATTAATTATGTGGCCACAATATGATATCTGATTTTGGAAAAATTCGCACTTGGGGCGATTTGCTCGTAGGCCCCGTTCTTTCAGCCTAGTGAGCACCTGCTCCAAATTGGCAAGGTGCTCGTTGTCGTTTTCTCCTGTTACAAGGATGTCGTCTAGGTAGCATTGAGTCCCCGGAATCCCTTGCAGGACTTGCTCCATAGCTCTTTGCCAGATAGCTGGAGCTGATGCTACTCCAAAAACCAGTCGATTGTACTGGTACAGGCCTTTGTGTGTGTTTATCGTGAGATACTTTTTAGAGGACTCCTCAACCTCCATCTGTAGATATGCCTGTGCCAAGTCAATTTTGGTGAAACGTTTCCCTCCGGATAGTGAGGCGAAAATATCTTCTATCCTCGGAAGAGGATACTGTACTGTGTGAAGGACCGGGTTTACAGTCACCTTGAAGTCTCCACAGATGCAAATTTTTCTCTGTTCTTCAGATTTATCATTATTCAATGCTTTTTTCATGACTGGAACGATGGGTGTTGCCCACTCGCTCCAATCTATTTTGGATAATACGCCTGCCTTTTCCAAATTCTCCAGCTCTGCCTCGACTGCTGGACGAATTGCGTATGGCACCGGTCTTGCCTTAAAAAATTTGGGAATTGCTGCATCTTCCACTTTTATTGAGGCGGTGATGCCTTTCAAGGTTCCTAGTTTCTCTTGAAACACTTCTTTGGCGTTGGCCACGATGTCTTTTAATCGTTCAGGTATGATGTCATCATTGTTTATTTTCTTACTGGTCACCGTCAGTGCCTGAATGGAGTGCCAGTCTAAACGTATCTTTCCGATCCATTCACGTCCCAACAACGGTGGACCATCATCTTGTAGAATGTATAAATACAACTTTTGTATTTCTTTGCCGTTGTATACAACAGGCACCCTTATTTTTCCTTTGGGGTATACTTTCTGTCCCGTATATGTTTTTAAGATAATGGATGTGTCTTTTAGAGGTATATGCGAAAATAGCCTCTCGTAATCCCGTCGATTTATTACGGTTAGAGCTGATCCTGTATCTAGCTCCATTTTAACAGGGGACCCTGCTATCGTGAGGGTAACCCAAATGGTTTGGTAATCATCTTTGGCAAGTACATTATGTAATTTGAGACAGCTTAGTCTCTTGTTTCCGGAGTCGCTATCGCTCTTCTGGTCTTCGGAGCTACTGTCCGTCATCATTTGTACCTTCCTGTACTTTCCTTTATTGATTTATTTTTTTCTGTCTGTGGATTTATTTTGTCCAGATCAGCATACCCGTGCAATGTGTCCAATTTTTCCGCATTGCCTGCATGCTTTGTCCTTGAACCAGCAGTCCTTCTGGTTATGGGTGGATCTGCCGCAGCGATAACATCTTTCGAAACCCTGTGTCATTTCATGGGTGCCGAAGTCCTGTGTCTTTTGTTGTATCTCTGCAGCTCCTTTTGCTGCTGCTTCGTATGATACAGCCATACTGAAAGCTTTGTCCAATGTTAAATCTTTTTCAGAAAGCAGCCTTTTTTGTGTTCCTTCACTTAAGAGACCGCAAACGAATTTGTCTCGAAGGTAATCTGCTAGTCCTGCCCCGAATTGGCAGTACTTTGATAGCTTTCTTAATTCGGTTAGGTAATCAGCGTTACTTTCATTCTTGTGTTGATTTCTCTTGAAGAATTTGAATCGTTCCGCTATCAGCAGCGGTGTTGGGTTTAAATGCTCCTGCAGGGTATCAACAATTTCTTTAAAATTCTTGTCCTTTGGTTTGGCTGGAGTGATTAAATTTTGTAACAGCCCGTATGCCTTTGCGCCCATTAGGTTCAGCAGTACTGAAGCTTTTTTTTCATCTTCTATTCCATTTGCAGTGCAATATACCTCTACTCTTTCCACGTATGTGGTCCAATCCTCTATTTCACTATCAAAAGCATCAATATTGCCAGACTTAGGCATTTCAGAAAAGATATGGCGCTTCCCGCGATTTTCTTTCTTTTCAGCAGCAAAGATATAGCGCTTCCCGCGCTTTCCCGCCGCTGCTGCCGATGACAACGCTGTTTCCTGCGGTTTCCGTTCTTTGTTTTTTAAAAATTTTATTTGTTTACAGTTGGAGACTCGTTCCCGCCGGACTTTCTCTGCAGGTCTGAATGCTGACCTGCTTGCCGCGCCGGCCGTCTCCCGAGTGCTCCCTCCCAGTCCGTTATTGCTTGCCTCCGATTTCGCTGCCTGTCTCAGCTGTAGAGCCAGCCGCTGGAGCCCCAGCCTGACGCCCAGGAAGGATTAGCGCAGTACCTGCCACCAGCTTGGCCAGCTGGTGAAACCACAGCTTCTCTCACTTTCTTGAGTCTTCTGGACGCCCGAGGAATTGATGTCCTGGAGGTGCTGCCGAATTGCAGGTAAGTCTGTTTCCACTTCATCGCCACTGTAGTGTCCGTGTGTTGATAAAGACACTGAAGACAGGAGTTGGTTCATAGGTGTTTACTAAGCAAAGTCTGGGGGGGGGGGTTCTAACGGATAGACACAATATACAGGCTTATATAGCCCGAGTGGCCATTACCGGCATTACAGCACACCTGGGGCTCTTAAAGGCACATACACTACAGTATAAACCTTACCCACACCCAGGAGTCCATTAACTGTTTACAGTCTTATCAATCACTGTCTACAGGTCAAGTTTAACTACAGGCTTTCTGGTGCACTGTGACCTGCGTGGCTGAACGGGTGTAACTCTTCGCAGCCTGGTGCTGCAGGCTGAGGGTCTCTGCCCCCAGGTCCCAAATCTGGTTCCGGGGTGGGGTCTTCGCCCTCGGGTCCCTCCTCCTCTAAACCTGGGTCAGGGGCAGTGTCTTTGCCCTCGGGTCCCTCCTCATCTGGATCCCAGAAGAGTGGGGGAGTGCCCCAATCGGTGGGCGGGATGGCCCCTCCCCTTAAACAAGCCACAGCGCCTGCCTGTGCAGTCCGTGAACTTGTTCCCGCTGCAGGCTGAGGATTTCTATCCTCAGACTTCACCCCAACTGACTGCTCTCTCTTCTCGGGCTTAAACAGTTTACACTGATTAATATGGAACCATTTGGTGCGTCGAGGCATCTTAATGGTGTATACCATGGGGCTGGCCTTGTCTACAATGCTATAGGGCCCCATGTATAGCGGTTCTAGACTTCCTACCTGAGCATAATTCCTCACCATGACCTGATCCCCTACCTCCCACTCGTGGTGTTTTCGGGGTTCTAACAGCAATCGGTTACTCCGATGCTGCCTTCCCATGTTCCCAGCCGCCTGCCCGTGGACCTCCTTAAGGTGATCAAAGAGGTTTCAGGCGAACCTGTCCTGGTTTACCTCCCTGAGCTGACCTTCGGTGAGCACCGGGGCTAGTACATGGGTGGGGGACCGCATAACACTGCCAGTCATCAGCTCATACGGGGAGTACCCCGTTCTTTTTGACTGGCTGGCCCAGATCCCCATTGGGACCAATGGTAGGACCTCTGCCCATTTTCGAGGTGAGTCCACCGTCTCTTTCCTCAACCTTTCCTTTAAGGTCTTGTTTATCCTCTCCACAATCCCTGATGACTGTGGGTTGTGGGCCACGTGCCACTTCCCCTCGATGCCGAGCAGCATAAGGATATTCTGCATTACCTGCCCGGTAAAGTGACTCCCTTGGTCGGACTCCATATACTGTGGTAGCCCCCATCGCGAGAACACTTCCCGGACCAGGATCCTGGCTGTACCCAGAGCTGTGGCTGTTCTGCAGGGGAAGGCTTCTACCCATTTTGTGAACACATCTACCAGGACTAGGCAGTACTTCTAGCCTCCCTGGGTGGTGGGCAGGGGCCCAATGTCGTCGACCTGTATTGAATGCCATGGTCCCTCTACCCTCCTGATGTGTCCCATAGGTACCTTCCTTTTGTGGGGGTCGGGGTTATTAGCAGCGCACACCAGACAGCCGGCGCAGAACTCGCAGACATCTTCCCTGAGTCCTGGCCACCATCCTGCCTGTTCCACCCGCTGCCAGGTGGTCTCAGGCCCGGGATACCCCACTCCTGGACCCTCATGGGCCAGTTGAAGGAATTCCCTCTGGTGCTGCTGTGGCACAACCCACTGTTCCCCCTTGAACAGCATGCCTTCTTTCACGGAGAGGGCTGCTGTGCCGTAAGGGCCCTCTACCCTTTTTCCCTCAGTCACTGCACTGAGGACTGCCTTAAGGATGGGGTCTTGGGTTTGGACCGTCTTAAGGTCCGGGACTAAAGCTACCTCTGCACTCCCTTGTGTCCCATCCCTACCCCTGACTGCTGCTACGGGTCTGGACCCATATGGGTCCCAGAAAATGCCTGTGTGGGCACCCTCCTAAGCTAGCATGTCAGCCTGCTGGTTGCCTTGACTACGGGGTTCTGTGGAGGAATGGGCTTTCACTTTATGTGTGAAAACCTCCCCTTCCTCCCCCACTGCTGCTAGGATCTTCTCCAGCAGGGGTTTCACTGTGAGGGGTGTCCCGTCAGCGGAGGTGTATCCGCGGTGGGACCAGATGGTCTGGTACTCCATACACGAATTGCACGTGAACATACTCTCTGAGCAAATCGTGTATGGGGTGGGGAAGATTTCGGGGTGTGTAATGACATACACTATCGCGGACAGTTCAGCTTGCTGGGCGCTCATGGTACTGGGTGTTATGTTCATTAATAAATAGACATTCTTATTATGAACACAGCTAGCTTTTGCTAGTTACTTTTATTGAGCACATGTGGACTTGTACAGCATCTTGTAGAGGCTTCCATCTTGACTGCCGCCTTGTGGGTAGCCTAGCCTCATGGGTAATGTAGTCTTAATATATATACAGCTGGGTAGTGTAGTCTTATACATACAGCTCTACACAGCTCTACTGCTCCACCTAGTGTCCACCACAGAATGACATGTTATTGATCACTACACTGGGGAGCTTAATTGCCAGGGCAATGTTTGCTGCTGGGTCATAAACTCCACACCCTGTGAGTCGCTTACCAGCAGATACCATGCTGGAGCTGTCCACATAGATTTCACGGCCCGTGGGGTGTATCCCGGCCCGTAAACCTATGTCCACTTCCCAAACCCCTTCTATGGAACACCGGTGGGCTGTTCCAGGATATACCAGGTAGGCTGCGAGCTCTGGCTTGCAGAGACCCTTCACCTTTATGTCCATCTGTGAGAGCAGCAGGGTCCAGTGAGCAATGCGGGCACTGCTCACTGTCCCATCCTTGATCCTCCCATCCAGGAGCATCTGGGTGGGTGTGAGATGTGTGAGGAGGGTGATGGGAGAGGTGCCTGTGAAGATCAGCGATCTTTTCACAGCCCAATGTGTGGCCAAGAGGTGCCTTTCACAATTGGAGTAGTTCCTCTCCACATCCGTGAGTATCCTGGAGGAGTAGACCATCGGCTTCAGCCTGCCATGCCACTCTTGGAGCAGCACAGCACTCAGGCTGTCCCCGCTGGCTGCTACCTCCAGGAAGAGCTCTTTCCCCCCATCTATGGCCCCTAGTGCTGGTGCTGTGGTGTATGTGCCTTTAAGAGAAATTATGGTGTATGTGCCTTTAAGAGCCCCAGGTGTGCGTAATGCTGGTAATTGCCACTTGGGCTATATAAGCCTGTGTATTGTGTATATCCTTTAGAAACCCCCCCCAGACTTGCTTAGTAAATACCTATGAACCAACTCCTGTCTTCAGTGTCTTTATCTACACACGGACACTACAGCGGCGACGAAGTGGAAACGGACTTAACTGCAATTCGGCAGCACCTCAAGGACATCGATTCCTCCAGCGTCCAGAAGACTCAAGGAAGTAAGAGAAACTGTGGTTTCACCAGCTGGCCAAGCTGGTGACAGGTACTGCGCTAATCCTTCCTGGGCGTCAGGCTGGAGCTCCAGCGGCAGGCTCTACAGCTGAGACAGGCAGCGAAATCGGAGGCAAGCAATAATGGACTGGGAGGGTGCACTCGAGAGACGGCCGGCGCGGCAAGCAGGTCAGCGTTTAGACCTCCGTCGGGAACGAGTCTCCAACAGTGAATAAACGGAAACCACAGTAAAACAGCGTTGTTATCGGTAGCAGCGGCGGGAAAGCGCGGGAAGCGCCATATCGTTGCTACAGAGAGAAAAAAAAAAAAGCGCGGGAAGCGCCATATCTTTTCTGAAATGCCTAAATCTGGTAATATTGAGGCTTTTGATGGTGAAATAGAAGATTGGACCACATACGTGGAAAGAGTAGGGCCTAGAAATTCAGTTGCGTTTGCGCCCACTTATTGGCTATAAAGTGGTTTGCGCCTAAAGTTTTTTACCGCCCGAAATTCAGATGGACCCTAACATCGGCATTAGCCGGTAGCGCTGCGCCGGCACCGATGACGTCATCGGTGTGCGCAGCGCCCCGGTTGCAATGCTATTCCGGCCCGATGGCCAAATTCAGTTGCGGCCGCCTCGCCCGTGGCAGCCGCAAACAGCGTTTGTGAAACGGGGTCTTGCAGCTCCGAAAGGCCGGCGCATAAAGGTGGAGCGGCGGCCGGCCGCTTTCCCGGCGGCCGCCTGCCCGCACCTCCCTCCCCGGACTCCTGCACCACCCCCCCGCGGCACTGATGTCTGTGTCCCGCGAGCCCGGCACTTCTCCATGGTGCCGGGCTCATTTGCCAGGGGAATCCACCGGTGATCTGACGGCTGCAGGCAGCTCCTCCTTAAGAGAAGGAGGAGGCCTGCAGTACCCCAGCCTGCCGCACCGCATCGGGTGCTGCAGCGGGAGCTGAACGCCTGAAAGTGACATTTAACGCCCCTAGCGAGGCGGCCAAACCCTGCAATAGCGCCCGCCGCCGTCTTGGCCCGTCGCAACTGAATTTTAGGCGGGCGCTACGGGAATCCTGGCGAGCGCTAAATTTCGGGCGCAAAAGACCTGGCGGGGCCATACCGAATTTCTAGGCCTAGAGGTTTATTGCACTGCAAATGGAATAACAGATGAAAAAAAAGCTTCAGTACTTCTGAACTTAATGGGCGCGAAGACATACGGGCTGTTACGAAATTTAATCACTCCAGCCAAACCAAAGGACAAGACTTTTAAAGAAATTGTTGATACCCTGCAGGAGCATTTAAACCCAAAACCGCTGCTGATAGCGGAACGATTCAAGTTCTTCAAGAGAAATCAACACAAGAATGAAAGTAACGCTGATTACCTAACCGAATTAAGAAAGCTATCAAAGTACTGCCAATTCGGAGCAGGACTATCGGATTATCTTCGAGACAAATTTGTTTGCGGTCTCTTAAGTGAAGGAACACAAAAAAGACTGCTTTCTGAAAAAGATTTAACATTGGACAGAGCTTTCAGTATGGCTGTATCATACGAAGCAGCAGCAAAAGGAGCTGCAGAGATACAACAAGAGACACAAGACTTCGGCACCCATAAAATGACACAGGAGTTCGGAAGATGTTATCGCTGCGGCAGATCCACCCATAACCAGAGGGACTGCTGGTTCAAGGGCAAAGCATGCAGGCAATGGGGTAAGATTGGACACATTGCACGGGTATGCCAATCTGGACAAAATAAATCCACTGACAGAAAACAAAAAATCAATAAAGAAAAGTACAGGAAGGTACAAATGATGACGGACAATAGCTCCGAAGACCAGAATAGCGATAGCGACTCCGGAAACAAGAGACTAAGCTGTCTCAAATTACATAATGTACTTGCCAAAGAGGATTACCAAACCATTTGGGTTACCCTCACAATAGCAGGGTCCCCAGTTAAAATGGAACTAGATACAGGATCAGCTCTAACCGTAATAAATCGACGAGATTACGAGAGGCTATTTTCGCATATACCTCTAAAAGACACATCCATTATCTTAAAAACATATACGGGGCAGAAAGTCTACCCCAAAGGAAAAATAAGGGTGCCTGTGGTATACAACGGCAAAGAAATACAAAAGTTGTATTTATACATTCTACAAGATGGTGGTCCACCGTTGTTGGGACGTGAATGGACAAGGAAGATACGTTTAGACTGGCACTCCATTCAGGCACTGACGGTGACCAGTAAGGAAAAAAACAATGATGACATCATACCTGAACGATTAAAAGACATCTTGGCCAACGCCAAAGAAGTGTTTCAAGAGAAACTAGGAACCTTGAAAGGCATCACCGCCTCAATAAAAGTGGAAGATACAGCAATTCCAAAAATTTTTAAGGCAAGACCGGTGCCATACGCAATACGTCCGGCAGTCGAGGCAGAGCTGAAGAATTTGGAAAAGGCAGGCGTATTATCCAAAATAGATTGGAGCGAATGGGCAACACCCATCGTTCCAGTCATGAAAAAAACATTGAAAAATAACTCTGAGGAACAGAAAAAAATTTGCATCTGTGGGGACTTTAAGGTGACTGTAAACCCAGTCCTTCACACGGTACAGTATCCTCTTCCGAGGATAGAAGATATATTCGCCTCACTATCCGGAGGGAAACGTTTCACAAAAATTGACTTGGCACAGGCATATCTACAGATGGAGGTTGAGGAGACCTCTAAAAAGTATCTCACAATAAACACACACAAAGGCCTGTACCAGTACAATTGACTGGTTTTTGGAATAGCATCAGCTCCAGCTATCTGGCAAAGAGCTATGGAGCAAGTCCTGCAAGGGATTCCGGGGACTCAATGCTACCTAGACGACATCCTTATAACAGGAGAAAACGACAACGAGCACCTTGCCAATTTGGAGCAGGTGCTCACTAGGCTGAAAGAACGGGGCCTACGAGCAAATCGCCCCAAGTGCGAATTTTTCCAAAATCAGATATCATATTGTGGCCACATAATTAATAAGGAAGGGTTGCATAAGTCACCTGAAAAAATTGAAGCAGTTATAAAAGCCCCAGCACCTGAAAATGTTTCACAATTAAGGTCATTCCTGGGATTAATAAATTACTATCATAAATTTTTACCGAACTTATCAACTATTCTACACCCTCTTAATGATCTTCTACAGACAGGAGTGATTTGGAAATGGAACGAAGACTGTAAACGTGCCTTCCATAAATGTAAAGACTTAATCACATCCGAGAAAATTTTGGCTCATTACAACCCATCACTACCAATCAGACTGGCGTGCGATGCATCCCCTTACGGCATAGGAGCGGTATTGTCCCATAGATTCCCTGATGGCTCGGAACGGCCGATAGCTTTTGCGTCACGCTCATTGAACTCAGCTGAGCGTAACTATGCCCAGATAGACAGGGAAGCACTCAGCCTGGTATGGGGAGTAAAGAAATTCAACCATTACCTACACGGACAAAAATTTACCTTGCTGACTGACCATCAACCCCTCATCTCCATATTCAACCCTAAAAAAGGTGTCCCCATTATGACGGCACAAAGACTACATAGAAACATAGAAACATAGAGATAGGAACAGGAGTAGGCCATTCGGCCCTTCGAGCCTGCTCCGCCATTCAATGAGATCATGGCTGATCTTCGTCTGAGATCATAGCTGATCTTACCAGTTCAGTACCCCGTCCCCGCCTTTTCTCCGTAACCCTTAATCCCCTTAGCCTTCAGAAATATATCCAATTCTCTCTTGAAAATATTTATTGAATTAGCCTTCACAGCCCTCTGTGGCAGGGAATTCCACAGGCTCACCACTCTTTGAGTGAAGAAATTCTTCCTCATCTCTGTTTTAAATGATTTGCCCGCTATTTTTAGACTGTGGCCCCTGGTTCTGTGCTCCCCGGCCATTGGAAACATTCTCTCTGAATTCAGCCTGTCCAGGCCTGCCATAATTTTATATGTTTCGATGAGATCCCCTCTCAATCTTCTAAACTCCAGTGAGTACAAGCCCAAACTATTTAATCTCTCTTCGTAGGTCATTCCCGCCATTCCAGGTATCAGCCTGGTGAATCGCCGTTGCACTCTTTCCATGGCAAGAACATCCTTCCGCAGATGGGGCGACCAAAACTGTACACAATACTCCAGATGCGGTCTCACCAGCACCTTGTACAGCTGTAGTAAGGTATCCCTATTCCTATACTCGAACCCCCTTGATATGAGGGCCAACATACCATTTGCCTTCTTAATCGCCTGTTGCACCTGCATGCTCTCCTTCAGTGACTGGTGCACAAGAACACCCAGGTCCCTCTGCACTTCCCCATCTCCCAATCTATTGCCATTTAGATAATAATCTACCCTCCTGTTTTTACCCCCAAAGTGGATAACCTCGCATTTATCCACATTATAGTGCATCTGCCACGTATCCGCCCATTCCCCCAACCTGTCCAAATCGCACTGTAGCCTCCTGACATCCTCATCAGAGCCCACCCCTCCTCCTAGTTTAGTGTCGTCAGCGAATTTGGAAATATTGCATCCAATTCCCTGATCCAGATCATTTATATATATTGTGAACAGCTGGGGTCCCAGGACAGATCCTTGCGGCACCCCGCTGGTCACTGCCTGCCACTCCGAAAACGAGCCGTTTATTCCAACTCTCTGTTTTCTATCCGCCAGCCAGTTCTCTATCCACGTTAATACTTTGCCCCCAATCCCATGAGCCTTAATTTTGCATGATAATCTTTTGTGTGGAACCTTATCGAAGGCTTTCTGGAAGTCAAGGTACACCACATCCACTGGCTCTCCCCCATCTATTTTACCAGTTACTTCCTCAAAAAATTCCAGCAGATTAGTCAAACACGATTTACCCTTTGTAAATCCATGTTGACTCTGTCCGATCCTTTCCCCATTTGTCAAGTGCTCCGCTATTTCATCCTTAATAATGGACTCTAGCATTTTGCCCACAACCGATGTAAGGCTTACTGGTCTATAATTCCCTGCTTTCTCTCTACCCCCCTTTTTAAATATTGGGGTAACATTAGCTACCCTCCAATCCACGGGTACTGTTCCCGAGTCAATGGAGTTCCGGAAGATGATCCTTAGAGCATCTGCTATCTCCAGGGCCACCTCCTTAAGTACCCTAGGATGTAGTTTATCAGGCCCCGGGGATTTGTCGGCCTTCAGTCCCCTCAACTTACCCAACACCATATCCCTAGAGATACTAATTTCTGTCAGCTCCTCCCTCTCATTAGTCCCTATGTTTGCCGATATTCCTGGGAGGTTATTTGTGTCCTCCTTTGTGAATACAGAACCAAAGTATGAGTTTAATTGGTCTGCCATTTCCTTATTCTCCATTATATATTCTCCCGAATCGGACTGCAAGGGACCGACTTGGGATTTTACCAGTCTTTTCCTCCTGATATACCGATAAAAGCTTTTGCAGTCTGTCTTTATGTTTGCTGCAAGTTTACTTTCGTATTCTATTTTCCCCTTCCTGATTAATCCCTTTGTCCTCTTTTGCTGTATCCTGTACTGCCCCCAATCTTCTGGTCTGGTGCTTTTTTTTGCCAGTTGATATGCCCTTTTTTTTGATTTTATGCTGTCCCTAATTTCCCTCGTTATCCACGGTTGAGTCACCTTTTTAGGTTTATTTTTATGCCAAACCGGTATAAACATGTTCTGGAATTCTTCCATTCTATCTTTGAATGCTTGCCATTGTCTATCCACTGTCAATCCCCCCAGAAACACCACCCAATCAATCTTACCCAATTCCCGTCTCATACCCTCGTAATTCCCTTTATTTAAGTTCTGGACCTTAGTCTCTGATTCAATTTCCTCACTCTCCATCTCGACTGAGAGCTCGATCATATTATGATCGCTCTGACCCAAGGGGCCTCGTACAAGAAGATTGCTGATAAGTCCCTTCTCATTGCACAATACCCAGTCTAAAATGGCCTGATCTCGAGTCGGCTCCTCGACATATTGGTCCAGATAACCGTCCCGAAAACATTCCAGGAATTCCTCCTCCTCAGAATTTTTACTAATTTGGGTAGTCCAATCAATATGTAAATTAAAGTCACCCATGATGACAGCTGTGCTCTTATCGCACGCTTCTCTAATTTCCCTTTTTATGCCTTCCCTCACCTCCATATTACTATTTGGAGGCCTATATATCACACCCACTAACGTTTTCCTCCCCTTGCTATTTCTCATTTCTACCCATACAGATTCCGTTTCATCCGAGTTAATATCCTTCCTTTCCATTGCATTAATCCCCTCCTTTACCAGCAATGCTACCCCACCTCCCCTACCTTTTTGCCGATCCTTCCTAAATATTGTATATCCCTGGATGTTAAGTTCCCAGCCTTGCCCACCCTGCAGCCACGTTTCTGTAATCCCAATCAAATCATACTTGTTTACCTCTATTTCCACAACTAATTCATCCACCTTGTTCCTAATGCTTCTAGCATTAAGATACAAAGCCTTCAGGCTTGCTTTTTTCACACTCTCATTATGAATTAGTTTGGCCCTTTGTGTTTCTCTCCTTTGCTTATTGCTTCTCACCTTTCTACCATCTATTTCTGACTTCATATGACTTCCCTCTTTTCCACTACCTAGGTTCCCATCCCCCTGCCAAATTAGTTTAAATCCTCCCGAACCGCCCTAGAAAATATTACCCCGAGGACATCGGCTCCCTCACAGTTCAGGTGTAGACCGTCCCCTTGGTACAGGTCACTCCTCCCCAAGAACTGGTTCCAATGCCTCAAGAATTTAAATCCCTCTCCCTTGCACCACTGCTCAAGCCACGTATTTAGCTTATCTATCTTACTCTCTCTAAACTTATTAGCTCGTGGCACTGGTAGCAATCCAGAGATTACTACCTTTGAGGTCCTACTTTTCAATTTAGCTCCTAACTCCCTAAATTCAGCTTGTAGGACCTCCTCCCTCTTTTTACCTACATCGTTGGTACCTACATGTACCACGACAACTGGCTGATCCCCCTCCCCCTTCAGAATGCTCTGCACCCGCTCCGAGACATCCTTGACCCTTGCACCAGGGAGGCAACATACCATCTTGGAGTCTCGGTCTCGGCCACAGAAACTCCTATCTATCCCCCTTACAATTGAATCCCCTATCACTATAGCCCTATCCCTCTTTTTCCCGCCCTTCTGTGCAGCAGAGCCAGTCATGGTGCCCTGAACCTGGCTGCTGGTGCCTTCCCCTGATAAGTCATCTCCCCCAACAGTACCCAAAACGGTAAACCTGTTTTGGAGGGAGATGACCGCAGGTGACTCCTGCACTACCTTCCTGCCTTTACCCTGCCTTTTGGTCACCCATTTACTGTCTGAGCTAGCCTTTACCTGCGGTGTGACCAACTCACTGAATGTGCTATCCACAACATCCTCAGCATCGCGTATGCTCCAGAGTGAGTCCATTCGCAGCTCCAGCGCCGCCATGCGGTCCGCTAGGAGCTGCAGCTGGACACACTTCCTGCACACATAGTTGTCAGGGACAGTGTCCCTGATTTCCCACATGGCACAGGAGGAGCATGACACGGGTCCGAGCTGCCCTTCCATGACTTAACCCTTACAATACCCTTTTATTTACTACGATTTAGCTTAATTATTGAATTCTACTTAGAATAAGTTTGTGAAAGTACTCACCAACCAGTCACCTACCTGTTTTCTGGTGTTGTATTTTCACTGCCGCCTCCTGTCCTGGAACCTTTTCCACCTAGGTTAGGCTCCTGAAATAAAATAAATTGAACCTACCTTTTCAACTTCCCCTAACCCCTAAAAGGTTAGAGGAGGTGGAAGGGTGGGAGACACTACACTGTAGTGTTTCGGGTTTAGCAACAGCTCCACCTATATAAGAGTTACTGGCCTCCTGCTCTCCCGACTGCACCAGCTGTGAAAGAAAAAGCCCGCGAAAGGTGAGCTTTTAAACTCACCAGTTACTGGCCTCCTGCTCTCCCGACTGCCCCAGCAGTTACTGGCCTCCTGCTCTCCCGACTGCCCCAGCTGTGGTCTCGGGCCTCGCCTCTCTCCGGTTTTTATACCGGGCTCCGACTCACTGCTCCCGACTGGTCTCGGGCCTCGCTGGTCGCCGGGTTTTCTCCCGAGCTCCTCCTCGCTGCTCCCGCTGATCCCGACTGGTCTCGGGCCTCGCCTCTCTCCGGTTTTTATACCGGGCTCCGACTCACTGCTCCCGACTGGTCTCGGGCCTCGCTGGTCGCCGGGTTTTCTCCCGAGCTCCTCCTCGCTGCTCCCGCTGGTCCCGACTACAGAGGTGGTCCCTTTTTCTAGGGGCACACCAATACAACATTGAATACAAAAGGTCAAAACAGCATGGAAATGCTGACGTTTTATCACGCCTACCGTTGCCAACGATAGAAGAGGCACCTACAGTAGACCCAGTAGAGATATTCCACTCTACCATACTGGAATGTCTACCGGTGACAAATTCTGCCATTGAAAGGGAGACAAGAAATGACCCTACTCTCTCACGGGTCTACGATTTAACAGTGAAGGGATGGCCAGCACATGGCGAACCACTGTTGTCAGCATTCTCGCAAAGAAGAGAACAACTGTCAGTGTGCCGAGGAACCTTGATGTGTGGATCCAGAGTGGTGATTCCACCCAAACTCCAGGATAAAGTGCTAAAGGAGCTTCACGAGGGGCATCTGGGTGGAGTGAAAATGAAGAACCTAGCTAGGGCGTTTGTATGGTGGCCAGGTATCGATGGAGACATCGAAGACATGACCAAGAGCTGCCTAGGATGCCAGAAGGTCCAAAATGCTCCACCACAGGCCCCTCTACATCCATGGGAGTGGCCCTCATCTCCCTGGCAAAGGGTGCACATCGACTTTGCTGGTCCATTTATGGACTCAATGTTCTTAATCGCAGTTGATGCACACTCCAAGTGGCCGGAGGTAATAAAGATGTCCTCCACCACCACGGGAAAAACCATCACAGTATTAAGGACCATATTTGCCAGGAATGGGCTGCCGGAGCAGATATGTTCTGATAATGGACCGCAATTTGTGTCCGAAGAATTCAGAAAGTTCTTAAAGAACAATGGGGTAAAGCACTACACGTCCGCCCCATACCATCCCGCCACCAATGGATTGGCTGAAAGGTTTGTCCAGACCTTCAAGAAGGCCATCAAGGCCATGGGTAATGAAGACATAAAACTTCAGCACAAGGTGGATAACTTCTTATTTGCATATAGGAATGCAACGCATATGGTTACTAACCAAACTCCCGCCATGATGTTCTACAATAGAAACCTAAGATGCCGGCTGGATTTGGTCAAGCCCAACATCCGAAGGGACGTGGAGAACCGGCAGTTTCAGGGCATGAATGAAAGGCCAACTAGCGCCTTCCAGATAGGCCAACCGGTTTTGGCCCGGGACTACCGTACCGAGAAATGGCAGCCTGGAACTATCTGCACACGATTAGGACCACTGATGTATACCGTGGACATCGGAGACAGCATAATAAGGCACCATGCTGACCAAATCATCAAGTCATCCGAAAAGGGACAACCTACACCACCACTATATACATCTAACGATGAAGTAGGGATACCCATATCTACCTCCGATCCGGTGATACTGGAGCCCGATGAACCCGACACTGGCCTTCAAGCCGAATCAGCCTTGCCAGAAGAACCTACTACACCACCAGAAACTAGTACACCCCCGAGGCGTTATCCGGACCGAGTCAGGAAGCCTCCTGAGAGACTAACTTATAATTAATTAATACAGCAATGTATATTATTTTGCATATAACATGTAATTAATAATTACTTAAAATATGATGTACTAGTTAGCTAGAAGGGGAGGAATTGTGGTGTATGTGCCTTTAAGAGCAATTATGGTGTATGTGCCTTTAAGAGCCCCAGGTGTACGTAATGCCGGTAATTGCCACTTGGGCTATATAAGCCTGTGTATTGTGTATATCCTTTAGAAACCCCCCCCAGACTTGCTTAGTAAATACCTATGAACCAACTCCTGCCTTCAGTGTCTTTATCTACACATGGACACTACAGGTGCGGTCTGCAGATCCTCCTTGACCCTGACAAATGCTGCCTCACAACCCTCATCCCAAGCCCACTCCGCTCCCTTGTGTAGGAGTCGGAGCAGAGGAGCTGCTGTGGCTGCATAGTCTTCAATGAAGTCTCTGCAGTACCCGGTTAGCTCTAGAAACGACCTCACATCCGTGACTGTGTTGGGGGCTGGTAACTCCTGTACCGCTTCCCTCCTACCCTTGTCTATGGCCCTTTCCCCAGCGCGTACGGTCAGGCCCAGGAATTTCACCTCCTGCTGGCCGATCTGCGCTTTCTTTGGGTTTACTTTAAAACCCTCCTGCCTGAGCAGCTCCAGCAGTTCGGCCAGTAGTGGGCCATGCTCCTCTCTCGAATCGGTAAAGAGGAGCAGGTCATCCACATACTGCACCAAGTGTTTGGGCTGGCTGAATCCCTTTAAATTGTTTGCCATGCACTGGTGGAAAATTCTGGGGCTTTTGTGGAAGCCCTGAGGCAAACAGTTCCAGGTGTGCTGTTGCCCTTTAAATGTAAAGGCAAACTTGTACTGGTCCTCCCTCCTTAAAGGGATGGACCAAAACCCGTTGGAAATATCCAGCACCGTGAAAGTGGTCGTGGATGCTGGGATACTTCCTATCAGGTCGGCAACTGCTGCTACCGTGGGTGCACAGGCTGGGATGTTGCTGTTGAGCACCCGATAGTCCACCGTGGCCCTCCAGGAATTGTCCAGCTTTCTAACCGGCCACAGTGGAGTTTACCTGGGTGGCTATCGGTCTCAGAACCCCTTGCTGTACTAAAAAGGACATGGCTGCTTCCATATCTGGCTCCGCTTCCCTGGGGAAGTTGTACTGTTTCTGTGGTCGGGCCATGGGGTCCCCGTCTACGCTGACCTCAAACCCATTGACCCTCCCGCAGTCATGTTTATGTGTGGCAAATGTGGCTAGGTGGGCTCGCACAAATGCCTGGAACTCTTTTGGGGTATTGCTGACCATGAGCTCGAGGTTATAACCCTCTTTGGGCTTCAAGGTGCACAGGGTCCCCTTCCCTTCTTTCCCTGGGATGACTACTACCTCGCCGTCCTTTCCTGTACTTGCCCCCCACAGGCAATGACTTCTTAAATCCACCAGGATCAAGTGGCCTACAATAAAGTCGACTCCCAGGATCCCTTTTCCACCCTCCTGTTCCCACTTCATTAGGATACAGGTCCACTTAGAGCAGAGTGTACCCAAACGAATGGCGAGCGGGATGAAAAATGAGCCGGCCTGTTCTCTGCCTGTGAATCCCGCCAGACTGTATGGGACCCCACTAGATAGAGGTGAGGTGGTGGGGTTAGCTGAATGGACCACAGTGCATGATGCCTCCGTATCCAACAGATAGGTCACCTTCACCTTTTCTACCTCCATCTCCACGAGGGGTCTCTTCCATACATCGTACCACAGGGAACACAGGTAAACAGGCTGCGCTGGTTCTAGTCAGGGCAGTGGGTTGGATGGGGCTGATGGGGTCAGAGCACCGGTAGTGGCTGCTAACCTCCCAGGGCCAGTCAATAGGGTCCTCATCGCGTCCAAAAATGACTCGACCGTGACGGGAGGGATCCCTGCCTCTACCTTTTGGGCTGGGGCTGTGGAGTTCTTTCCCTTGCTATCTTTCCAAGGGTTTTTGCACTCCTTCCTCCAATGGCCATCCTTCCCACACCCGTAGCAATTGAGCTTATTGCTAGAAGGGTTATTCCCTTCCTGATGCCACTCCTTCCTACCCTGTCTGGGTTTTACCTCATGCACCTTCCCCTTAGGTGGGTGTGCATCAGTTCCCCTACCGTTCTTATAGGTTAGGGTCAACTATCTGATCACCGTAAGTTTGGTGGTCAGGGGATTCTTGGGGTCAAACCAGGCTTCCGCCTTGGCCCGGACCTGTGGCAAGCTGTTTGCCACCAGGCAACGGAGCCAGTGGGCCAGCTGATCCCAATTCAGGAATGCCCAGTTAGGTGTCCCAGGACAGGCACTCTTGTACACCGGCCATAACCTGTCCATGAAAGCATGCGGGGTTGCCCCTGCGAGCTGCACAGTCTTCTCCACACGGGAGAAAGTACTTCCCTCATTCATGCCCATGGCCTCCAGAACTTCATCCCTGAGCGCCTCATACCTGCCCTGCCCCCTCTTACACTCATCAGAGAGGGATTGGAGGAGCTTACTCTCCAAAGAGAACAGCAGCATTTTGGCCTGCTCAGCATCATCGCAATCGTTGATGCTGGCTGCCTGTTCCACTTCCCTGAAGTGGACCGAGGGGTCTCCTTTCTCGGTGAGCCTTGGGATATGGCTCACCATAGCCCTAATCTGTTGGGTGCTGTAGGGTAATACGAACTGGTTTTGGAGGGGTCCCTCATCCTCGCCATTAGCGGGTGGGCCGAACCTCCGATGCCAGGCTGGGCACATCGGGCCTGGTTCTAGCCTCTCTTGCGGGGGTTGTTCCACCTCCGCTTCTACCCCTAACTCCACCCCTCCTTGCTGCCAGACCTCGCTAAAACTTGGCGCTACAGGTGGTGGTCGCGGGACCTCCTGTTCCTCAACCGGGTCGCCCCTTTGTACTACCTGTGGTGTCTGAACCATTCTCCCCTCGTTCCCTGTGAAATCCGCCTGGCCTACCTTCGGGCTTATGAGGCACACCATGCCCTTTGCCTTCCTTAGGGCCAGGCTCAGATTCTCTATCTGTTCCTTGCAGGGGCCATGATCTGCATCTTCAAACCCCTGTTCGCTTGCCAACTTATAAGCTGCCTTTACTTCTTTTACTTTCTCCTCCTGCTTTCTTACTTGTCTCGCTAGGCGGGCGTTCTTTCCCCGCAACCTCAACTTGTTACCCTTGGCTTCGGTGAACTGGCACTGTAGGTATTCCAACCTGGCCTTATGTTCTCCCATTAATTGCACCCTTTCCTGATTCAGGGCCTGCAATGCTACCAGTAACTTCTCCCCTGCTAGAGCCTTGTCCTGGATCTCCAGGGCTGACTCCTTTATCTTGGCTGCCTGTGCTGCAACGAGCCTGTCCAAAAGCTGGACCTGCTTTTTAAAACACATCAGCCAGACTGCCTTCTCTAGGGATTTCTTGTGCTCCTTCCCTTCTGTCCACTTAGCTGCGGCATCTACCGGACGCCCAGCCTTTAACAGAGTGGTGATCCACTTCTTTGTGATATTCACCTTTCTAAACACATAATCAGAAATCCTTTCCTCCATCATGATTTGCTCTTCCGAACCATTATCTACTGTATCGCACCCCTGCTGCCAGAGTCCTGCCGCGGTCGCCATTTCTGTGGGGGGTGGCGTGTGCCCAGTCAGCTCTGCCCCTGACTGTCTCTGAGCGGTTCGAATTGCTCCCACACCCCTGGGTTCTAGACACCGGACTTAGGTACAGGCGGCGATACAGAAAATCGAGTAGACAATTGGCTTGGTGCAAGAAAACCGCAAATTTTATTAAAGACAGAATAAAACACAATCTTACTGAGAATTACTGATATAATTACAGGCATATAAAATTATACTTATTTGGGAATGGGGAACACATGGCACATCGAGGGAACAAACACATTAAAAATCCCCTAATCCTTATCCCACCCCCAATACCTAACTAGATTAAGCTATGAGGGGCCAGGAATTCATGCACACCAATTCAAAACCTGTTGGTGTAACTGGTTGTGAGTTTTTGAGGTTCACTCTTGTCGTCCTTTGGGGTTCGTCGTCGTCACATGGTCACAGGGCGCGGCGATGGAGTTGTTTGTGCGAAGCACCCTCCTTTTCCTCCACTAACATCTTCGTTGAGTACTTTGTCATGATGGGTCTTCTTCTTCTTCAGGCAGTTCAGTCGGCGACGGTTTTGTTGCGGTTGGGGCTCAGTTGGCGGTTATTACCATTAGACAGATTTTTCTACCCAAGCTTCAAATGCCAACTTATTCTTAATTGACCTTGCTACCCATGCTTTGAACGCCAACTTATTCATCAAACGCCAGCTTATAATTAGGCCGTTTGTCTTGATTTCACTGTCCATGCATCAAACGCTAGCTTAAAACTAGGCCGTTTGTCCCCCAACGCGTCTTTCCGCTGCCCTTCTCTGCCTTTACCGGTTTTACCATTTTTCTCCTCTCGTCTTGTCTGTTCGTGGCCCCGTATGTCCTGTTTATTTTCAATTCGGGTCTCGTTCTCCTCCCGCGTTTGGCCCCCGGTGTGGTAATGGGCGTCCTTGGTGTTGAGCGGCGCGGGGAGGGAGAAGAGAGGCCACAACGAGGCACGAAGCAGCGAGAGGCAGGAGGCAAAGGCCAAGAGAGCGAGAGCTACTGGTGGACCTACAATTATACCCAATTCTTCACTCCTTATCTGCGCACCAAATCAGGTCAGTTCTTTGTCTAACTTTTGGCGGGCTCGTCTAAAATGATTACAGTCATTCACTTCAACGACTTCTGGGGTGGTTGTCTCCGTGTTTAATGGCTTCGATATCCTGGCTGTTTGTTATTTATGAAACTTAATCAGGTTTTCCTGGCTCGGTGGCCATGTTGATCTGTTACCAATTATATGCAAAAACTTAATGGCCTCGAGATTAGGCCCATTCTGACTTGATCTGTTCCAAGATGAAGAATGCATATTCTGTGTTTGCCTAGCTGTCGGGCTTCACAAAGTCTTTCACAGATTCATGCATGTTAGGTTTCATTTCAGGGCCTGCCTTTTGCAGGGCCTTGCTTTTAAAATCCTGTCGGTTTTAGTCACAAGGTCTCAGTAGCCATTTTGGGTACCCTTTTTAATAACTTGTCCATACAGGGTCCCTTTATCCATAACTTTGGGGAATGTGGGAATTTTGAGAACCCTACAGGGTGGCTACGGCCTAACACCTTGGTCAAGTTTAGCCTCTGAGGTGGCTGACGGCCTAACACCTCCAACAACTCGAGGGATGACCCAACGGCAGTGACTGCTGCAGCAGACTGCAGGAATCCACCCAATCCGAGACCACCGAACTGCCTTCCCGTCCATCCAGTCATGGCATTCCAATTCGGGAGTCGTAGATCGCTCCTACTGTCATGGGTTGTATGTCTATTATACTCGGCTTAAATAATATGTAATACCTGATTATGCTTTAAAACTGTAGCTCTTTAATAAAAGCCTTACAACCTCTAAAACCCTTTTGAGTAATCTGTGTGTGGCCTGTGATCCAGATCTTACATGGTGGAAGGCTGCTGACTTTCAGTGTGGGGCATTGGAAATGGCCTTGCTGGTTGACCTTGAGGAGCTGCTGGCAGGGAGTGTGAAATCGAGTGACGGTGTTTCTTCTTCTTCACTCTCCTCTCCCTCTTCTTTGTCAACCACTGGCTGGGCAGGCTGCATTTCTTAGGTGTGTGAAATGAGGCAGGTACAAGGTTGGTGTTGTGCTGAGGGGAGGGCGGGAAATCAAGAGGTGCATGTGAGAAGGAGGATAACGTATGAGGATACCAGCATCTTGTTTCCTTTCTTCACCGTCGCTGGCCAAGGGCTCAGCCATGCCCCTGCTAAGAATGGCCAGCACCGTCTCCTCCAAGGGGGTGAGGTGAAGCTAGGAATGGGAGGTGTACTTCGTGATTGGTACAGATTGTTGGTAGGTTAGTGATTGGCTGAAGGGAGGGGAGTTGTGCATTGAGAAGTGTGTGAAGCTAGTGATGCAGTTGGTAGGAGACGGCGTTTTAAGATGCATTTACTGACCTTGACCAGTGGTCCGAGGCCATGAAGCTAATTTGGGCATTGGAGCCAGAAGGTGGGGGCGACATTGCTGGCAGTGACGGCCTCGGTGATCTGGTCCCACATCGTTCTTTCTGGAGGGCCTCCTGGCCCCTGTGGGTGGAGGACCTCTCTTGCAGTGTAGACCCCCTGCACAAAGCTGGAGTGCTGTGTGCGAAACCCTGGGTGTCTCTTTCCTGGCTTGCTGAGTCATTTGTGATAGTGCTGAAGCACTTTTCCTATTTTTTGAGGTTCGGATGGAAATTCTGCTTTAAGAGTTGAAGATTTCCATTTGGGAATGTTTTTTTTTGAAAGGCAGTAGAGCTGTAAGGGCAGAAAACTGCATTTTTTTTCCTTTGTTTTTATTTTTATCAGTTCAGAAGGTATTGCCCTGTTAAGCAAATGACAATGCATTGCCCTTTTAATATCCCACAATGCCGAGCAAAATCATAGCCTCACTTCCAGAGGCTGTTGGAAGATGCAATGCCGCTTCTGGACAGCACGTTCGGGACTAACGCCACCAGGAGGGCGTTACACTGTCAGTTTAGCGCTGGGCTAGTAATCTTTAGTGTCCAGTGTGAATTATTCTCTTGTACAGGCACAACCATTTTCGGCGGCTGTTAACCCAAGGCCGCGGTGACGCCAGCAACTTTAGAGTCGCAGTCGAATTCCTAGGCCTATGATTATATGATTCTATCAGGTACTTAAAAATTTGGCAGTCACCCAGTTTGGATGAGATGTATCCTAAGTTACGGAGGGAAGCAAGGGTGGAAATTGTGCAGGCTCTGGCAACAATTTTTTAATCTTCCTTATATATTGGGGTGGCGCCAGAGGACTGGAGGATTGCAAATGCTATACATTCCTTTTTAAAAAAAGGAGAAAGATAAACCTGGCAACTATAAGCCAGTCAGCAGAGAAGTATAAAGTGATACATTTTGGTAGGAAGAGGAGAGGCAATATAAACTAAATGGTACAATTTTAAAGGGGGTGCAGGAACAGAGAGACCTGGGGGTGTATGCACACAAATCTTTGAGGGTGGCAGGACAATTTGAGAAAGCTATTAAAAAAACATATGGGATTCTTGGTTTTATTAATAGAGGCAAGGAAGGTATGCTAAGACTGGAGACACTGGTGTTTTCCTTACAGCAAAGAAGTTTAAGAAGAGATTTGATAGAGGTGTTCAAAAATCATGAAAGGTTTTGATAGAGTAAATAAGGAGAAACTGTTTCCAGTGGCAGAAGGGCACAGATTTAAGGTGATAGGCAAAAGAACCAGAGGAAACTTTTTTTTTATGCAGCGCGTTGTGATCTGGAATGCACTGCCTGAAAGGGTGGTGGAAGCAGATTCAATAGTGACATTCAAAAGGGAATTGGATAAATGCTTGAAGGAAAAAGAATTACAGGGCTATGGGAAAAAAAGCAGGGGAGTGGGACTAATTGGATATTTCTACCAAAGAGCTGGCACAGGCAAGATGGACCGAATGGCCTCCTTCTGTGCTGTATCATTCTATGATTCTATGAGTTGTGAATCTCCAGATCTTGCTGGTCGATTTACTTTGGAGGTGGCCACCCTAGACAACCTTGCCTGTAAGTACATAGAGGGTGTAGGAGCAGGTGAAGCTGCAGGCCTCTCCCAAGCTGCAGTGTTACACCAGCCACTCCATCTTCACTCGTTCCAACACAAAGAGCAGATAGGATTAGTATTTGTAATGGAAGTGTGATTGGAAACTGTCTCTTGGAACAAAATTGTAACATTAGTCATTTTTGTATCATGGAACAGTCGGCTGCCAGTGGGCTGGGACAAGACCTCGCTGTTCTCTCACCAACACTCAAATTTGATCATCTGTTACGTGCCCTGAACCACAGTTCTCACAGTTCAATGGAAAGTGAGAGATAAATGAGTACAATCTGTATACTGAGGATGATTGAGTACCAAAAGAAACCATAATTCTATGGAATATGCCCAAATTGCTTGAGGTTATAAATTGCACAATGTGGTGAAGTCCCACATCCTTGCCAAGGAATAAAGATATTCCTGCTCAGAGCATGTAGTGCAGTCTGCTGTATTTAAAATATCATCGGTTTCCCAGAACCCTGCTGTAAATCTTGAGTTCTGTCATAATCAGTCACACCCCATCAGCTTGAGGGAGAATGGAATCTGCATGACTGGCTGATGGGTGATAATTATTATGATCTGAAATTAGGGTTAATACAAAAAGAAAATACTGCAGATGCTGGAAATCTGAATTAGGGTTGCTGTTTTCTGTTTGACTTCCAACATCCACACCAGATTAACTATTGAACAGCAATGCAGTCAAGTGCAGCAGTCCACAGTCATTATAAGGTTTAGTAACAATGGGCTGAATTTTCAGGCCTCTCGGCTGACAGAAATGGAACGGCAGCACCCTGAAAATGGTGGGCGATGACCTATCGCCCCATTGTGACGGCAGCAATGTTTCCCAGGCCCGCCAATAGTTGGCCGGAGCAATCCCGGTCAGGCTGCAGGCAAATTTAAAATGCTAATTAGTGTTGCATGACATACATAGGACTGCGATTGCCTTTTTTGGACTCAGCTGGGTGGAACGTGGCTTTCTGTTTGAAAGGGATGCCGAAGGTCATAGAGTCATAGAGTTATACAGCACAGAAAGAGGCCCTTCGGCCCATCGCGTCCGCGCCGGCCATCAGGCCCTGTCTAATCTAATCCCATTTTCCAACATTTGGTCCATAGCCTTGTATGCTATGGCATTTCAAGTGCTCATCCAAATGCTTCTTGAATGTTGTGAGGGTTCCTGCCTCTACCACCCTTTCAGGCAGTGAGTTCCAGATTCCAACCACCCTCTGGGTGAAAAAGTTCTTCCTCAAATCCCCTCTAAACCTCCTGCCCCTTACCTTGAATCTATGCTCCCTTGTTATTGACCCCTCTACTAAGGGAAAAAGTTCCTTTCTATCTACCCTATCTATGCCCCTCATAATTTTGTACACCTCAATCAGGTCCCCCCTCAGCCTTCTCTGCTCCAAGGAAAACAACCCCAGCCTGTCCAGTCTTTCTTCATAGCTGAAGCGCTCCAGCCCAGGTAACATCCTGGTGAATCTCCTCTGCACCCTCTCCAAAGGTAAGTTTCCTGTTCACATTTGTGGGGCTAGGAGAAGCAGGCCTGCTTCTCCATCTTCCACAAACCCAGCCTGGGCCATTGCCACACTGGATACCTCCTCCACAGATCGGGCCCACTCCAGGAACCTACATTCCTCCGGCCATCTGGTATTGCACTGTGCAGCGGGTTCCAGATGCATTGTTATTTTTTCATCGTTAACTTTGTTCATATGAAGAGCTGACCGCTCATCATTCACTTTACAGGCTTAAAATCAAATTCAACATGCTCAAAACAAATACTTAACGACCATTGACTATTTTCATTGCAAGGCTAAGAGCACATTTAACCTGAAGAACAAATCTTTTCAGTGGATGGCATTGTTTACCTTTGTGAATAATGCAGCATACTGTTAAAAATTAAATCCGCCTCCCATGAATGTAATGCAAAGGGGAATATTTATTGTATTTCTTTTCATTTATGTGCTAATTTATCAATATGATTCTAACAGTCAGTGCCAAATCCTCCACCTGCAAATACTTCACACTTGCAGCAGCCATTAAACTCCTTATGAAAATAAGGACCAATTTTTATAAACCAAAACTTAACTTCAAAAAAGATGGAATCTATCTCTTTTGTTACATCAGTTTTATTGCACTATGGTAATTTCAATCCTACTTTCTATTGATAACTCGAAGTAGTGGCACAAAAATAAAATAGCATGGGCACTTACAAATACAATTTGAGTTGTCCCAGAACCACTTAGTGCTAATATTAATTATACTTTTGTCAATGGTAAAATTAGGAAGACAATAGCTGAGCGTTCTGAGCTTAGTCTAACAAGAACCATTAACATTGGGATTCTGGGTAAACATTTAAAGGTGTAACGTGTGAATTCATTAAATACTGTGAAAAATTACAACATGTATTATTTATCACTTGATATTATCAAAGAAATACAAAATAGACAATGTAAATGATGATAGTTCAGGTCAATAAGTAAATCCTACAAGGTAAAGCTTTGTGCAGTACTGTTTTGACCATGGCTGTGTGAGATTTAATTACTTTCTATTCCCTCATGTGGCACCAATTTCTTAATTGGATTCTGTGAATAAGATCTTCACAGCTGAAAAGCAAGTCTTCTATAAATTATTAGCTAAATAAAGTGAAGTAGCGGCATCTAGTGGTCAAGGTGCAGTATGCATGCTTCTTTGTTAACATTTTTGACACAAAAAACTGAGGGTCATGTGTTAAGATCATTTATTTTCTAAATCGTTTCTAGTTTTCTCCCCATTTTATTTGTCTGCTCACCATGGGCCACATAAAACCTGCAGGCCAGAGGGTTAGTGAACTGTTCCCTGTGTCTGCCAGTGCTGCTGGGAGCTGGCGTTTAAGGGTTGTGCAAGAGAGATTTGAAGATGACTCTCTCAACTTTTCTCTTTTTATTGGGAACCACCTGGCTGTAGTTATTCTAAGGTAGCAATTATTCTTTAGTAGTCCTATGTTACATAGAATTATATAGAATTTACAGCACAGAAACGGGCCTTTCAGCCCAACGAGTCTATGCCGATGTTTATGCTCCACACGAGCCTTCTCCCATCCTAATTCAACTAACCCTATCAGCATAACCTTCTATTCCTTTCTCCCTCATGTGCTTATCTAGCTTTCCTATATTACAACAGTGATTACTTCATAAGTGCTTAATTGGCTGTAAAGCGCCTTGGGCGTCCTGAGGTCATGAAAGGTGCTATATAAATGCAAGTCTTTTTTTCTTCTTAAATGCATCTATGCTATTCACCTCAATTACTCCACGTGATAACTTTTTACAGAATGCCATGTAGGTGTAGAATGTTATTGATCAAACAAAAGTAGAAATTGGAGTACAGTCAGATGTATAGCTTAAGGCATTTTGTTTAAGCCTGTGTTTTGTTTTTGCCTTGGCAAAGTTCAAAAACGAATTCATGTTTGCGTGCAGTCAGACACCTCAGCCAGAATAATTCTGTTTGCTGCAGGTGCAAGTGCTGTCTGGGCAGTGATTATGCAGCAATTCAACATAGTTACTGTCCAACCGTTAAAATACCATTTTCCACATTCTTGAATGGAAAATTATTGCCAATGGTGAATTAATTCATCCAATCAGGGCAGGGGAGTTATCCCCGGTGTCATGGCCAATATTTATCGCTCAAGCAACATAACAAAAACAGATTATCTGGTCATTATCATATTGCTGTTTGTGGGACCTTTCTGTGCACAAATTGGCTGCCACGTTTCCCACATTACAACAGTGACTCCACTTCAAAAGTACTTAATTGGCTGTAAAGCGCTTGAGATGTCCGGTGGTCGTGAAAGGCGCTATATAAATGCAAGTCTTTCTTTCAATGGAGTACAGCACATCATATTGAAAATTAAACCACTTAATAACTGGAGATGACTCACTTGACTTCTGCTAATGTGACTTTGTTTCTGCTGACAGTAAATGTATGATAATAGCACTGATGCATCTGTCATGATTCAGGAAAGAAGCATTTCATATGTTAGAGAAACAATTCATTAAAGAAGGAAATTGTCAGCTTGGAATGCCACTTACACATGACAGGTATGAAAATGCAAACATTAAAATAGCCCTAAAAATTAACAATTTCAAAAATCAAAAGGGTTGCAGAGGACTTCAGCAACAGCCTGCTGCGGTTATGGTGCAAGTGTGCTGGAACAGCTGTGGATTTTGGGGGCCCTTGACCTGGCAAAGGGTTTAAACTTACCAGTTAAGCAGGGCTGACATCCCATAGAACTGTAAATGTTTACAGCATAGAAGGAGGCCATTTGGTCCATTATATCTGCACCAGCTCTTTGCTAGGGCAAACCAAAACTAATCTCATTGCCCAGCTCTCTCTCCATAACCTCTATTGTATGTGTTTCAACTTTTTATCTATTGTAACCTTAAAAGGTGCAAGAACTCTGCCTTGACCACTCCCTGTGGCAAAGTGTTCCACAATGCAACAACTCTCAGTTTAACGGAAGCTCTCGTATCCTCTTCTTGCTCTCTTAGTGACCCCTCATCATGGTCTCCCTAACCACAGGACGTAGCCTATTATAATTCACCCTATCAAAACTCTTCATAACTTCAAAAACCTCAATTAAATCTTCTCTTAGCCTTCTCTAATCCAGTGGAAATAGTGCCAGAATCATTACTTCTTTATTCTTGTACTCTTATCTTCCTATTTATAAAACCTAAATTGCTATTTGCCTTTTTTACGCCTTTATCTATCTGATACTTTATTTTCCTCACACTTTCATGGAATTATGCACTTTCACTCCTAGGTCTCTCTTCATCCATCCCTTTCAATGCCTTTCCATTAAGTGTATACTCCAATTCTTGGTTATCCTGTCACTATGTATTACCTCACACTACTCTGCATTAGATTGGATCTGCCACATATCTGCCCAATCCACGAACCTATCTATGTCTTTCTGAAGTTATTTACAGTTCTTACTGTGAGCCAAGCCTGACTTTTGCATCATCAGCATAATTTAATATCTCAAATGAGTAAATGTGAATCACAATGCATAATTTAGTTAACCCAGGCAAGGGACAAAATTCTTTTCGGGTTAATTACTTTTGCTTTGAATATTTTTGTTTTTCTCGAGGCTTCACAGGCATTCAAGTAGCAACAAAATGCAAAAAACATGAATTCAAAGCAATTCTATATACATTTTGCACAATAACTGTTCCTGTTGGCACATTATACTTTGAACTAAAAATTCAGATGTGCTACCCGTGAACACCAAGAAATGTTGAAAAATGGCGGTTGTCTCTCTTCTGCCAGCTGGTGGCAACTGCCACGGTGGGCGCCATTTTGCAAGGGCCAGTAGTGCTGTCGTTAAATGTGATTGCCAGAGGGATTTTAATGAACAAGATAATGACGTCAGTGGCCTTGCAACACTCACTTGACACCAGATCTGCAGCATTTGTTTATGCCATTCAACTTACCGCCATGTCTAAACAACAAAAGGGAGAGCAGGCATCCAACAGCAGAAAGGAGGCTGCGGCTGCGATATTTAAAGGGATCATCAGCAATCAGTTGCACCTGACATGTTTGTTCAGTTTGAGTGCGCTGTGCTACTTTTTGCAACTCTTAACAGCTTTCTTTACTTATTTCAAGGTTCTTTGGGAACAGGGAGTGTTGTTGCAAGTGCAGAACTCCCTCATTTTTTTAAAGGCTTCTGCTCACAATACTTGCTCACAGTCATAGGGACTGTACTGGCAATCGACCTCGCCCTCCAGGATCTACGGCAGAGGGAGCGGAGGCTGCGAGGAAGACAGGAACATGCATGCACAGAGGGAGGAGGAGGGCCATCAGGGCTCTCGACAGAAGGCCTTACCCACCTAGGGTCTTCCAACAGCACTTCTCCCACCTCCAATTAAGTGAGGAGAGGTGTCTTAGGAGGCTCCGCTTCACCAAGGAGGTGGTCACAGAACTCCACCACCTCCTGCAATCAGACCTACAGCCTCAGAGGAGGGCAACCACGGCTCTCCCAGTGGCAGTTAAGGTCACTGTGGTTCTCAATTTCTTTGCCAACGGATCCTTCCAATCTGCAGCAGGAGACATAGCCAACATCTCACAGTTCACCATCCATCAATGCATCCGGGAGGTCACCAAGGCTCTCTACACCAGGCGAAGGGACTACTTGGCTTCTCTCTCAGCAGAGAAGCAGGACAAGTGCGCATGTGGTTTTGCCAGGATAGCGGGCTTCTCCATGGTGCAGGACACCATCGACTGCACACACGTGGCTTTGTGGGTACGCATAACGTGCAGTTGGTGTGCGACCAAGCACAGCAAATCCTCAATATCAATGCCTGCTATCCTGGCAGCAGCCATGATGCCTTCAACTGGCGCCAGTCCACTGTGCCAGCAATCTTCCAGCCATTGCAGCAAACTCGAGGGTGGCTGCTCGGAGGCAGGGGCTATCCGCTCTCCACCTGGCTCAGCACTCCCCTCCGCAGCCCCAAAACACATGCCCAGCACTCATCTAATGAGAGGCATGCTTCCACCAGGATCATCATCGAGCAGACCATCAGGCTACTGAAGCAATGGTTCCGCTGCCTTGACCGCTCGGGAGGAGCCCTCCAGTGCTCGGTGGAGCGGGTGTCCCATTTCGTGGTGGTCTGCTGCATCCGCCACAACTTGGCCATCATGAGGGCGCAGTCCTTGCCAGCAGAGATTGCACCACCACTTCAGGATGAGGATGAGGACGAGGAGCAAGAGGAAGTGGAGGGATGGAGGATGCAGGCACCCAATCGTCCATCCGGCCAGGCTGTCCGCGAGCGGCTCCAATGAATGACACCCCAGATCCCCGTTGCTCACCACATCCCCATCATACCATCCCTGTCTCACGGAATATCACAGCGTTCTCCTGGAAACAAAACTGAAATGAGAGACACCACAAAAGATTCCAAAAAAAAAGAATACATTTTTCAATAATCACATCATACATATTTATAATAATACTATTAACTAATCATCCTTGTGCAAACAACAACAACAACATGTATTTATATAGTCCCTTTAACATAGTAAAACGTCCCAAGGCGCTGCACCGGAGTATTACAAGACAAAAAAGAGGTAGGTTTTAAGGAGCGCCTTAAAGGAGGGAGAGATAAAGCGAGGCGGAGAGGTTAGGGCCTAGGCCACAGAAGGCATGGCCACCAATGGTTGAGTAATTATAATCGGGGATACTCAAGAGGCCAGAATTAGAGGAGCGCAGATATCTCGGGGCGGGGTGGGGTGAGGTGGGGTGTGGCGGGGCGGGTGGGTTGTGGGGCTGAAGGAGATTACAGAGATAGGGAGGGGCCAGGCCATGGAGGGATATAAAAACAAGGATGAGAATTTTGAAATCGAGGTGTTGCTTAACCAGGAGCCAATGTAGATCAGCGAGCACAGGGGTGATGGGTGAACAAGACTTGGTGCGAGTTAGGACATGGGCAGCCAAGATTTGGATCACCTCAAGTTTACATAGGGTAGAATGTGGGAGGCCAGCCAGGAGTGCGTTGGAATAGTCATGTCTGTTTGTCTTTTGTGTGGGTTTTCCTAACCTCGTGTTCATACAAAGTGCTCCCCCAGTGGCTGTCGCATGGCTGGTGGAAGGCTGCTGAGTTTCCATGTGGGAGACTGCAGATGGCCTTGCAGGACGACCTTGAGCAGCTCGGGACCTAGAAGGCCCGGCTGTAGACTGCACCACCTTGGCATGGGCGGTAGCAGTTCGGGCTAGCTGGCTAACAGGCAGCAGCAAGGGTAATGGCGGACAATGAAACTGCTTGACAGCGGTCTGAGCTTGGGTGGCATCATGCTGAGACTGCATGAGAACAGCCAGTGCTTGGATGCCACCAAGTAGAGACTGCATGAGAGCAGTCTGAGCTTCCGTGCAGCACTGGGACATTGGGTCGCTTCCGCCTATGCGGCAATGGAAGCTGTGACATCACCCATCATGCGCGCCATCATGTCTGGGTTACCACGGTCTCTCTGGGAGTGTACCATCATTTGCAGACTGGAAATCCTGGGCTCCATGCTCTGCTCAGAGCCCCATGCAATGTTGGCGGTGGACTCCTCCACGCTCCTTGACATTGCTGAGAATCTCTCTGGCAGTCTTGCCATTACACCTATCAATTCTGTGTGCATGCACATCACCCTTCTTCTGAAGTCCTCCCCATCGAGGTCCACATCTAAGTCCTGTGCAGCAGAACTCGCGTGCAAACCCGCCGTCCAGGGAGCTGGCCCCCAAGCTACCCTTACCCCTGGCCTTGCTGCAGCCCACCCATGCCCAATGCCTTACCCTGTGCAGATTCCGCTTCTACACTAGCCTCTAAAGTTCACATAGTGCCAGTTTCTGAGCTGGTCTGCAAGTGAAAGATGCAGTGACGCGGTGTCTTCTTCCTCCTCTTCTTCTCCTCCCTCGCTCTCTGCGGTGCCCTCAGTGACAGGCTGCTCGGGTGCTTATTGATTATCTGAAAGCAGAAAGGCACAAGAGTCGGGTTATGGTGGCGGGGCGGGGGGTTGGCAGTGGGGGGTTCAGAAATGCATGCATACAGCATGATTAGCTTGAAAGTGAGAAAAGATTGTGGGTTGAGAGGGAAGTGGGATGTGAGAAGAAGGAGTAAGAAGGAACATACTGTTGTTTTCCCCAAGAGGATCGACCTTGCCAGTTGCCACGACGTCAACGACTAGGCAACCAATGATCTACAGTACTCGCTCCTCGAGCTGGCTTAGTTGTTGACTGTGCGCCTGGCCCCCGCCTGTCAGCTTCTGCTCATGCCAATTATGTGCCACCTTGGCCTGCAAGAGAAAGAGAAGTGTTGAGTGAGTTTAGTGCAATGTGTTTGAGTGATGTGCCTGCCATAGTTGAATAGCTGTCAGTGTGTGCAAGGTGTGAGATGTGGGTGTGAGTGTTGCAGCAGTGGTCAGGTTGTGAGGGTGAAGTGAAGCTATGATTGTGAGGTGTCAGTGGTGATAGGTAGAGATTGTTGCTTTGTGAGTGCTGGGGGGGGTGGTGCATTGAGAAGTGTGTGAGGCTTGGGGTGCAGATGGTGGTATGTGGCATTTGCTGAAGCCTTCACTCATCCTGACCACCCATGTGAGGTTGTTAAACTTCTTACTGCACTGGGTGTGGGTCCTGGGGACCACAGTGCTGGGCATGACACAATCTGCAATCTCACGCCACATGGTTCGAGATGGATAGGGCAAGGGCTTCCTGCCTGTTTATGGGTATAGGACCGCCCGCCTCCTCTCCACTGCAAATACCAATGACTGTAAGAGCTTAATTGGAGAACCTCTGGGCTTTTTCCCTTGGTCTAGGATCTGCCATGACAAATTCTAAATATCTCTTGCTTGTTTTTCTTTCTACACACTTGGTTCTCTGACATTTTTCATTTCACGTTTTTCTCTTCCTCTTCTCGATGGCCTTCTGCATCACAACCTCTCCAAGACCAAGAAGGGCAGCAGCTGGCCTGCTCTCAGACCTCTACTAGCCTCCTTTCTGACTAGCTGCTAGGAGCTGCACGAGTGGGTTTGAATCCTATTGATTTTCCCTGTCTCCCTGTGGTGAATCACTTGGCCTGTGGTGAATCACTTGGCCTCCACTCAATGATTCTTCTAAACTGGCATGACTGAGGTCAATAATACACTTGCTGGATAATTTCAAGCTGAATCCTTGTCTTATCACTTTGTGACACAGCAAAATGTTGCTTCAGTGTATTGCACTACCTTGACATGATTTATATTTTTTTCTTGCTATCATTTTAGTTCTCCCTTACTCAGCATTATTACGTAAATACCGTAAATTTTTTAATTAAGTTCTTGTTTAACCTTGATGGCTTTATGATATCTATTGTATATTTAAATTGCTGAGGGGATTGCAACATTGCATTTCAAAATAAATGCAAAACCTTTATGTCAGCACACTCTATAGGATTTTTTAAATGTTTAATGTCCACATTTACTTGCAGTTACCTGCTACACCTGTGGGTGGCACTGAGTGTGGTTTAAACAGAGTGCTAGGTGAGTCAGGGGGTCTGAACTGTTTGCTAAAATCAAACTTTTGTTTGTTTCGCATTTACTGTTACTGTTTACTGTTTAAAATCTAAATTTCCCAGCTTTAAGCAGGGTTATAAAGGGATATACAAGGCCTACAATTCAGAAGGCAGTTAATTAGGGAAACTAGATTAAACTGGTTCCCCTGTAGCAGAACCCAGCAAGCTCCTTATGTTTTGCAGTACGGCTTAAACAGAGTGCTGCGAGTTGGGTGAGTCAGGGAGTTAGGTGAGGAGTGGAATGAGGAGCCCCCTTGCTTCACCTTTGTTTTTCCTAATTTTTCACCCTGTAGGAATTGGTTCTTACTTTACACCAAGGAAAGAGTCCGAGAGCGGGAGCAGTCAAACAACAACAACTGCGAAACCGCTAAAGTGACGTCACAACCAGGGAAGGAGCTGATTGGTAAGTAGGACCTGGTGAGTATTTCTACAGTCCAGTCGTCAAAGTCAAAGTAAGGACTCTAGTTTAGAGTAAGTAGTGTTTAAAGGGAAGTAAGGTCCTTAGTGTATTTAATATTCTTTAATTTAAAGGAATTAAAGGGAGTAAATTAAGGGTAGGACATGGCAGAGCAGCTTGGCTGTGTGGAGTACTCCTCCTGTGCTATGTGGAAAGTCAGGGACACTTTAGGTGTCCAGGGCGAACACGTGTGCAGGAAGTGTCTCCAGCTGCAGCTACTCGAAATCCGCGTTTTGCCGCTGCAACTGCGGCTGGAGTCACTGTGGAGCATCAGCGAAGCTGAGATCTTCATGGATAGCATGTTTAACGAGGTGGTCACACTGCAGGTAAAGAGTGCACGGGCAGACAGGAAATGGGTGACCGCCAGACAGAGTAAAAGAACTAGGAAGGTAGTGCAGGAGTCCCCTGGGTCCACCTCCCTCTCCAACAGATTTTCCGTTTTGGATACTGCTGGGAGAGATGGTTTCTCAGAGGAATGCAGCAAGAGCCAAGTCCGTGGCACTATGAGTGGCTCAGCTGCACAGGAGGGGAGGAAAAAGAGTGGGAGAGCAATAGTGATAGGGGATTCTATCGAAAGGGGAACAGATAGACGTTTCTGTGGCCGCAGACGTGACTCCAGGATGGTATGTTGCCTCCCTGGTGCCAGGGTCAAGGATGTCACTGAATGGCTGCAGAGCATTGTGAAGGGGGAGGGCGAACAGTCAGAGGTCGTGGTTCACATAGATACCAATGACATGGGAAGAAAGAGGGATGAGGTCCTGCAACAGAATTTAGGGAGCTCGGTAGCAGATTAAAAAGCAGGACCTCAAAGGCTGTAATGTCTGGATTACTCCCGGTGCCACGTGCTAGTGAGTATAGGAATAGGAAGATAGAGCAGATGAATGCGTGGCTAAAGAGTTGGTGCAGGAGGGAGGGCTTTAGTTTCCTGGATCACTGGGTCTGCTTCTGGGGAAGGTGGGACCTGTACAAGTTGGACGGGTTGCACCTGAACCGGAACGGGACCAACATCCTTGCGGGGAGGTTTGCTAGTACTGTTGGGAGGAGTTTAAACTAACTGGGCAGGGGGATGGGATACGGAGTGGAGCTATAGTAGAGGGTGATGCACAGCCAAATATAGAGGAAAAAACAAGTCAGCCTGGAAGGCAGAGGAAATATGTAATGGCACAAGGGAGTATGGCAAGGCTGGATGGCATTTATTTTAATGCAAGGAGTCTTGCGAGTAAGGCAGATGAATTGAAGGTGTTGATGAACACATGGGAGTATGATATTGTTGCTATCACAGAGGCATGGTTAAGGGAGGGGCAGGACTGGCAGCTCAATATTTCAGGGTATAGAATCTTCAGGTGAAACAGAGGGGGATGTAAAAGAAGAGGGGGTGTCGCAATATTAATCAAGGAGTCAATTAATGCTGTAAGGAGGGATGATATCTTAGCAGGTTCCTCTAATGAGGCCATATGGGTAGAACGTAAAAACAAAAAGGGGGCAAGCACTTTGCTGGGAGTGTACTATAGGCCCCCAAACAGTCAGGTGGAGATAGAGGAACAGATATGTAGGCAAATCTCAGAAGTGTAGAAATAATTGGGTAATAATAGTAGGGGATTTCAACTTCCCCAATATTAACTGGGATAGTCAGAGTGTGAAAGGCTTAGAGGGTGCAGAATTCTTAAAGTGCAACCAGGAGAGCTTTTTGAGCCAGCATGTAGAAAGTCCTACAAGAGAAGGGGCGGTACTGGACCTAATTCTAGGGAATGTAGCCAGGCAAGTGGTAGAAGTGTCAGTAGGAGAGCATTTTGATGACAGTGACCATAATTTGGTGAGATTTAAGGTAGTCATGGAAAAGGACAAAGATGGACCAGAAATAAAGGTTCTAAATTGGGGGAAGGCCGATTTCAATATGATAAGGCAGGATCTGGCCAAAGTGGACTGGGATCAGCTACTTGTAGGAAAATCCACATCAAAGCAGTGGGAGTCATTCAGAAAGGAAATAGAGTACAACGCCAACATGTTCCTGTAAAGGTCAAGGGTGGGACCAACAAATCCAGGGAACCCTGGATGTCAAGGGATATACAAGAATGGATTAGGAAAAAAGGGAGGCTTTTGGCAGATACAGAGGACTAAAAACAGTGGAAGCCCTAGAGGAGTATAGAAAGTGCAGGGGGATACTTAAAAAAGAAATTAGGAGAGCGAAGAGGGGGCATGAAAAAACACTGGCAGGCAAAATAAAGGAAAGTCCCAAGTTGTTTTATAAGTATATTAAGGGCAAGAGGATAACCAGGGAAAGAATAGGGCCCATTAGGTACCAAAGTAGCAATCTGTGTGTAGAGCCAGAAGATGTAGGTGAGGTTTAAAATGAATATTTTGCATCTGTGTTCACTATGGAGAAGGCCGATGTAGGCATAGAAATCAGGCAGGGGGATTGTGATATACTTGAACAAATTAGTATTGAGAGGGAGGAGGTCCTAACAGTTTTAGCAGACTTAAAAGTGGATAAATCCCCAGGCCCTCACAGGATGTATCCCAAGCTGCTGTTTGAGGCAAGGGAGGAGATTGCAGGGGCTATGACACAAATTTTCTGAACCTCTCTGGCCACAGGGGAGGTGCCAGAGGACTGGAGAACAGCTAACGTAGTACCATTATTCAAGAAGGGTAGTAGGGATAAACCAGGGAATTACAGGCCAGTGAGCCTAACATCAGTGGTAGGGAAATTATTGGAAAAAATTTTGAGGGATAGAATTAGTCTCCACTTGGAGAGGCAGGGATTAATCAGGGATAGTCAGCATGGCTTTGTCAGGGGGAGATCATGTCCGACCAATTTGATTGAATTTTTCGAGGGGGTGACTAGGTGTGTGGATGAGGGTAGTGCAATTGATGTAGTCTACATGGACTTCAGTAAGGCTTTTGACAAAGTCCCGCATGGGAGACTGGTCAAGAAGGTAAGAGCCCATGGGATCCAGGGCAATTTGGCACATTGGATCCAAAATTGTCTTAGTGGCAGGAGGCAGAGGGTGATGGTCGAAGGTTGTTTTTGTGACTGGAAGCCTGTGTCCAGTGGTATACCGCAGGGATTGGTGCTGGGTCCTTTGCTCTTTGTAGTTTACATTAATGATTTAGATATGAATGTAGGATCATTAAGTTTATAGATGACACTTAAATTGGTGGAGTGGTAAATAGCGAGGAGGGAAGCCTCAGGCTACGGGATGATATAGACAGGATAGTTAGATGGGCAGAACAGTGGCAAATGGAATTTAACCCTGAAAAGTGTGAGGTGATGCATTTTGGTAGGACTAACAAGGCAAGAGAATACACAATGAATGGTAGGACCCTAGGAAGGACAGAGAATCAGAGAGACCTTGGTGTGCATGTACATAGGTCCCTGAAGGCAGCAGGACAGGTAGATAAGGTGGTTAAAAAGGCATATGGGATACTTGCCTTCATTAGCAGAGGCATAGAATATAACAGCAAGGAGGTTATGATGGAGCTGTACAAAATGCTAGTTAGGCCACAGCTGGAATACTGTGTGCAGTTCTGGTTGCCACACTATAGGGGGGATGTGATTGCACTGGAGAGGGTGCAGAGGAGATTCACCAGGATGTTACCTGGGCTGGAGCGTTTCAGCTATGAAGAGAGACTGGACAGGCTGGGGTTGTTTTCCTTAGAGCAGAGAAGGCTGAGGGGGGACCTGATTGAGGTGTACAAAATTATGAGGGGTATAGATAGGGTAGATATAAAGGAACTTTTCTCTTTAGTAGAGGGGTCAATAACCAGGGGCATAGTTTCAAGGTAAGGGGCAGGAGGTTTAGAGGGGATTTGAGGAAAAAAAATTTCACCCAGAGGGTGGTTGGAATCTGGAACTCACTGCCTGAAAGGGTAGTAGAGTCAGGAACCCTCACAACATTCAAGAAGCATTTAGATGAGCACTTGAAATGCCTTAGCATACAAGGCTACGGACCAAATGCTGGAAAATGGGATTAGAATAGACAGGGCTTGATGGCCGGCGTGGACACGATGTGCCATATTATAGTCATATTATATTATATGACTATAATATGGCCACACCATGTTAAAAAATCGTGTCACGTAATGTTTGTTTGGAAACGGCGAACCTGTTATCACAGAATCACAGAATCACAGAAACCCCACAGTGCAGATAGAGGCCATTTCGGCCCATCGAGCCTGCACCGAAACTTGCCATTTAACTCTAAGTGCTGTCTCAGACCGCTGGTTGGTTGTGCAGCAATAAGTTTGCTTTAAGAATACCCTGAAATTCTGTAGGAGTTCTCCCGGTCTCCCACAGTAATTCCAGTGGGAGACCAGTAGAACTCCCAGGGAAGTGGCCGTTTATATCATTTTCTCTCAGGAAAACACCCACGGAATTCGAGGACCATGTGTCAATATGAATCAGTTTTGTAAGTTTGTGTTTTACTCAGAATGTTTACCTTTAAAGAACTGATTTGTAATGTAGCTTTTCTTTTAACCCAAGCACACCTTTATCATAGCAGAAATATGACCTCTGTTAGCAGCTGTTTGTTCTTTCCAGCAGGCCACCCACTCCCAAATTCTCACTTTCACTAATGAAGCTGCACCAGCAATGTCATTTGGTGCCTCGCTGGACATGGAATTAGAACACTTTTAGAGATAATCTTAATGGACTGCCTGACCAATGCAGGTTTGCGAGTCTGTCACTAATCCTCCCTACACATTAAAAGCTTTAACTGGATTTCGCAATTCCCAAGCCACCAACCCCAAGACACTGCTGCAGATATGCACTTTTGGTGATTGACCACTGATCAACTTTGATCCTTCCCACAGCTCCAACAGGGATTCATTAACCCTACCCTTCCCCACATTGAGCTAGTTTACTGACCATTCCCTCTCTCCAAGATGTGGAGATGCCGGAGTTGGACTGGGGTGGACAAATGTAAGAAGTCACACAACACCAGGTTATAGTCCAACAGCTTTATTTGAAATCACAAGCTTTCGGAGCGCTGCTCCTTCTTCAGGTGAAGTGGAGAAATGCATAAAGACACAGCTTATATAGTCAGAGAATCATGTCAGATGTTTACAGGTAACCTTTCCAACTGCCATTTGTCACACCTCGGCAGAGAGATAATCACAGCAGTCAAAGGTGTGAATGGTGTCCAAACAGGTCAGTCAGGGAAACATTACATCAAAGAACAATGAGGTGGGGTCACAAGGGGTCAAATATTGCAGATGCTGGGGTCTGTATGAAAAACAAAAAAACAGACAAAAAACATTTTTTTTGGCTGGAAATCACAGCAGGTCCGGCCGCATCTGTGTAGAGAGAACAAGCCAATGTCGACTCGAGTCTGGATGACCCTGCATCAGGTGGGGTTACATGTAGCGTGACATGAACCCAAGATCTCGGTTAAGGCCGTCCTCATGGGTGCGGAACTTGGCTATCAGTTTCTGCTCGACGATTTTGCGTTGTCGTGTGTCTCGAAGGCCACCTTGGAGAATGCTTACCCGAAGATCGGAGGCTGAATGTCCTTGACTGCTGAAGTGTTCCCCGACTGGGAGGGAACACTCCTGCCTGGTGGTTGTTGCGCGGTGTCCGTTCATCCGTTGTCGCAGTGTCTGCATGGTCTCGCCGATGTACCATGCTCCGGGGCATCCTTTCCTGCAACGTATGAGGTAGACAACGTTGGCCGAGTCACATGAGTATGTACCATGTACCTGGTGGGTGGTGTCCTCACGTGTGATGATGGTATCTGTGTTGATGATCTGGCATGTCTTGCAGAGGTTGCTGTGGCAGGGTTGTGTGGTGTCATGGTCGCTGTTCTCCTGGAAGCTGGGTAATTTGCTGCGAACGATGGTCTGTTTGAGGTTAGGCGGCTGTTTGAAAGCGAGTAGTGGAGGCGTGGGGATGGCCTTAGTGAGGTGTTCGTCGTCATCGATGACATGTTGAAGGCTGCGAAGAACATGGCGTAGTTTCTCCGCTCCGGGGAAGTACTGGACGACGAAGGGTACTCTGTTGGTTGTGTCCCGTGTTTGTCTTCTGAGGAGGTCTATGCGATTTTTCGCTGTGGCCCGTCGGAACTGTCGATCGACGAGTCGAGCGTCATATCCCGTTCTTACAAGGGCGTCTTTCAGTGTCTGTAGGTGTCCATCGCGTTCCTCCTCGTTCCGCACCCATGAGGACGGCCTTAACCGAGATCTTGGGTTCATGTCACGCTACATGTAACCCCACCTGATGCAGGGTCATCCAGACTCGAGTCGACATTGGCTTGTTCTCTCTACACAGATGCGGCCGGACCTGCTGTGATTTCCAGCCAAAAAAAATGTTTTTTGTCTGTTTTTTTGTTTTTCATACAGACCCCAGCATCTGCAATATTTGACCCCTTGTGACCCCACCTCATTGTTCTTTGATGTAATGTTTCCCTGACTGACCTGTTTGGACACCATTCACACCTTTGACTGCTGTGATTATCTCTCTGCCGAGGTGCGATAAATGGCAGTTGGAAAGGTTACCTGTAAACATCTGACATGATTCTCTGACTATATAAGCTGTGTCTTTATGCATTTCTCCACTTCACCTGAAGAAGGAGCAGCGCTCCGAAAGCTTGTGATTTCAAATAAAGCTGTTGGACTATAACCTGGTGTTGTGAGACTTCTTACCTCTCTCCAAGAGACAGAGGTCTCAGGGGTTCATTTCTGCTCACCCCCATGCTGCGATAGTTTGCTGCTCAACTCTAATCTTCTACCTGAGAGAGTTCTCCAGCTTTGACCATATCAACCCACCCTCCTACAGTCTTCCCCCCACTTTGATTTCCGCCCTTTTGATTCCCCCCACCCTTTGATTTCCCCCACCCTTACTGAGTCCATGTGCTGGCCTGGTGTCTTCTCCCACTGAGATTGTTTGCTAGCCCTGCCCCTCCCCCTCTCCCATCCTCTTCTCCCCCTCCTTGAATTCTCTCCCAGTCCTCTCCTCTCTCTCACCTCCCCTCCTCCTCACTCTGATCTGCCTTCCACCACCTGCCCCATCCCCTTCATCCTCCCCCACATTGCTTCAATTATCCTCCACCCTCTAACCCATTTTGAACTGAAAACTGCACTTGGTCTTGATTCACCGTGTGTAACACCACAGGAGAGGGACTAGTGTCTTCAACATTTCCACTCTTCCAAGTAATATAAATATTCAGTGTCCTTTAGGTATACAAGCCACTCTTGAAAAGTAATAAAAGCTAACCAACAACTTCAAAAAAGCAGAGTGCTCAAAGGAGCCTTTGACACGTGAAAGTGCAAGGAGACATCAGCTTGGTCTAACATAAGCAGCAGATATACTCAACGTTCAGACAGTTTCATTTTGAAAGAAAACACTTAAAGTATACAAAAGCATAGCTTGTAGTAGTAGTGGATTTGGAAGTTACTGAAGGAGGATGTGAGTCCTGAAGGCAAATTTATTTTCTAGGAGGTTTGAAGATGCAGCACTTTATGTGGTGCATGTTCTGGTATTTTGAAGTCTTTGCAATTCTGCCTTTCAAGCCTGTTCAGGAAATCACATTTTTATCCATTATTTGAATGGACAAGAAATCAGGATGACAGGTGCACGATTTCCTGACCAACACTCCCTGTAATTGCTGCACTTTACCAGGAACACCCATTTGGGGAACCGGTCCTTAAATCTTCACAAAGGACATCCAAGAACATTATTTTGAGCAAAAAATACTAAAAATAAAAAAGCAGCATATTAGCAGCACATTTTTTATATATAACCTATTTGGGGAGAAACACTAAATAAAATTGCCTGGACCTGGGACTACCAGAAACTGTCAGCTCACCATAAAAGTCTTTGTAAAGTCTGTAGGTATTATGGCGAATTAATACACAGACTACAAGAGTAACTTTAACAGGACTTTACTATTCGAAGGTCAGGGCGAATCTGCCCAATAAATCCTGACACAGCACTTATATACCGGTGTGGTCACCGTCGGTATTACAGTATACAGCAGCCAAGATAAAGTAGTGCCACACCTAAAATAGTTCTCTTAAAGGTAGAACAGTTACATACACTACAATCCTCCCTTTTTAGCTTACAACATACTTATTCCCCATTAACATAACATCATAACATATATACAACTTATGCAAAACAGTTCACAGATTCAGTCTCTCTGGAGGCTTCCTGACTCTGTCCGGATAACGCCTCGGTGGTGTAGTAGTTTTTGGCGGTGTAGTAGGTTCTTCTGGCAAGGTCGATTCGGCTTGAAGGACAGTGTCAGATTCATCTGATTCTAGTATTACCAGATCGGAGGTAGGTGCTCTGGGTATCTCTGCTTCAACATTAGCCATGTAAGGTTGTGGAGTAGGTTGGTCCTTTGTGGATGACCCTATGATCTGGTCAACATGTCGCCTTATGATGCTGTCACCAATGTCCACGGTATACATCAGCGGCCCTAGCCTTTTCCCAATAGTTCCAGGCTGCCATTTCTCGGTACGGTAGTCCCGGGCCAAAACTTGTTGACCTATCTGAAAGGATCTAGTTGGCCTTTCATTCATGCCCTGAAATTGCCGGTTCTCTACGTCCCTTCTGACGTTTGGCTTAATCAAATCCAGCCGGCATCTTAGTCTTCTATTGAAAAACATCATGGCGGGAGTTTGGTTTGTGACCGCATGTGTTGCATTCCTGTACGCCAACAAGAAGTTATCTACCTTATGTTGTAGGTTGATGTCTTCATTACCCATGGCCTTTATGGCCTTCTTGAAGGTCTGGACAAACCTTTCAGCTAATCCATTGGTGGCGGGATGGTATGGGGCTGACGTGTAGTGCTTGACCCCATTCCTTTTTAAGAACTTCCTGAATTCTTCGGACACAAATTGCGGTCCATTATCAGAACAGATCTGTTCCGGCAGGCCATTCCTAGCAAATGTGGTCCGTAATACTGTGATGGTTTTTTCCGTGGTGGTGGAGGACATCTTTATTACCTCCGGCCACTTGGAGTGTGCATCCACCGCGATTAGAAACATTGAGTCCATAAATGGACCAGCAAAGTCGACGTGTACCCTTTGCCAAGGAGATGAGGGCCACTCCCATGGATGCAGAGGAGCTTGTGGTGGCGCGTTTTGGACCTTCTGGCATCCTAGACAGCTCTTGGTTATTTCTTCGATGTCTCCATCAATACCTGGCCACCACACAAACGCTCTTGCTAGGTTCTTCATTTTCACTCCACCCAGATGCCCCTCGTGAAGCTCCTTTAGCACCTTATGCTGAAGTTTGGGTGGAATCACCACTCTAGATCCACACATCAAGGTTCCTCGGCACACTGACAGCTGTTCTTTTCTTTGCGAAAATGCGGGCAGCGTTGGTTCGCCATGTGCTGGCCATCCCTCCACCGTTAAATCGTAGACTCGTGAGAGAGTCGGATCATTTCTTGTTTCATTTTCGATCATCGAATTTGTTACTGGTAGACATTCCACTATGGATGAGTGGAACATTTCTACCGGGTCCCCTGTAGCTGCCTCTTCTACTACTGGCAACGGTAGGCGCGATAACCCATCAGCATTTCCATGCTGTTTGGACCTTTTGTATTCGATGTCATATTGGTGTGCCCCAAGTAACACGGACCACCTCTGTAGCCTTTGCGCTGTCATAGTGGAAACGGCCTTGTTAGGGTTGAATATGGACACCAACGGCTGGTGGTCTGTCAGTAATGTGAACTTCTTGCCCTGCAGGTAATGATTGCATTTCTTTACTCCCCACACAAGGCTGAGGGCCTCCCTATCTATCTGAGCATAATTTCGCTCAGCGGAGGTCAATGATCGGGACGCAAATGCGACTGGCCTTTCCGAGCCATTTGGTAACTTGTGTGAAAGTACTGCTCCAATTCCATAAGGGGAAGCATCACAAGCTAGACGAAGAGGTAACGTTGGGTTGAAATGAGCCAACACTTCCTCAGAGGTAATCAACGCCTTGCTTCTGCGAAAGGCCTTCTTACAGTCCTCACTCCAATTCCATGGTACTTCTTTCCGCAACAGAGCATTCAGCGGATGCAGCACCGTGGATAGATTTGGCAGAAACTTGTGGTAATAATTAATCAACCCCAGAAACGATCTCAACTGTGATACATTTTCCGGAGCGGGGGCCTTCACGACAGCTTTTATCTTGCCAGGTGACTTGTGCAGCCCCTCTTGGCCAATGACATGACCGCAGTACGAGATCCGTTTCTGGAAGAACTCACATTTCTGGCGATTAACTCGAAGGCCATATTCCTTCAACCTGGTGAGCACCAGTTTCAAATTTGTGAGGTGTTCCTCCTCGTCCTCTCCTGTAATCAGGATATCGTCCAAGTAACACTGAGTGCTTGGAATCCCCTGTAAGACCTGCTCCATGGCCCTCTGCCAAATTGCTGGAGCCGAAGCTACTCCAAAAACCAGTCTATTATAACGATACAAGCCTCTGTGTGTGTTGATTGTGAGATACTGGCGCGACTCTTCCTCGACTTCCATTTGTAAGTATGCTTGTGCCAGGTCTATCTTGGTGAAGTGTTTCCCGCCAGACAATGAAGCAAAGATATCCTCAATCCGCGGAAGCGGGTATTGTACCGTGTGAAGCACCGGATTAACTGTGATCTTGAAGTCTCCGCAGATGCGGACCTTTCCCGGTCCCCCTGGCTTGTTACTTGATGAAGACGTCATGACGGGAACAATGGGCGTGGCCCACTCACTCCAGTCCACCTTAGACAGTACCCCTGAACGTTCAAGCTCTTCCAGTTCTGCCTCCACAGCAGGTCGTATCGCGTAAGGTACTGATCTGGCTTTGAAAAATTTTGGGCTTGCATGTTCTGCAATCTTGATTTTTGCCTTAATTCCTCTCAGTGTTCCCAGTCCTTGCTGAAATACCTCTTTAGCTTCGTCCAATATTCTGGACAACCGTTCAGGTTTGACATCTTCCTTTCCGGAATCTACCGTCATTGTGTTTAGTGAGTGCCAGTCTATCTTTATTTTCCTGATCCACTCCCGTCCCAGAAGTGGTGGACCTCCCTCGGGTAGCACATACATGTCCATTCCTCGGTGATCTTTGCCCTTGTGTCTCACCTTGACTTTTATCTTTCCGATGGGGTATACTTTATGCCCCGTGTATGTCTGCAATACTATCTCCGTATCCCGTAGGGGAATATGTTTGAACAATTTTTGTAATCTTGCTTATTCATGACCGTCAACGCCGATCCGGTGTCCACTTCCATTTTCACTTGGACTTTTGCAATCTGTAGTGTGACCCAGATAGTTTGTCGGTCAGCTTCTTTACTCACATTGTGAATCCTCAGACTACCCAGTTCCTTGCTGTTGGAGTCTGAATCCGAATTCTGTTCATCTGTACTCTTCCCAGTCACCTTATGTACCTTTCTGTACTTCTTCTGCGGTGACTTATTATTGCTGGTCTTCTTTCCTGACTGGCATACTTTAGCTATGTGACCAGGCTTGCCACATTTCCTACATTCCTGGTTTTTAAACCAGCATTGGTTCTGATCGTGTGTTGTCTCCCCACAACGATAACATTTCGTTGTACCCGAAGTCATTTGATCCATACTGAGTACCGCTGTTTTCCGCTGCATTTCCGCCGTGCCCCTCGCTGCGGCTTCGTGCGATGCTGCAATAAGGACAGCCTTCTCAAGTGTAAGATCGTCCTCTTCGAGCAGTCGTTTTTGTATTCCTTCCTTCGACATTCCGCACACGAACTTGTCTCTCAGTGCCTCTGACAGATTTACCCCAAACTGGCAGTATTTTGCTAGTCTACGCAGTTCAACCAGGTACTCTGCGTTGCTTTCCTCTTTTAGTTGCGTTCTCACGTAAAATTTAGATCGTTCCGCTAACATCAGCGGTGCGGGGTTCAAATGATCCTTCAGGACAGCAGCAATATAAGCGAAAGACTGATCCGCCGGTTTAGCTGGTGATAGAAGATGCTTCAATAACCCGTATGTCTTCGCACCCATTGAGTTTAGTAAGGTTAGAGCTTTGTCATAATTTGCTATCTTATTGACCTTACAATATATCTCGATGCGTTCTACATACGTGGCCCAATCTTCCACATCGGAATCGAAACCGTTGATGTTACTACGCTTAGGCATCTTCACCCTCTTCCTGAGAAACAACAACGAAATATTTCTTTAACTTTTTTTTTTCCAAAATGGCGGTTTCCCGCTTCTGTCTTCTTCCCCGCCTACTGGCGGCTTCCCGCGTTTCTTCCCCTGGCGGGAGGGGTAAGCTTTTCCCTCGGGCGACGACCGCTGGCTTTCGGGGTTCGCAGCCTGCGCGTCGGCTTCAGTGCGTTCCTTGTTCCCTTTTCTCGGCAGGGCAACCGGCGCTGGGTACAACCCGTTGACGGCGAACAGTTTCAGCCGCTGGGCTGGATCTCGCTCAGTCTCCCTCGCTCGGGCTCTGTCTCTCCCTCAGCGGCTTCCAATCGCGCCTCCCAGCCCTCTCGCAGTCCGGTGCTTTCCTCCCCGGCTGCGGCTGAGTTCTCCGCGATTTATTTATTTTTATATCTTCCCGCGCCTTACGATCCCGGTCGCAGCGCTTCGTGGCCTCGGTCGCTGCCCGGCCTTTTTCACTCCAATCGCGCCTCCCAGCCCTCTCGCAGTCCGGTGCTTTCCTCCCCGGCTGCGGCTGAATTCACCGCGGTTTATTTATTTTTATATCTTCCCGCGCCTTATGATCCCGGTCACAGCGCTTCGTGGCCTCGGTCGCTGCCCGGCCTTTTTCGCCGGTCGCGGTCTAGCTGTCTCACGACGCCGTTGCGTCTCCCAGCCCGCTTGTACCGCGGCTTCCGTGCTCCACGCTGCCCCAGTCTCAGCGCCTCTGGGCCCGACTTCTGCCCGGCTCCTTTCCCCCGACCGTGGTCGAGTTCACCACCCTTATCCTCCGTTTATTTTTTTATTTTCCCTTTACTCACAGTCACCGTGGCCGACTTGCTTCTCGTGCTGATCGGCTCACTCACCACCGTGGCAGAAGGGACAATCAGTGCCTGTTGCTGATGGAAGGCTTCGTGTCTGAATTCTTCCTTCTTCCTTGCTCTGCAGACTCGAGTTTTCTCTCAGCAGAACGACGAGGGCGGGTGCCTCTTCTCGACGCTCATTAACTGCTTCGGAAGTATTGTTGCCGCAGGGTAAGATCGAACTCGTCGCCACTGTAAAGTCTGTAGGTATTATGGCGAATTAATACACAGACTACAAGAGTAACTTTAACAGGACTTTACTATTCGAAGGTCAGGGCGAATCTGCCCAATAAATCCTGACACAGCACTTATATACCGGTGTGGTCACCGTCGGTATTACAGTATACAGCAGCCAAGATAAAGTAGTGCCACACCTAAAATAGTTCTCTTAAAGGTGGACGGTTACATACAATAGTTCTCTTAAAGGTAGAACAGTTACATACACTACAGTCTTCTGTCTCAAATGCATGTGCCAACAATAAATGGAGAAAGTAATGATTGATTGGTTCCAACAGCTTACCCTCCAACAACTCCAATTCATTCTGACAGGCCCCACTCCTGCCCTCCAATGAGTCTAATTGGTTGATACTTAAAACCTCTAATCCTAATGAAAAACACTGATTTTTCTTATGAAATACTGACAAACTGACATGTATGTTTAGGTGAGTGTTATAAATTTAATATGCAGCTAACCATGTGCCATTTACAGAATCTAATTGAACAGTATATTAATTTGACACCTTTTAACTAACATTGGATGATGATTTTTAAATACACATCGGCAAGGTGTCCAACCTGTTGCCTAAGGGCCATATGTGGATTTAACTCCTGAAAATCTGGCCTTTGATGCCCAGGCAACTCAGTGCTTTTTGTGCTTATACTTCCTATTTGCTGGTTTGTTTTGTTTTGAATTTTGTGGGCCTGAAGGTTAAAAAGAGTTGCTGGGGAAGGCAGCAGGGAGGGGGTTGTGCGCAGACTTAAAATGAAGTACCTGCTTCAAGCAGACGCATTTTTTTATTATTATTCATTCACGGGAAATGGGCATTGCTGGTAAAGCCAGCATTTATTGCCCATCCCTAATTGCCCATGAGAAGGTGGTGGTGAGCTGCCTTCTTGAACCGCTGCAGTCCTTGTGGTGAAGGTACTCCCACAGTGCTGTTAGGGAGGGAGTTCCAGGATTTTGACCTAGTGATGATGAGGGAATGGCGATATACTTCTAAGTCAGGATGGTGTGTTGACTTGGAGGGGAACTTGGAGGTGGTGGCATTCCCATGCACCTGCTGCCCTTGTCCTTCTAGATGGAAGAGGTCGCGGGTTTGGGAGGTGCTGCCGATGAAGCCTTGGCGAGTTTCTGCAGTGCATTTTGTAGATGGTACACACTGCAGCCATGGTGCACTGGTGGTGGAGGAAGTGAATGTTTAAGGTGGTGGATAGGAGGCCAATCAAGCCGGCTGCTTGTCCTGGATGGTGTCTGTAGTGTATGTACCTTTTAAGAGAGAACTACTTTTACAGCTCCTGTATACTGTAGTACCAGCAGCGACCACACCTGTATATAAGCCTTGAGCATGCCTCTGTACTGTTAGTCTTTAGACTACCCTCCTCCAGTAAACACCTGCTGATTGTTAATTTACAGCCTCCGTCTAGATATTGGAAAACATCATACTTTAAGAATCACGGATTCAACAGTGGCGACGAGGTCGATTCGAATCTACCTGCAACTCTGCATTTCCTTTCAAGGATTCGCTCCGGGAGGACGGTGGAAGAAAATCGAGGCCAGAAGCACGGGCGTCGACCACGAGCAACCGCCCAGTCATCCGGCAGAGAGTGAACATCGCAGGGGAGGCTGTTGAGAGCTGGGCTTGGTTTTCCAGCCACGACGATCCAGCAACAGATTGGCAACAGGTAGAGCGCAGACCCTTCCCGGACAGCGGCGGCTGGAGCCGACCGACGGCACAGAAAAGGCCGAGCAGCGTCGATGGGGTAAGAGAGAGGGTGAAGTGCACAGGGTGCAGCCGGGGGTTGAAAACCAAGCGGCGTCGACGGAAAACAAAAAGAGAGAGAGGGTAAAGCAGCAGCCGGGTTCAGGACCGAGCGGCGGCAACGAGAGAGGCGCACAGGAGAACGCGCAGAGCACAGCCAGGGCTCAAGGGCTGAACAGTGTCCACAGGGGAAAGAAAGGAAGCACGGGAGAGGCCATTGAGCCGCGGAGAAGGGAGAGTGCGGGAGACGCCATTTTAGAAGCCGCAACGGAGAAGAAGGGCGAGCGCGGGAAGAAAGGAAAGCGCGGGAGACGCCATTTTGTGCCAGCGGAGAAGAAGGGAGAGCGCGGGAGACACCATTTTAGACAGTTTAATCACACCCAGGGATGCCGAAGAGTGGCAGTATCACTGCGTTCGACAATGAAGTCGAAGATTGGGCGACATATGTGGAACGCATTGAGGTGCACTGCAAGGCGAATGAAGTGCCAGATGCTAGGAAAGCACTGGTTTTGTTGAATTCCATGGGTGCAAAAACGTATGGCTTACTGCGAAACCTAATAACCCCAGAGAAGCCAGTGGATAAGAATTTCAAAAGCATAGTGGAAATCCTACAGGACCACTTAAACCCCACACCGTTGCTGATAGCAGAAAGATTTAAGTTCCACAAAAGGAACCAGCATAAAGACGAAAGTAATGCTGAGTACTTAACGGAACTGCGCAAGCTATCGAAACACTGCCAGTTTGGATTGGGACTAGCAGATACGTTAAGGGACAAGTTTGTGTGTGGGCTTCAAAGTGAAGGAACCCAGAAACGGCTTCAATCAGAAAAGGATCTTATGCTGGACAAGGCTTTCAGCATGGCAGTATCACACGAAGCAGCCACACAGGGCGCTGCAGAGATACAACGGAGACCGCAAGAATATGGCACCAATGAAATGTCATATGGAGCAGGGAAGTGTTATCGCTGCGGCAGAACAACACACGACCAGAAGGATTGTTGGTTCAACGACCAAGTGTGCAGACAGTGTGGAAAAGCAGGACACATAGCAAGCGTCTTCAGGTGAGGGAAGAAAACCAGCAGCAAGAAATCTCCACAGGAGAAGTACAAAAAGGTACATAAGGTGATGGACAGTAGTTCAGACGAACAGAAAAGTGATACAGACTCCGGAAGCAAGGAGCTGGGTTGTCTGAAACTACATAAGGTAATCAAAATGGAGGATCACCAGACTATCTGGGTCACGCTCAAGATAGACGGAGTCCAAGTGAAAATGGAATTGGACACAGGATCAGCCCTAACAGTCAAACTAAAGGGACTACAAGCGGCTATTTTCACATATACCCTTGAAAGCTACAGAGATTATCTTGAAGACGTACACGGGGCAAAAAGTCTACCCCAAAGGAAAAATAAGGGTGAACGTCATATACAAAGGCCAGGAAATACCCAAAATGGACCTATATGTATTGCCAGATGGAGGACCACCACTACTAGGACGTGAATGGATCCGGAAGATACAGTTAGATTGGCATTCCATACAGGCACTGAAGGTTGAGGCCAAAAAGGATGATGATGTCACACCTGGATGACTGTCAAAAATGCTAACTGACGCACAAGAAGTGTTCCAGGAGGGATTCGGAACACTAAAAGGCATAACAGCGACGATTAAAATAGAGGAAAATGCAAGCCCAAAGTTTTTTAAGGCCAGACCTTATGCGATCCGACCAGCCGTCGAAGCAGAGCTGGAAGGGTTGGAACATTCAGGAGTACTGTCCAAAGTAGACTGGAGCGAGTGGGCTACACCCATCGTTCCTGTAATGAAGAGGTCGTTGAGTAATACACCTGGGGAACCAAAGAAGGTCCGCATCTGTGGGGATTTTAAGGTGACAGTGAACCCAGTCCTTCACACGGCACAATATCCACTTCCACGGATTGAGGATATTTTCGCCTCGCTATCTGGAGGTAAACGCTTCACCAAAATTGATCTGGCCCAGGCGTACCTGCAAATGGAGGTAGAAGAAGCCTCGAAACAATACCTCACGATCAACACTCATAAAGGTCTCTACCAATACAATCGGCTGGTGTTCGGGGAAGCATCGGCTCCGGCTATTTGGCAAAGGGCAATGGATCAAGTCCTGCAAGGGATTCCAGGGACCCAGTGTTATTTGGACGACATCCTGGTCACGGGCGAAAATGACAGTGATCACCTCGCCAACTTGGAGAAGGTGCTCACTAGATTAAAGGAATATGGGCTACGAGCTAATCGCCACAAGTGCGAGTTTTTCCAGAAGCAGATCTCGTATTGTGGCCACGTTATTGATGAAGAGGGGTTACATAAGTCCCCTGAAAAGATTGAGGCAGTAGTCAAGGCTCCAGCACCGGAAAATGTGTCACAACTGAGGTCGTTCCTCGGGCTGGTGAACTACTACCATAAGTTCTTACCAAATTTGTCTACAGTATTACACCCACTGAACACCCTACTGCAAACGGGGGTACCATGGAAGTGGAATGACGAATGTAAATGAGCTTTCGAGAAGTGCAAAGAATTGATCACATCAAAAGAGGTGTTGGCCCATTTCAACCCAGCACTACCAATTCGGTTGGTATGTGATGCATCACCCTATGGTATTGGAGCGGTGCTGTCGCACAAATTCCCAGACAGTTTGGAGAGGCCAGTAGCCTTTGCATCTCGGTCACTAACCTCAGCCGAGCGCACCTATGCCCAGATCGACAGGGAGGCCCTCAGCCTAGTATGGGGAGTAAAAAAATTCAACCACTATCTGCATGGGCAGAAGTTCACCTTGCTGACTGACCACCAACCACTTGTCTCCATCTTTAATCCAAAGAAGGGCATTCCGGTGATGACTGCGCAACGGCTACAAAGATGGTCCCTTTTTCTAGGGGCAAACCAATATGAAATAGAGTATAAGGGCACGAAACAGTATGGAAACACTGATGGGCTATCACGCCTGCCAGTGCCTACTGTGGAGGAAGCACCAGCAGTGGACCCTATCGAAATATTTTATTCGTCGATAATTGAACGATTGCCAGTAACTAACGCGGATATACAGAAGGAGACCCGCAATGATCCGACACTGTCTCGGGTATATGATTTGACGGTGAAGGGATGGCCAACACATGGCGACTCACTGTTTGCCAGCATTCTCATCCAGAAGAGAACAGCTGTCAGTATGCCAGGGGACAGTGATGTGTGGATCCCGAGTGGTAATTCCACCCAAGTTAAGGGAGAGAGTGCTCAATGAGCTTCACGAAGGCCATCTGGGAGGGGTGAAAATGAAAAGCCTTGCTCGGGCTTATGTGTGGTAGCCAGGGATCGATCAACAAATCGAGGACCTAACAAAGAGCTGCTCAGGATGCCAGAAGGTCCAAAATGCACCACCACATGCCCCTCTACACCCATGGGAGTGGCCCTCCTCTCCATGGCAACGGGTGCATATTGATTTTGCTGGTCCATTCATGGACTCAATGTTCTTAATAGCAGTGGATGCGCACTCAAAATGGCCTGAGGTGATCAAAATGTCCTCAAACACTACAGAGAAAACGATTGCAGTCCTACGGACCATATTTGCCAGGAACGGCTTGCCAGAGCAGATTTGCTCTGATAACGGACCACAGTTTGTGTCCGAAGAGTTTCGGAGATTTATGAAAAGGAATGGGGTAAGGCATTACACATCCGCCCCGTATCATCCAGCCACAAATGGATTGGCTGAGAGGTTTGTACAAACCTTTAAAAAGGCGATAAGGGCCATGTGTGATGATGAAATTCCACTACAGCATAAGGTGGACAATTTCCTGTTAGCCTACAGAAATGCGACACATGCAGTTACCAACCAGACCCCGGCCATGATGTTCTTTAACCGAAGGTTGAGATCTCGTCTGGATTTGCTCAGACCAAATGTGCGAAGAAATGTTGAGGAGAAGCAATTCCAGCACATCAATGAAAAGCCGACAAGGAGCTTCAATGTAGGACAACCAGTCTTGGCCCGCGACTACCGAACAGAGAAATGGCAACCCGGAACGATATGCACACGGCAGGGGCCATTAATGTACACAGTGGATGTCGGGGAGAACATTGTGAGGCGCCACGTCGACCAGATCCTAGCGTCACAGGAACGAGTCAACCCCATGTCTCGCGTACCTGGGGATGAACCCGACATACCGGTAGCATCTACCTCAGAAACAGTAGCAGCGGAACCTGATGAACTAACCGACAAAAGGGGGCCAGAATCGCCTCCGCACCAAGAACAAGAACCTCAGGAAAGGCGCTATCCAGAAAGGATCAGGAAGCCGCCCCAAAGACTGAATCTATAAATGGACTATTTCAGTTTAATGTGCATGTTAAAGTGTTAACTGTTATTTGAATGTTATGGGTACTGTTAATCTAAAAGGGGAGGAATTGTAGTGGATGTACCTTTAAGAGAGAACTACTTTTACAGCTCCTGTATACTGTAGTACCGGCAGTGACCACACCTGTATATAAGCCCTGAGCATGCCTCTGTACTGTTAGTCTTTAGACTACCCTCCTCCAGTAAACACCTGTTGATTGTTAATTTACAGCCTCCGTCTAGTTATTGGAAAACATCATACTTTAAGAATCACGGATTCAACAGTGTCGAGTTTCTTGAGTGTTGTTGGAGCTGCACTCATCAAGGCAAGTGGTCAGTTTTCCAGCTCACTCCTGATTGTGCCTTGTACACGGTGGAAAGGCTTTAGGGAGTCACTCACTGCAGAATGCCCAGCCTCTGACCTGCTCTTTTAGCCACAGTATTTATGTGGCTGGTCCAGTTAAGTTTCTGGTCAATGGTGACCTCCAGGATGCTCTATTTAAATGCTAATTTGGAGGTGTGTTATCTGGCATGCTATTCTAAATCATACCCTTGTGAAATTGGCATCTAGGGTTGTGCAGTAAGTATACAGATGGCCATGGAAAGTAACGTTAAGTTAAGTGTTGTTCAGCCATTTCTTAACCTTTTTTTCTTCATTTTCTTTTTGTTCTTTCCTGCTGGTGCTTATGCTTTCCTGAGTTTTCTTGACAATTGTACATTCCTTGCCCCTTCCCGCACCCACTCCAGCACCATTAATGCCACCTCTGGTTTCCAATAAATTGTTTGGAAGAAGACCACCAATGAAGGGTTGCCAGACAGTTCAGGCTACACAAGAGGTGCTCTGTACCCACTCACTAATAACTGCACACTGGCATCTGTGGACAGAGGTGGCCATACCTTACTTTTGGCAGATCAGTGCAGGCATAGGCTCCATTTCCCATAGGAAGCTAGGTCAACAGACCTATGGCACCACCAAGATATGTGAATCCCTAACTAACCATACTTTTGGTGCTAGGGACAGGGTCACTGGCAAGGCTTGGAAGCTAAGCAGAGCCAGGCCTGGTTAGTGCCTGGAGGAGTGACCATCAGGGAAGACCAGGTGCAGAAGGTCACGGAAGGAGCCCCGAGGAGGGGCGGTTGGTGAGAAGGTCACGGAAAGAGCCACGGGAGGAGCGGCTGGTGAGCAGGCCCGGGCGGTGGGCTGAAGATTGTCGGACAGGAGGAATGGTGGAAATGGAATGGCGGCGCGCACCGACGCAGCGGCTTTGCTTCTCCCAGTCATGGGAGCTTGCAAGATCACATTTCATTGTTCATGTACTTGTGCAATGACAATAAAGTTGAATTATTATTAAGCTTTCCAATCACAGTATATCGTGGTAAAGTTTCCGCTTTGGGCACAATCAGGAAATTGGGTGCAAATTCAGTTTTGTGGGTGGAGGCCGGCTTTGGGTAAAATTATTATTAAACCAACGTTAAAGATCGTAGAAACTCAATTTACGCTTGACATAACTTAAACATGAGATTCTATAATCTTTTGCACTAGTTTGGCTGATTTCACCCGGTATGCAGTGGTAAAACTATTGTAAATTGTCAGAAACTCTACCCCACCATGTTTTCAGTGGCATTGCATGAAAGAAGATGCATCAGATTGATCAACAGTCCATGTACCTTGACTGGCCGCAAGATGTCACCAGGCATATTTGCAGGTCCTTGAACACCGACTTAGCACTGACATGGGGAACTGTCTTCTCAGGTATGTGGGTCAGCAACTGCTATACAGCAATAAAGGAATGACAACAGTTTGGGAACATATACTTCCCTTTAAGTGAAGTTAACCTTATACCAAGGTACACATTTTTATTTATTTAATTGTCCTATCCTGCAGTCTACATCACTGTAAAGCTCCTGACTGCTGGTTCATTTGCAGTCAGACCAAGCAGAAATTCATTTTACGCAGAATACCTTAAGAAATGACCAAAACCTGCAATCTTAGTTCATATAACTCCAATTTGATATGAATTCACCAATTGCAATGAAAGTTTCTTGAACACCCTGAAATAAGGAACAGATAAATGCTTAATTAAACACACTCAATAGTAGGTTCAATTGTGATACGCCCCTTCTCCTAATTATTACTGTTACTATTGAAGCTACTGCAGCCCCCCATTAACTACTGAACAACTAAGTTTAACGAGATTTTAATGGTACAATTCTCTATTGAACTTTACCATTCCTCTTTTCTAGTTGTAACTTTCACCGTAAATGGTCATCCTTTTTTTTAATGAGAGCTGCATCGATCTTCTTTTCTCCTGCCATCTGTTGTATTGTTTGCAGGTACCATTTCTGACTCATCCTCATCCTGGATCCTATGTTTTGTCTTTTTCCAATGATTTTACTTTCAGCTGGTCCTGTTAGACTATAGATTTGTTCGGTATGGCAACTTGAAGTCAATAAACAATCTGTTGGAATAGTGATTTACCTAGTTAGCCCCTTTCCGACAACAACAACAACTTGTATTTATATAGCGCCTTTAACATTGTAAAAACTCCCGAGGCGCTTCAACGAGTGTTATAAAAAGATATTTGACATTGAACCACATAAGGTGAAATTAGGGCAGATAACCAAAAGCTTGGTCAAAGGTAAAGGTTTTAAGGAGCGTCTTAAAGGAGGAAAAAGAGGCAAAGAGGGAGAGAAGTTTATGGAGGGAATTCCAGAGCTTAGGGCCTAGGCAGCTGAAGGCACAGGCACCAATGGTTGAGCGATTATAATCAGGGATGCTCAAAGGGCTGAATTAGAGGAGCGCAGATATCTCTGGGGGGGTGGGGGGGGGAGATTGGAGGAGATTACTGAGATAGGGAGGGGCGAGGCCATGGAGAGATTTGAAAACAAGGATGAGAATTTTAAAATTGAGTCGTTGGTTAACCGGGAGCCAATGTAGGTCAGCGAGCACAGGGGTGATGGGTGAACTGGTCTTGGTGCGAGTTGGGACATGGGCAGCCGAGTTTTGGATGACCACAAGTTTACATAGGGTAGAATGTGGGAGGCCAGCTAGGAGTGTGTTGGAATAGTCAAGTCTAGAGGTAACAAAGGCATGGATCAGGATTTCAGCAGTAGATGAGCTGAGGCAAGGGAGGAGACAGGCAATGTTACAGAGGTGGAAAAAGGCGGTCTTAGTTATGGCGTGGATATGTGGTCGGCAGCTCATTTCAGGGTCAAACGTGACACCGAGGTTGCGAACAGTCTGGTTCAGCCTCAGACATTTGCCAGGGAGAGGGATGGAGTTGGTGGCTAGGGAACAAAGTTTGTGGCGGGGACCAAAGTCAATGGCTTCAGTCTTCCCAATATTTAATTGGAGGAAATTTCTGCTCATCCAGTACTGGATGTCGGACAAGCAGTCTGACAATTTAGAGACAGTGGAGGGGTCGAGAGAAGTGGTGGTGAGGTAGAGCTGGGTGTTGTCAGCGTACATGTCGAAACTGTCACTGTGTTTTCGGATGATGTCGCCGAGGGCAGCAGGTAGGTGAGAAATAGGAGGGGGCCAAGGATAGATCCTTGAGGGACACCAGAGGTAACGATGCGGGAGTGGGAAGAGAAGCCATTGCAGGTGATTCTCTGGCTATGATTAGATAGATAAGAATAGAACCAGGCGAGTGCAGTCCCACCCAGCTGGATGACGGTGGAGAGCCGTTGTGGGAGGATGGAGTGGTCAACCGTGTCAAAGACGCCAGACAGGTCGAGAAGGACGAGGAGGGACAGTTTACCTTTTGTCACAGTCACAAAGGATGTCATTTGTGACTTTGATGAGAGCCGTTTCGGTACTGTGGCAGGAGCAGAAACCTGATTGGAGGGATTCAGACATGGAGTTTCGGGGAAGATGGGCACGGATTTGGGAGGCGATAAGACATTCAAGGACTTTGGAAAGGAATGGGAGGTTGGAGATGGCGTGGTAGTTTGCAAGGGCAGAGTGGTCAAGGGTTGTTTTTTTGAGGAGGGAGTGATGACGGCAGATTTGAAGGAGAGGGGGGCAGTACCTGAGGAGAGAGAACCGTTAACAATATCAGCTAACATGGGAGCCAGAAAAGGAAGTTGGGTGGTCAGCAGTTTAGTGGGAATAGGATCAAGGGAGCAGGAAGTGGGTTTCATGGACAAGATGAGCGCGGAGAGGGCATGAGCGATGATTGAAGAGAAACTGGAGAAAGATGCGAGTTTAGGACGAGGGCAGGGGGAAAGCTTAGAGGAAGTTTGACCTGGTGGGCTAGAGGATGGAAGGGAATTAGCAGAGGCAACTGCTCAGATGGTCTCAATCTTAAGAGACAAAGAAGTCCGTGAGCTCCTCCCACTCGTTGTTGGAGGTGAGGGCGAGGAGACAGGAGAGAGGTTTGAGAAGGCAGTTTGCGGTAGAGAAAAGAAGCTGGTGGTTATCTTTGCATTCCACTCGCCGACAGGTGAGCAAAACCTTCAGGAGGCTGGAACACGCAGAACGGTGCGTGCCATAGTGCTACGACGTTAACACAACAGAGGGTGAAGAGTTACTGCGTTAACCTGTGATCGGTGAGGCTAGCAACTTTCACGTGGCTGATCGCGGCCGCAGGATGCCCGTTGGACCCGTCCTCGATGTGTGCAGCTTCAGTAGACGTTTGCGTTTGTTAAAGGGAAAACTGGAGAAAGGGCGGCAACGGTCCAGGTTGTTGTTGCTTTCAGGAGGGGTTAACTCTGCCTGGAGGGCGGCAACACTTGTAACAGTTGTAGATTTAGGAGAAAACAGCCGGGAGGGTGGCACGCCTTTTGTTCATGCCGAATCGTGTAGTAGGTAACACAACCAGCAGGCTGAAGGGCTGGTGCGTCGTCGGCGGAGAAGGAGTCGTCGTTTTTCACGAGGGATGGATCCTTGTGGTTCGCGAGGGATGGGTCCTTGTGCGCGAGGAGTGGGTCCTCGTGTTTCACGGGGGTGAGTCCTCGTGGTATCCCCGCAGGGCGCACTCCGATTTTGTGGGCCCGAACATGCTGTACCCCGCGCTTGGAGAGATTTATACTTGCTGTCGCTGTGGACGTAGAGGCAGACAATCCGTGTGGCAGTAGGAAAGACGAGTACGGGGACCGTGAGCAAGTGCGTGGTCGGCGCCGCATCGATGTTCTCGTCGAACGGGGCTTCTACCGGTATAAAGCACGAGGGAGACTGCGGCTCCCTGGATTGCGGTAGCGACAGCAAAACGGCTGGTGCTTCCATGGCGTGCTTCTTTTGTGAAAATTGCTCACAAAAAACCGAACGGGGTCCGGTTGAGGTTTGTCCGTGTCAAACGGGATCTGCTCCAGGCTGCGCTTACCTTGCGAATACGTTCGCAAAGACAGGGTCGCCTTTGGAGGAATCGGTGTTAGGCGGTTGCTGTTCCGTGGTTGTTCGTCGGTTGTGCGTCGGTCGTCTTGTGGGAAGACGAGGTTCAGGCGCGCGTTGCTACCGTGAAAATCGTTCACGGATACGGGTTCACCAATTGTAGTGTTGGAATTGATGAGCTCCTGTACTCACGTCGTTGGGTCACCAATGTAGCGGTTCGTGTAGATCGCCACTAAATAAGAGAGTTTGACTTCGACGAACTATTAACAAGTTGTTTATTTACAGGAACAGACTAATTACATCAGGTAAGATGGCAGGTAAGATGGCTGACTGTAGGAGCACCGTGGTATAGGTCTTGTCCCAGCGGGGACGCCACGAGGCCTGAGTTTGCAGTCCTGTGGAGAGCGTGATGACGTCATCACGCTCGGTCGTGTTTCCCGCGCTCAGGGCTTCACGTGATGCGTGTCGTCGCATTTGCCCGCGCTTGGGGCGTCACATGACCGCGTCGTTGCTTCAGCATGTCTTCCGGTATGGAGGCTGGCTGTTGAGGCCGAGGTCGCGAGGCCGGGCTGTGCCGGTGCTTGCCGCGGGGGTGGAAGATCGCGTCGCTCCCGTCGGCTGGCCGATGCGGCCGAAGTCACGGTAGGCCGGGCTGTGCCGGCGACCGTCTTGGAAAGCCGAGTCGGGCCGGCGGCCGGAGCGCGTGCGTCACATGATGCGTGACATCAGCGCGTTAGGTCGCCTCTTAAAGGGGTAACGGCCCAACAGGTAAGTTAAAGGGGCAACGGCCCCAACAGGTAAGTTATACATACAGTAAGGTAAGTTAAAGGGAATTATGTATATCTTTATGTAAGGGACAACCGGTGGTACTGCCACACCACAATGATTTTAGAATAGTGAGCAGTTTTGGCAGAAGAGAGCAGGACCCGATAGTGCTTTATGTGGTCTGGCCAGATCTGGCAGTGAATGACTAAACCAGTTGTCCACCATATCCGTTCAAGTCTGCGTCCCTTGAACTTAAGGAAGCAAAGATGAGGGCTGTACTGGGGGAACAACCAGGGTGAGAGAGAGTAATGGTTTTAATAGGGACTAGGACATCAAAGGTGGTGGTAAAGGTGTGGTTAAGCAGATCGGTAGCTGCAGAAATGTTGTGGTGAATGTTGGTTGCTTCCAAATTTAGTTTTACAACTGATATCCATTATTTCCTGACCAAGAATGTAGGTAGTCAGCTTGCCCAAGGAAACCCCGGGCCTGGTAGTCCCTTTCCCTTGGTTACATCCTGTCTGACGCATGTGACCTTGCTTGGAGTGGGCAGAGGTTCCACCCCAAACATAGCTCCCCTGAAGTTGAAAGCAGATGCCAGGGCCCAGCGTATCGGGGTCCCAGCCTATTAGCCTATTAAGCCTTGCAACACAGACCTTATGGCAGGCCTATAAGTGAAAGTCCACATAAATTCAGGGCCTAGGCTATTCTCTGTATCATCCTGATGGCATGGCTAAAATTGAAAACTTACAAGACAATTATGATTAAGAACCTGTGCTGTCGTATTCTATGATAAAACCAGACGGACCACCTGGCATCGACCTAGGCACTGGCTTTGGACATGACAACGGCACACCCAACCCAGTCACCCCTGCAAAGTCCTCTTCACTAACATCTGGGGACTTGTGCCAAAATTGGGAGAGCTGTCCCACAGACTAGTCAAGCAACAGTCTGGCGTAGTCATACTCACAGAATCATACCTTTCAGCCAATGTCCCAAACTCCTCCATCACCATCCCTGGGTAGGTATGTCCTGTCCCACCGGCAGGCCAGAGCCACTAGAAGTGAGGGCACAGTGGCATACAGTCAGGAGGGAGTGGCCCTGGGAGTCCTCAACATTGAATCCAGACCCCATGAAGTCTCATGGCTTCAGGTCAAGCATGGGCAAGGAAACTTCCTGCTGATTACCAACTACAGCGCTCCCTCAGCTGATGAATTAGTACTCCGCCATGTTGAACACCACTTGGAAGAAGCACTGAGAGTAGCAAGGGCACAGAATGTACTCTGGGTGGGGGACTTCAATGTCCATCACCAAGAGTGGCTCGGTAGCACCACTACTGACCGAGCTGGCTGAGTCCTGAAGGACATAGCTGCCAGTCTGGGCCTGCGACAGGTGGTGAGAGAACCAACACGAGGGAAAAACCTTGCATCCGTCCATGACAGCATTGGTAGCAGTGACTACCGCACAGTCTTTGTGGAGACGAAGTCCCGTCTTCACACCGAGGACACCCTCCATCGTGCTGTGTGGCACTACCACCGTGCTAAATGGGATAGATTCAGAACAGATTTGGCAGCTCAAAACTGGACATCCATGAGGCGCTGTGGGCCATCAGCAGCAGCAGAATTGTATTCCACCACAATATGTAACCTTATGGCTCAGCGTATCCCTCATTCTACCATTACCATCAAGCCAGGGGACCAATAAGGAGTGTAGAAGAGCATGCCAGGAGCAGCACCAGGCGTACCTAAAAATGACATGCCAACCTGGGGAAGCTACAAAACAGTGGAGGCAGCATGCTGTAGACAGAGCTAAGCAATCACACAATCAACAGATCAGCTCAAAGCTCTGCAGTCCTGCCACATCCAGTCCTGAATGGTGGTGGACAATTAAACAACTAACGGGAGGAGACTCCATGAATATCCCCATCCTCAATGATGATGAAGCCCAGCACGTGAGTGCAAAGGTTAAGGCTGAAGCGTTTGCAGCCATCTTGAGCCAGAAGTGCCGAGTGGATGATCCATATCAGCCTTCTCCTGAGGTCCCCACCCTCACAGAAGCCAGTCTTCAGCCAATTTGATTCATTCCACGTGATATCAAGAAACGGCTGAGCGCACTGGATACAGCAAAGGCCCCGATAACATCCCAGCTGACGTGCTGAAGACTTGAGCTCCAGAACTAGCCGCGCCTCTAGCCAAGCTGTCCCAGTACAGCTACAACACTGGCATCTATCTGACAGGTATCTCCAGTCCACAAAAAGCAGGACAAGTCCAATTGGGCCAATTACCACCTCATCAGTCTACTCTCAATCATCAGCAAAGTGATGGCAGGTGTCATCGACAGTGCTATCACGCACCACTTACTCACCAATAACCTGCTCACTGATGCCCAGTTTGGATTCCACCAGGACTACTTGGCTCCCGACCTCATTACAGCCTTGGTCCAAACATGGACAAAAAAGCTAAATTCCAGAGGTGAGGTGAGAGTGACTGCCCTTGACATCAAGGCAGCATTTGACCGAGTGTGGTATCAAGGACCCCTAGCAAAATTGAAGTCAATGGGAATCAAGGGGAAAAATTTCCACTGGCTGGAGCCATACCGAGCACAAAGGAAGATGGTTGTGGTTGTTGGAGGTCAATTATCTCAGCCCCAGGACATCGCTACAGGAGTTCCTCAGGGCAGTGTCCTAGTTCCAACAATCTTCAGTTGCTTCATCAATGATCTTCCCTCCATCAAAAGGTCAGAAGTGGGGAAGTTCGCTGATGACTGCACAGTGTTCAGTGCCATTCGCAACTCCTCAGATAATGAAGCAGTCCATGCCCACATGCAGCAAGACCTGGATGACATTCAGGCTTGGGCTGATAAGTGGCAAGTAACAATCACACCACGCGAGTGCCAGGCAATGATTATCTCCAACAAGTGAGAGTCTAACCACCACCCCATGACATCCAATGGCATTACCATCACCAAATCCCCCCCCATCAACATCCTTGGTCACCATTGACCAGAAACATAACTGGACTGTGGCTACAAGAGCAGGTCAGAAGCTGGGAATTCTGCGGCGAGTGTCTGCCCTCCTGACTCCCCAAAGCCTTTCCACCATCTACAAGGCTCAAGTCAGGAGTGTGATGGAATACACTCCACTTGCCTGGATGAGTGCAGCTCCAACAACACTCAAGAAGCTCAACATCATCCAGAACAAAGCAGCCCACTTGATTGGCACCCCATCCACCACTTTAAACATTCACTCACTCCACCACCGGCGTACCGTGGCTGCAGTGTGTACCATCTACAAGATGCACTGCAGCAACTCACCAAGACTTCTTTGGCAGCACCCCCCAAACCCGTGACCTTGACCAGCTAAAAGAACAAGGGCAACAGGCGCATGGGTACACCATTGTTATGTTCATTAATAAATATACATTCTTGTTATGAACACAGCTAGCTTCTAGCTAGTCATTTATTCAGTACCCGTTCTCTAGGTACAGTATCTGTAGAGATGCAGCATGTGTGCTCCTGTGTGCAGGCTGCCATCTTGACTGTTGCCTTGTGGGTAACCTAGTGCCTCATGGGTAATGTAGTCTTAATATCTATACAGCTGGGTAGTGTAGTCTTATATACATACAGCTATATACAGCTCTACACAGCTCTACGGCTCCACCTAGTGTCCACTATAGAATGACATGTTATTGATCATTACATCCCCCTTTCTTTGAGGTTTAACAAAATCAATATCAATCAACTTTCAAGAAAACAATAAAGATAATATCAGTAACACTTTTGTTAGCGCTCTATAAACATAAACATTTTCAAAACAGTCAACACATTTTCAAAGCTTTACATTGTACTCAAAGATTAAGTCTATCAGGTTCTTTTACTTCACATGTGGGTCTTCTCAACACGGGTAAGTCTGATGTGTCTTCATGAGATTGTTCTGGCGGTGAATGACAAGATGCAGTTGCGGCATTGTCATCAATCTGCTCGTATAGATCGAGGTCTCCTTGCGATCTTTGCTTGGAGAGGGTTTCAGTGTTTCCTTCACTCTTCATGCCATAACTCTCAATGTAGTCAATGCACTCTCGAAAAACTGCTGGCAGCTGGATCCCATCATACAGCATAGTCCTCTCAGCAGCCTCGGCTAATGGAACACCAAAGATTGGCCTGAGGGAAGAAGGAGTATTCACCGGAACTGTTTCCTGCTCTGGTGCAGGCTTCTTCTTTTTCTTTTTCTCTTTCCACTGCTTAACAACATCTGCTGCAGTTATATCTTTGGACTTTTTCTCCTTGTGTTTTTCCTCTTTGTGCTTTTCTTCCTTTGGCTTCTCTTTGACCTTAAAGTCTTTTTCTTTCTTCTTGGAGAAACTAGGCTTTTTTAAGACATGGGTACCCTTTGGCCTTTTCATCCTTGATGGGCTCTCTGCTTCATCACCTGAGTCATCTGGTCTGCTTATGGCACAGTTTATATGGTAGACTATCTTAACCAGTTCTAAGTCTTTACAAGCTTTGTCACCTAGTATCGAATCAAGTCTTTCAGCCACAACAGAAAACATGAGATGATGCACTTTGTCTTTGACTGTCACTTTAACTCTGCATACACCTAAGCTATCTATTTTCTGTCCATTATAGTCCTTCAGTAGTACTGACTTTTTCTGTATTTTGGGCTTTTCTTTCATATTGTTAATGTCACTCATACTGATTAAGTTTGCTTTTGCCCCAGTGTCTAGTTTCAAGGTAACTAATGCTCCATTTACCTGCAGTGGGATCATCCATTTGTCCTCTTTTACTGCATTAACTTTATGTTCAGCATTGTCCATTTCTGAGGGCTGCACATTTTCTGTATCTTTTTTGATATTGTCACATGACACCATTCCTACAAAAAATGTCTCACTTAAATCAGTGTCCTCAATTACATTAACTCGTTGCCCTTTCTTAGTTTTTACTTTTGAAAAGCATTGTTTGGCAAAGTGATTCTTTCCATTACACTTTGTGCACATTTTTCCAAACGCTGGGCATTGTCTTAACTGGTGTTTGTAACCACAGCGTTTACAATTAAAAATGTCATCCTCCGATTGCTTTTCATTTCTGTTCTGCCCACGTTTCTTCCCCTTGTAGGACACAGCACCAACAGCAGCATTCTCACTCATTACAATCGCATCATTATTGATTTCACTGAAAGTCTTCGCGTGCTTTCGAGCTAGCTCGCTGGCTTGGCATATTTTCACTGCATTTTCCAAATTTAGTTTGGTTTCTCTCAACAGACGTTCCCTGACTTTTTTATCATGAATACCAAACACAATCTGGTCATGAATCATGGATGCTTTGAGCTCAGAGAAATTACATGTCTGTGCTTTCAGTTTCAGATCAGTTATAAAGCTATCAAAAGTCTCATTTTGCTTCTGTGCCCGAGAACGGAAGATGTATCTTTCATATGTCTCATTCTTTTTGGGAGAGCAATGTGCATCAAATTTTTTTAGCACATCTTCTAATTTTTCTCTGTTCTCCGCTGGAATAAATACAAACGCTCTGGTGGCTTCAAATTCTCCATGTCGCTTTTCACAATTTTCAGCAGATCTTCACCACCCTGGTACCATGTTATGTTCATTAATAAATATACATTCTTGTTATGAACACAGCTAGCTTCTAGCTAGTCATTTATTCAGTACCCATTCTCTAGGTACAGTATCTGTAGAGATGCAGCATGTGTGCTCCTGTGTGCAGGCTGCATCTTGACTGTTGCCTTGTGGGTAGCCTAGTGCCTCATGAGTAATATATTCTTAATATCTATACAGCTGGGTAGTGTAGTCTTATATACATACAGCTATATACAGCTCTACACAGCTCTATGGCTCCACCTAGTGTCCACTATAGAATGACTGCACTGCAGCAACTCGCCAAGACTTCTTTGGCAGCACCCCCCAAACCCATGACCTTGACCAGCTAAAAGAACAAGGGCAACAGGCGCATGGGTACACCATGACCTGCAAGTTCACCTCTAAATTACCCACCATCCTGACTTGGAAATATATTGCCTTCATCGTTGCTGGGTCAAAATCCTGGAACCCCCTCCCGAACAGCTCTATGGGAGTACCTTCACCACACGGACTGCAGTGGTTCAAGAAGGCAGCTCACCACCACCTTCTCAAGGGCAATTAGGGATGGGCAATAAATGCTGGCCTTGCCAGCAACACCCTCATCCTAGGAACGAATAAAAAAATTGATGGCACATTAAATAAAAGTTGAAAATGCTGGAATTATACAGCAGTCAATCAGCATTTGTAATGAAAAATGACAGGTTAAGACGTTTCGGGTTTGTAACCCTTCATCAAAGTTCTCTGAATGTAGCATACTATTCTGGCAATGTACTAATACTGCATACTAGCTTGACAGCCTCCAAATACAGCATACTACCCAAATAATCTGTGACCAACATACTACCTTGACAGTTCCCAAATGCAGCAAACTACCCTGATTGTATCTTAACATGCACTGCCATCCTTAAATAATTTTAATGCACTCCAGCACTCTCAAAGTCTCCTTGTAAAGGGAAACATTTGGAGTAGGACTGAATGAGCTGCTCCCCAATGTCCATAGTTTTGAAAAATTATAGGAATAAAAATAATTTCCTCACATAGACAATTCCCAATCCTTGGGTAGGTAACTGAATAGGGGTTCTTCCATACTGAGACACAGGGGAAACTAGGGGGAATTTTAATGTGGTTGAGCGCGTGGGTTTGGGTATGGGTGGAGGGAGGGGTTAAGTCCTGGAAAACTTCGAAGAGTCGGCTTCCCGACGTCTAACCCACCGACTCTGCATTTAACTCCAGCATGTTAGACATCTCTCGTCACCTACACGGTCTCTAAATTGTCAGACTGCTTGTCCAACATCCAGTACTGGATGAGCAGAAATTTTCTCCAATTAAATATTAGGAGAACCGAACCCAGTGTCTTTGGTCCCTAGCCACTGACTCCATTCCTCTCCCTAGCATCTGTCTGAGGTTGAACCAGACTGTTCGCAACTTTGGTGTCATATGTAACCCTGAAATGAGCTTCTGACCACATATCCGCGACATAACTAAGACCGCCTTTTTCCACCTCTGTAACATTGCCCATCTCTGCCCTGCCTCAGCTCTTTTGCTGCTGAAACCCTCATCCATGCCTTTGTTACCTCTGGACTTGACACTTCCAATGTACACCTGGCTGGCCACCCACATTCTACTCTATGTAAACTTGAGGTCATCCAAAACACGGCTGCCCATGTCCTAACCCACACCAAGTCCTGTTCACCCATCACCCCTGTGCTCGCTGACCTACATTGGCTCCCGGTTAAGCAACACTTCGATTTCAAAATTCTCATCCATGCTTTCAAATCCCTCCATGGCCTCACCCCTCCCTATCTCTGTAATCTCCTTCAGCCTCACAACCCCCCGAGATACCTACGCTCCTCAAATTCTGCCCTCTTGAGCATCCCTCAATATAATCGCTTAACCATCAGTGACCGTGCCTTCAGCTGCCTCAGCCTAAGCTCTGGAATTCCCACCCTAAACCTTTCCACCTCTCTACCTCGTTCCTCCTTTAAGACAGTCCTTAAAACCTACCTCTTTGACCAAGCTTTTGGTCACCTGCCCTAATTTTTTTTTATGTTGCTCAGTATCAAATTTTTGTGTTATAATACTATGTTAAAGGCGCTATATAAATACAAGTTGTGTGTGCGTGCAATCTGCTCAGGAGAGGCGGGTTGTCAATTTGATATGTTAATCATTCAATTACAGTGATATTAACTTGGCTTTTGCAATTTAGCTGTGGCTCCACGGGTATCCCGGGTTTCCTGGAACTCGATAGTGAAAGCAAGGCGAGAACACAGCGGCATTTGAGGGCGCTGAAGACATGACAGGGAAAAATACCAATAAGCACTGACACCTCACAGCTGCTTTCTTGCCTGCTTGTGTGAAAGGCTTTGTTCACAGGACTTGTGCTGAGAGCTTACTTTTACAACTTTGGAGGAGTCATCTACACTTTGGAGGTTTGTATATCTGATCTGCACTTTGGAGCTCTGATCTATCAGATCAGCATGGGTGCCGCTTACACTGTGTTACTCTGGACCTCAGATGAGGACCAACATGACCAGCAGCAGGAGCAGTACCATCAGCAGCACCAGCCAACCCAACTGAGGGACCTTCGCAGTTCCCAAGACTGAGACCACGTGGGGACGGCAGGTCCCAAAGGACACAAGGAGCGAACCCCAAAACCGCAACTGGCTTAATCGACAGGTTTCGAACTGTCAAGGAAACCCCATTGGTGAGCATAAATCCCTGGCCCCTCTTAGCTCAATCTAGTTAGGTATTGGGGATTAGGGGATGGACAAGGGTAGGGGGATTATTAATGTGATTGTTCCCTCGTTGTGCCGTGTGTTCCCCATTCCCAACTAAGTGTACTTTTATATGCCTGTAATTATTCTAGTGATTTTTCCAGTGTTGTAATATTGTTGTGCCTTTAATAAAATTAATGTTCTCTTGTACCAAACCAGTTGTCTACTCTAATTCTGTATCGCCGCCTGTACCTAAGTCCGGTATCTAGAACCCAGGGGTGTTGGAGCGATTCAAACCGCTCAGAGACAGTCAGGGGCAGAGCTGACTGGGCACACGCCACCCCCTATAATAATTGACTGCAGGCATGTGGTAATTAAGGCATCCCCAGATCACTCAAGTGTATTCATCAACTGTAAGGGCTTCCACTCCATCAATGTGCAGCTAGTGTGCAATCACAAAAAGATCTTTATGCAAGTGTGCACAAAATTCCTGGGCAGCTTTCATCCTGCGCCAGTCCACCCTCCCTGATCTCTTTGCACCTTGAAACAGACTTACTGGCTGGCTGCTTGGAGACAAGGGATACCCACTTAAAACATGGCTGATGACACCCGTGAGGAGCCGAACCAATAAGGCCCAGGAACAATTACATTGGAAGCCAAATGACAACCAGATGTATCATTAAGCAAGCCATCGGCATGCTGAAGATATGCTTCAGGTGCCTGGACAGATCTGGAGGCACCCTTCAGTACGCACCAGCCAGGATCTCCAGAATGGTCGTGGTGCACTGCGCTCTGCACAACATTGCACAGCAGCGAGGTTTGGACCTACAGGAAGAACAAGGCACAGCGCACAAAGCCTCTTCACATGATTCCAAGGAGGAGAAGGAAGAGGAGGCGGAATGTGATGCAGCCAATGCACCAGCAGCAGCGCTCATTGTTGCCCGGGATGCCCTCATTATTACAAGATTCGCTTACGTTTCACCAGCCCACCCATCTGACAACCATATGCAAAAACCACTTTGCCCCACTGCCCCCCCTGCCCCCAATGACACTAACACAAAGCAGTCCTGCAAACAACCAAGCATCCCTTTCACAGCACCCTATTGCTCGGCGTTAATTCATGTCTTATTCACTTGCCAGGCAGCAATCAAATATGGATAATGTGGGAAAGTGGTGGAAAGAAAGAGTATTTATGTGCTCAAAAATAAAACAGAAACTTACCAATCTAACATTGTGTAACACCCCCATGTGCATATCCTTGTGCAACTACAAATCTTTACAGTCCTCTTCCAAGCACTTCTACGTGGTGCAACCCCTGTGGCTTCAGCAGAGGTAGAGGCTGGCTGCTCAGATCCCTACTCTCACTGCTGAGATGCTCTTGGCTGACGTCCTCTGGGCTTTGGAGCCCGTGAGGGCCCTGTCAATGCCTGTTCCACCTGCACCTGTGCACTTGAAATGCCATAGCATACAAGGCTACGGGCCAAATGCTGGAATATGGGATTAGATTAGACAGGGCTTGATGGCCGGCGCGGACACGATGGGCCGAAGGGCCTCTATCCGTGCTGTATTACTCTATGACTCTATGACTCTATGACCATTGGGACACGAGGCAGCAATGGGTGAGAAGTGGAAATGCATATTGCCGAGTCGCCACTTCACCATCATTCCTCTCATGGCCCTCTCACGCAGGTGGCCACTCTTTCCATGGACGAAGACATCACCGCATCTGTGACATCATGCCACTCATGCTTGAGAGGGTCCCCTCCAATCTCGCTGCAAGTGTGCACAGTGCGGTTGGAACACCTGCCAGTACATCGCACATTCTTTGCTGCTGCTTCAGAAGTATCCTGTTCGTCAATGGGCCTCGAGGTACAGCATCTGCATCCAGCTGAGCAGAGCTTGGTGTGTCCTGCGACCTTTGATGCGGACTCCCCACTGCTGTCGCTGTCTCCACCATCTGCTCTTGCTCACTTGTGATGTGTGAGTCACCAGGTGAAAACCCAACAATCTGCCTTACCAGTCTCACTGAAATGTGAGTATCTGAGCTGGTGCATGGGGGGTCTGCATGAGTCCTGTGATGGTACGCCCTCAGAGGGCGTGACCTCCTCTGAGGATTCACTGTCCTCCTGGACCCCCTCCTGTGAGATTCTTGAAGGCCCTGTGGGAGATTAAAGACATGAATTAGAACTCTCAAGTTAAGAATGTTTTAAGTGATCATAATGCACATGATCATATTTCACTCACAGCTGACATCAAGCCAAAATGATGAAGTGTTGTATGCCATGTGGCTGTCTGATATTTAATTCTGTCACCAGTTAGCTGGGAGGCCCCCATCTCCCCATCTCCGATGGCCAGGCACACCGAGGCTCCGCTGATGTCCAGCACCTCCACCTCTGCAGCTGTCAGTTGCGAGATGGCGGGAGGGCCACCTCCAGTTCTCTGCCTCTCCTCATGCATGTGCTCTCTTTTGCAAGGAGGGAAAGAAGAGACCTATGAGTGAGAGTAATGGCATATGTTGAATGACTGGATGGAGAGCATTTGTTGAGGGTGACTATGAGGGAGAGGCATGACATTGCTTAAGGATGAGGGTAACGTCAGATGGACAGATGGAGATGTGAGGAAGTGCATAGACAGAAAGGGATAGGTGTACCTGCAAGGCAAGTTGGTGTGAGGAGTGATGTGCTGGAGTAGGCTTGAGAAGGCAGAGTGAGGGGTTGGGGTGATATGCACATCACGATGTAGTTGAATGTGCCACTGTGCTCTCCTTTCCTGCCCTGCTTAGGTCATTAAACCACTTTCAGCATTGAATCCATGAGCAAGGCACCACGCTGCTGCTGCTGACCTCCTGGGCAACCTCCAGCCAAGCCTTCTTTGTTTCACCTGCAGGCTTCTTCCTCCCCTCAGTAGGGAAGAGTATCTCCCTGCGGGCCCTTACAGCCTCTAGCAGCACATCCAGGGAGGCATCACTAAAACGAGGCACAGCCTTTGAACGTCTGGACTCCATTCTGCCAATTCCTTCTGTTGTGCTCCCAGCTCCAAACTCCATCCAATTACATGTTTGGAGTGTCCCTTTAAATACTGGAGTTAAAATCGCCTCATGCAGGTTGTCATCACGCCTGCTCATGCTAATTGGTTGGGAAACCCAAAAATGATATGGTAATGCAGTGGCTGGGTTAAAAAGTCACTGACAAGCATGCTACGCTTAATTTGGGTTTCCCGCGTGCTACCGGACCACCGCCTGCCGCTCCCAGCGGTCGGGAAGTTAAAATTCAGCCCTAAAAGTTTAGTCAGAATGAGCCTCTACTTGTACACCTGCTAGCAGTTAGTTGCAGAATTGTATTGACAGAGGTTTGGGAACGGCCCTGCCCTTTCAGTCAGAGAACAGTGTGGTGTTCAGGAACCAGTTAATTTAAAATCAATTGCAGTCAACACTGGGAGATGACAGAACCACTGAGGAAGGCTTTGCTCCTTGCCGGTGGCTACTGGTAGGTACTAAATTTAGGCCTGAGCTGCTTCTATTTAGTATCAACCATCTTTCAGACATAGAATTACATAGAATAACATAAAACATAATGGGACAGTAATTCCTCCCCAAACGCGTGAGTACGGAAGGGGTACTCACGCGTCTGGCTGGAGGAAATGCCGGTTTTCAGCATGCACAGCGCATGCGCTGAAAACCGACATTTCCTCTCCTCTAACCCAAGAGTTGAAGAGGCTAGCGCGTGTGCTGTAGGGGGCAGCGTGTGCGTCTTGGATTTCCTCTGTTTTGGGGGATTTGCGCATGTGTAAAGGCCTCCGGTCTTTAAGCTTGTAAAAAGCACACGTAAGTATTTATTTTTACAGGTAAGTGGTGTTTTTGTGCAATTTAGAATTTTTTTTTCCACAGGTTTATTATTTTAAAGAATCTACAATAAGGTAAGTTTAGTTTTAGACCCTTTTATTAAAAATTTATTTTTTTCAAAAAAAAAAATTATTGCTTAAATTATTTTTTTTAACTTATTTATACTTAATTTAATGATTGGGATGTTTTTTAAATTTTTATTTAAAGTTTAAATAGTGTTTTGGGCCCCCGTAGTTTTCATGAGTTTGACAGCTCTTCCTCTCAAATTCATGAATGAGTTTCCCCTCCCCTGATTGGCTGCACAGTGCTCACCTGATCCCAGCCGGCACATCGCACTAACTACGCCGCTGGATCAGGTAAGCACAGCGCGCCGACAGCTGAACCGGGCCTGTGGAAGGAAATGCAAGCAGGCCCGGGCTTCAGATGTCGGCACGCAGGGTGAGTGCAGATCGGGGGCTTGCACCCGCGGGAAGCCCCCGATCTAATTTCAGGGCCAATACACAGATATCGGCGATTCAGCCCAACTAGACTGTGCTGGTGTTTATACTCCACATGAGTCTCCTCCTATTCCCTTTACCTCATCTCAGCCTTTCAGCTTATCTTTCTATTCCCTTTTCTCTCATGTACTTGTTAATTTTCCTTTTGAAAGCATCTAAGCTTTTTGCCTCAAACACTTCCTGTGGTAGCGAGTTCCACACTCTAACCATTCCCTGAGTAAAGAAATTTCTCCTTATTTCCCAATGGATTTATTAGTAAATATCTTGTATTTACTGTTGTGTATGTACCTTTAAGAGAAGAACTGATTCTATACTGCAGTACCGGCAGTGACCACCCCTGTATATAAAGCCATAGCAGGCTTCTGTACTTCAGTCTTGAATTACTCTCTGTTCAGTAAATACCTGTTTTATTGTTCTCCTGCAGTCTGAGTATTATTGATCCTCGGACACTACACTGGCGACGGGCAGGTTTGAACTCACCTGCAGTACTGCATCACCTCACGGGGATCTTTTCCCTGAAGAGAAGCTTCTTGGAGGTCGAAGTCAGAACGGCAGGCGTCGACCGCGGGCAACCGCCCAGGGATCCATCGGAAAGTTGCAGGGGAGGCTGTGGAGAGCTGGGCCTGGCTCTCCAGTCAAGGTGTTCCAGCAAGTCGTGCTGGTAGCAGGTAGTGCGCTGACCCTTCCGGACTGCGGCGGGCTCGGGCTCGATTGAGCGGCTCTGCAAAGGGGCCGTGCAGCATCGTCGGGAGGAAGAGAGAGAGAGAGAGGGTGGAGCGCACAGGGCGCGGTCGGTGCTCAAGAACAGGGCAGCGTGGAGAGGATAGAACGCGGGGAAGGAAAAGTGAGACGCGCCGAAGCCGCGGGTCGCCGCCATTACCCTGTAGAACGCTAGGAGCAGCGTGGCAGCAAGGGGAAGAAGGAAAAGCGCGGGAGGCGCCATTTTATTCCATTGGGGAAGAAGAAAAAGCGCGGGAGGCGCCATTTTAAATCACCCAAGATGCCGAAGAGTGGCAGTATCACTGCTTTCGACAACGAGGTAGAAGACTGGACCACGTATGTGGAAAGAATTGAAGTGTACTGCAATGCCAATGAGGTGGCCAATGGAAAGAAGGCGTCGGTATTATTAAATTTGATGGGCGCGAGAACGTACGGCCTATTGTGGAATTTAATTACCCCAGCTAAACCAATGGAGAAAAGTTTTGAAGAGATTGTTAATATCTTACAGGAACACCTAAACCCTACACTGCTGCTGATAGCAGAAAGACTCAAGTTCCATAAAAGAAACCAGCACAAAGATGAGAACAATGCTGACTATCTTACAGAGCTACGCAAGTTATCGAAGCACTGCCAGTTCGGAGCAGGACTGGCAGACACCTTACGGGATAAGTTTGTCTGCGGGCTCCAGAGTGAAGGAACCCAGAAACGACTACTTTCGGAAAAGGACCTGACGCTAGAACAGGCTTTCAGCGTGGCAGTATCCTACGAAGCAGCAGCACGGGGAGCTGCGGAAATACAACAGAAACCACAAGAATACAGCGCTAACAAAATGGCGTATGGAGCAGAAAAGTGCTATCGCTGCGGCAGAACAACCCATGATCAGAAGGACTGCTGGTTTAAGGACAAAGTATGCAGGCAATGCAGGAAAATGGGACATATAGCAAGAGTCTGCAGGTCGGGAAAGAAAACCAACACTACAAGAACTACTAAGGAAAAGTACAAGAAAGTAAAAAAAATGACAGACAGTAGTTCGGAAGATCAGGAGAGTGATAATGACTCCGGGAGCAGGAGACTAAGTTGTCTAAAGTTACACAACGTGATCGCAAAGGAGGATCACCGAACCATTTGGGTCACCCTCATGATAGCAGGGTCCCAAGTAAAGATGGAATTGGATACAGGATCCGCCCTAACTGTCATGACTCGACGAGACTATGAGCAGCTATTCTCACACATACCCTTGAAGGACACGTCCATTGTATTGAAGACATACACGGGGCAAAAAGTCTACCCCAGAGGAAAAATAAGGGTGCCAGTTGAATACAACGGCAAGGAAACACAGAAACTGTATATATATACTACCGGATGGAGGCCCACCACTATTGGGACGTGAATGGATCCGAAAAATACAATTGGATTGGCATTCCATTCAGGCGCTAACTGTGACTGATAAAAAGGATGATGACATCACACCTGGCCGACTATCAAAAATTCTAACTGACACGAAAGAGGTGTTCCAATAAGGACTTGGGACTCTAAAAGGAGTAACGTCAATGATAAAAATCAAAGATAACGCAAATCCAAAATGTTTTAAGGTCAGACCGGTACCTTACGCGATCCGCCCAGCTGTTGAAGCAGAGCTGGAGAGTCTGGAGCATTCGGGTGTGCTGTCCAAGGTGGACTGGAGCGAGTGGGCCACACCCATCATTCCTGTAATGAAGAAATCATTGAGCAGCACGCCTGGGGAACCGAAGAAGGTTCGCATCTGTGGGGACTTCAAGGTAACTGTGAACCCAGTCCTGCACACAGTACAATATCCACTTCCACAGATAGAAGATATTTTCGCCTCACTATCTGGAGGGAAACGCTTTACAAAGATTGATCTGGCCCAAGTGTATCTACAAATGGAGGTGGAAGAAGCATCTAGGAAATACCTCACGATAAACACTCACAAAGGCCATTACCAGTACAATCGACTGGTATTCAGGGTAGCATCAGCCCCGGCTATTTGGCAGAGGGCGATGGAACAAGTCCTGCAAGGGATCCCGGGGACCCAGTGTTATTTGGACGACATCCTGGTTACGGGCGAAAATGACAGTGAACACCTTGCCAACCTGGAGCAGGTGCTCACGAGATTACAGGAATATGGGCTACGAGCCAACCGCCCCAAATGCGAGTTCTTCAGGAGACAAATCTCGTATTGTGGCCACATGATTGATGAGGAAGGGTTGCATAAGTCGCCGGACAAGATTGAGGCTGTAGTCAAGGCTCCAGCACCGGAAAATGTGTCGCAACTGAGGTCGTTCCTCGGGTTGGTGAACTACTACCATAAGTTCTTGCCGAATTTATCTACAATTCTGCACCCACTGAACGCCCTACTGTAAACTGGAGTAACATGGAAATGCAGTGATGAGTGTAAGCGTGCCTTTCAGAAATGTAAATGCCTAATCACTTCAAAAGAAGTATTGGCCCACTACAATCCAACACTACCGATTCGGTTAGCATGTGATGCGTCTCCCTACGGCATCGGAGCGGTGCTGTCACACAAATTCCTTGATGGTTCAGAGAGGCCAATAGCCTTTGCGTCGCGCTCGTTAACCTCAGCCGAGCGTAACTACGCCCAGATTGACAGGGAGGCCCTCAGCCTGGTGTAGGGGGTGAAGAAGTTCAATCACTATCTGCACGGGCAGAAATTCACCCTACTGACTGATCATCAGCCCCTGGTCTCCATTTTTAACCCAAAGAAGGGCGTTCCGGTGATGACGGCGCAACGGCTGCAAAGATGGTCACTTTTTCTAGGGGCACATCAGTACGACATAGAGTACAAGGGTACGAAACAGCATGGAAACGCTGATGGGCTGTTGCGCCTACCATTGCCTACGGTAGAGGAAGCACCTGCAGTGGACCCTGTTGAGATATTCCATGCGACCATAGTCGAATGTCTACCTGTTACAAACTCAAGTATAGAGAAGGAAACCCGAAATGACCCGACACTCTCTCGGGTCTATGATTTGACGGTGAAGGGATGGCCAGCACATGGCGACTCACTGTTGCCAGCATTCTCGCCAAGGAGAGAACAGCTGTCAGTGTGCCGGGGGACCTTGATGTGTGGATCCCGAGTGGTAATTCCACCCAAGTTGAGAGATAGAGTGCTCAATGAGCTTCATGAGGGTCATCTGGGAGGGGTAAAAATGAATAGCCTAGCCAGGGCGTTTGTGTGGTGGCCGGGAATCGATAAAGAAATCGAGGATATGACCAAGAGATGCACAGGATGCCAGAAGGTCCAAAACGCTCCACCACAGGTCCCGCTACATCCATGGGAGTGGCCCTCATCTCCATGGCAACGGGTACACGTTGATTTTGCTGGTCCATTTATGGACTGAATGTTCCGAATCGCTGTGGACGCCCATTCAAAATGGCCAGAGGTCATCAAAATGTCCTCCACCACCACGGAGAAAACTATTGCAGTCCTACGGACCATCTTCACCAGGAATGGCTTGCCAGAACAGATTTGCTCTGACAATGGGCCACAGTTTGTGTCCGAGGATTTCCGGAGGTTTCTGAGGAATAATGGGGTGAAACATTACACATCTGCCCCATATCATCCAGCCACAAATGGATTGGCTGAGAGGTTTGTTCAGACCTTTAAAAAGGCAAGAAAGGCAATGCATAATGACGACATACCACTACAACACAAGGTGGATAATTTCTTGTTTGCTTACCGGAATGTGACACATGCAGTCACCAACCAAACTCCAGCCATAATGTTCTTCAACCGAAGGCTATGGTGTCACCTGGATTTGCTCAAACCAAACATAAGACGAGATGTTGAGGATAAGCAATTCCAGCACATAAATGAGAAGCCAATCAGGAGCTTCAAGATAGGGCAACCAGTCTTGGCCCGCGACTACCGAACAGAAAAATGGCAGCCAGGAACGATATGCACACAGCAGGGACCACTAATGTACACAGTGGACGTTGGAGAGAGCATCGTGAGACGCCATGCTGACCAGATTCTAGAGTCACAGGAACAAGCCAAACCCATACCATGAGCAGGTGCACCTGGTAATCAACCCGAAGTACAGATTGCGTCTACCTCAGAAGCAGTGGTATTGGAAGCTGACGAACCAACCAATGACAATGAGCCAGAATCAACTCCGCCACAAGAACAGGATATTCGAGAAAGGCATTATCCAGTCAGGATCAGGAAGTCTCCTCAAAGACTGAACTTATAAATGATTATTTCAGTTGATGTATATAGTACAGAGAAAATTGTAATTGTAATTAGTTATTATTTAGTTGTTAAATGAATGTTATATACTGTTTATCTAAAAGGGGAGGAATTGTTGTGTATGTACCTTTAAGAGAAGAACTGATTCTATACTGCAGTACCGGCAGTGACCACCCTTGTATATAAAGCCATTGCAGGCTTCTGTACTTCAGTCTTGAATTACTCTCTGTTCAGTAAATACCTGTTTTATTGTTCTCCTGCAGTCTGAGTATTATTGATCCTCGGACACTACATTTACGACCCCTAGTTTTGGATTCTCCCACAAGTGGAAACATTCTCTCCACATCTACCCTGTCCAACCCATTCATAATGTTAAAGGCCTCTATCAGGTCACCTCTAAGTCTTCTCTTTTCTAAAAAAAAAAGCCCCAACCTGTTCAATCTTTCCCGATAGCTGTAATCTCTCATCCTTGTAAATCTGTTTTGCACTTTCTCCAGTGCTTCTATGTCCTTTTTTGTATTATGAAGACCAGAACTGTACACAGTGCTCTAAGTGTGGCCTGACCAGGGACCTATACATGTTTAACAAAACTTCACTGCTTTTGAATTCTATACCCCTAGAAATAAATCCCAATGCTTTGTGAGCATTGTTAATTGCTTTCCTGACCTGCGATGCTGCTTTTAATGATTTGATCACCTGTATCCCTAGATCCCTTTGCTCTTCTACCCATTCATTCTCTTATTTTCCAAGGTGCAGGAGATGTTTCTATTTTTCCTACCAAAGTGCATCACCTCACATTTATCTATATTTAAGTTTATTTGCCACTTAATGCCCAGCCTGTAAGTTTTCTAATGTCTTCTTTTATTATGTTGCATTCTTCCTCAGTGTTAGCTATAGCCCCTAGTTTGGAATCATCTGTAAATTTTGATATAGAGTTCCTAGTTCCTATGTCCAAATCATTAATGCAAATTACGAATAACAGTGGTCCCAACCCTGATCCTTGTGGAACACTGCTTTATACCTTCCTCCAATTTGAATAACTACCCTTTACCCCTACTCTCTGCTTTCTATTTTTTAGCCAATTTACTATCTATTCAGCTATTTGTCCCCTGACACCACATGCTCTAACCTTTGTCATGAGCCGACCATGTGGTACCTTATCAAAAGCCTTATGAAAGTCCAAATTTATAAACATCTACTGCATTATCCTTGTCTACTCTTTTCATAGCCTCTTCAAATAATTCTATCATGTTACTGTAGTTACGCATGACTTAGCCTTTCCGAATCCATGCTAACTATTTTTATTATATTTTCTTTCTCTAGATACTCTTCTATCACTTCTTTTAGTATAGATTCCAGTAACTTTCCTATCACTGACATTAAGATGACTGGTCTATAGTTCCCAGGTTATTTTCTATCTCCCATTCCATATATAAGAACAACATTAACTGTACACCATTCCTCTGGCACTATCCCCACTTCTATGGAACTTCTATGTATATATAAACTAGTGCCTCTGCTCTCTGCCATTATTGTGCTAATAAAGATTGAGGAAACTTGTGCCTAGCGAATTATGTCATGTCTGTGCCATTAATGCACTTGGCACAAGTTTGTTTGATCCTTTTGGCAGCTTTGATGGTACACCCACCCAAGCCCTCCAGGGCTCATTTTCATAGGAGCGCCATTCACTTGGTAGCGCTGTGCTCGGGAATATCCTGCTTTTACATCACTACCGCACTTGGGGAAAGTTAAAACCATACAAAACAGGTGCAGCTGCTCCCCCAGTCACCTGAATCAGGCAGAAATAAGGAATTTGAGAGCTCCCAAACATTGTTTGCTGATTTCTGGCTTCACGGACATTTTTTCAACGCGTTTGTTTCACAGGTTTTCTGACTGAGACTTTCACTTGACCCTCCCCTCCAGAGTGCTACAGTCTCATCTCACTCCTACATTTTTTGGACCACTGCTACCCCCCCCCCCCCCTATACTCAGAAGGACTCTGGAGAAAGTATGGCATTCCCCTTGGGTATCCCTCTCTATGCCATCCTTATGGTGGTGGAGAAGGAAGAGGAGCAGCAGTGCGTGGAGGCAAGGAGAATATGCAGAATGGCAGATGACATCAGCCCATTATATAACTGCCCTCCAGAGCATGTCTATAGGTAGCACAGGCCTTTTGAGGACCTCTGTGTTTGAAGGATGCAATTGCTTAAGGCTGCCATTGCACCTTTATGCGACCTTCTTTGCAGAGATATTCAGCCTTGCTCCACTGCAAGAACCATACCCTGATTTTTTTGGCACTGGATCCTTTCAAGGATCAGACAAACTTGAAATAGAGGTTGTAGTTTTTACCACCCAAACCATATTGTGCCAAGCATACAGTTCATTATAAGTTAGTTACTGCAAATGTGCTGCAGTTCTGCAATGAACTAGAATTCTTATCATTTATCTAAATAAGATGTGCTGATTCGGCAGGGACACGTTGACTTGCCACATTGGTTTTCAAAGTGTAAATTTAAGATTTCAAGAGTTAAATTATAAAATGACCACAGAACAGAGACAACTTTAAAGGTCAGTAAATCCAGCAAGTAGAAACTCAATGACCACGATTTCCCCTACCTCGGCGGGCCCGGTACGGTTGGGGTCGGTGGTGAGGTGCGATCCCACTGCTGACTCCAGCCCGCTCTGTGAAATGATTTTACGCTGATTGGGCTTGTTAAGCCTGCCCAGCGTGTTTCCCGGCCAATTGAAGGAAGCGGGTCTGATGATGTCACTTGATGATGCGTCATCAGCCGGTTTTCCTTAAAGGAGCCATGTGCAAATTGATTTTGACAGTTGCGCTGTCAGTGTTCTACAGCAATGAGGTACTGCAAACACTGGCAAGCACTGCACAGAGGTGCACGGCTGCACCCAGGCTCTCCCATGACTCCCTCCATATGTTTATGGAGTGAGTCACAGCATGCAGGGAGGTCCTCTTCCCCTCCCATGGTCGGAAGAGACCTCCCCATGAGATCAATGCAGCTTGGTTACACATTGCACAGGAGGACACAAGCAGAGATGTCGGTCGGAGGTCCAGGCTGCAGTGGCGCAAACCTTTTAATGATCTCAGTAGATCACGAAACATTAGTACAAAGCCACACTCAACCTCATCCTGCTGTGCCACTCATCACATTCCCATCACTCTGCCTTCCCTACCCTACTCCTGCACATCCTTACTCACACCAACTTACCTTGCGCCTCCACTCATCCCTCTCTATCTACATTATCACTTCCCTATCTCACTAGCCACCCCTCACACTCACCCTCACCCTCATCCTAGTGCAATCATACCAACTAACAACACACAAAGGTACGTACTTGGGTGTTTTAGCCAATGTTCTTGTGAAGTTTCTGTTAATGTGCTGTTAAACATTGAAATCTTCATTTTCAACACTTTGCGTTCTTGGACAGATTTGTGTGCACCTTTGGAAGTGGCTTAGTGAGTTGCAGTGAATGGTGAGACATAATGGCACATCAAGTGGCAGCCAAGGTGTACAGCATCAAGTGAAGTAAATGTGGCTATGGTGAGGCCATCCCTGGCGTCCCGGGCAGCAATGTGCTTGGGTGCTGATGCCCTGTGTCCCGTGCAGCATCAGTTGATTGCAGAGAAGGTTGGTGTTGTTGTTGGTGCTGCTGGTGTTGGGGCTGATTGTGGTGGGATTCTGAGGACCAAGGTGAGAGAGTTTCAAGGGCACCGATGCTGATGGAATAGATGGCAGGTGAAGTAGAGATGACAGAAGCGATGTCAATGGTGAGAGAGGTTGTTCCAATGAGGTGACACAAAATACAAAGTTTGCTCCAAGTGGCATAAAGCTCAACCTGTCTTCCAAATGCAGTAAGCAACAGCTTCTGACCTTGGAAAGTGAACAGCTATGAAATGGGAGTTTTTATATAGAACATTTGCAGCTGTCAAGTTAAGAAATGATCCGATGCTGACATAACTCCCGACCTCCTTATCTGATGTGATCCCCAAACAGCGGGGAAGCCGTGGGCGATCACTTCAAATCTAAAGGTGAGCTTAAAATAGTTTTTAAGTGCCTGTTAACAAGCTCTTAATCATCTAAATTGCCTCCTCCACCGCTTGGTGTCGGGTCCGTTCAGCGATGACAGACCTGACATCTGGGAAACTAGTGTGGCGGCGGGTTGATAGCGGGTTCCCTACCCGGTCAAAAATTTTTTTCCCACCCAACCCACCACCAAATGCGCCTGCTGACCCCCCTGAAAAATTCCCCCCAGTGTATTTGCATCTCACCCTATGGTTGCACCTGTGGTAGGACAGAGAGATCCAACTCCTTATTAGTCAGTCCATCTTTCAAATGGTGACTATATTTAGACTGAATTTTTATTCATGTGTGGAAAGATTACAGAGAAGTTTGAAGAACATTTTGCACACACCTTTGACATTATTGTAAAAAATGATGGATCCATTTGTAAAGCAGTAACTGCATCCTACTCTTGACATCAACCCAAAAATCACAGAGTTGACATTTTACAACAGTAGCATAAGAAAAAATAGAATTATTTCAACATGAGCTGTTCATAATCATTATTCCCACAGCAGGTGATCTATCTGGTAAGTGCTGCTACTTGTTGATAAGGTAGAGAACTGAATAAATTAGAATACATTCAAACAAAGCATCAGAAGTTTTGCAGTAGCAAAATACTGCGGATGCTGGAAATCTGAAACAATAACAGAAAATGCTGGAAACACTCAGCAGGTCAGGCAAACAGTTCTGACAAAGGGTCAGTGACCTGAAACGTTAACTCTGTTTCTCTCTCCACAATGCTGCTTGACCTGCTGAGTTTCCAGCATTTTCTGTTGTTGTATCAGAAGTTTGGATTAGATTTGCACCTGATTCCCTTTTAGCTGTCTTATACTGGGACATTTCCCTTTATCTTCTTTGACTATCATTGTCAGTACTCCATTTATACAATAGAGAGAACATTTCTTCTTGCCTCTACATGTGTTAGCGCCATAGCAGGAAGCTGTCGTCTGTTTGCTATATTTAATTAAATCATAAACTTGTTTTTCTTTAGAATGCTTTGATAATTTTGCCAGAAATAGTGAACAAAATAAATCCTTGTGCTACATTTATAATGTAGCTAAGACATAGTGACCAGGGGAAATATTTCACCAGGCGATGAAGCTGGAAGAAGAAAGAAAGTCAAAGGCAAAAAGAACTGAGTTTGCTGCTCCTTTATAGTAGCCTCCATTTCACATCCAGATCATCTTGGGTTTCAGCTTCAAAGATTCCTGTCACTGAAAGCTGTGGGATATATTTTATTCGCTTTCAGCTAGATCTTAGCAGAAGATTCCACCTAAGATGGAGAGCAAAAAATGTTCTTATCACATGCCCATCCATCATGAGCTGATTATTTAGCAACAGCAACAACAACAACTTGTATTTATATAGTGCCTTTAATGTAGTAAAACATCCCAAGGCGCAGCACAGGAGTATTTTAAGACAAAAAATTTGACACCGATCCGCATAAGGATAAATTAGGGCAGGTGACCAAAAGCTTGGTCAAAGAGGTAGGTTTTAAGGAGCATCTTAAAAGAGGACAGAGAGGTAGCGAGGCGGACAGGTTTAGGCAGGGAATTCCAGAGCTAAAGGATAAAGTTAAAGGATATTGAAAGTTCAGACTCACAACAACATTTCCTATTTTATGATAGATTATTTATAAACATGTCCTTGTAATGCTAGTAAGCAAGAGTTAAATTGGGTTTTATAACCAATATTACACAAGTACAACCCCCTTTTTGCAAGAATAGATACTCTGAGATCATTTTATGACACAATTGCTTCTTTTTTAAATTACAAACCTTGGAATAATGACATGTTGCTTTTCTGACATGTAATTGATTGACACCTTAATAATACCATTGATAATCTCGCAAACAACAGATAATGACTGGGGCCAGAATATGTGAATGCATAGAGAATGGTAAGCGAACACCTGCTGAGCAAGGTTATTTCTCAGCCACTGACTCCTACTGGAAAGGGTGCTCACGTGGATATCCAGTGAAAATAACATTGTCTGTGATGGACCCAGAGTCTCACTGTCTGGACTTTTTATGTGAATGGCTGCTTAGGCAAGGTATCAAAGGATAGCTGGTACCTGTGAAAATTCACCCTTGGCTTCAGAAGAGGAAGAAAAAAAATTGGAGATAGGAAATGTAAAAAAAAAACTTTGGTCCTGAATTTGCAGTGGTGAATGATAGTGAACTACGAGTGTTTGCCGTCATTACCCCTCTCTGAAACTGACCGCAACTTTAGGATTTAGCGCATGCGCATCTAAATGGGGAAATCCTGAAGTTGCTGTCAGTCATTCACTGCTCCGACACTGGCTGCGCTGTGGACCCCCCCACCCCCCATAGCCGGCAATCAGTGAAATCTGTGAAACTGATGAAAACTGGGCTTTTCCGTGGTAATATCGCTGTTAAATACCCCATTAAATGTTAAGCCTTATTGGAATGTGTGTAACTGGAGTTTTAACAGCGTATTGACTACTAAACAAATGTTCTGGCCCAAAAAAACTAATTTTTATATTTTTGGAGTTATGATAAAAAATTACAATTTTTTAAAAACTTAACATTTTTTAAAGTTTTTTCCTGATTTTTCAGCTTCTGCCATATCCCCATGAGTCCCAGTCTTTGTTTCGCTTTCTGTAACATTTTTTAAAAGTCCAGATAAAAGCAGCTTCTCATTTCCTGGTTTCCTGTCTGTGACAATTGTTTAATGTGATTGGCTGCTTAGACTGCTTGTTGATGTCACTGCAGCATCGCCATAGGGATCCCCATGACAGAGCGCTGCAATCAATTGAACATCGAAAAAGGCAAACTTCTCGCCACAGAGATCTCTGTGGGCAACATTCTTTGGGGCCAGCGGCGAGTGCCTTGCTTTGCTATGACCGCAAATTACAGGCCAATGTCTTTAGTCTTGCATTATCCAAGGACAATAAAAGTATGAAGTATTAACAAGTTAGCTTAAAATTATAGTATATCTTCATTTTAGCTTCTTATTTGTGATAATCTAAAAAGTATATTATAGGATACAAAGAAGTTGAAGGGATATGGGAACAGGTTGGGTAAATATGGTTAGAACTATTTGCTTGCGTGAACGGTAAACGCCGACACAAACTGGTTGGGCTGAATGGCCTGTTTCCATACAGTAACTTCTATATAATTCTATGGTTACAAATGCAGAGAATCTGAATGGAGTTAAGTAATGAATAATGAAGGAAAATTGTTGTAGAGTATTAACATTGAGTGGAAGGAGAAAGAAAAGTATGAGACTAGAGAAATTAGCACCATGAGAAGAGTAAAGAAAAATAGGCAAGAATTAAGATAGGAGAGTGAAGTGAGTGCACCACATTTGATGTGAAATGATATTTATCTGTGAACACGAGAAAGATATTTTCCAAGAGTTGTTGAGAAGAACAGATAATGTTGCAAAATCATTAGCAGAAATAAATAGGAAAGACATTGTTATTAGCGTTTCTTTTAAACTGCAAGGGATGCATTTCCACAGGGGTCCCCCCATTCATCTGCTTTCTCTGCCGTTTTTTCCAGGAATGAGTGGGAGAACATTGGATACGTAATTGGTTGACCAACAGATTCCAGGTGTTAGTTGTGCAGGGATTGTTATTAGCATGGGAGAAGGTTACCAGTAGAATCCTATAGGCATCTGCTTTGGAATCTTTTTTGTTTCATATCTTCATAAATAATCTGGAGCTAGGGGTCACATGCACAGTGACTAAATGTGCAGATGATACAAAGCTAATGAAGGTGGTAGGCTCCAAAGTACAACAGGATATGCTACAGAGGGGTTTGAATATATGAATTGGGCCGACAGGTGGCAGATAAAATACAATGTAAATAAATGAAAAGTGCTTCACACGAAGGCAGAAAATCCAGGAAGGGACGATTACTTAAATGGAAAGAAAACATGTATCGAAAATGAAAGAAATCTCAGGGTCCTCATTAACAATATATTGAAGCTATCGCAACAATACGCAATGGCAGTAAGTAAAGCCACTCAGATGTTGGGATATATTAAAAAATCAATATTGAGTTGAACTAGTTTGGTAATCCTGCCACTGTATAAATTATTGGACATGACAGGAGGAAAATCTATAAAAAGATGTAAATAAATGATAGAAGCATTAGAAATGAGATGCTGAAAATGGAGGCAGTCATGCTATAAAAAAAAGGTTGCTGCCCACCAGTGATCAGGACAGGTATTTACACGAGAGTTTCCAGGGCCAGCTCAGTTACATACCTTTTACAGCAATCCTTGTTGTAAATCCCATGTAAAATGAGTGTAAGCTGTTGGAGAGCATGGAAACTGGGATGCAGCCTTTAAAAAAAGCAGTTCAGCCTGCACACTTCAGCAGCAACCATGTAAGGAAGGAGCAACGCTTGGCTCACTCACCTGACTCTCAGATAACTTCACTGCATGTCTCATCAATCTTTTTCTCCCACTTCTCAAGAATGTCGACAGCAGGTCCCTCTGCAGCAACCAGCTAAACAAGGCAGCAGGACATGGCACCCATGCACAGAAGAAGAGCATAGAATTTTTCTGACTCAGGCCTTCCAACCCCTCCTCAAGGAAATTGAATTAAGGAGGTCACATGGTGGAGCGTGGTGTTCCACAGGAATCAGTGCTGGGACCACTGTTGTTCACCATTTCCATAAATGATTTGAACTCGCGAATCGGAAGTAGGGAGAAAGGAGAAAGATGAATACAAGAAAATGCAGAAACATGTTAAAAGTTAAATGGTGTTTATGCTATTTTTCCGAGGTGTCCGTAACTTCTGATGAAGTTACAACAGATAAGCAGGAGAGCCTGTACAAAAATTCACCCTCTGCATCTCTGTCCTTTCCGGTGAGCTCTTTCCTGGGCCATGCTTTCCATAGGGTTGTCAACTCTTGTTTGATGTATTCCTGAACATTTGATCACATGGCATTCAATCACATGACACCGTTCATGTGATGCTTAATCGCATGATATTTGATCACGTGACATTTGCCCACTGTTTGCAAATGTTATTGCATTTATCACCAAGCCTTGAGTAAAATAATTTACTTTTTGTTTTATAGTGAGATGAATAACATAATTTATAAATCAAAGAAAGAACACAAAAGAATAGAAAGATTTAAGGATAAGTAATGTTTAAATAAAAACCACATCTGTGATGTTCCTACAGTATCGACCACAATGAGAAACACCAAGTAAATACCACTGATTCAACAAATACATCATTGATATAAGCAACTTTTAACTAAAGTTTCCATAAAATGTTATGACTTTTACAACACATAGCAAGTTATAAAAATAATAAATAAAACCAAAACCAAACCTAATTCAATTCACTGACTCTCGCAACCCACCGCTGAAGCCCAGCTTCAGTGAGGTGAGTCTCGGCCCACAGGGAGAAGCACCAAAGCTGCCCGACTCCCAGAATAAAAAACATTGGCCCAGAAATTCGGGTCTCCACGGGTGAGTACGCACGGGGTACTCACCCATAGGCCCAATGGAAGTGCCGGTTTCCTGCATGCACTGCGCATGCGCGGGAAACCGGCACTTCCATTCCCCTGAAAGAAGGGGTTCAGAGTTCGAACGCGTGCACAGGAGAGGCTGCGCGTGCGCATCGAACTTACTTTTTTTTTGCTGGTTTTCCCGGGAGGGTAAGTCTCCAGAAGTTACACATTTAAAAAGCAGGCGTAAGGCTTGCTTTTTACAAGGTAAGTGGTGAATTAATTAAAATTAAAACATTTTTTCCACAGGTTTATTATTTTTAAATACTTTAAAGCAAGGTAAGTTTATTTTTAGCCCCGTTAGAAAATTAAAAAAAAATTTTCAAAAATTTAAATTATTGTTTAAAATAGTTATTTCATGTAATATATCATTTATTTTAAAAATGTGTTTTTAAGAAAAAAATGTATTTGAAGATTTAGTGATGTTTTGGGGCCCGTAGTATTTCTAAGTTTTGACAGCTCTTCCTGTCAAACTTATGAATGGGCATTCCCTGCTCCGATTGGCTCTCCATGGCCCACGTGATCCCAGGGGACGCATCGAAATAACTGCGCCCCTGAGATACGCAAGCACTGTGCGCCGGCAGTTGGAGCAGGCCCAGGATTGGAATTCCACGGGGGGCCCACAGCTCAACGGCCGGCGAGCTAGGTAAGTGCAGGTCAGAGGCTTACACCCGCGGGAAACCCCTGACCCGAATTTCTGGGCCATTATACAACAGGGCACATCTCAGGCTGACATGAACTCTCCCTCCGCCAGTTTGTGTTGTTCTCTTCCTCCCTCCCCCAGTTTGTGTTGCTCTCTCTCCCACCCTCCCCCCCACAGTTTATGTTGTTCTCTCGCTCTCTTTCCCTCCCACAGTTTATGTTGTTCTCTCTCTCTCTCCCTCCCCAGTTTGTGTTGTTCCCTCTCTCCCCCTCTCCCAGTTTGTGTTGCTCTCTCTATTCCTCCCTTCCCCAGCTTGTGTTGTTCTCTCTCTCCTTCCCACAGTTTATGTTGTTCTCTCTCTCTCTCCCTCCCCAGTTTGTGTTGTTCCCTCTCTCTCCCTCTCCCAGTTTGTGTTGCTCTCTCTCTTCCTTCCCCAGCTTGTGTTGTTCTCTCCCACCCTCCCCCAGCTTGTGTTGTTCTCTCTCTCACTCTCCCTCCCCCAGTTTGTGTTGCTCTCTCTCTCACTCTCCCTCCCCCAGTTTGTGTTGCTCTCTCACTCTCCCTCCCCCAGTTTGTGTTGCTCTCTCTCTTCCTCCCTCCCCCAGCTTGTGTTGTTCTCTCTCTCCCTTCCCCAGCTTGTGTTGTTCTCTCCCACCCTCGCCCAGCTTGTGTTGTTCTCTCTCTCACTCTCCCTCCCCAGTTTGTGTTGTTCTCTCTCTCTCTCTCCCCGTTTGTGTTTCTCTCCATCTTTCCCTCCCCCAGTTTGTGTTGTTCTCTCTTTCCCTCCCCCAGTTTATGTTGTTCTCTCTTTCTCTCTCCCCCAGTTTGTGTTTCTCTCTCCCTCCCCCAGTTTGTGTTGTTCTCTCTCTCTCTCCCCCAGTTTGTGTTTCTCTCTCCCTCCCCCAGTTTGTGTTGTTCTCTCTCTCCCTCCCCCAGTTTGTGTTGTTCTCTCTCTCCCTCCCCCAGTTTGTGTTGTTCTCTCTCTCCCTCCCCCAGTTTGTGTTGTTCTCTCTCTCTCCCTCCCAGTTTGTATTGTTCCCTCTCTCTCTCCCCAGTTTGTGTTGCTATCTCTCTCTCTCTCCCTCCCCCAGTTTGTGTTGTTCTCTCGCTCTCTCCCCAGTTTGTGTTGCTCTCTCTCTCTCTCCCTCCCCAGTTTGTGTTGTTCTCTCTCTCTCTCTCCCTCCCCAGTTTATGTTGTTCTTTCTCTCTCTCCCTCCCCCAGTTTGTGTTGTTCTCTCTCTCTCTCGCCCCCGTTTGTGTTTCTCTCCATCTGTCCCTCCCCCAGTTTATGTTGCTCTCTCTCTCTCCCTCCCCAGTTTGTGTTGTTCTCTCTCTCTCTCTCCCTCCCCAGTTTATGTTGTTCTTTCTCTCTCTCCCTCCCCCCAGTTTGTGTTGTTCTCTCTCTCTCTCTCCCCGTTTGTGTTTCTCTCCATCTGTCCCTCCCCCAGTTTATGTTGCTCTCTCTCTCTCCCTCCCCAGTTTGTGTTGTTCTCTCTCTCTCTCTCCCTCCCCAGTTTATGTTGTTCTTTCTCTCTCTCCCTCCCCCCAGTTTGTGTTGTTCTATCTCTCTCTCCCTCCCCCAGTTTATGTTGCTCTCTCTCTTCCTCCCCCAGTTTGTGTTGTTCTCTCTCTCTCTCCCCGTTTGTGTTTCTCTCCATCTGTCCCTCCCCCAGTTTATGTTGCTCTCTCTCTCTCCCTCTCCCAGTTTGTGTTGCTCTCTCTCTCCCTCCCCCAGTTTGTGTTGTTTTCTCTCTCCCTCCCCCAGTTTGTGTTGTTCTCTCTCTCCCTCCCACTTTGTGTTGTTCCCTCTCTCCCTCCCCCAGTTTGTGTTCTCTCTCTCTCTCCCCAGTTTGTGTTGCTCTCTCTCTCTCTCCCTCCCCAGTTTGTGTTGTTCTCTCTCTCACTCTCCCTCCCCCAGTTTGTGTTGCTCTCTCTCTCTCTCCCTCCCCAGTTTATGTTGTTCTTTCTCTCCCTCCCTCCCCCCAGTTTATGTTGTTCTATCTCTCTCTCCCTCCCCCCAGTTTATGTTGCTCTCTCTCTTCCTCCCCCAGTTTGTGTTGTTCTCTCGCTCCCTCACCCAGTCTGTGTTGTTCCCTCTCTCTCTCCCTCCCCAGTTTGCATTTCTCTCTCTCTCTCTCCCTCCCGCTCTCTCCCCCAGTTTGTGTTGTTCTCTCTCTCTCTTTCTCCCAGATTGTGCTGTTCTCTCTCTCTCTCCCTCCCCCAGTTTATGTTGTTCTCTCTCTCCCTCCCCAGTTTATGTTGTTCCCTCTCTCTCCCCCCTCCCCCCAGTTTGTGCTGCTCTCTCTCTCTCGCCCTCCCCCAGTTTGTGTTGTTCTCTCTCTCTCCCTCCCCCAGTTTGTGTTGTTCTCTCTCTCTCTCTCTCCCTCCCCCAATTTGTGTTGTTCTCTCCCCCTCCCCCCTCCCCCCAGTTTGTGTTGCTCTCTCTCTCTTGTAAGGTTCACAAGAATTTCAGAAAATTTCTACAGCCCCCGAAGTTTATTTTTGATTAAAGAAAACCTGGGTGGAATATACCTTAAAAACCCAAGGTATAAAAATGGCTGTCAGGCCTCATGGCAGAAGACAAAGACAGCCTGCTTGTATATCTACCATCGCTGGCTGACAAAGGATTTGAAAAAAAAACACCAGCCTGTGCGAATTTGTTGAATTACTTGAAACTGTCAAGCAACTGCAGTTTAGGAAGTTTCACTCACAGGACAAAGGGTTGTTTGTTTATAAGCCCTCTACAATGTTGACTCAAGGGCTTAAGTACTTAAAGCTGTCAATCAGTTGCGGTTGGGCGGTGACCGCAGGACAATGGATTGTTTACAAAGCACTTGAGTGCTGTTGACTGAACACTTAAGGATTCAGTGGGACATTTCAAACTGGTCGAAAACCAGTTTAAATGAGTGGGTAACACATTCAAACCCATTACAGTCAATGGGGACAGATCGATCCCTTCTGTATAGCCCAGATACGTCCAGATTTGGGCGCGAAGACAATGGCTCCCAATGGGGTATAAAGATAGCCCCTCAGGAAGCCATTCTCTCTCTCTCTGCCACCTTGCTTCCGATGCCCTGCCTGCAAGGGGAACAGCTCAACAGCCCGCCCAAAGAAGTGGAATACCAGCAGTTACTTTTGAATTACTGGGTATCTCTACTTCGGGGCGGTGAAGAATCCAAGACAGACCGCAGGGGCACGGAGCAGGCATTTACTGGTGAGCATAAAACTTTCTGGCCCTTTACAAGGCGACCTAGATAGGTATTAGGGGTGGGAATTAAAGGGGGATTGTTAAATTGTAATTTTAGTCAATTTTCCCTCGATGTGTCTGTTTCTCCCCCCCATTAAGTAAGAGTGCTGTATTAAGCAAAGGTGTGCTGTATTAAGCAAAAGTGTGCTGTATTAAGCAAAGGTGTGCTGTATTAAGCAAAGGTGTGCTACATTAAGCAAAGGTGTGCTGTATTAAGCAAAGGTGCGCTCTATTAAGTAAAAGAGTGCTGTATTCATCATTATTTTCAATTTATTCTTATTTTCAATAAATACTGGTCTTCTTTGCACCCAACCATGAGTCTCGTTTTGTCTACATCGCTACTGAAATAAGTCCGGCGGTCAGAACCAGAAAAGGGGAGCGATTCGAAACCGCACGGGGCTCTGGAGCAGCTCAGATACTTCTGACTGGCCAGAGACAATAACCCCAATACCCCCCACTGTTTCTACAAAATGGCAACCGCGACAGGACCGTCGGCAACAGTATGCGATGTAGCAGACGGTGGTCTGGGTCTGGAGAGAGCAGCAGTTATTGGTTTTCACTTTATCCCACTGATCTGTTTGTGATTAGGTTCCCGCAAGCTTAGGGAAGTTAGAGCAGAGAGTTGGGATAGGGAAATGGAGATTGAAGAATACCAGGCCAAGATAGAGCGCCTGGTGGATCAGCTTAGCAAGGGCAAAAGCCACACGAGGTACGAATTAGAGTACCTGAAGTGCCTAGTTGCAGAGGCCAAGAGCAATGAGATGAGGATGCGGGAGGAGAATGCCCGCCTCATACAGGAAGTAAAAGAGCAGGAGGAAAAGGTTAGGGAGGTAAAGGCAGCGTATAAGCTGGCCTGCAACCAAGGGTTTGAGGAAGCAGATCATGGCCCCTGTAGGGAAGAGATAGAAAGCTTGAATATGGCCCGAAGATAGGCCAGTCGGATTTTACCGGCAACCCAAATAGAACAGTCCCACAGGCAACACCCAGAACGAAGTTGGTCAGGGAATCAGAGGTCCCACGACCGCCACCCACAGCTCCAAGCTTTCAGGAGCTCTGGCAGCGAGGGGGGGTGGAGGCATGTAGAAACACGAGCTGTATCGGGACGCCCCAACCCAAGGGAAAAGTCCATGAGGTTAAACCTGAGAGCCAGAGTAAGAAAGAGTGGCACCAGGAGGGGAACCGTCCCTCCCAGGCTAGGTTAAATTGTTATGGGGGTGGGAAAGACGGTCACTGGAGGAAAGACTGTAAGAATCCCTGGAAGGATAACAAGGGAAAGGAACCCACAGCCCCAATCAAAAGGCAGGGCCATATATCCCTCCCGCTGCGATCGAGTCATTTTTACAGTCCCTACGATCTCTCCTCCTGGCCAGCCAGGGAAAAATAGCTGCCACCACCAGGGCGGTAGTTCCCTCAGCCCCCTCTGCCACCCCACTATGACGAGAGCCCACGCAGTCTGTCTACCTGTGTGACCTCCGGTATGACGGATGGAAGAGACCGCTTGTACAGATGGAGGTAGAGAGGGTTAAAGGGACCTATCTACTGGATACGGGAGCATCATGCACCATGATCCACGCGGCTAGTCCCACCACCTCACCTCTGTCTAGTGGGGTTCCATACGTCTTATCGGGGTTCACCGGTAAGGAATAGGCGGGAGTATTCTCCAAGCTGCTCTCAATCTGCCTGGGCACGATCCGGACCAAATGGACATGCATCCTGGCAAGGTGGGAGGCGGAGGGAGGGAAGGGGATCCTAGGAGCCGACTTCCTGGTGGGCCACGGGATCCTCATGGATCTCCGCAATCATTGCCTGTGGGGAGCCAACGCGGGTGAAGAGGGAGGTGTAGTAATCATCCCGAGCAAGGAAGGGAAGGGGACCCTGTGTACTGTGGAGCCTAACGAAGGTTACGACCCCGGGGGAATTTCAGGCAGTCGTGCAGGCTAATCTAGCTGCGTTTGCCACGCATAAACACGACTGCGGGAGGGTCACAGGGTTTGAGGTTAGAGTGGACGGGGACCCCATGGCCCGGCCCCAGAAGCAGTATAATTTCCCCAAAGAAGCAGAACCCGACATGGAGGCAGCCATGTCCTCTCTAGTACAACAGGGAGTGTTGAGGCCCATAGCCACCCATGTCAACTCTCCGCTTTGGCCGGTCAGAAAACCGGACAATACATGGAGAGCCACGGTGGACTATCGGGTGCTTAACAGCAATATCCCAGCCTGTGCACCCACGGTGGCAGCAGTTGCCGACCTGATAGGAAGTACATAAGAACATAAGAAGTAGGAGCAGGAATAGGCCATACGGCCCCTCGGGCCTGCTCCGCCATTCAATAGGATCATGGGTTCGTCCTGGCTCCGATTGGATTGGTTCTGCTGGTTGGTGGCTATTTCCTTATAAGAGGTGTCATGACCCCGCTCTCAATTAAAAGTATCTTTCACAGTGCTGGATATTTCTAAGGTGTTTTGGTCCATCCCTTTAAGGAGGGAGGATCAGTACAAGTTTGCTTTTACCTTTAAGGGGCAACAATACACGTGGAACTGCTTGCCACAAGGTTTCCATAACAGCCCCAGCATCTTCCACCAGTGTCATAGAGTCATAGAGTAATACAGCACGGATAGAGGCCCTTCGGCCCATCATGTCCGCGCTGGCCATCAAGCCCTGTCTAATCTAATCCCATATTCCAGCATTTGGCCCGTAGCCTTGTATGCTATGGCATTTCAAGTGCACATCCAAATGCTTCTTAAATGTTGTGAGGGTTTCTGCCTCCACAACCCTTTCAGGCAGTGAGTTCCAGACTCCAACCACCCTCTGGGTGAAAAAGTTCTTTCTCAAATCCCCTCTAAACCTCCCGCCCTTTACCTTGAATCTATGCCCCCTAGTTATTGACCCCTCTACTAAGGGAAAAAGCTCCTCAGCATCCATCCTATCTATGCCCCTCATAATTTTGTACACCTCAATCATGTCCCCCCTCAGCCTCCTCTGCTCCAAGGAAAACAAACCCAATCTGCCCAGTCTCTCTTCATAGCTGAAGCGCTCCAGCCCTGGTAACATCCTGGTGAACCTCCTCTGCACCCCCTCTAATGCGATCACATCCTTCCTGTAGTGTGGCGACCAGAACTGCACACAATATTCCAGCTGTGGCCTAACCAGTGTTTTATACAGCTCCATCATAACCTCCTTGCTCTTATATTCAATGCCTCGGCTAATGAAGGCAAGTATCCCACATGCCTTTTTTACCACCTTATCCACCTGTTCCGCCGCCTTCAGGGATCTGTGTACTTGCACACCCGGATCCCTCTGACCCTCCGTCTTGCCTAGGGTCTTTCCATTCATTGTGTATTCCCTTGCCTCGTTAGTCCCCCCAAAGTGCATCACCTCGCACTTTTCCGGGTTAAATTCCATTTGCCACTGTTCCGCCCATCTGACCAACCCATCTATATCATCCTGCAGACTGAGGCTACCCTCCTCGCTATTTACCACCCTACCAATTTTTGTATCATCCGCGAACTTACTGATCATACCTTTTACATTCATATCCAAGTCATTAATGTAGACCACAAACAGCAAGGGACCCAGCACCGATCCCTGTGGTACCCCACTGGCCACAGGCTTCCAGTCACAAAAACAACCTTCGACCATCACCCTCTGCCTTCTGCCACTAAGCCAGTTTTGTATCCAATGTGCCAAGGCACCCTGGATTCCATGGGCTCTTACCTTCTTGACCAGTCTCCTGTGCGGGACTTTATCGAAGGCCTTACTGAAATCCATGTATACCACATCCACTGCGTTACCCTCATCCACACACCTAGTCACCCCCTCAAAAAATTCAATCAAATTAGTCAGACATGATCTTCCCTTGACAAAGCCATGTTGACTATCCCTGATTAATCCTTGCCTCTCCAAGTGGAGACAAATTTTGTCCCTCAGAATTTTTTCCAATAATTTTCCTACCACTGATGTTAGGCTCACTGGCCTGTAGTTCCCCGGTTTTTCCCTACTACCCTTCTTGAATAATGGTACTACATTAGCGGTTCTCCAGTCCTCTGGCACATCCCCTGTGGCCAGAGAGGTCCTGAATATATGTGTTAGAGCCCCCGCAATCTCTTCCTTTGCCTCACACAGCAGCCTGGGATACATTTCATCCGGGCCTGGGGATTTATCCATTTTTAGGCCAGCTAAAACCACCAATACCTCCTCCCTCTTGATGTTAATATGTTCGAGCATATCACAGTCCCCCCGCCCTATTTCTATGTCTACATCGTCCTTCTCCATAGTGAAAACAGATGCAAAAAATTCATTTAGAACCCCTCCTACATCTTCCGGCTCCACACACAGATTGCCACTTTTGTCCCTAATGGGCCCTATTTTTTCCCCAGTTATCCTCTTACCCTTAATATACTTATAAAACATCTTCGGATTTTCCTTTATTTTGCTCGCCAGTGTTATTTCATGGCCCCTCCTTGACCTCCTAATTTCTTTTTTAAGTATCCCCCTGCACTTTTTGTACTCCTCTAGGGCTTCCTCCGTCTTTAGCCTTTTGTATCTACCAAAAGCCCTCCTTTTTTTCTTAATCCATTCTCGTATATCCCCTGACATCCAAGGTTCCCTGTGGTTTTTGGAATCACTCTTGACCTTTACGGGAACATGTTGCCATTGTATGATCTCAATCTCCCTTCTGAAAGCCTCCCATTGCTCCGATGCGGATTTTCCTACAAGTGGCTGATCCCAGTCCATTTTGGCCAGATCCTGCCTTATCCTATTAAAATCGGCCTTCCCCCAATTTAGAACCTTTATTTCCGGCCCATCCCTGTCCTTTTCCATGACCACCTTAAATCTTACCATATTATGGTCACTATCACCAAAGTGCTCACCTACTAGCACTTTTTCCACTTGGCCAGCCACATTCCCTAGAATTAGGTCCAGTACCGCCCCCTCTCTTGTAGGACTTTCTACATGCTGGCTCAAAAAGCTCTCCTGGATGCACTTTAAGAATTCTACACCCTCTGAGCCTTTCACACTCTGACTATCCCAGTTAATATTGGGGAAGTTGAAATCCCCCATTATTATTACCCTATTATTTGCACATTTCTCTGAGATTTGCCTACATATCTGTTCCTCTATCTCCCCCTGACTGTTTGGAGGCCTATAGTACACTCCCAGCAAAGTGCTTGCCCCCTTTTTGTTTTTAAGCTCCACCCATATGGCCTCATTAGAGGACCCTGCTAATATATCATCCCTCCTTACTGCAGTAATTGACTCCTTAATTAATATTGCGACACCCCCTCCTCTTATACCTCCCCCTCTGTCTCGCCTGAAGAGGTGTATGGCAGATAGTTTAAAAGATTTTAGCCAACCCACACAGTTGGTTCAATACGTGGATGACCTGCTCCTGTTCACTGATTCAGGAGAGGAGCACGGCCCACTATTAGCCGAACTGCTGGAGCTGCTTGGGAAAAGGGGTTTCAAGGTAAACCCAAAGAAAGTGCAGATCAGCCAGCAGGAGGTCAAATTCCTGGGTCTGACCATCCACGCTGGAGAATGGGCCATACATAAGGCTAGGAGGGAAGCGGTACAAGAGTTACCGGTCCCTAACACAGTCAGGGGTGTGAGGTCATTTCTAGGGCTAATGGGGTACTACAGAGACTTCATTGAGGACTATGCAGCCACAGCAGCCCCTCTGCTCCGACACCTACATAAGGGAGTGGAGTGACTTTGGGATGAGGGTTGGCAGGCAGTGTTTGTTAAACTCAAGGGAGACTTGCAGACCGCACCAGCTCTAGGGGCCATAGATGGGGGGAAAGAGTTTTTCCTGGAGGTAGTGGCTAGCGGGGGTAGCCTAAGTGCGGTGCTGCTCCAGGAGCAGCACGGCAGGCTGAGGCCGGTAGTCTACTCTTCCAGAGTACTCACGGATGTGGAGAGGAGCTACTCTAACTGTGAGTGGCACCTTTTGGCCACACATTGGGCTGTGAAAAGATCTTTGATTTTCACAGGCACCTCTCCCATCACTCTCCTCATACACCACATACCCACCCAGATGCTTCTGGATGGGAGGATTAAAGATGGGACAGTGAGCAGTGCCCGCATTGCGCACTGGACCCTCCTCCTCTCACAGATGGATCTGAGGGTGAGGGGCCTTTGCGAGCCAAAGCTCGCGGCCAATATGGTATATCCTGGAACAGCCCATCGGTGTTTCATAGAAGGGGTATGGGAGGTGAACATAGGTTTACGGGCCGGGATACATCCCTCAGGCCACGAGATCTATGTAGACGGTTCCAGCATGGTATCTGCTGGCAAACGACTCACGGGTTGTGGAGTCTATGACCCAGCGGCAAACATTGCCTTGGCAATCAAGCTCCCCAACACCATGAGCGCCCAACAGGCTGAACTGTCCTCGGTGATGTACGTGGTTACCCACTCCGAAATCTTTCCTACCCCATACACGATTTGCTCTGACAGCATGTTCACTTGCAACTCATGTACGGAATACCTGGCCACCTGGTCCCGTCGCGGGTATACCTCCGCCGACAGGAGGCCCTTAACAGTAAAGCTCCTGCTGGAGAAAATCCTGGCAGCCGTGGGGGAGGAAGGCAAGGTCTTCATCCACAAAGTAAAGGCCCATTCCTCCACAGAACCCCGCAGCCAGGGTAACCAGCAAGCCGACATGCTGGCCAAGGAGGGTGCTCACACAGGCACTTTCTGGGACCCGTATGAGTCCGGGCCCGTGGCGGCAGTTAGAGGCAGGGATGGGACCCGAGGGAGCTTAGGGGTAGTGTTAGCCCCAGATCTTAAAACGGTCCAAGCCCAGGACCCTGTCCTGAAAACGGTCCTTAGTGCAGTAATGGAGAGCAGGAAGTTAGAAGGCCCTTACGGCGCAGCCCCCCTCTCCATAAGGGAAGGCATGCTGTTCAGAGAGGAACAGTGGGTAGTACCCCAGCAACACCGGAGGGAGTTCCTTCAACTGGCCCATGAGGGGCCAGGAGCGGGACACCCCGGGCCTGAGGCCACCTGGCAACGGATGGAACAGATGGGATGGTGGCCAGGACTCCGGGAAGACGTCCGCGAGTTCTGCGCTAGCTGTCTTGTGTGCGCCGCAAATAACCCCGACCCCCACAGAAGGAAAGTGCCCATGGGACACGTTAGGAGGGTAGAGGGACCATGGCAGTCGATCCAGATTGACTACATCGGGCCCCTGCCCACCGCCCAGGGAGGCTACAAATATTGCCTCGTCCTGGTAGACGTGTTTTCCAAGTGGGTGGAAGCCTTCCCCTGCAAAATGGCCACAGCACTAGGGACTGCAAGGATCTTGGTGCGGGAAGTATTCTCGCGGTGGGGACTACCCCAGTTTGTGGAGCCCGACCAGGGAAGCCACTTCACCGGCCAAGTCATGCAGAACACCCTTATGCTGCTCGGCATCAAGGGGGAGTGGCATGTAGCTCACAATCCACAGTCCTCGGGGATTGTGGAGTGCATGAACCGCACCCTTAAGGAAAAGTTGAGGAAGGAGACAGTGGAGTCACCCCAAAAATGGGCAGAGGCCCTGCCTCTAGTCCTCATGGGGATCCGGGCCAGCCAGTCCAAGAGTACAGGGTATTCCCCGCACGAACTCATGACCGGTAGGGTTATGAGGACCCCCACCTATGTCTTGGCCCCAGTCCTTACTGAAGGGCAGCTTCGAGAAATAAGTCGGGATAGATTCGCCCGAGAACTCCTCGAGCACCTAAAACAGATTTATGGGCAGGCAGCAGGTAGTATGGGGAAGCAGCGTCGGAATAACCGTTTGCTGCTCGAGCCTAGCAAGAGTCATCAGTGGGAGATAGGGGATCAGGTGATGGTTAGGAACTACGCCCGGGTGGGGAGTTTAGAGCCACTGTACATGGGACCCTATAGTATCGTCGATAGAGCCAGCCCCATGGTTTATGCAGTAAAACTGCCCCGGCGCACAAAATGGTTCCATGTGAATCAGTGTAAATTGTTTAAGCCGGAGGCAGGGAAACGGGCAGCTGGGATTGAACCTGAGGTCAGAAATCCTCAGCCTGCAGCGGGTACAAGCTCACAGGCTGCACAGGCAGGCGCTGTGGCTTCTGTTAGGGGAGGAGCCATTCATGACCAGTGTAAGTTGTTTAAGCAGGGGGACAGGGAAGGAGAGTTCTGGGACCCCTGTAGAGCAGGCCCGGTAGCAGCAATCCAGGACAAGGGAGGCACACAGGGGATCATTTTGGCCCCGGACCAAAAGCAGGTCCAAGCCCAAGATTCTGCCTTTAAGGCCGCCCTGGTAAGGGAAAAGGATTTAGAACAGGGTTACTGGCAGGCTGCCAGTTATATTAAACAATGCAGGTTGTTTAAGCTGGAGGCAGGGAAACGGGCAGCTGGGATTGAACCTGAGAATAGAAATCCTCAACCCGCAGTGCGTACACTCACACAAACAGCACACGCAGGCGCAGTCGCGTGCGTGAGAGGAGAAGTTCCCCAGCATTTGGCCTGAGCGATTCTCCCTCTCTTGTGGGACTCCGGGGAGGAGCCTGAACCAGGTTCTAGACCTGAAGGGGAAGACTCTCAGCCACCGGCAGCTGGTGGCGAGGGATTGCCTGTCCCCAGCCCAGGTTTGGGAAGGGAGGGACCCGAGGGAGAAGGTCCCCAGCCAGCAAGGAGTGTGACCCGAGCTAAGGGACCGCTCGCCAGGGTAGCCCCACCAGCAAAACTCTCTAGGAGGTCTCTTCGGGTACCCCAGCCCAAGAAAGTATGGTCACCTTCTTTCCAGTGGAATAGGGCAGTCTCCCGAGTCAGGGGGAAGCCAAAAGACAGAAGTCCCCAACCAGCAGCCATAAGCTGTGAGGGACTAGAAGTTGGGATCAGTCCAGCTTCACTGCAGGCAATAGCTTGCAGCAGTCCAAACAGGGATTAGGCTGGCCGCCCAGAAATGGGCGGCGCTTGTATATAGCTTTGTTCAAGTAACGTGTATAGAGGATTAAGTTAGAATGTGTTAATTTTAATCTTATATTGCAATTCGGTAGTGTTAATTATTAGAGTACAAGTTTTAAGTATGGTACCGTTCCAGAATGTTGTCTATGTGAGCCGAGGTCGTGGGACCCGATCACATTCCCCCGAGCCAGGGAACCTGGCTAGATGGTTTTTTAAAAGTCTTTTTCAGAGTTTCAGGAGGTACAGAGGACTATCGTATCTTTGGATGTTCAGGGAAGGGAGCACCCCTAGCCCACGAAGGGAGGAATCTGCAGGAGGCAGATGCCCACAGCAATTAAACTGTTATTGGAAATCCAGATTGAGATTAAAAGTTTACCAAAAGCTCGTTAATATTTTATATTTTGTATTATGTACTGGTCCCAACTCCAAAGGAAATAATGTGTGAATTTAGTTCCTAGCTGTGAGATTGTACTACTTGTTTAGAGTTAATTGAACAAATTGCATATGCCTATGAATTGTTGTGTCCATAGATTGTGAAAGTTTGAAATCCATTTATGGCTGAAGAATGGTGCCATTTATTAAAGTGTCAGGCAATTGCATTATGAAAAAAAAGGAAGCTCGTTTTCTTCCGTTTGTATTTTTATCAGATATGTTTTGGCTTGGTGGTAATCCCATTAAAGATGTTGTATTGTGTTAAAACTATGTCACAAGTGGTGCAGGGGCATTGGACACCCTCCATGCTTGAATTATTCTAAATACTCAGTGGTGCAGGGGCATTGGACCCCCTCCATGTTTGTGTTCTCTCTCTCCCCCTCCCCCCAGTTTGCGTTGCTCTCTCTCTCTCCCTCCCCCAGTTAATGTTGTTCTTTCTCTCTCTCCCTCCCCCAGTTTATGTTGCTCTCTCTCTTCCTCCCCCAGTTTGTGTTGTTCTCTCGTTCCCTCCCCCAGTTTGTGTTGTCCCTGTAATGTATGTACCTTTAAGGGGAGAACTACTTTTTACAGCTCCTGTATACTGTAGTACCGGCAGTGACCACACCTGTATATAAACCCTGAGTAGGGATCTGTACCGTTAGTTCTAGAGTAACCCTCATTCAGTAAACACCTGTTGATCATTCCCTGCAGTCTCTTGTCTAATTATTGAAGGACACAACATCAAGATACATGGATCTAACATTGGCAACGAGCAGATTCAAACCTACCTGCAACTCTGCATCACCTCCCAGGGATTCACTCCTGGAGAACAGTGGAAGAAGGCCGAGTCTAGAAGCACGGGCGTCGGCCACGGGAAACCCCCCAGTCATCCAGCGGAGATTTGAGCATCGCAGGGGAGGCTGTCGAGAGCCAGGCTTGCCTTTCCAGTCATGGTGGTCCAGCGAAACGGGCTGGCAACAGGTACTGCGCAGTCCCTTCCCAGACAGCGGAAGCTAGAGCCGACCGACGGCACAGAAAAAGGCCGAGCAGCATCGACGGGAGAGAGAGAGAGGGTAGAGCACACAGGGAGCAGCCGGCGTTCAGGACCGGGCGGCGTCAATGAGAGAGAGCAGAGTGCAGCCGGTGTTCAAGGGCCGAGCAGCGTCAACGGGGGAGAGAGGCGTGCAGGAAAACGTGCAGAGCGCAGCCGGTGTTCAAGGGCCGAGCAGCATCAGCGGGGAAGAAAGGAAAGCGCGGGAGACACCATTTTGAGCCGCAGCGGGGAAGAAAGGAGAGCGTGGGAGACGCCATTTTGAGCCAGTCTAACCACACCCAGGGATGCCGAAGAGTGGCAGTGTCACAGTGTTCGACATTGAAGGCGAAGATTGGACGACATATGTCGAACGCATAGAAGTGTACTGCAAGGTGAATGAAGTGCCAGATGACAGGAAAGCGCTGGTATTGTTGAATTCAATGAGTGCAAAAACATATGTCTTACTGCGAAACCTAGTAACCCCAGAGAAGCCAGTGGAAAAGGATTTTGAAAACATAGTGTCAATCCTACAGGACCACTTAGACCCCACACCGCTGCTGATAGCGGAAAGATTTAAGTTTCACAAAAGGAACCAGCATAAAGATGAAAGTAATGCTGAGTATTTGACGGAACTGCGCAAGCTATCGAAACACTGCCAGTTTGGAACGGGACTAACAGATACTTTAAGGGACAAGTTTGTGTGTGGGCTTCAAAGTGAAGGAACCCAGAAACGGCTTCTATCAGAAAAGGATCTTACGCTGGACAAGGCTTTCAGCATTGCAGTATCAGATGAAGCAGCAGCACGGGGCGCGGCAGAGATACAATGGAGACCGCAAGAATATGGCACAAATGAAATGTCATACGGAACAGTGAAGTGCTATCGCTGCAGCAGAACAACACACGACCATAAGGATTGCTGGTTCAAGGACAAAGTGTGCAGACAGTGTGGAAAAATAGGACACATAGCAAGAGTCTGCAGGTCGGGAAAGAAAACCAGCAGCAAGAAATCTCCACAGGAGAAGTACAAGAAGGTACATAAGGTGACGGAGAGTAGTTCAGATGAACAGAAAAGTGATACAGACTCCGGAAGCAAGGAGCTGGGTTGTCTGAAACTACATAATGTGATCAAAACGGAGGATCACCAAACTATCTGGGTCACGCTCAAGATAGCAGGAGTCCAAGTTAAAATGGAATTGGACACAGGATCAGCTTTAACAGTCATAAACCGAAGGGACTACAAGCGGCTATTCTCACATATACCCTTGAGAGATACAAAGATGGTCTTGAAGATGTACATGGGGCAAAAAGTCTACCCCAAAGGATAAATAAGGGCGAACGTTATATATAACGGCAAGGAAACACCAAAAATGGACCTATATGTATTGCCAGACGGAGGAACACCACTACTAGGACGTGAATGGATCCAGAAGATACAGTTAGATTGGCATTCCATACAAGCACTGACTGTAGATGCCAAAAAGGATGACGACGTCACACCGGGACGACTGTGAAAAATGCTAACTGACGCACAAGAAGTGTTCCAGCAGGGACTCGGAACACTAAAAGGCATAACAGCAACGATCAAAATAGAGGAAAATGCAAGCACAAAGTTTTTTAAGGCCAGACCGGTACCTTATGTGATCCGCCCAGCCGTCGAAGCAGAGCTGGAAGGTTTGGAACGTTCAGGAGTACTGTCCAAAGTGGACTGGAGCGAGTGAGCTACACCCATCGTTCCTGTAATGAAGAGGTCGTTGAGTAATACGCCTGGGGAACCAAAGAAGGTTCGCATCTGTGGGGACTTTAAGGTGACAGTGAACCCAGTCCTTCACACTGTACAATATCCGCTTCCGCGGATTGAAGATATTTTCGCCTTGCTATCTGGAGGGAAACGCTTCACTAAGATTGATCTGGCCCAGGCATACCTGCAAATGGAGGTAGAAGAAGCCTCGAAACAGTACCTCACGATCAACACTCATAAAGGTCTCTACCAATACAACCGGCTGGTGTTCGGGATAGCATCAGCTCCGGCTATTTGGTAAAGGGCATTGGATCAAGTCCGGCAAGGGATTCCAGGGACCCAGTGTTATTTGTACGACATCCTGGTCACGGGCGAAAATTACAGTGATCACCTCGCCAACCTGGAGCAGGTGCTCACTAGATTGAAGGAATATGGGCTCCGAGCTAATCGCCACAAATGCGAGTTTTTCCAGAAGCAGATCTCGTATTGTGGCCACGTTATTGATAAAGAGGGGTTACATAAGTCCCCTGAAAAGATTGAGGCAGTAGTCAAGGCTCCAGCACCGGAAAATGTGTCACAACTGAGGTCGTTCCTCGGGCTGGTGAACTACTACCATAAGTTCTTGCCGAATTTGTCTACCGTACTACACCCACTGAACACCCTACTGCAAACGGGGGTACCATGGAAGTGGAGTGACGAATGTAAACGAGCTTTCCAGAAGAGCAAAGCATTGATCACATCAAAAGAGGTGTTGGGTCATTTCAACCCAGCACTGCCAATTCGGTTGGCGTGTGATGCATCACCGTATGGCATTGGAGCGGTGCTGTCGCACAAATTCCCGGACGGCTCAGAGAGGCCAGTAGCCTTTGTGTCTCGGTCACTAACCTCAGCCAAGCGTAACTACACCCAGGTTGACAGGGAGGCCCTCAGCCTAGTGTGGGGAGTGAAAAAGTTCAATCACTATCTGCACGGGCAGAAGTTCACCTTGCTGACTGACCACCAACCACTTGTCTCCATCTTTAATCCAAAGAAGGGCGTTCCGGTGATGACTGCGCAACGGCTACAAAGATGGTCCCTTTTTCTAGGGGCGCACCAATATGAAATCGAGTATAAGGGCACGAAACAGCATGGAAACGCTGATGGGCTATCACGCCTGCCACTGCCTACTGCGGAGGAAGCACCAGCAGTGGATCCTGTTGAAATATTTCATTCGACTATAATTGAATGCTTGCCAGTAACTAACGCTGGTATAGAGAAGGAGACCCGAAATGACCCGACACTGTCTCGGGTATATGATTTGACGGCGAAGGGATGGCCAGCAGATGGCGACTCACTGTTGCCAGCATTCTCATCCAGAAGAGAACAGTTGTCAGTATGCCAGGGGACCTTGATGTGTGGATCCCGAGTGGTAATTCCACCCAAGTTAAGGGAGAGAGTCCTCAATGAGCTTCACGAAGGTCATCTGGGAGGGGTGAAAATGAAAAGCCTTGCTAGGGCTTATGTGTGGTGGCCGGGGATCGATCAGCAAATTGAGGACCTGACAAAGAGCTGCTCAGGATGCCAGAAGGTCCAAAATGCACCACCACATGCCCCTCTACACCCATGGGAGTGGCCCTCATCTCCATGGCAACGGGTGCATATTGATTTTGCTGGTCCATTCATAGACTCAATGTTTTTAATAGCCATGGATGCGCACTCGAAATGGCCTGAGGTGATCAAAATGTCCTCCACCACCACGGAGAAAACTATTGCAGTCCTACGGACCATTTTTGCCAGGAACGGCTTGCCAGAGCAGATTTGCTCTGATAACGGACCACAGTTTGTGTCCGAAGAGTTTCGAAGATTTATGAAAAGGAATGGGGTAAGGCATTACACATCCGCCCTGTATCATCTAGCCACAAATGGATTGGCTGAGAGGTTCGTACAAACCTTTAAAAAACCAGTAAAGGCCATGTGCGATGACGACATTCCACTGCAGCATAAGGTGGACAATTTCCTGTTAGCCTACAGAAATGCGACACATGCAGTCACCAACCAGGCCCCGGCCATGATGTTCTTTAACTGAAGGTTGAGATCTCGTCTGGATTTGCTCAGACCAAATGTACGAAGAGATGTTGAGCATAAGCAATTCCAGCACATCAATGAGAAGCCGACAAGGAGCTTCAATGTAGGGCAACCAGTCTTGGCCCGTGACTACCGAACAGAGAAATGGCAACCAGGAACGATATGCACACGGTAGGGGCCACTAATGTACACAGTGGATGTTGGGGAGAACATTGTGAGACGCCATGTTGACCAGATCCTAGAGTCACAGGAACGAGTCAACCCCATGTCTCGCCCATACGTACCTGGTGATGAACCCAACGTACAGGTAGCATCTACCCCAGAAACAGTAGCACCGGAAGCGGATGAACCAACCGACGACAGGGTGCCAGAATCGCCTCCGCACCAAGAGCAAGACACTCGGGAAAGGCGCTATCCAGAAAGGATCAGGAAGCCTCCCCAAAGACTGAATTTATAAATAGACTATTTTCAGTTAATGTTGCATGTTAAAAGTGTTAATTGTAATTAGTTTGATATTTAATTGTTAAATGAGTGTTATGGTACTGTTAATCTAAAGGGGGAGGAATTGTAATGTATGTACCTTTAAGGGGAGAACTACTTTTTACAGCTCCTGTATACTGTGGTACCAGCAGTGACCACACCTGTATATAAACCCTGAGTAGGGATCTGTAAAGTTAGTTCTAGAGTAACCCTCATTCAGTAAACACCTGTTGATCGTTCCCTGCAGTCTCTTGCCTAATTATTGAAGGACAGAACATCAAGATACATGGATCTAACAGTTCCCTCTCTCTCTCCCTCCCCATTTTGCCTTGCTCTCTCTCTCTCTCTCCCTCCCGCTCTCTCCCTCAGTTTGTGTTCCCTCTCACCCTCCCTCCATCCAGTTTGTGTTGTTCTCTCTCTCTCCCCTTCCCCCAGTTTGCGTTGCTCTCTCTCTCCATCCCCGTTTGTGCTGTTCTCTCTCTCTCCTCCCTCCCCCAGTTTGTGTTGTTCTCTCTCTCTCCCTCCCCCAGTTTGTGTTGTTCTCTCTCTCTCTCCCAGTTTGTGTTTCTCTCTCTCTCTCACTCTCCCTCCCCAGTTTGTGTTGTTCTCGCTCTCCCTCCCCCAGTTTATGTTGTTCTCTCTCTCGCTCCCTCCCCCAGTTTGTGTTGTTCTGTCTCTCTCTCTCTCCCTCCCCCAGTTTGTGTTTCTCTCTCCCTCGCTCTCTCCCCCAGTTTGTGTTTCTCTCTCTCTCGCTCTCCCCCCAATTTATGTTGTTCTCTCTCTCCCTCCCCCAGTTTGTGTTGTTCTCTCTCTCTCTCCCTCCCCCAGTTTATGTTGTTCTCTCTCCCTCCCCCAGTTTGTGTTGTTCTCTCTCTCTCTCCCTCCCCCAGTTTATGTTGTTCTCTCTCTCTCCCCCAGTTTGTGTTGCTCTCTCTCTCCCCCTCCCCCCAGTTAGTGTTGCTCTCTCTCTCTCCCTCCCCCAGTTTGTGTTTCTCTTTCTCTCTCGCTCTCTCCCCCAGTTTGCGTTTCTCTTTCTCTCTCGCTCTCTCCCCTAGTTTGTGTTGTTCTCTCTCTCTCCCTCCCCAGTTTGCGTTGTTCTCTCTCTCTCTCCTCCAGTTTGTGTTTCTCTCTCTCTCTCTCTCCCTCCCCCAGTTTGTGTTGTTCTCTCTCTCTCTCTCCTCCAGTTTGTGTTTCTCTCTCTCTCTCTCTCTCCCTCCCCCAGTTTGTGTTTCTCTCTCTCTCTTGCTCTCTCCCCCAGTTTGTGTTATTCTCTCTCTCCCTCCCTCCCCCCAGTTTATGTTGTTCTCTCTCTCCCTCCCCCAGTTTGTGTTGTTCTCTCCCTCTCCCTCCCCCAGTTTGCGTTGTTCTCTCTCTCTCCCCCCTCCCCCCAGTTTGTGTTGCTCTCTCTATCTCACTCTCTCCCCCAGTTTGTGTTATTCTCTCTCTCTCCCTCCCCCAGTTTGTGTTGTTCTCTCTCTCTCTCTCCCTCCCCCAGTTTGTGTTGTTCCCTCTCTCTCCCCCCTCCCCCCAGTTTGTGTTGCTCTCTCTATCTCGCTCTCTCCCCCAGTTTGCGTTGTTCTCTCTCTCTCCCCCCTCCCCCCAGTTTGTGTTGCTCTCTCTATCTCGCTCTCTCCCCAGTTTGTGTTATTCTCTCTCTCTCCCTCCCCCAGTTTGTGTTGTTCTCTCTCTCTCTCTCTCCCTCCCCCAGTTTGTGTTGTTCCCTCTCTCTCCCCCCTCCCCCCAGTTTGTGTTGCTCTCTCTCTCTCACTCTCTCGTCCAGTTTGTGTTCTCTCTCTTTCTCTCTCCCTCCCCCTGTTTGTGTTGTTCTCGCTCTCTCCCCCTCCCCCCAGTTTGTGTTGCTCTCTCTCTCCCTCCCCCAGTTTGTGTTTATAGTAATCTGGGATGTTATGATTAAGGTTATCCACCAGGTGGTGCTGTAGCCAATGCTGCTGCTAAGGTCAGAGGTTTGCTTCCTGTTAAGGTCGGAGGTTTGCTTACTGTCAAGGTCAGCAAAGGTGAAATGCCTGGATGCAGGCATGATGTTTGTTACTCTGTTTGTTAATAAAGTACTCGTGCTAATTCTACGATATTGCCTCTTCGAGTGCTTGTCTCACTACATGGATTTATCACATTTGGTGATGAGGTAAAAAGGACCCTGGATAAAGAAGAGAAGTCTGCCAGGACTTTTAAACAACAAAATCATGAGCTGAAGTTAGCTACCAGTTGGAAGAGAGCATGGCTGCCATGGTAGGAACGGTTTCCGCTTTTGATAGTCAAGCACAAACCTGGGAGGAATACGGTGAAGTGTTGGGTTATTTTTTTGAAGCAAATGAAATAAATGATGCCGGAAAATGGAAAGCCATTCTGCTTAGTTCAGTGGGAAGCCAGACACAAATCATTTGTTGAATTAGTGGCTTTGCTAAAAGAACATTTCAACCTTAAGCTTAGTGAGGTTGTACAGCGGTTCAAGTTTAATTCAAGGAACAGGAAAGAGGAAGAGAGCGTAATGGACTATGTAGTGGTGTTGCGTAAATTAGCACAAGATTGCAATTATGGGAACAACCTGAAGGAAATGCTGCGAGATAGGCTCGTTTGTGGAATTATGGATGACCGAATGCAGCGTAGATTATTATCTGAGACTGGGCTTACTTATGAAAAAGCATTGGAACTTGCTCAAGCCATAGAGACAGCGAACCGAGATGTAACAGAAATACAGGGTTCAGACAGAGCTAATGCTATGCAAGTTGCAGGTCAGGTTGTTGTGCACAAGTTGAACATGCGTCAGAAACCACAACATGAGCATGTGAAGGCATGTTGTAGATGTTAGGGCAATCACCTGGCGAGTGAATGCCGGTTTCTGGAGGAAAAGTGCTACAAGTGTGGGAAACAAGGACACATAAAATGAGCTTGCAAGGCGAAATCACCTGTGGAGGAATCCAAACCAAAAGGGGGAAGGCAGCAAAACCAAGGGAGAGAAGTGAAAAAACATGGAGCACACCACATCAGCGGGGAAGCTGGGGAAGAAGAGGACATGTTCATAATGTATAGCATGTTAGAGAATGTTCCAAAAGTGGCTCCTATCACATTGCAACTGACAGTAAATGACTCTAAGGTGAACTTTGAAGTGGATACAGGGTGCGGCGTGACCATAATGAACAAGGCAGAGTACTCAAAATTGTGGAACTGTGCAAAAGTTCCAGAGTTAAAGCCTTTCTCCCTGCATCTTAAAACATATACAGGTGAACGAGTAGCGACATTAGGTACAGCTAATGTAACTGCAACACAGGGACACAGTGGAACAGCTACCTGTAGTTATAGTATTGGGTACCGGACCAAACCTGTTAGGTCGGGGCTGGATAAAAGAACTTAAATTAGACTGGGGAGCAGTACATCAAATAGATGCGGGCAAACAGTTGACTTTGCAAGAAGTGTTGAGTGAACATGAGAATGTGTTCAAGGAGGAACTTGGCACATTTAATGGCCCCCCAGCTAAGATTTATGTAGACAAGGAGGCACCGCCAAGGTTTTTTAAACAACGACCTGTGCCTTATGCCATGAAGCCAAAGGTAGAGGCTGAGCTTGACCATCTATTGAGAGAGAACATACTGGAGCCAGTGAAATGTTCGGAATGGGCAGCTCCCATAGTAACTGTTTTAAAACCGGACAATTCTTTGGCAGCACGGTGGCATAGTGGTTAGCACTGTTGCCTCACAGCGCCAGGGACCCGGGTTCGAATCCGGCCTCGGGTGACTGTCTGTGTGGAGTTTGCACATTCTCCCCATGTTTGCGTGGGTTTCCTCCGGGTGCTCCGGTTTCCTCCCACAGTCCAAAGATGTGCGGGTTAGGTTGATTGGCTATGATAAATTGACCCTTAGTGTTAGGGGGATTAAGTGCGTGGGGTTGCGGGGATGGGGTGGGATATGTGTTGGTGTAGGGGTTACGGGGATCGGGTGGGATGTGTGTCGGTGCAGGCTCGATGGGCCGAGATGGCCTCTATCTGCACTGTGGGGCTTCTGTGATTCTGTGATTCTGTGAATTCGGTAAGACTCTGTGGAGATTATAAATTGACAGTCAAATGGGTGTGCAAACTAGAGCAGTATCCGATTCCCAAAACAGAGGATCTCTTTGCAAACCTGGCTGGAGGAAAGAAATTCACAAAGTTGGATATGAGTCATGCCTACTTGCAGATTACACTGGATGATGAATCAAAGAAGTATGTCACCATAAATACACACAAGGGCTTGTTTACACATAACCGCTTACCGTTTGGTGTCTCATCTAGTCCAGCTATCTTCCAGAGGACAATTGAAGGTGTACTGCAAGGGATTCCACATGTTTCCATCTATCTCGATGACATTCTGGTGACGGGAAGAACCGACCAGGAGCATCTGAGCACTCTGAGAGAGGTACTACAGAGATTGGAGAGGGCAGGGTTCCGGCTCAAGAGGAGTAAGTGCACTTTCCTGGGGAATGAGGCAGTGTTCCCAGGACACAGAGTGGACGCCACCGGACTCCATCCACTCAAGGAGAAGGTACAAGCACTGCAGGACGCCCCTGCTCCTACAAATGTGGCTGAGTTAAAAGCTTACCTGGGACTGCTGAACTATTATAACAGGTTCTTACCAAACTTGTCAACTGTGTTAGCACCTCTTCACAAGCTACTGCACAAGGAGACACAGTGGCAGTGGGGAGAGGAGCAGGGGGTTTCATTTGAACAGTCCAAGAAACTGATGCTGTCGTCGGATGTGCTGGTTCACTACAATGCAGAGAAAGACATCATTCTCTCTTGTGACGCTTCACCTTACGGGGTGGGGGCAGTTCTTTCACACTGCATGGAAGATGGAACTGAAAGACCATTAGGGTTTATGTCCCAAACTCTAACACCAGCGGAAAAAACTATTCCCATTTCGACAAAGAGGGGTTAGCAGTAATGTTTGGGTTACAGAGGTTCCACAAGTACATATATGGCAGGAAGTTCATCATATGCACCGATCATAAACCTCTTCTCTCTCTTTTCAACGAAATAAAAGCAGTTCCACAGATGGTGTCACCCTGGATCCAGAGATGGGCAGTGACATTGAGGGCATATGAGTATGTCATCGTCTACAAGGTGGGCAAGTACCATGGGAACGCAGATGCCTTGAGCCGTCTTCCACTGCCAGGCACACCTATCCGTGCAACTCCAGAGGACAGAGTTTTGATGTTGGAGGACACTGACACGGCACTTGTGACTGCAGAGCAAGTAAGAACATGGACAGGTAAAGATCCAGTACTGTCTAGAGTTCGAGAATATGTGGTGAGGGGATGGCCACAGCATCCGGAAGGGGCTGACTTCACACCCTACAGTGTCAGGAAAACAGAGCTGAGTGTGCAGGATGGTTGCGTGTTGTGGGGAGCACGAGTGATTATTCCACAGCCAGCACGACAGTCTATCCTAGAGCAACTACATCAGTGTCATCCTGGGGTCTCGTGTATGAAAGCCTTGGCTAGGAGTTACTTGTGGTGGCCAAAGCTAGATGAGGAGATAGAAAATCTAGTCAAGACATGCAGCACTTGTCAGGAACACCGGAAGGCACCAGCAGCGGCTCCTCTCCACCCCTGGGAGTGGCCGGATAAACCATGGAGAAGCTTGCACTTAGATTATGCGGGTCCATTCATGGGGAAGATGTTCCTCATAATCATTGATGCACATTCCAAATGGATGGATGTTTATCCTGTAAATTCTGCTTCCGCCACTACTACTATAGACTGCCTGCGTCGGAGCTTCAGTAATCAAGGGCTACCGGAGATCGTGGTGAGTGACAATGCCACTTGTTTTGTGAGTACAGAGACAAAAGAGTTCTTGAGAAAAAACAGCATAGTGCAGGTGACCTCGGCTCCATATCATCTGGCCTCGAATGGACTTGCGGAGAGAGCCGCACAAACATTTAAGAAGATGATGAAAAAAAGTGCAGAAGGGATTTTAGCAGCCAACGTGTCACGGGTTCTGTTCAGCTACAGAATAACACCTCAATCCACCACAGGACTCTCTCCTGCTGAGATGTTATTAGGTCATAGACTACGCTCCACTCTTGACCTTGTCCACCCAGACCTAAAAAGGAAAATGGAAAACAGACAAAACAAACAAAAAGAGATCCATGACAAAAGAACAAAGAGCCGAAGTTTTGGAGAAGGAGATGCGATCCTTACCAGGAATTTCAGTTATGGAACAAAGTGGATTCCTGGCTTCATAGACTCAATGACAGGTTCAGTATCATACAATGTCATGTTGGGAGATGGTAGGGTAGTACACAGACATGTAGATCAGATACTTCCCAGACAAGGGAAAATTGAAATGAAGGTTCCAGATGCAATGACTGAAGACAGGGTTGCCCCCAGTTATCCAAGTGCATCTGTGGTGCCACCACCAGGGACAGAGATAATTCCACAGAAACCTATCCGTCAAGGGGAAACCATGGTTGCAGAGTCAGATACTCTGAGCACTGCTCAGGAGCAGCTGGTGGCTTCACCACAAACAAGCAGGGACTTTACTGTTAGACGTTCAGCACGGTGGCATAGTGGTTAGCACTGTTGCCTCACAGTGCCAGGGACCCGGGTTCAAATCCGGCCTCGGGTGACTGTCTGTGTGGAGTTTGCACATTCTCTCCGTGTTTGCGTGGGTTTCCTCCGGGTGCTCCGGTTTCCTCCCACAGTCCAAAGATGTTTAGGTTGATTGGCTATGATAAATTGACCCTTAGTGTTAGGGGGATTAAATACATGGGGTTACGGGGATAGGGTGGGATATGTGTTGGTGTAGGGGTTACGGGGATCGGGTGGGATATGTGTCGGTGCAGGCTCGATGGGCCGAAATGGCCTCTATCTGCACTGTGGGGATTCTGTGATTCTGTGCAAAGACTCGCAAGCCACCAGAGAGATTGATACTGAACTGTTAGATTCGTCAAGTATGGAACATGATGAATGGAGACTCCTTATGTGACCCTCAGGAATGGTTGTTTGTTAAGAAATTCATACTGAAATCTTAAGGGAGGAGGGATATAGTAATCTGGGATGTTATGATTAAGGTTATCCACCAGGTGGTGCTGTAGCCAATGCTGCTACTAAGGTCAGAGGTTTGCTTCCTGTTAAGGTCAGAGGTTTGCTTCCTGTTAAGGTCAGAGGTTTGCTTCCTGTTAGGTCAGCACAAGGTGGAATGCCAGGATGCTGATGCAGGCTGTCTGTAAACGTGTTTCCCAGTTGTTAATAAAGTACTCATGTTAATTCTAACACCTAGCCTCTTTGAGTTCCTTGTTCCACTTTCTGGATTTATCACACCGTCCTTTTTCTTGCAGGCCAAGCTAGCTCATAATAGGAGACAGCAGCAATGGACGGGTGGAGGGCGGCCTCAGCTGCAACCCCTCAGCGATCTTGAGGAGCGCGTCCACAGAATTGTGGCAAGCCGGGTAATCGGTCCCGTCGCCACTGGAGAGGCCGACCCCGTTCTGGACAGCAATGGTAAGGTCATCACCTTTTTGTCCTCTCTCCTTCCACTTGTCCCTCAGAACACCAGCCTTTGACACTTTCAATCCAACTTACTAAATCGCTGCACTCATTCCTCCCTTACTGTCACCCTGTCCTCATGCTAAAGGCACTCTTGTACCTCCCTGCTTTCAGATGGTGATTCACCAGCTGAGGAGGCGGGCCCTCAAGCTGCCAGTGGGAGTGAAGCTGCAGGCGAGGAGGAAGATGAAGCCAGAGCATCAGCGCCACCCTCTCCCGAGGAAGCCCATGCCCACACTGGGAACACGCCTTCCCTGGAGGGGAGCAGGGGGGAAGGGTCTGATGAGAGTGAAGCTCCAGGACCCAGCGGGCTGCAGCAACGTGATGAGGGTAGGGAAGCTCTGGGGCCTTCTCCCCAGAGGGAGAGTATGCCAGTGATTCCTACTGCACTGGACACAGAGGAGGAGCGGCTGATCGCTGAAATGAACACCCAGGCGGTGGACATGCACACTGAGCTCACTGGCAAGGAGTGTGGAGCACTTCGCTGTAGCACAGGCGGATGTCGCGCAAATGTTTAGTGCTGCAATTCAGTCACTGGCTGCCATGACCCCATCTCTGACTGCTCTCATGCAAACTCAGATTGAGGCCACGCGAGCACTGACTGCTGCCATCCTCGCTGGTTCGGACACATTTCCCCGGGGCTCTCACTGTGCCGTGGCAGTCCAGCAATCTGTGCTCCAGCAGATTGCTCCGGATGCTGAAGTGCTGCCCCGTGGAAGTGCCAGTGTGTCGGTCGAGCAGTGAGTTGCTGTCCTCTCTCAAGATGACAGCATTCCTGCTGCCATCACTGTCACTTCTCCACTGCACTTGCCACCGCCGGTAGGACAGACTGCTGCCGCCCATGCAGAGTTGGTGCAGTCTGCAGCCGGGCCCTCCAGGCCCAGAGCTGGTCGAGGCCGTCCTTCAAGGGCATCTGCAGTCTCAGGTTGTGACAATCAGCAGCCTTCCACCAGCCTTGCTGCAGCCACTGGGGTCCCATTACGAAGGAGCAATAGGGTGGGAAGGGGGGAATTGGGCAAGGGAAGGAGATCACTCTCGAAGGGCAAAAAGTAGGAGGTGTGACAAAATGTTGTTCATTTTTTTCTTCAAGGCCGAGGTTCGTGGTCAAACTTTTGTTTAGTGTTTTGGACATTATCTCCAGGTTGTGAGAACCAGTTATGTTAATGACTGTTTTTTTGTGTTTCTTTCTATTAGTTTGTCATGAAGAAATGACACACACAGAGTTTGTAAAATAAATAAGTTTTTGTATTCAAAATGTACATGTTTGGTCTTTGGAATCATTGCTGCCTTGGCCGGCTTAGGGGTTGCGGGTTGGTTTCATTCATGTTGTTCTCAATGGCAGAAGCCATTTCATAGAAACATAGAAACATAGAAGATAGGAGCAGGAGTAGGCCATTCAGCCCCTCGAGCCTGCTCCGCCATTCAATGAGATCATGGCTGATCATCCAAATTCAGTACCCGGTCCCTGCCTTCTCCCCCTATCCCTTGATCCCTTTAGCCTTAAGAAATATATCCAAATCCTTCTTGAATATATTTAATGAACTGGCCTCCACCGCCCTCTGTGGCAGAGAATTCCACAGGTTCACCACTCTCTGGGTGAAGAAATTCCTCCTCATCTCAGTCCTAAATGGCTTACCCCTTATCCTTAGACTATGACCCCTGGTTCTGGACTCCCCGGCCATCGGAAACATCCTTACTGCATCTAGTCTGTCTAGGCCTGACAGAATTTTATAGGTTTCGATGAGATCCCCTCTCAATCTTCTAAACTCCAGTGAGTATAAGCTCAATCGACACAATCTCTCCTCATACGTCATTCCTGCCATCCCAGGTATCAGCCTGGTGAATCTTCGCTGCACTCCTTCCATGGCAAGAACGTCCTTCCTCAGATAAGGCGACCAAAACTGCACACAATACTCAAGGTGCGGTCTCACCAAGGCCCTGTACAATTGCAGCAAGACATCCTTGCTCCTGTACTCGAACCCTCTTGCTACGAAGGCCAACATACCATTTGCCTTCTTGACCGCCTGCTGCACCTGCATGCTCACCTTCAGCGACTGGTGCACAAGAACACCCAGGTCTCTTTGCACTTCCCCTTCTCCCAATCTATTGCCATCCAAATAATAATCTGCCTTCCTGTTTTTGCCACCAAAGTGGATAACCTCACATTTATCCACATTATAGTGCATTTGCCATGCTTTCCAAGTGCTCTGCTATTACATCTTTTATAATGGACTCTAACATTGAACACTAATTGGAAGAAGCACTGAGAGTAGCAAGGGCACAAAATATCCTCTGGGTGGGGGACTTCAATGTCCATCACCAAGAGTGGCTCGGTAGCACCACAACTGACCGAGCTGGCCGAGTCCTAAAGGACATAACTGCCAGACTGGGTCTGCGACAGGTGGTGAGGGAACCAACAAGAGGGAAAAACCTATTTGATCTCGTCCTCACCAATCTACCTGTTGCAGATGCATCTGTCCATGACAGCATTGGTGGAAGTGACCACCACACAGTCCTTGTGGAAGCGAAGTCCCGTCTTCATGTTGAGGATACCCTCCACCATGTTGTGTGGCACTACCACCGTGTTAAATGGGACAGATTTCGAACAGATCTGGCAACTCAAAACTGGGCATCCATGAGGCGCTGTGGGCCATCAGCAGCAGCAGAATTGCATTCAACCACAGTCTGTAACCTCATGGCCCGGCATATCCCTCACTCTACCATTACCATCAAGCCGGGAGATCAACCCTGGTTTAACGAAGAGTGCAGGAGAGCATGCCGGGAACAGCACCAGGCATACCGAAAAATGAGGTGTCAACCTGGTGAGGCTACAACACAGGACTGCTTGCATGCCAAGCAACGAAAGCAACATGCGATAGACAGAGCTAAGCGATCTCACAACCATCGGATCAAATCAAAGCTCTGCAGTCCTGCCACATCCAGTCGTGGGTGGTGGTGGACAATTAAACAGTTAACAGGAGGAGGAGGCTCCAAAAATATCCCCATCCTCAATGATGGTGGAGCCCAGCACGTGAGTGCAAAAGACAAGGCTGAAGCATTTGCAACTATCTTCAGCCAGAAGTGCCGAGTGGATGATCCAGCTCGGCCTCCTCCTGAGGTCCCCAGCATCACAGATGCCAGTCTTCAGCCTATTCAATTCACTCCACGTGATGTCAAGAAACGACTGAAGACACTGGATACTGCAAAGGCTATGGGCCCTGACAACATTCCGGCAATAGTACTGAAGACTTGTTCTCCAGAAAAGCTGCACCCCTAGCCAAGCTGTTCCAGTACAGCTACAACACTGGCATCTACCCGGCAATGTGGAAAATTGCCCAAGTATGTCCTGTCTACAAAAAGCAGGACAAATCCGACCCGGCCAATTAACGTCCCATCAGTCTACTCTCAATCATCAGCAAAGTGATGGAAGGTGTCGTCGACAGTACGATCAAGCGGCACTTACTCAGCAATAACCTGCTAACTGACGCCCAGTTTGGGTTCCGCCAGGGCCACTCAGCTCCTGACCTCATTACAGCCTTGGTTCAAACATGGACAAAAGAGCTGAACTCAAGAGGTGAGGTGAGAGTGACTTCCCTTGACATCAAGGCAGCATTTGATCGAGTGTGGCATCAAGGAGCCCTAGCAAAACTGAAGTCAATGGGAATCAAGGGGAAAACTCTCCATCGGTTGGAATCATACCTAGTACAAAGGAAATTGGCTGTGGTTGTTGGAGGTCATTCATCTCAATCACATGACATCACTGCAGGAGTTCCTCAGGGCAGTGTCCTAGGCCCAACCATCTTCAGCTGTTTCATCAATGACCTTCCCTCCATCATAAGGTCAGAAGTGGGGATGTTCGCTGATGATTGCACACTGTTCAGCACCATTCGAGACTCGTCAGATACTGACGCAGTCCGTGTCCATATGCAGCAAGACCTGGACAACATTCAGACTTGGGCTGACAAGTGGCAAGTAACATTCGCACCACACAAGTGCCAGGCAATGACCATCTCCAACAAGCGAGACTCTAACCATCTCCCCTTGACATTCAATGGCATTACCATCGCTGAATCCCCCACTATCAACATCCTGGGGGTTACCATTGATCAGAAATTGAACTGGACCAGCCATATAAATACTGTGGCTACAAAAGCAGGCCAGAGGCTGGGAATTCTGCGGCAAGTGTCTCACCTCCTGACTCCCCAAAGCCTTTCCACCATCTACAAGGCACAAGTCAGGAGTGTGATGGAATACTCTCCACTTGCCTGGATGAGTTCAGCTCCAACAACACTCAAGAAGCTCGACACCATTCAGGATAAAGCAGCCCGCTTGATTGGCACTCCATCCACCACCTTCAACATTCACTCCCTCCACCACTGGCGCACTGTGGCTGCAGTGTGTACCATCTACAAGATGCACTGCAGCAACTCGCCAAAGCTCCTTCAACAGCACCTTCCAAACCCGCGACCTCTACCACTTAGAAGGACAAGGGCAGCAGACGCATGGGAACATCACCACCTACAAGTTCCCCTCCAAGCCACACACCATCCTGATTTGGACCTGTATCGCCGTTCCTTCACTCTCGCTGGGCCAAAATCCTGGAACTCCCTTCCTAACAGCATTGTGGGTGTACCTACACCATATGGACTGCAGCGGTTCAAGAAGGCGGCTCACCACCATCTTCTCAAGGGCAATTAGGGATGGGCACTAAATGCAGGCCTAGCCAGCGACGCCCACATCCCATCAACGAATAATAAAAAAATAAAAAAAATTTCCCCACTACCGATGTAATTCCCCGCTTTTTCTCTACCACCTTTTTTGAATAGTGGGGTAACATTAGCTACCCTCCAATCCATGGGTACTGTTCCAGAGTCTATCGAGTTCTGGAAGATGACCAGCAATGCATCTACTATTTCTAGGGCCACCTCCTTAAGTACCCTAGGATGTAGATTATCAGGCCCTGGGGATTTATCGGCCTTCAGTCCCATCAATTTTCCTAACACCATTTCCCTACAAATACTGATTTCTTTCAGTTCCACCCTTTCATCAGATCCTATGTTCCCCGGCATCTCTGGGAGGTTATTTGTGTCCTCCTTTGTGAAGACAGAACCAATATATGTATTTAGTTGTTCTGCCATTTCTTTGTTCCCCATTATAAATTCCCCTGATTCTGACTGCAAGGGACCTACGCTTGACTTCACCAATCTTTTTCTCTTCACATATCTATAAAAGCAGGGGCCTAGAAGCGGCTTGCTATCAGCCGTTGATGGATGGCCCTTCCAGTTTCTACATTGTGGGCCTCCCTCCCACCTTGGTGCTGCTGATGATCATCCTCCTCATCTTCCTCCTCCTCTTCCTCCTCCTCCTCTGGTGGTGCTCCAAGGCCTGGTGACATTGGCTGGGTCCTGAGGATTGCCAGGTTATGCAGCATGCAGCACACAACAACGAAGTGGGAGACTCGCTCAGGCGAGTACTGCAGGGCTCCTCCAGAATGGTCCAGACAGCGGAACCGTTGCTTGAGCACGCCGATTGTGTGCTCAACGATGTTCCTGGTAGCTTGATGGCTCTCATTGTACCGCAGCTCAGCAGGGGTGTTGGGCGTACAGAGCGGTGTCATCAGCCAGGTGCACAGTGGATATCCCTTGTCCCCGAGAAGTCAACCACCCACTATTTGGTGGCCCATAGTACACACCTGGTAGCATAATAGCTCCTCTATTGTTCCTTAATTCTAACCAAATGGATTCTGTCTTTGACCCCTCAACTACATCATCCCTCGCCAGTGCTATAATAGTTTATTTGATCAATACTGCCACTCACTTCTTTTTTCCTTCCCTATCTTTCCTGAATACCTTGTACCTAGGAATATGTAATTCCTAATCCTCCCCTTCTTTGAGGCAGGTCACTGTTATTGTTACTACATCATAGTCCCATTTAGTTACTTGTGCCTACAGCTCACCAACCTTATTTACCACCCTACGTGCATATACGCACAGGCACTCCAAACCCTTCTTAAACTGCCTCGCATTTGCCCCAGTCTGATCCCTCCTATTTCTGAACTATTCTTTACTCTGGTGCTATTTGTCTCTCCCAGAATTCTGTGCACCTTGTTTCTACTCTCTAATGTTTCATACTGGTGCCCTTCCCCCACCAAACTAATTCAAACCCTCCCCCACAGTACTGGTTAACCTTCCTGTGAGGACATTGATCCCAGCTCTGTTGAGGTGCTACCCATCCACCTTGAACAGGTCCCAATGCTCCAGGAATCCAAAGTCCTCCTTCCTGCACCATTTCTCCAGCCACATAATAACCTGTCCTATCCTACTATTTCTATCTTCACAAGGACGTGGCACTGGGAGTTATCCAGAGATTAGCGCTGTGGTTAGCACTGTTGCCTCACAGCGCCAGGGACCCGGGTTCGAATCCGGCCTCGGGTGACTGTCTGTGTGGAGTTTGCACATTCTCCCCGTGTTTGCGTGGGTTTTCTCCGGGTGCTCTGGTTTCCTCCCACAGTCCAAAGATGTGCGGGTTAGGTTGATTGGCTATGATAAATTGACCCTTAGTGTTAGTGGGGTTACAGGGATAGGGTGGGATATGTGTTGGTGTAGGGGTTACGGTGATCGGGTGGGATATGTGTCGGTGCAGGCTCGATGGGCCGAAATGGCCTCTATCTGCACTGTGGGGTTTCTGTGATTCTGTGATTACTATCTTTGAGGTCCTGAAACTCTGATTGCAGGATCTCAACCCTTTTCCTTCCTATACCATTGGTTCCCACATGAACCACAACTTCTGGCTGTTCACATTCCCCCCTCAAAATGTTCTGCAATCTCTCAGTGATGTTCTTTATCCTGGCACCAGGGAGGCAACACACCATGCAGGACTCATATCAGTGGTTGCAGAAATGCCTGTCTATCCCCCTGACCATCGAATCCCCTATGCTCACTGCATTTCTGCACATTACTGTGTCCCCCGTGCAGTCATTTGCCCCATGGTGCTATGGATGTGCTCTAGCCTGCACTCCCCTGAGGTGTCCTCACCAGTATTCAGTGCCGAGAGTGCCACACTCCTGCAGAATTCTTGCTTGCCTGCTTCTTCCTACCCTGCCAGAAGGCAACCCACTTACTATCCTCCTGAGCTCTCTGTAGTTGTGGGGTGACCACCTCCTGGAATGTGTGCTCCAGGCAATGCTCAGACTCTTTTAACTCCTTTAAAATAACTTTCTCGTTCTCACACACCTATCTCTTCATGGAGCAGTTGTGTAACAAACACCAGTGCTAAAAATGCACGAGTTTACCATGCACACACTGGCCTCACTAGTCATTTATATTCAAATTCCCAACTGAACAAAAGCATAGAATCATAGGCCACGATTTCACCAACCGTGGCCAGTCTGGTGTGGCCGGAGTAGATGATGACTTCAAACCCTGCTCCCATCTTCATCCCACCTCCTCCAAGTGATTTTGCATTGATTGGTCTTGTTAAGCCCACCCTGCAAGGTTCCCGGCCAATTAAAAGGAAGCGGGTCTGATGACATCATCTGGTGACTCGTCATCAGCCGGTTTCCTTAAAGGGACCATGTCCACATTCATTTTGACAGTTTGTACTGTCAATATTCTACAGCATTGAGGTGCTGCAAATACTGACAAGCACTACACAAAGGTGCATGGCTGCACCCAGGCTCTCCCATTACTCTCTCCATATGCTTTTGGAGGGAGTCACAGCACACAGGGAGGTCCTCTTCCCTTCTCATAGGCAGAAGACACCTCCCCAGGACACCGACGCAACCTGGTTGCACATTGCACAGGAGGACAAGAGCAGAGATGTTGTCAGGAGTGTTGTGTATGTACCTTTAAGAGAGAACTGCTTTTATACTGCAGTACCGGCAGTGACCACACCTGTATATAAAGCCGTAGCAGGCTTCTGTACTTTCAGTTTCCAGCATACCCTCTGTTCAGTAAACATCTGTTATTACCGTTCTCCTGCAGTCCATGTGTTATTGATACGCGGACACTACAGTGGCGACGAGCAGGTTCGAACTCACCTGCAGTACTGCATCACCTCGCGGGGATCCATCCCTGAGAAGAAGCTTCTTGGAGGTCGAAGCCAGAGCAACGGGCGTCGACCGTGGGCAACCGCCCAGTGATCCATCGGAGTTCAGTGAATCGCAGGGGAAGTTGTGGAGAGCTGGGCTTGGCTCCCCAGTCAAGGTGTTCCAGCAAATCGTGCTGGTAGCAGGTAGTGCGCTGACCCTTCCGGACTGCGGCGGGCTTGAGCTCGATCGAGCGGCTCTGCAAGGGGGCCATGCAGCGTCATCGGGAAGGAAAAGAGAGAGAGAGGGTGGAGCGCATAGGGCGCGGTCGGTTCTCAAGAGCCGGGCAGCGTTAAAGAAAATAAAAAGAGGGGAAGGAAAAGAGACGCGCAGTGGACAGCATCGAAGAAAAATAAAACTAAGAAAATTAATTAGCAAAAGAGAGACGTGCTGAAGCCGCGGGGCGCCGCCATTACTATCTAGAATGCTAGGAGCAGCATTGGCAGCAACGGGAAGAAGGAAAAGCGCGGGAGGCGCCATTTTAATCCATTGGGGAAGAAGGAAAAGCGCGGGAGGCACCATTTTAAACCACCCAAGATGCCGAAGAGTGGCAGTATCACTGCTTTCGACAACGAAATAGAAGACTGGACCACGTATGTGGAAAGAATTGAAGTGTACTGCAAGGCAAATGAGGTGGCCGATGAAAAGAAGGCATCGGTATTATTAAATTTGATGGGCGCGAGAACGTACGGCCTATTGCGGAATTTAATTACCCCAGCTAAACCAATGGAGAAAAGCTTTGAAGGGATTGTCAATATCTTACAGGAACATCTAAACCCTACACCGCTGCTGATAGCAGAAAGATTCAAGCTCCATAAAAGAAACCAGCACAAAGATGAGAGTAATGCTGACTATCTTACGGAACTACGCAAGTTATCGAAGCACTGCCAGTTCGGAGCAGGACTGGCAGATACCTTAAAGGATAAGTTTGTCTGTGGGCTCCAGAGTGAAGGAACCCAGAAACGACTACTTTCGGAAAAGGACCTTATGCTAGAAAAGGCTTTCAGCATGGCAGTATCCTACGAAGCAGCAGCACGGGGAGCAGCGGAGATACAACAGAAACCGCAAGAATATAGCACCAACGAAATGGCATATGGAGCAGAAAAGTGCTATCGCTGCGGCAGAACAACCCATGACCAGAAGGATTGCTGGTTTAAGAACAAAGTATGCAGGCAATGTGGAAAAGTGGGACACATAGCATGAGTCTGCAGGTCGGGAAAGAAAACCAACACTAAAAGTGTTAAGTCTGTGTGTTATAGTGAGAATTACTACACAGACCACAAGAGTAAATTCAACAGGTCTTTACTGGTTGGAGGTCAGGACTATACTGAATACAATATTATTACACTGTGCTTATATACCGGTGTGGTCACCACCGGTATTACGTATACAGCAGCCAAAGAAAGTAGTACCTTTCTTAATGTGGACCAGGCTTAAGTTCTCTTAAGGTGGAACAGGTTACATACACCACAATCCTCCCTTTTTAGCTTAACAGTCATATCCCCAAATAAACATAACATATATACATATATAACTTCAGGTATAACAGTTCAAAGGTTCAGTCTCTCAGGAGGCTTTCTGATTCGGCTTGGATAACGCCTTTCAGTGGTCTCTGACTCTTGTTGTTGAGGTGCCTCCTCTAGTTGGTTGCCAATGTATTGGGTGTCATCATCATCAAGTACATTCTCGGCCGAGGTAGATGCTTCAGGTTCATGAACGTCTTCCACAGCTGTCTCTGTCACAACCATGGGTTCGACCCTTGCTCTCGACTCTACCAGTTGATCCGCATGACGCCTTATCACATTATGACCAATATCTACGGTGTACATCAGAGGTCCTTGTCTGGCCCGGATTGTTCCGGACTGCCATTTTTCATTTCCATAGCCCCTTGCCATCACTGGTTGTCCTACGTCGAAAGTTCGAGTGGTCTTGCTGTTAATATGCCGAAACTGTTTGTTTTCCACTTCCCTCCGCACATTTGTTTTTAACAAGTCCAACTTGGACCGCAACCTCCTGTTATAAAACATCATAGCAGGACTTTGGTTAGTCACGGCATGATCGGCGTTTCTATATGACATCAGGAACTTATCGACCTTGTGTTGCAGCGGAATCTGATCATCATTCATGGCCTTAATAGCCTTTTTGAATGTCTGGACAAATCTTTCAGCCAACCCGTTTGACGCCGGATGATATGGGGCAGAGGTATAATGTTTAACTCCATTCTTCTTTAAGAATTGTTGGAATTCTTCCGCTACAAACTGTGGTCCGTTGTCCGAACAGATCTGTTCTGGCTATCCGTTCCTTGCGAATATTGTTCTTAACACCGCAATTGTCTTTTCTGAAGTAGTGGTATTCATCTTGATGACTTCTGGCCATTTGGAATGTGCGTCCACCGCGATTAGGAACATGGAGTCCATGAATGGACCAGCAAAGTCAATGTGTACGCGTTGCCATGGGGCTGAAGGCCATTCCCATGGGTGTAGCGGTGCTATCGGAGGTGCATTTTGCACTTTTTGACACCCAGCGCAGCTTTTCGTTAACTCCTCAATCTGTTGGTCACTACCCGGCCACCATACGTAAGCCCGAGCAAGACTTTTCATTTTAACTCCCCCCAGATGACCTTCATGTAGTTCTTTAAAAACTCTTTCCCTTAACTTGGGAGGAATAATCACTCTTGTCCCGTACATCAAAGTACCATGGCAGACGGACAGCTGGTCTCGCCTCGCCGAGAATGCCGGTAACAGAGGATCACCCCGTGTTGGCCATCCTTTCACTGTCACCTCATAAACTCTGGACAGTGTCGGGTCGTTCCTGGTTTCTCTTTCAATACTTGCATTGGTGACAGGTAAACACTCGATAATGGTCGAATGAAATAACTCAACAGGGTCAACTTTCATCGTGTCTTCATCTTCAGGTAGTGGCAGGCGCGACAGGCCATCAGCATTGCCATGCTGTTTCGTACCTTTGAATTCTATCTGATATTGATGTGCCCCTAAGAAAAGAGACCATCTCTGGAGACGCTGTGCTGTCATCACCGAAACACCCTTCTTCGGGTTAAAAATGGACACCAACGGTTGATGGTCTGTCAGAAGTGTGAATTTTTGGCCCTGTAGGTAATGATTAAACTTCTTCACTCCCCATACAAGGCTAAGCGCCTCCCTATCGATCTGCGCATAGTTGCGCTCAGCGGAGGTCAATGATCTGGATGCAAACGCGACTGGCCTTTCCGTGCCATTTGGCAATTTATGTGAGAGTACTGCCCCAATACCATATGGAGAAGCATCACAAGCCAACCGAATAGGCAGTGTCGGGTTGAAGTGAGCCAACACTTCCTCTGAGGTGATCAATTCTTTGCTTTTGCAAAATGCCTTCTTACAGTTTTCGCCCCAGTCCCATGGTACCCCTTTCTGTAAAAGAGCGTTCAACGGATGCAGTACCGTGGATAGATTTGGCAGAAATTTATGGTAATAGTTAATTAATCCTAGAAACGACCTCAACTGAGTGACATTCTCTGGTGCAGGAGCCTTTACAACTGCCTCTATCTTGTCAGGAGCCTTATGAAGCCCCTCCCGGTCAATGACATGACCACAGTACGAGATCCGCTTCTGGAAGAACTCACATTTCTGCCGATTTACTCTAAGTCCATACTCTTTCAGTCTGTTGAGCACCAGTTCCAAGTTAGCGAGATGTTGTTCATCACCATCACCTGTGATCAGAATGTCATCCAGGTAACATTGTGTGCCTGGAATTCCCTGTAATACCTGCTCCATGGCCCTCTGCCAAATTGCTGGAGCCGATGCCACTCCAAAAACCAGCCTATTGTACCGGTACAATCCTCGATGCGTGTTGATCGTGAGGTATTGGCGTGACTCTTCTTCAACCTCCATCTGCAAGTATGCCTGCGCCAGGTCTATCTTGGTGAAGTGTTTCCCGCCATACAGTGAAGCGAAAATATCCTCAATCCGTGGAAGCGGATACTGCACCGTGTGAAGCACCGGATTAACGGTGATTTTGAAATCTCCACAGATGCGAACCTTCCCTGGATCTCCTGGCTTATTGTTCGCAGGACGTTTCATAATGGGAACAATGGGCGTAGCCCACTCACTCCAATCTACTTTAGACAGTACACCTGAACGTTCTAGTGCTTCCAGCTCCGCTTCAACTGCAGGTCGTATTGCATAGGGTACCGGTCTGGCTTTAAAAAATTTTGGTTGTGCATGTTCATCAATCTTGATGTTTGCCGTAATTCCTCTCAGTGTTCCCAGTCCCGGCTGGAACACCTCTTTAGCCTCATCCAATATTCTGGACAATCGTTTAGGTTTGACAGCTGTTTCCCCGGAATCTACCGTTAGTGCTTTCAAGGAGTGCCAGTCCATATTCATTTTCCTAATCCACTCCCGTCCTAGTAGTGGTGGACCTCCTTCAGGTAGCACATATAAGTCCATTACTTGGCTTCCTTCGCCCTTGTGGACCACTTCTACCTCTATTTTTCCGATGGGGTACACTCTTTGCCCCGTGTACATTTTCAATATAATCTCCGTATCCTGTAAGGGAATATGTTGGAATAACCTTCTGTAATCTTTCTTATTCATGACCGTCAATGCCGATCCAGTGTCCAATTCCATTTTTACTTGGACTCCTGCTATCTGAAGAGTGACCCAAATTGTCTGGAGGTCTGTATCCTTACCAACGTTGTGTATTCTTAAGCTATCCAGTTCATTACTGCTAGCGTCTGAATCTGACTTCTGTTCGGTCAAACTGTTCTTTGTCACCTTGTGTACCTTTGCATATTTTCCTTGCGGTGACTTTTTGTTGCTGGTCTTCTTTCCTGACTGGCATACTTTAGCTATGTGGCCAAGCCTGCCACACGTTCTGCATGCTTGGTTTTTAAACCAACACTGGTTCTGATCGTGCGTTGTCTTTCCACAACGATAACATTTGACAGAACTCAAACCCAATTTGTTTGTACCGAGTTCCGGTGGCCGTAGCTGCATTACTGCCGTGCCTCTCGCTGCGGCCTCATGTGCTGCTGCCATAGTGACCGCCTTCTCGAGAGACAGCTCATTCTCCTCGAGCAGTCGCCTTTGTGTATCCTGTTTAAATAAACCACACACAAATCTATCTCGAAGTGCCTCTGTCAGTCCCGTTCCAAACTGACAATATTTTGCTAGCTTACGTAATTCCATCAAATATTCAGCATTGCTTTCATTTTGCAGCTGTCTTCTATCGTAAAATTTAAATCGTTCCGCTAGCATCAGCGGCGTGGGGTTAAGATGATTTTTTAGGACAGTAACAATCTGTTCGAACGTCTTATCCGCCGGTTCATCTGGTGATAACAGGTGTTTCAATTCCCGTATGTCTTCGCACCCATTAAGTTTAGTAATGTTAGTGCTTTATCTGCATCAGGAATTTTATTTGCCTTACAATAGTTTTGTATGCGTTCTACATACATAGCCCAGTCTTCTATATCACTGTCGAAGGCATTAATGTTCCCATGTTTAGGCATCGTAGCAATTTATTGTATTTTTAATGCTATCCAAGATGGCGGCTTCCCGCTCTTGTCGTCGTCCTCCGCCCACAAAATGGCGGTTTTCCCGCACTTGGCGGTCTTCACCCGTCCCCCGACGCTGTCTCCGCTTCACCGTGGCCCTCGCGCCTTCAGCTTCCCCAGCCGCTGCGCCTTTAGCCCGAATGCGGCCCTTATCTCCGGTCACGATCGATGTCCCGCGCTGCGCCTCTCGCTCGAAAGCGGCCCGGCCCTTATCTCCGGTCGCGATCGACCTCACCGCCCTTATTCCTCCATCTTCCCAGCCCCGTCTGTACAGCCAACGCGGTTGACTTTCTGTCGCGTTGCTGCCCGGCTTACCCACCACGAGGTAATAGAAGAAGCTGACAGTCGCTGATGGAGGCTTCAAGGTCAGGATGCCTTCTGCACTCCGGTTGCTCGATGCCTGCCGCTTGACGTGTCTTCCAGTAGGTGATGAGGGTGGAAACCTCTCTTCGACGTCCTGTCTGTGGACGAAGTCGCCGTAGAAATTACTGCAGCAGGGTAAGAATCGGACTCGTCGCCACTGTTAAGTCTGTGTGTTATAGTGAGAATTACTACACAGACCACAAGAGTAAATTCAACAGGTCTTTACTGGTTGGAGGTCAGGACTATACTGAATACAATATTATTACACTGTGCTTATATACCGGTGTGGTCACCACCGGTATTACGTATACAGCAGCCAAAGAAAGTAGTACCTTTCTTAAGGTGGACCAGGCTTAAGTTCTCTTAAGGTGGAACAGGTTACATACACCACAAAAAGAACTACTAAGGAAAAGTACAAGAAAGTAAAAAAAATGACAGACAGTAGTTCAGAAGATCAGGAGAGTGATAATGACTCCGGGAGCAGGAGACTAAGTTGTCTAAAGTTACACAACGTGATCGCAAAGGAGGATCACCGAACCATTTGGGTCACCCTCATGATAGCAGGGTCCCAAGTAAAGATGGAATTGGACACAGGATCAGCCCTAACAGTCATGAATCGACGAGACTACGAGCGGCTATTCTCACACATACCCTTGAAGGACACGTCCATTGTATTGAAGACATATACATGGCAAAAAGTCTACCCCAGAGGAAAAATAAGGGTGCCCGTTAAGTACAACGGCAAGGAAACACAGAAACTGTATCTATATATACTACAAGATGGAGGACCACCATTATTGGGATGGGAATGGATCCGAAAAATACAACTGGATTGGCATTCCATTCAGGCGCTAACTGTGGCTGACAAAAAGGATGACGACGTCACACCCGGACGACAGTCAAAAATTCTAACTGACGCAAAAGAGGTGTTCCAGCAAGGACTTGGGACTCTAAAAGGTGTAACGGCAATGATAAAAGTTGAAGATAACGCAAACCCAAAATTTTTTAAGGCCAGACCAGTACCGTATGCGATCCGCCCAGCCATCGAAGCAGAGCTGGAGAGTCTGCAGCATTCGGGTGTGCTGTCCAAGGTGGACTGGAGCAAGTGGGCCACACCCATCATTCCTGTAATGTAGAAATCATTGAGCAGCACGCCTGGGGAGCCGAAGAAGGTTCGCATCTGTGGGGACTTTAAGGTAACTGTGAACCCAGTCCTGCACACAGTACAATATCCACTTCCGCGGATAGAAGATATTTTTGCCTCACTATCTGGAGGGAAACGCTTTACGAAGGTTGATCTGGCCCAAGCGTATCTACAAATGGAGGTCGAAGAAGCATCTAGAAAATACCTCACGATAAAAACTCACAAAGGTCTTTACCAGTACAACCGACTGGTATTCGGGGTAGCATCAGCTCCGGCTATTTGGCAGAGGGCGATGGAACAAGTCCTGCAAGGGATCCCGGGGACCAGGTGTTATTTGGACGACATCCTGGTTACGGGCGAAAATGACAGTGAACACCTTGCCAACCTGGAGCAGGTGCTCACTAGATTACAAGAATATGGGCTACGAGCCAACTGCCCCAAATGCGAGTTTTTCAGGAAACAAGTCTCGTATTGTGGCCACGTGATTGATGAAGAGGGGTTACATAAGTCCCCAGACAAGATTGAGGCAGTAGTCAAGGCTCCAGCACCGGAAAATGTGTCGCAACTGAGGTCGTTCCTCGGGTTGGTGAACTACTACCATAAGTTCTTGCCAAATTTATCTACAATTCTGCACCCACTGAATGCCCTGCTGCAAACTGGAGTAGCATGGAAATGGAGTGATGAGTGTAAGCGTGCCTTTCAGAAATGTAAATGCCGAATCACTTCAAAAGAAGTATTGGCCCACTACAATCCAACACTACCGATTCGGTCGACATGTGATGCGTCTCCCTACGGCATTGGAGCGGTGCTGTCACACAAATTCCTTGACGGTTCAGAGAGGCCAATAGCCTTTGCGTCGCGCTCACTAACCTCAGCCGAGCGTAACTACGCCCAGATTGACAGGGAGGCCCTCAGCCTGGTGTGGGGGGTGAAGAAGTTCAATCACTATCTGCACGGGCAGAAATTCACCCGACTGACTGATCACCAGCCTCTTGTCTCCATTTTTAATCCAAAGAAGGGCCTTCCGGTGATGACGGCGCAACGGCTGCAAAGATGGTCACTTTTTCTAGGGGCACATCAATACGACATAGAGTCATCGAGTCATAGAGTCATAGAGTCATAGAGTTTTACAGCACAGAAAGAGGCCCTTCGGCCCATCGTGTCTGCGCCGCCCATCCATCCCTGTCCAGTCTAATCCCATTTTCCAGCATTTGGTCCATAGCCTTGTATGCAATGGCATTTCAAGTGCTCATCCAAATGCTTCTTGAATGTTGTGAGGGTTCCTGCCTCCACCACCCTTTCAGGCATTGAGTTCCACATTCCAACCACCCTCTGGGTGAAAAAGTTCCTCCTCAAATCCCCTCTAAATCTCCTGCCCCTTACCCTGAATCTATGCCCCCTTGTTATTGACCCCCCCACTAAGGGGAAAAGTTCCTCTTTATCTACCCTATCTATGCCCCTCATCATTTTGTACACCTCAATCAGGTCCCCCCTCAGCCTTCTCTGCTCCAAGGAAAACAACTCCAGCCTGTCCAGCCTCTCTTCATAGCTGAGGCGCTCCATCCCAGGTAACATCCTGGTGAATCTTCTCTGCACCCTCTCCAAAGCAATCACATCCTTCCTATAGTGAGGCGACCAGAACTGCACACAGTACTCCAGCTGTGGCCTCACCAGCGTTTTGTACAGCTCCATCATAACCTCCCTGCTCTTATATTCTATGCCTCGGCTAATGAAGGCAAGTATCCCATATGCCTTTTTAACCACCTTATCTACCTGCTCCGCTGCCTTCAGGGATCTATGTACATGTACACCAAGGTCCCTCTGACCCTCTGTACTTCCTCGGGTCCTACCACTCATTGTGTATTCCCTTGCCTTATTTGTCCGTCCAAAATGCATCACCTCGCACTTTTCAGGGTTAAATTCCATTTGCCACTTTTCCGCCCATCTGACCAACCCGTTTATATCGCCCTGTAGCCGGAGGCTTTCCTCCTCGCAATTTACCACCCCACCAATTTTCGTGTCATCTGCGAACTTACTGATCATACCTTTTACATTCTCACCCAAATCATTTATGTAGATCACAAACAATAAGGGACCCAGCACCGATCCCTGAGGTACCCCACTGGACACAGGCTTCCAGTCACAAAAGCAACCTTCGACCATCACCCTCTGCCTCCTGCCACTCAGCCAGTTTAGGATCCAACGCGCCAAGGCACCCTGGATCCCATGGGCTCTTACCTTCTTGACCAGTCTCCTATGCGGGACTTTGTCAAAAGCTTTACTGAAGTCCATGTAAACCACATCCACAGCATTTCCCTCATCCACCCCACTAGTCACCCCCTCGAAAAATTCGATCAGATTTGTTAGACATGATTTACCCTTGACAAAGCCATGCTGACTATCCCCGTACAAGGGTACGAAACAGCATGGAAATGCTGATGGGCTGTCGCGCCTGCCATTGCCTACGGTGGAGGAAGCACCTGCAGTGGACCCTGTTGAGATATTCCATTCGACCATAGTCGAATGTCTACCTGTTACAAACTCAAGTATAGAGAAGGAAACCCGAAATGACCCGACACTGTCTCGGGTCTATGATTTGACGGTGAAGGGATGGCCAGCACATGGCGACTCACTGTTGCCAGCATTCTCGCCAAGGAGAGAACAGCTGTCAGTGTGCTGGGGGACCTTGATGTGTGGATCCCGAGTGGTAATTCCACCCAAGTTGAGAGATAGAGTGCTCAATGAGGTTCATGAGGGTAATCTGGGAGGGGTAAAAATGAAGAGCCTTGCCAGGGCGTTTGTGTGGCGGCCGGGAATCGATAAAGAAATCGAGGAAATGACCAAGAGATGTACAGGATGCCAGAAAGTCCAAAATGCTCCACCACAGGCCCCGCTACACCCATGGGAGTGGCCCTCATCTCCATGGCAACGGGTCCACATTGATTTTGCTGGTCCATTTATGGACTCAATGTTTTTAATCGCCGTGGATGCACATTCGAAATGGCCAGAGGTCATCAAAATGTCCTCCACCACCACGGAGAAAACTATTGAAGTCCTACGGACCATCTTCGCCAGGAATGGCTTGCCAGAACAGATTTGCTCTGACAATGGACCACAGTTTGTGTCCGAGGATTTCCGGAGGTTTTTGAGGAATAATGGGGTAAAGCATTACACATCTGCCCCATATCATCCAGCCACAAATGGATTGGCTGTGAGGTTTGTTCAGACCTTTAAAAAAGCAATAAAGGTGATGTATAACGACAACATACCATTACAACACAAGGTGGATAATTTCTTGTTTGCTTACCGGAATGCGACACATGCAGTCACCAACCAAGCTCCAGCCATAATGTTCTTTAACCGAAGGTTAAGATGTCGCCTGGATTTGCTCAAACCAAACATAAGACGAGATGTTGAGGATAAGCAATTCCAGCACATAAATGAGAAGCCAACCAGGAGCTTCAAGATAGGGCAACCAGTCTTGGCCCGCGACTACCGAACAGAAAAATGGCAGCCAGGAACGATATGCACACAGCAGGGACCACTAATGTACACAGTGGACGTTGGAGAGAGCATCGTGAGACGCCATGCTGACCAGATTCTAGAGTCACAGGAACAAGTCAAACCCATACCATGAGCATGCGCACCTGGTGATGAACCCGAAGTACAGATTGCGTCTACCTCAGAATCAGTGGTATTGGAAGCTGATGAACCAACCAATGACAATGAGCCAGAATCGACTCCGCTGCAAGAACAGGATACTCGAGAAAGGCGCTATCCAGACAGGATCAGGAAGCCTCCTCAAAGACTGAATTTATAAATGATTACTTCAGCTGATGTATATAGTACATAGAAAATTGTAATTGTAATTAGTTATTCTTTAATTGTTAAATGAATGTTATGTACTGTTTATCTAAAAGGGGAGGAATTGTTGTGTATGTACCTTTAAGAGAGAACTGCTTTTATACTGTAGTACCGGCAGTGACCACACCTGTATATAAAGCCGTAGCAGGCTTCTGTACTTTGTTTCCAGCATACCCTCTGTTCAGTAAACACCTGTTATTACCGTTCTCCTGCAGTCCGTGTGTTATTGATACGCGGACACTACAAGGAGGACCAGGCTGCAGTGGCGCAAACCTTTTAATGACCTCAGTAGATCATGAAACATTACTGCAAAGCCACACTCAACCTCATCCTGCTGTGCCACTCATCTCATCCCCATCATTTTGCCTTCCCTACCCGACTCCTGCACATCCTGACTCACACCAACTTACCTTGCACCTCCACCCATCCCTCTCTCTCTACATTATCACTTCCCCATCTCACTAGCCACCCCTCACACTCATCCTTGTCCAATCATACCAACTAACAACACACAAAGGTGGTTTATGCAATGTTCATGTAAAGTTTCTGGTAATGTGGTGTCAAACATTGAAACCTTTATTTTCAACACTTTGCCTTCTTGGACAGATTTGTGTGCACCTTTGGAAGTGTCTTAGTGAGCTCCAGTGAATGGTAAGACATAATGTCTCCCCCCACCCCAATGGTGATGCGCATGAAAGGAATGGCTTGGTCATTGTAGGGATGCTTTAAGGTGCTGGTGTGGGGTGGTGCCAACCTGGTGCATCATGTGGCAGCCAGGGTGTACAGCGTCATGAGACGTAAATTTGGCCATGGTGAGGCCATCGGTGGCGTCCCAGGCAGCAATGTTGTCGGGTGCTGATGCCCTGTCATCTTTGCAGCATCAGGTTAGTATGGAGAAGGTTGGTGTTGTCCTTGGTGCTGCTGGTGTGGGGGCTGATCATAGTGAGACTCTGAGAACCAAGGTGAGATTTCTTCAAGGGCACCGATGTTGCTGGAATAAATGTCAGCTGAAGTTGAGATGACAGAAGCAATCTGTCAATGGTGAGAGAGGTTGCTCCAAGGAACTGACAGTGGATAGAAAGTTTACTCCAAACACTTGCAAACTGCATACAGCTCAAAAGTGTCTTCCAAATCCTGAAGGCTCAAGCTTCTGACATTGGAAAGTGAACAGCTGTGAAATGGTAGCTTTTATACCCCTTTAGCAGCTGTCACCTATTCACATCAATGGAGAATCATAGAGAACCCGACACACATACCTGACATGATCCCTGAGCAATGGGAACCTTGTGGAAAAGTTGGAAAAATGGCTAGAAGGTGGTAAAATGCTGTTCAACTACCTTTAAAGACCCTCTTACCTATCTCAATTGGCTGACGCATCACTTAGTGCTGGGTCTGCAAAGCACAGGCAGACCCTGCACTTGGTAAACTGACATGGAGGCGGGTTCAGAGCGGGATCCCGACCCGGTCATTCTTTTAGATTTTGACAGCGGACTCACCTCAGAACCCGCCCTCTGAGCGCCAGCAAAATTCTGGCCATAGAATGGTAACAGCACAGGAAGCCATTCGGCCTGTCGAGCCTATGCCAGCTCTCTGGAAGAGCACTTCAGCTTATCCCACTCCCCCACCTTTTCCTTGTAGCCCTGAATGTTTTTTTCTTCAGGAACTTAGCCAATTCCCTTTTGAAAGCCATGATTGAATCTAGCTCCACTACCTTTTCAGGCCGTTTTCTAAAAATGTAAGTTCTAATTCCAGATCATAACCACTCGCTGTGCAAAAAGGTTTTTCCTGATGTTGCCTTTGATTCTTCTGCCAATCACCTTAAATGTGAGACCACGATCCTGCCACCTATGGGTACAGTTTCTCTATCTACTCTGTGTAGACCCCTCGTAATTTTGAACACCTCTATCAAATCTCCTCTCAACCTTCTCTGCTCTAAGGAGAGCAACCCCAGCTTCTCCAGTCTATTCACATAACTGAAGGCCCTCATCCCTGGAACCATTCTTGTAAATCTTTTCTGCACCCTCTCTAAGGCCTTCACATCTTTCCTAAAGTACGGTGCCCAGAATTGGACACAATATTCCACTTAAGGACAAACCAGTGTTTTATAAAGGTCCATCATAACTTCCTTGCTTTTGTACTCTATGCCTTTATTTATGAAGCCCAGGATCCCATATGCTTTTTTAACCACTTTCTCAACCTGCCCTGCCACCTTCAAGGATTTGTGCATATATACCCCCAGGTCTCTGTTCCTGCACCCCTTTTAGAATTGTACCCTTTGGTTTATATATCCTCTCCTCATTCTTTCTACCAAAATGTATCACTTTGCACTTTTCTGCGTTAAAACTTCAGACATCTATTACCATCGTTATCAAAACTTGTGACAGCCATTGAATGCACACAGACCTGCAAATGGTGTTCTGTGATGAAGAGAACTCTCACCTATTATGTAACTCAAATAGACTTAGACCTTTATTGTGCAGAGTAATTGATGAATGGGGCCCATGATGAAAATAGACATTTATCCATGCCTAGCTGGCTGAGCAGGAGTCAGGGAGAAGAAATGAGCGTAGGCTAGCCTCCCCCTGCCACTCAGACTAGGGAAAGGAAGTGGGAGAGGATATTTTAATAAGCAGAGTGAAGAATGGACACTGATGGCTGTGCATTTGGAGGAAAACTATGAGTGGCCATAGGGATACACCTGTTAGCCAGGGGAACAGAAGGAATGGTGGAATAAATTGAGCAACCCCACAGATCCCACACATACAGAACATCCATGTAATGCTGCTTTTGTAACAGGAAACAAACATGGCCACCATGCACACAACATACATATATCTCACTTCCCTAAACATCAAAAATCAGCCAAAGAACTTGGTAAGGCTGGGGACGCGGAGGCCCTGCCAACCTCAATATAAAAAGGAGCAGAAGGCTCCAGGCATAGATTCTGGCTGGGGGACTGAAGGCTTCTTTGTGAGGGCTGGGGGAGGGGGGGTGGGGGTATTCCTGCTCCTCCTGATCCACATGGAGTGCCAAAGGAGCAGAACTTCAGCATTTACCTTTGGGAGTCAGCAGCTCCTGTCTCGTATTAGCTACCGGGCATCCGACAGCTTGGGCCTCCCACTCACTTCCAGTTAAATTTAAGTCGCGGTGCCGGTGATGTCATCAGGCCACGACTTTGGAATGTTCATTAGGCTCCCAATAGTGTTTTGTGTGAGCCTCATAAATAGCCTGATTTCTGTATGTTAAAATTAAAAGGGGCAGCAATGGGCTCAGGTTGCTCGATCCTGATATTTTAACCCCACCACCCCCCTCCTCACCCGACCCTCTCCTGCCCGTGGAGGGGTGGGGGGTTAAAAATCAAGGCCATGGTATTTTTACAAGAGACACATTACTAGGACTGGCCAAGGTCATGAGGGATTGGATGGACAAACACTTACCCCACTTTACTCAACCAAGACCAGATGGCTGGCCATATATAATGGAGCTGTCCTTCCACTCTGGAGCAAATAACCCCAAGAGAATATTGAAGTCCCAGCCAAACAATTCTAAGACTTGGAAAATTTCATCTCCAAGTTCCTCTGGCAGACACGAGACTGCAAATATGCTTCAAGCATCCTCAGTTCTAAAAGTAAGGCACAGCCTCCCAAACACAAGACACCAAGGCCTTCCTACCAACTCCTCTACACAATTATATATTCTCAGAAAAGACATGTAGGGAGCTTATATCTCCCCTCCAGGCCCAGCAGCTCTCTCCTCAATGAGATGAAATAATGAGCTCCAAGGAACGTTCACCTCAAGTGCATTCATAATCTGGTGCAAGTATGAGACTTACTCTTGAGCATCCACTCGACACAATCCACTCCCTCCCAAAACCACCTCAGAGAAGAAGAAAGGAGACTAGCATATAGGCGAAATAAGCCAACAACAGCAATCTTAACACGACCCCCAGTGGGTAGACTTTCATATTCCCTGGTCGAACTGAAGGTGTTAAAATGAACCCTCTCAGAATAACAACTTTCTTTTATGAAAAAGACTTTCTCATGTGAAAAAGACTTTCGTGCTACTTTCGCTAGTTTTGCACAAAGGACAGTGTGTAGAGAAACTTTGCAAAACAGAGATAAGACGCAGCTGTGGGACAAGGCAGAATGTGTGTTAAGCGACAAGAAATGTGCTGCTTTAGCTAAAAATTGTAGACACAGCAGAATATAGGGGTCATGGGAATTTAATCTGCGACCAAAGGCATAGTAAGATGTAACTAACCTTTACTAATACTGAAAAGAATAAATAAGCCATATGTGATCAGGTGATTATTGTAATACAATGTGATTGGATGAAAATAGAATAAAAAGCTGTACCAACCAAGAGAGAACGAGAAGGTGCTCGCACAGACCGCGGGGTCTGAGACTCTTCTCCCAGAGCTCTGATAATAAACTGCATCTTTTTACTTTTACACGGTTTAGATGTGAATTTATTTTCACCACAACAAATTGGCGCTCACAAACCCCCATAAACAAGTTGCTGCAACCCAAGATCAGGAGTTGTTTCCTGATACAAGGACAACCACACCAAGATACTTTAAAGGTATCACAACAGATCAATCTATTCCTCCCGTAAGTAGAGTATAATCAAAATGTTTTAATTATATATATGCGAAGAAAAAAAAAGCACAACATATTATAAGATGGTTATAGCCTCTCAAAGCGCGGAACATGCACAAGAGGAACAAGCTTGCATTAACAATAAATACTATATTTAATTTTAGTACAAATTGATTATTTTTCTACTGGATTAAAAGTTACAATATTCGTTTAAAAATTGTATAATTCTTATTTGAATAGTATGAAGCACAATTTTAGTACATCCAAACAAAAACCTGAACTGCAGCCATTAAGAGTTTATAAATGTAGTCCATAAGAACAATGGAAAATGCAAGTCTGATCATATACACACATGTACATCTTAAAAGAGAAAGTTAAATCATTTGCATTTCATTGGCAATAAAGTTAATGTGATTGTATTATTCAGATTCAACCTCAGTCTTGTTGATTAAGAACAGAAGAAATTGAACTTAAAAAAGCCATGCATATAACATGCTGTTGAGGGCGAAGGTCAGACTATTATTCATCAAGTTTTCAGTGCCACTCGATTTTCAGCATTTGGCAGCTTACTTCCCATAATTTCTTTGCCGTTTCATTATCGTATGCAGCCGATGAACAGGATGCACGATCACAATCCCTGGATGGAAAAAAATTAAAAAGGAAGATGTTGAAATCTCCATTTTATTCATAAATGTGAAACAGCTTCATTACATTCCTTTAAAAAGAAAGCACAAAAGTTTGGTCCAGATCTAGCTTTTCCTATCTCCTCAAAGGTTATTGCACTATTCAGCTTGAACACTACGTGTGGAAATTCACATTCAAACCTTACCTTGTCACTCCATGGCACAATGGGTTTCTTGAGCAGTATGTAACTGAACCGACCAGGGGGCAAGCAACCTCAGATTTTGTCCTGTGTAATGAGACAGGATTAATTAAAAATGTCCTAGTAAAGGATCCCCTTGGAATGAGTGACCATAACATGGTTGAATTCCATATTCAAGTAGAGGGCGAGAAGGTTGGATCTCAAACAAGCGTGCTGAGCTTGAATAAAGGAGACTATGAAGGTATGAGAGCGGAATTGATTAGAGTGGACTGGGAAAATAGATTAAAGGGTAAGACGGTACATGATCAGTGGTGTACATTTAAGGAGCTATTTTACAACTTCCAAAAAATATATATTCCACTGAGGAAAAAAGGGTGTAAAAGAAAAGATAGCCATCCGTGGCTAAGTAAAGTAATTAAGGATAGTATCCGACTAAAAACAAGGGCATATAAGGTAGCCAAATCTAGTGGGAGGATAGAAGATTGGGAAGTCTTTAAAAGACAGCAAAAAATAACTAAAAGATTGATTAAGAAAGGGAAGATAGATTATGAAAGTAAATTAGCAAAAGATATAAAAACAGATAGCAAAAGTTTCTATAGTTATATAAAAAGAAAAAGGGTGGCTAAAGTAAATGTTGGTCCCTTAGAGGATGAGACCGGGAAATTAATGGTGGGAAACATGGAGATGGCAAAAACGCTGAACAAATATTTTGTATCACTCTTTACGGTAGAGGACACTAAGAGTATCCCAACACTGGACAAACAGGGGGATCTAGGGGGAGAGGAGCTAAATACGATTAAAATCACTAAGGAAGTGGTACTTGGTAAAATAATGGGACTTAAGCCGGATAAATCCCCTGGACCTGATGGCTTACATCCTAGGGCCTTGAGGGAAGTGGCGGTAGGGATTGTGGATGCATTGGTAATAATTTTCCAAAACTCCCTGGACTCAGCAAAGGTCCCGGCAGATTGGAAAACTGCTAATGTAACACCCTTATTTAAAAAGGGTAGTAGGCAGAAGGCTGGAAACTATAGACCTGTTAGCCTAACATCTGTGGTTGGTAAAATGTTAGAGCCCATTATTAAGGAGACAGTAACGGGACATTTGGATAAACATAATTTAATAGGACAAACTCAGCATGGTTTCATGAAGGGGAAGTCATGTTTGACAAATTTGCTTGAGTTCTTTGAGGAAGTAACATACAGGGAGGATAAAGGAGAACCAGTGGACGTAGTGTATTTAGACTTCCAAAAGGCATTTGACAAGGTGCCACACAAAAGATTATTGCTCAAGATAAAAAATCACGGGATTGGGGGTAATATTCTGGCGTGGGTCGAGGATTGGCTCTCTAACAGAAAGCAGAGAGTTGGGATAAATGGTTCATTCTCAGACTGGCAATCAGTAACTAGTGGTGTTCCGCAGGGGTCAGTGCTGGGTCCCCAACTCTTTACAATCTATATTAACGATTTGGAGGAGGGGACCGAGTATAACATATCAAAGTTTGCAGATGATACAAAGATGGGAGGGAAAGTAGTGAGTGAGGAGGACATAAAAAACCTGCAAAGTGACATAGACAGGCTAAGTAAGTGGGCAGAGATTTGGCAGATGGAATACAATACTGGAAAGTGTGAGGTTATGCACTTTGGCAGGAAAAATCATAGAGCAAGTTATTATCTTAATGGCAAGAAACTGGAAAGTACTGTAGTACAAAGGGATCTGGGGGTCCTGGTGCACGAAACTCAAAAGGTTAGTATGCAGGTGCAGCAAGTGATCAAGAAGGCCAATGGAATGTTGGCTTTTATTGCTAGGGGGATAGAGTATAAAAACAGGGAGGTATTGCTGCAGTTATACAAGGTATTGGTGAGACCGCACCTGGAATACTGCATACAGTTTTGGTGTCCATACTTAAGAAAAGACATACTTGCTCTCGAGTCAGTACAAAGAAGGTTCACTCGGTTAATCCCGGGGATGAGGGGGTGGTCATATGAGGAGAGATTGAGTAGATTGGGACTCTACTCATTGGAGTTCAGAAGAATGAGAGGCGATCTTATTGAAACATATAAGATTGTGAAGGGGCTTGATTGGGTGGATGCGGTGAGGATGTTCCCAATGATGGGTGAAACTAGAACTAGGGGGCATAATCTTAAAATAAGGGGCTGCTCTTTCAAAACTGAGATGAGGAGAAACTTCTTCACTCAGAGGGTGGTAGGTTTGTGGAATTTGCTGCCCCAGAAAGCTGTGGAAGCTACATCATTAAATAAATTTAAAACAGAAATAGATAGTTTCCTAGAAGTAAAGGGAATTAAGGGTTACGGGGAGCGGGCAGGAAATTGGACATGAGTCTAGGTTCGGAATGGTCATGGCCCTGTGGGTAGTGGAGCAGGCCCAGGGGCCGTGTAGCCTGGTTCTGCTCCTACTTCTTGTGTTCTAATTGTGTGTTAGATTTCAGGAGATGGTTTTATTCCTGTTCCTGGCTGGGGTGGAGATCGCCTTTACAGAAGGTAAGTACTGTAGAAAATATAGGGACAGAGTGATCTCCTGGAAGAGTTTCGATCGCCTAGATGGGTCGGAGAGGAATTTCCCAGATTTTTTCTCCCAAATTGGCCATTGGGTTTTTTATCTGGTTTTTCGCCTCTCCCGGGAGATCACATGGGTTCGGGTGGGATGGAGAGTGATAGAAGATTTGAGGTTAGGATCAGTTCAGCCATGATCTTATTGAATGGTGGAGCAGGCTCGAGGGGCCGATTGGCCTACTCCTGCTCCTATTTCTTATGTTCTTATGTACCAACATGCAATGTGAAAACGTTAACCTTCCAAAATTTTCCCTTTAGATACACTTTTCCCCATTTGCAGCTACAGTTGTATTCACCTAAATGGAACTGTTATAGCACTCAAAAACTAAACCCGATCTGCCCAGTTATAAGAATATGTATTGCTTTCTCTTTTATGAAGTGCAGCAGAACATAAAATCAACTGATAAAACTGAATACCCAATTCATTGCCGGTCAATTTTAATTCAGTTTCACCTCATTTAAGAGGAAATCTCTTAAAAATCAATTTCCATTTTCAAATTAAGTTAATTTTGTATTCATGAACCAGCCCCACTAAGTCAGATGACTTACTTTAATTATTAAAAAAAAATAAACAGCTCCCTATCTGTGCATTCAACTAGGTAATTATAATTTTCAAGAGTGTCAAGAAAAGCAATTTCTGACCCCTTTTTGACTATGTACTCCATCCCCTTTCAGCCACAGGCTTGGGCTAAACCAGACTGTGCAAAATATTGGTGTGCTGTTCGACCCAGAGAAGAGCTTTATACTCCACCTCACACCCAATTGCAAAGATTGCTTACTTCCACCTCTGCATACCCCCTCATCCATGTTTTTTTTAAAATCACCTCCATTTGATTTCGCCATTGTCCTCCTTGCTGACCTTCATTTAACTCCAACCTGTTGAAAACTCAGCTGCATGTAACCTGTCCCACACCAAGTCCCACTCACCCATCACTCCCGTTCTTGCTGACTGGGATTGGCTCCCCAATGCATCAAATTTAAAATTCTTGTCTTCATCTTTAAAGTCCTTCATGCTCTTACCCACTCTCTCCATCTGTGCAACCAGCTCCAGCCTTGCAACCCCTCCTATATACTTCAGTCCAAATCTCTGGAATTTTGTGATATTCCCACCCCCCCCCCCCCCCATTCAGCCCATCAGTTTCGACAAAGCCTCTGGCAAACCACCCTAATCTCGACCTCCCTGCTTAAAACTCTCCGTCTTTGCACTTTTTTCCACCTTTAAAAATCTTCCCAAAACCCATCTTTTCCACCAAGCTTTCAGTCACCTCTCCTAACTCTCACGCCATTACTTGGTGTCCATTCATTTAATCTGTTGTTTTTCCTTCTTCCCTTCTCCTCACTATGTAAAGTACCTTGAAAGGCATTATATAAATGCAAATTGTTGTTGAAACCATAACAGGTTTTTAGCTCGCTGTTATGCCAAATGCCAAGATTCTTGTCATTTTTTTTGCAATTAATACAATTAAAAGATGACAAATCCATCATCTAATGGAAATAAAAAGGCAAATATTCTTCTTTTGAAATTACAGTAGATGGTGCAATAAAAATCACTGTACATACACACATTCCACTCATTTGTAAGTTCAAGCACAAACTCCCAAAGCTATAAGGCTCACAAAATGCTTTTAATTTGCATCTTAGGACGTTTTGCTCCCATTATTTTGCCACATCTTCAGTACTTAAAACCTTTTTGTAAATGAGTGTTTGATATATATAGTAATAAAACAGACTTATCAGATTGCCATTTATGAAACCACTTTCCTGACAGTCAAAACAAAACAGCACTAATTCTCACCACCTTGCACAGAACAAATAATCTAAAGCATATTAAATTAGGTTTGACCTATGGTCTTTTGTGTTATGTCATCAAAATGTGGTAGAGCTATTCTGTTCTATTGGACGGAAAAGCAGAGTACAAGGATATTCTTCACTCCTCCTTGTAAACACATAACTTTGCTCATTTCTGTCATTTCACTACTGTGATCAATTACAGCAATGCTACAAATAGCCAATCAGGTGAGACCAGCAGCGATCAGCAACAGCACAGTTGCTTTACAACAATTCAACTCGCCAGATGTGTTTTCCTCTTTTGCATGTCTTGGTTGATAAGAATAAAATATTGGAAGGGTCCACTACTGAGTAGCAAGGTGATGCTAAAGAGGGTATATGAAATAATGATTGTTGTGTCTCCTTGTGTTCTTATCTATCTATATCTATATCTATATATATAAATCGGCACATCTGTCTGTCTGTCATTCTGTCTGTCATCGCCTGTGCGTCTGTCAGGCTATGCGCTCGAAAGTTACAGGGCGTACCTACACGCGCATTACCTCCAAAGAAAGCTTACGCTTCCGAGACGGTTTTAAGCATATTTACGTTTCGGCCGGGCTAAAATCGCGCCCGCAGTATCCCAAAAACCTTCAACGTTCCGCTCATTAGCATCTCATTATCCGCTCATTAGCGACAGAGTGACCTCGAGCTCGACCAATCGTACGCTGGGTTGCTGGCGTGTGCCGCCGGGCCAATCGGTGCGTGTGTGGCCGGGCCTTATCGTTCTGAACCGAGGTGAGTCGCCGCCATCTTGATTCCAAACTTTTCCTTTCTTTTTCCCGCTTTCTGCGTCTTAAAAAAAAACGTTGCTTTTAAAACACATATTGTTTTAAAAAAAAATGATTTAGAAAGTAATTAACTTATCTAATCTCATTAATTTTCCTACCTTTCCCCGTTTTTCCAGGTAGGCCTAGAAGCCTCGGCGTCTCCTCCGCACCCACGCCCGAGCTAGGCACCTCCCAGCCCCACTCGAAGGCTGGAGGGCCGAGCCTCAGCCCAGCGCCGCTAGGGTGCGCGCGCAGCAGGAGCTGAGACGCGGCGTCTCTCTCTGGCTCGGCCGGGGGGCGGGGCTTGCTGAGCGTCACCCTGGCAACCGGCCCCCCGGCCGTCTCGCACAGCCGCAATCGGCGGTCTTCACCTCGGGGGGGGGGCGTGACCCTCGGGGGGGCCGCGACCCTCTGCGGGGGCCGTGAACCTCAGGGGGGGGCCGCGACCCTCGGGGGGGCGCGACCCACGGGGGGGCACGACCCTCGGGGGGGGCCGCGACCCTCGGGGGGGCCCCCCGCCCCCGCGCCCCCCCTCCCCTTCCCCCCTACCCCCTTCCCTTCCCCCCTTCCCCCCCTTCCCTTCCCCCCCGCCCTCCCTCCACCCCCCCGCCCTCCCTCCCCCCCATCTCCCTTCCCCCCCCGCCCTCCCTTCCCCCCCTCCCTTCCCCCCCGCCTTCCCTCCCCCCCCTCAGTCGCTCTCTCTCTCTCTCTTCCAACAACAACATGCCCTCGAAAAAGCCTCGGCACCGCCGGGCACTTCAGCTAGTCTATATATAAAAGGATATGTCTCTCTATCTGTCTCTCTGTCCGGCTATACAATCAAAAGTTATAGAGCGTACCTACACATATGTTATAGCAAAAGAAAGCTCTTCATTAGGGGACTCTTGTAGGCATATTTACTTTTTGGTCGGACAAAAATTGTGCTGACAGTATCCAAAAAACGTTCAAAATTCCGCTCATTATCCGCTCATTTGCATCAAGTGGGGGTGGGTTCATTGTGTGCGCGGGCGGGCCGTCCTACAGTCGAGTGACAGGACCATTGACCAATCCTACACTTCAGTGACCTGATGGTTGACCAATTGCTGCGTCACGGGGGCGGGTTCATTGCGTGTGCGGGCGGGCCATCCTACAGTCGAGTGACAGGACCATTGACCAATCCTACAATTCAGCGACCTGACGGTTGACCAATCGGTGCGTGTGTGGGCGGGCCTTATCATTCTGAACCGAGGTGAGTGTCAGCCATCTTGATTCCTAACTACTAACTATTGATTTATTTTTCCCACTTTCTGTGTGTGGAGGGGATTTTATCCAGCACAAATTTGGTACTTAGGAGCCCAACTAGCTCATTATATAATTTGCGTGTAATAAATAAGTCCAGTATGTGATTTATTTCTCGGGGCCAAGTCAGTGCGGGGGCCCGGGGCCTAGGCTTCTCCAACCGCCAGCAGCGCAACTCCAGTCCCAGGCTCCCGGCCTAGACAGGGACCAACACTGGCAGAGGGGAGAGGGTCTGCTGCCTCCGCTCCATTCCCGGGGTCGGTAGGTGGGGAGGCTTCATAAGCAACTGGGGTAGGTCGCAAGCCCCGAATAATTATCTGAAGGTCCCGTGTTTGCAGCTGAGGGGATTTCTTCTGCTGACAGCCCCAGGTTAACGACAGCCATCTTTGTCAAGGAGGGCGAAAAGTTTCAGTGCGATGCCATTTTGATTCAGTGTGTAACAGAGTGCATGCGTGGCCATCTTAGTACAGGAACATAGAGTGGGTGGGGCTTCAGTGCTCCCAATCGGGTCCTGGAGAGACAATCGAGTGTGTGGGTGGGGCCTAATCTTTCCAACTGAACAGCAAGCGGTGGCCATTGTTGTTTCTGATACAACACACTGACAGGTGTGGACCCCCTTTTTTAATAAAAAGATTGGTGAGGTTGTAAAATGTATGTTATAAAACATTTTTGGTAAATCTTTCTATAAGTACTTTAAGTTTCATGTTTCAAGGTATTAAAAGGTAGGCTGGGCCATGTCAGTGCAGGGGCCCGAGGCCTAGGCTTCTCCAACGGCCGGCAGCGCAACTCCAGTCTCAGGCTTCCGGCCCAGACAGGAACCAACACTGGCAGAGGGGAGAGGGTCTGCTGGCTCCCTTTCCCCCCAACTTCCCCCCCCCTCCCACACACCCCCTTCCCCCCCCTCCCACACACCCCCTTCCCCCCTCCCACACACCCCCTCTCTCTCTCTCTCTCTCCCACTCTCTCTCTCTCCCCCACTCTCTCTCTCTCTCCCACTCTCTCTCTCCCCCTCTCCCCCACTCTCTCTCTCGCTCTCTCCCCCACTCTCTCTCTCTCTCCCCCACTCTCTCTCTCTCCCCCACTCTCTCTCTCCCCAGTCTCTCTCTCTCTCTCTCCCCCAATCTCTCTCTCTCTCCCCCACTCTCTCTCTCCCCAGTCTCTCTCTCTCTCCCCAGTCTCTCTCTCTCTCTCCCCAGTCTCTCTCTCTCTCTCTCTCCGTCTCTCTCTCTCTCTCCCCCAGTCTCTCTCAATTCAATTCAATTCAAATCGCTTTATTGGCATGATAAGGTACATCTTATGTTGCCAAAGCATCGAAATACATTTATGGTTGAACATATAAACGCAGATCTATTCGTATAGTGTATAAACAGATATATCCCTGAGTGTATAAATATACATTCATATAATTTGTATATACTCGTTTCTTAGGTTTACTGGTTGTCCCTCTGTTTATGGCAAGCTGTAACATAGTGTGCCGCTAGTGTTACACAGTTTCTCTCTTCCCCTAGTAGGTATGGGAGTTTTTGGTCGTCATTCAAATTTCTGAATTCAGGGCATATTTCTGAGAATTTTTGGTAGAAATTCTCCCTGATGCCCTGATATTTTCCACAAGCTGTGAGGAAGTGCATCTCTGTCTCCACCACTCCCTGACTGCAGTGAGAGCATATCCTGTCCTCTCTTGGTAGCCTGGTCTGCCTGTGTCTGCCTTTTTCGATCGCCAGGCTATGTTCACTAAGTCTGTACCTTGTCAAAGTTTTTCTCAGTTTGCTATCCTTTACCATGGTCAGGTAATCAGCCATGTTGTATTGTCTGTTTAGGGCCAAGTAGCAATTGAGTTTGCTTTGGGTTTTTGTTGTTTCTGCCCAATATGACAGATATTTTTCCTTTTGCTTAGCGACGATTGTGTTGGGTCGAATTCTTTGTTTTACACTGTCACTGTCCTGGGGCTGGTTATTGTTAGTAGTTACTTCACTGAGTCCCAGGACTAGTTGACTGAGGGTATTCTTCTTTATGGTCCTCTCTTGGCATTTCAGGGCTTCGTAATGATAGCATTGGGGGTTGCTCATTTCTAGGTGTTTCCAAAATTTGGTGGCTCTTTTTTGGATAGTGATTATTAATGGATATTGGCCTAGTTCTGCCCTGCATGCATTGTTTACGGTTTTCCTTTGAGTCCGGAGGATACTTTTACAGAATTCTGCATGTAGGATCTCAATTGGGTGTTTGTCCCATTTTGCAAATTCTTGTTGTGTTAGCGGTCCCCACACCTCACTGCCATAGAGTGCAATTGGCTCAATTACTGATTTGAAAATTTTTAGCCAAATGCTAATTGGGATTTCTATTTGGATTGATTTTTTAATGGCATAGAAAGCCCTTCTTGCTTTCTCTTTCAGTTCATTCACAGCCAGTTTGAAGTTTCCTGTAGAACTGATTTTTAAGCCTAAGTATGTGTAGTTAGTGGTTTGTTCAATTTTGGTTGTTCCTAGTGTGAAATTTATTTTGGGTCCCTGATGTCTGGATCTTTGCTGGAACACAAGGACTTTGGCTTTTTGGGGATTTATTGTCAGGGCCCAAGTCTGGCAGTACGACTCCAGCAGATCCAGGTTCTGCTGTAGACCCTCCTTAGTTGGTGACAGCAGAACCAGGTCGTCTGCATAGAGGAGGAATTTAACCTTGGATTCATATAGGGTGAGGCCGGGTGCTGTAGATTGTTCAAGTAGTTTTGCCAATTCATTTATGTAAATATTAAAGAGTGTCGGTGAGATTGGCGAGCCCTGCGTCACCCCCCACCCCTGTGGGAAGTATTTTGTTTGTTTGTCTCCAATTTTAATTGCACGTTTGTTGTTTGTATACATTGATTTAATTACATCATATGTTTTCCCCCCTACCGGGCTTTCGATAAGTTTCAGGAATAAACCGTCATGCCAGCTGGAGTCGAAAGCCTTCTGGAAATCTATAAAGCATGCGTAGATTTTGCTTTTTTTATGGTGAACGTGTTTGTCAATTAGGGTCTGTAGGGTGAAGATATGATCTGATGTTCTATAGTTTGGCAGGAATCCAATTTGGCTTTTACTCAAGACATTGTGCTCCTCAAGGAAGTTTAGAAGTCTTTTGTTTATGATGCTACAGAATACCTTCCCCAGGTTACTGTTTACACAGATGCCTCGATAGTTATTTGGGTCGGCTTTGTCCCCACTTTTGTATATGGGCGTTATGAGTCCTTTGTTCCAGATATCAGGGAAGTAACCGACACTCAGAACCAAGTTGAAGAGTTTTAGGATAGCCAGTTTCATTTTGTCGTCTGTGTGTTTAATCATCTCGTTTAGTATGCCGTCTGTCCCGCAAGCTTTTCCTGGTCGCAGGTCCTTGAGTTTTTCAAAAAGTTCTTTTTCTGTTATTATGGAGTCTAGCGGGTTTTGGTTATCTTTTATGGCCATTTCGAGCTTTTCCAGTTTTTTGCATATTTGGTGTTGCTCTAGCCTTAGTGTGTTTTTCTGGTATAATTTTTCAAAGTGGTTTTCCCATGTGTCCCCATTTTGAATGGCCAAGTCGTCGTGTTGTTTTTTGTGTAGTGTGTTCAAGTTGTCCCAGAAACAATTGGAATCAATGGATTCCTCCATGGAGCTGAGTGTATTCTTAATATATTGCTCTTTTTTGGTTCTGAGTGTGTTTCTGTATTGTGTTAGTGTCTGACAATAAGAAAGGCGTAATTCCTCGTTTTCTGGATGTCTGTGTTTTTGGTTTGATATTTTTCTAAGTTTTTTCCTCATGTTATGGCAATCTGGGTCAAACCATTTTTCATAGTTTTTTGTTTTGGGTTTGTTCTTGCGAGCTTTCAAGTTTGCACTTGTTGCCAAATTATCAAAAATATTGTTTAGGTTATTTACTGCCCGGTTTACGCCTTCTTTATTGTGAGTGTATATGTTATCCAGAAAGGTGTCCAAGAGAGCTTGAGTTGATGCATTGCTAATTGTTTTCTGGTATTTTTCCGTGTCGTTTTTGGCCCATCTGTACGATTTTTTGGTGTTGTACAGTTTACTGGGTTGTGTTTCTATGTTGTTTGTTTCTGTCTTTTTGAGATACATCGTAATTTGACTGTGGTCTGACAGTGTTGTTTGTGGTTTGACTGTGAATGCTCTGAAAGAGGATGGGTCCAAATCTGTAATCATATAGTCTGCTGTGCTGCAGCCAAGAGGTGAGCAATAGGTCGATCTTCCTAGGAGGTCTCCTATGAACCTACCATTGACAATGTACAGACCCAGGCTTCGACATAGCTGCAGGAGCTGTTTTCCGTTGGTATTTGTCTGTTTGTCGCAGTTATGCCTGTATGGAAGGGAAGGGATATCAAAGTGGTTATTCCCGAATATGTAATTGTTTCCCTGATTATTGGTGAAGTCTGGTTCTTCGCCCGTTCTTGAATTGAGGTCCCCACAGATCAACATGTTCCCCTGGGCCTGGTATTGGATAATTTCCCCCTCTATGTTGGAGAAGGTGTCCTCTTTAAAGTACGGGGAATCCATTGGGGGGATATAAAGTGCGCAAATGTAAACATCTTGGGTGTTAGAGATAATCTCCCTCTCAATTTTGAGCCACATGTAGTTTTCGCCCTTTTTTATAAATTTGATGTAATTCTTAAGTTCTGTTTTAAACCAGATCAGTATGCCTCCGGAGTCTCTGCCTTGGGTTACTCTTGGTAATTTATTGGAGGGGACCACCAGCTCAGTGTACCCTTGGGGACAGCCAGTGTGTCCTTTTCCTTTATACCAAGTTTCCTGTAAAATGATAATATCTAGATCTTTAGTTTCATCTATGAACTCTGGGGTCCTACTCTTCACGTCGAGCACCGAAGAGCGTAGACCTTGGATATTCCAGGTCGAAATATATAAGGATTTCATGTTAAGTTTGATCTTTTACTATGATAGGTTAAAGAGTGGTACGTGTTTGTCGTGTCTAAGTGTGGGAAAAAAAGATCATCTCAGTTGTCTATAAAAGTTAATACTATTTGGTTACAGTTCTTTCTATTAATTAGTCCTTGATCCATAAGGCGGAAGTAGATGCTGCTGCACATCTGCTTATTGTCTCTTAATGGATTGTCTCTGTCTGAGGTATTGCGTACGTCCTGTGCATCTCTCCCTCTGTCTGGCTGGGAGCGGTCCTGTTCCCCTGTGGGGCAGGAGTGGTGCAGGTCTGATATTGTTGTTGTGCATGGGGATCCTCTCTGGTCTCGGTTGGTGTGGTGGTGGTCTTTGTAGTGGTCCTGATATGTACCCCGATGATCTCTGGTGGTCGGGGGGGGGGGTCCTCTTGGAGTCTGGGTATGGACCCGGTTAAAAGCGACGTCCTTCAGGGCTTTAGCAAAGATCGATATTCTTTTCCTTTGGATGTGGACGTGGTCGTAAAGACATTCCTCATCAAGGGTGGGGTGTTGGGCCAGGTGCATGTTGTATTTTGATTCGCAGTCTCTTTATCTCATGAATTGTGTTGTTGTTGAAGTCTGTTCTCGGCAATATTGTGGAAACAGTGATTCTAGTGTTTGGAAATGTACTGCTTGCCTTCCTAATCACTGCTCTGAGCGATGTTGCTACCTCTTTCTGTTGGGCCTTTAGGTCATTTGTGCCCGTGTGTATTATTATGTGTTGGGGGGAGCCTAATCGGGTTTTGGTCAGCCATCCCATGGCTCTGTCTGTTGTTGGGCACCAGATCTTTTCTACTTTACTTCTAGGGAAGAGCTTTTTCTCCCATAGAAATTTCCCATTTGAGTCTATGAGTATTACGATGTCAGCCTTGTTTGTGTTTACTGTCTGGTGGCTTTCGCCTGGACTCAGTGTGTGTGTTGGGCTGGGGTGTCTGGTGTGTGCGTTCCTCTTGTGAGCGGCTCGCTTGTGGCTCCACGGTGGTGGGGGAAGATTGAGATTCAGTATGCTGGTCGGTCTGTGTGGCACCCCTTGTATTGTGTGTCTGCTGCTGTTGTTCCGTGTGGGAGTGCAGCCGTTCCGTCGGGCTCTGTCTTGTCTTATCTCTAGCCTCTGGTTGCTGGCCTAATGGTGTTATCTCTCCTCTATGGCTCTCTTCGTTTTCCTGCAGGTCTTTCACCCGATTCCCAAGTAGATTCACCTGGTTCTCAAGTAGATTCAGCTCTCTCGTGTCTCTCCCTCTCTTGCTTTTGTTCGTGATTCATTTTAAGGAACTCCTCTCTAAGTTTAACCATCTTTATCTCTAATTGATTAAATTTATCTTTTAGTTGTATCTGGCTGTGTGATCCCGGGGTATGTGTCTGGTCGACCCTGGAAGGCTCACTCACTTCCTGGCTATGCTGCTCTTCTCTTGGTGAGCTGGAATTGGTAGGGGGACTATGTGTGGCTTCCTCCCTGGTAGTTATGCTGGGGTTTGTCGCTTTTCCCCTGTTAGCCACTCTGGGGCTGTTCCTTCCCCTCTCAGTTATTCCTTTCAGTGTCTTGAAGGCCGTTGCAAAGTTGTCGAGGTTGCCTTGCACTAATATTGTTCCGGTATTGTACACGTTGACAGTTGTGGTTGCCCTGTCTCCTGGTGTGTTAATTTTCATTTTGGACCCATTAGCGCTTTTTTCTAGCTTAACACTGGTATAGTGTGATTTTATTGCTGTGATCCACGCCGCTGGCTGATCTGAGTAGAAAATGAGGTTACATTTTGTCCCAGTGTTGTACCAGTCAGCAAAAAGAGTTTCTGGTTTTTCTCTCATCTGCTCATGCTTGGTCGATTTTATAGCATTTTTTGTGGTGTTGGGGGGATTCTGGAAGCAGTTGCTCTCAGTGTCCCTCGGGGGCTGTTGTGGCTCTTCTGATTCGCTCATTATTGGTGTTGATCTTAGAATAAGCTTTTCTGGGGCCCCGGGTTTGGTGTTTCCCTCTCCCTGTTCGCAACCTTTCCCGGTCCCCCTCTCCGACCCCGTGGTCCCTGGGCCTCGGCTCCTGGGTTCACCCTTCCCAGGTCTGAGTCTGTGAGCCGCTGTTTCCCGGTGCCTCTGGGCTGTTCCCCTCCCCCTCAGAGGTCTCTGGGCCTCTGTCTCGGCCTGGCTCCTCGGACCTTTCCCTGGCTTCAGTCTCCCTCCCTGGGCCCTGTACTCACAGTCTTGGTTGGGAGCCTTCTGGTTGCTCCCCTTCTCCTAAGAGGTCTCTGTGCCTGATGGCCTGGCTCCTCGGGCCTTTCCCGTGCTTTCTTTCTCACCTCGGCTGTGCCTCGTTCCCGTTTGGGTGCTGGATTGCTGGATTGCAGCTCGAGTCCCCTCGGCTGTGCCCCGTTCTCGATCGGGTGCTGGATTGCTGGGCTGCGGCCCGAGTCACCTCGGCTGTGCCCCGTTCCCAATCGGTTGCTGGATTGTTGGGCTGCGGCCCGAGTCCCCTCGGCTGTGCCGGGTGCTGGATTGCTGGGCTGCGGCCCGAGTCCCCTCGGCTGTGCCGGTTGCTGGATTGCTGGGCTGCGGCCCGAGTCCCCTCGGCTGTGCCGATTGCTGGGCTGCGGCCCGAGTCCCCTCGGCTGTGCCGGTTGCTGGATTGCTAGGCTGCGGCCCGAGTCACCTCACCTCCTCGAATCGCTTTGCCTCGGTCCCGATGCTGCCGATTCAACTGCTGCTGCTGAGGCCCCGTGTGGCTGCTGTTCGGGTTCTTCTATGGTTTGTGTAATTCTTCTCTTATTGCTTTTTGCTTTGGCTTTTTACTTTATTTTTTCTCTATTTTCCTCTGGTTTTTTTTCTTTGGTAGTCTTTTTGGTGGTCTTTTCCTTCCTTACTTTATCTAGACTAATCTAAACTTAAACTAAACTAAACTAAACTAACTTAACTAGAAATAAATTTAATTTTAAAACCTTTTAAAACTTGAAATGAAACTTTTTTCCCCACTTTAGACACTAAAAACACTAAAAAATTCAGCAGCCCATCTTCAGCGTGTGTATTCGCTCCGTCTGTCTCCAACAACTCCCCCAGTCTCTCTCTCTCTCTCCCCCAGTCTCTCTCCCCCCCAGTCTCTCTCTCTCTCTCTCCCCCAGTCTCTCTCCCCCAGTCTCTCTCTCTCTCCCCCCCCCCGTCTCTCTCTCTCTCCCCCAGTCTCTCTCTCCCCAGTCTCTCTCTCTCTCTCTCTCCCAGTCTATCTCTCTCTCCCAGTCTATCTCTCTCTCCCCCCCAGTCTCTCTCCCCCCGTCTCTCTCTCTCCCCCCCCCAGTCTCTCTCTCTCTCTCTCTCCCCCCCCCCAGTCTCTCTCTCTTTCCCCCAGTCTCTCTCTCTCTTTCCCCCTATTATGTCCATGTATAATTGAGGCACGGACTGCAGGAGTTGATTATAACAAGTCTTTACTGAATGGAGACAACCTCGAAACTGAAACTACAGAAGCCTGCTAGGGCCTTTTACACAGGGGTGGTCACTGCCGGTACTGCAGTCTGAGACCAGTTATTCCCTTAAAGGTACATACACAACAATTCCTCCCCTTTTAGATAAACATTACATAACATTCATTTAACAACTAAATAATAACTAATTACAATTACAATTATGGTTGCTAGATACATTGGTTGAAGTTAAGCAATTATAAGTTCAGTCTTTGAGGAGGCTTCCTGATTCTGTCTGGATAATGCCTCTTTGGGATATCAGGTTCTTCTGGCAAGGTTGAGTCGGGATCAATGTCATTGTTTGGTTCGTCTGCTTCCAATATCACCGATTCTGCGGTAGATGCAATTGGTACTTCGGTTTCATCGCCAGGTGTATCAGATCGTGGTGTGGAGTTGACGTTTTCCAGTGACTCTAGAATCTGGTCAGCATGGCGTCTTACAATGCTCTCTCCAACATCCATGGTATACATTAGAGGTCCTTGCCGTGTACAGATCGTTCCTGGCTGCCATTTCTCTGTGCGGTAGTCCCGGGCCAAAACTGGTTGACCTATCTTAAAACTCCTGGTCAGCCTTTCATTCATATTCTGAAACTGCCTGTTCTCCACATCTCTTCTGACGTTTGGCTTAACCAAATCCAAGCGACATCGTAGTCTTCGATTGAAGAACATCATGGCTGGAGTTTGGTTGGTAACCGCATGTGTCGCATTCCGGTAGGCAAACAAGAAGTTATCCACCTTGTGTTGTAGGGGTATATCTTCATTACACATTGCCTTGATAGCCTTCTTGAATGTTTGAACAAACCTCTCGGCCAATCCATTAGTGGCTGGATGATATGGGGCGGATGTGTAATGCTTAACACCATTGTTCTTTAAGAACCTCCGGAACTCTTCAGACACAAACTGTGGTCCATTGTCGGAGCAAATCTGTTCAGGCAGCCCATTCCTGGCGAATATGGTTCGTAAGACTGTGATAGTTTTTTCTGTGGAGGTTGAGGACATTTTTATTACCTCTGGCCACTTTGAATGTGCATCCACCGCAATTAAAAATATCGAGTCCATAAAGGGACCAGCAAAATCAATGTGCACCCTTTGCCATGGAGATGAGGGCCACTCCCATGGATGTAGAGGGGCTTGTGGTGGGGCGTTTTGGACCTTCTGGCATCCTGTACAGCTCTTGGTCATCTCTTCGATTTCTTTATCGATTCCCGGCCACCACACAAACGCTCTGGCTAAGTTCTTCATTTTTACCCCTCCCAGATGACCCTCATGAAGCTCATTGAGCACTCTATCCTTCAATTTGGGTGGAATTACTACTCTGGATCCACACATCAAGGTTCCTCTGCACACTGACAGCTGTTCTCTTCTCGGCGAGAATGCTGGCAGCAGTGGTTCGCCATGTGCTGGGCCATCCCTTCACCGTTAAATCATAGACCCAGGAGAGTGTCGGGTCATTTCGTGTTTCCTTTTCTATGTTTGAATTCATCACAGGGAGACATTCGACTATGGTCGAGTGGAATAACTACACTGGATCCACTGCCAGTTCTTCTTCTACCGTTGGCAAAGGTAGGCACGACAATCCATCAGCATTCCCATGCTGTTTAGTTCCTTTGTACTCGATGTCATACTGGTGTGCCCCTAGGAAAACGGACCACCTCTGTAGCCGTTGTGCCGTCATTATCGGTACGCCCTTCTGAGGGTTGAAAATGGAGACGAGAGGTTGATGATCAGTTAGTAGAGTAAATTTCTGACCGTGCAGGTAGTGATTGAACTTCTTCACCCCCCTCACCAAGCTGAGGGCCTCTCTGTCAATCTGGGCGTAGTTACGCTCGGATGAAGTTAACGAGCGTGACGCAAAAGCTATCGGCCTCTCTGAACTATCAAGGAATTTATGTGACAGTACCGCCTCAATGCCGTAGGGAGATGCATCACACGCCAGTCTTATCGGTAGTGATGGGTTGTAGTGAGCCAATACTTCTCTTGAAGGGATTAGGTCCTTACTCTTCTGAAAGGCCCGCTTACATTCATCGCTCCATTTCCATGCTACTCCTGTTCGTAATAGGGCGTTCAGCGGATGCAGAATTGTGGACAAATTCGGCAAAAACTTACGGTAGTAGTTCATCAATCCGAGGAATGACCTCAGTTGCGACACATTTTCAGGCGCTGGAGCCTTAGCTACTGCTTCAATTTTGTCAGGGGACTTATGCAACCCCTCTTCATCAATCATGTGGCCACAATACGATATCTGTTTCTTAGAAAACTCGCACTTGGGGCGATTGGCTTGTAGCCCATGTTCACGTAGTCTAGTGAGCACCTGCTCTAGGTTGGCAAGGTGTTCACTGTCATCTTCACCTGTCACTAGGATGTCGTCCAAGTAACACCGAGTCCCCGGAATCCCTTGCAGGACTTGTTCCATCGCTCTTTGCCATATCGCCGGAGCTGATGCTACTCCGAATACCAGTCGATTATACTGGTAAAGGCCTTTGTGAGTGTTTATCGTGAGATACTTCCTAGAGGATTCTTCAACCTCCATCTGCAAATATGCTTGTGCTAGGTCAATTTTTGTAAAACGCTTCCCTCCAGATAGTGAGGCGAAGATATCTTCTGTCCTTGGAAGAGGATATTGTACTGTGTGAAGGACTGGGTTCACCGTCACCTTGAAGTCCCCACAGATGTGAACCTTCCTTGGCTCCTCAGACTTATTGTTTAACGTTTTCTTCATGACAGGAATGATGGGTGTCGCCCACTCGCTCCAGTCTACCTTAGATAACACGCCTGCATTCTCCAGATTCTCCAGCTCTGCCTCGACAGCTGGGCGAATTGCATATGGTACCGGTCTTGCTTTGAAAAACTTGGGAATTGCATTCTCCTCTATTTTTATCGAGGCGGTTACGCCTTTAAGAGTGCCCAGTTCTTGTTGAAATACCTCTTTGGCGTCAGCTAAGATTGTTGACAATCATCCAGGAGTGACGTCATCATCCTTTTTACCAGCCACAGTCAGTGCCTGAATGGAGTGCCAGTCTAAACTTATCTTTCTGATCCATTCACGTCCCAATAACGGTGGTCCACCATCTTGCAGAATGTAGAGATACAATTTCCGTATTTTCTTGCCGTTGTATTCGACAGGCACCCTTATTTTTCCTCTGGGGTATACTTTTTGCCCCGTATACGTCCTCAAGACGATGGATGTCTCTCTCAAGGGTATGTGTGAGAATAGCCGCTCGTAGTCTCGTCAATTCATGACGGTTAGAGCTGATCCTGTATCCAATTCCATTTTGACTTGGGACCCTGCTATCGTGAGGGTGACCCAAATGGTTCTGTGATCCTCTTTTGTGATTACGTTGTGAAGTTTGAGACAGCTTAGTCTCTTGTTCCCAGATTCACTATCGCTCACCTGGTCTTCGGAACTACTGTCCGTCATCTTTTGTACTTTCCTGTACGGTTCCTTAGTAGCCTTTTTGTTGTCGTTGGTCTTCTTCCCAGACCTGCAAACTCGTGCAATGTGTCCCATCTTTCCGCATTGCCTGCATATTTTGTCCTTGGACCAGCAGTCCTTCTGGTCATGGTTTGTTCTGCCGCAGCAATAACATTTTGCAAATCCCCGTGTCATTTCGTGGGTGCCGTATTCCTGTGGCTTTTGTTGTATTTCTGCAGCTCCCCTTGCTGCTGCTTCGTACGATAGTGCCACGCTGAAAGCCTTATCTAGCGTCAGCTCTTTCTCTGAGAGTAACCTCTTCTGCGTTCCTTCACTCAGGAGTCCACAGACAAATTTGTCCCGGAAGGTATCTGCCAGTCCTGCTCCAAACTGGCAGTGCTTTGATAGCTTGCGTAGTTCCATAAGGTAATCAGCATTGCTCTCATTTTTATGCTGATTTCTCCTGTGGAATTTAAATCTTTCTGCTATCAGCAGCGGTGTAGGATTTAGGTGTTCCTGTAGGGTAGCAACAATTTCGTTAAAACTCTTCGCCTTCGGTTTGGCTGGAGTAATCAGGTCCCGCAATAGGCCGTACGTTCTTGCGCCCATTAAATTTAGCAATACCGATGCCTTTTTCTCTTCGGCTATTTCGTTTGCCTCGCAATATACCTCGACTCTTTCCACATACGTGGTCCAGTCTTCTATTGCATTATCAAAGGCAGTGATATCGCCAGTCTTTGGCATCTTGAAAATCTAAGATGGCGCCTCCCACGCTTTGCCTTCGTCCCCGATGGATCAAAATGGCGCCTCCCGCGATTTCCCGCCGCTGCCACTGCTGTCAACGCTGTTGCTGGCGATTATATTTATTTTACTATCCTGTAATGGCGACGCCCTATGGTCTTCGCGCCTCCCCGATCGCTGCTGCCAACGCCGCTCTCCGCGGTATTTTTATTTTTCTATCGCGCTTCAATATTTGCTCCATTAATTGAAGAACCGTTCCCGTCATGGAGCGGACTCTCTGGGACACTTCCCTCCCTCTTCTTAGGTCTGAACGCTGCCCAGCTTCGAAGCACCGGCCGCGCCCTGTGTGCTCCACCCTCTCTCTCTCTCTTTGCTTCCCGACTCGCTGCCCGGCCCCATTGCAGAGCCACCCGATCGAGTTCTAGCCCGCCGCAGCCCAGGAAGGATCAGTGCACTACCTGCCACCAGCCCGATTAGCTGGGAAACCACAGACTGGAGAACCAAGCCTGGCTCTCGACAGTCTCTCCTGCACTATTCAGTTCAATGATTTGGAGGGCGGTTGCCCACGGTCAACGCCCGTTTCTCAAGTTTCTTTGGATTATTATTTTTTTTTCTTTCTTCTGGCTTCGACCTTCAATAACATCGTCTGAGGTGCTGCCGAATTGCAGGTAAGTTCGTTTCTTACTCGTTGCCAGTATTATGTCCGTGTATAATTGAGGCACGGACTGCAGGAGTTGATTATAACAAGTATTTACTGAATGGAGACAGCCAGGAAACTGAAACTACAGAAGCCTGCTAGGGCCTTTTATACAGGGGTGGTCACTGCCGGTACTGCAGTCTGAGACCAGTTATTCCCTTAAAGTTACATACACAACACCCCCAGTCTCTTTCTCTTCCCCCCAGTCGCTCTCTCTCTTCCCCCAGTCGCTCTCTCTCTCTCTTCCAACAACAACATGCCCTCAAAAAACCCTCGGCACCGCCGGGCACTTCAGCAAGTACTATATATATATATGAGACACTTTTAGTTCATTTTAGTTAGTGCTTTTACTTAGCTGTATTTCTTGCTTTGTTACAGTGCTGCCGCATGGTGTGGTGTGATAAAAGATGTCCGACACTGCACTGTGCACTGCCTGTGCACAGTGTGCCACATAGCGATATAACTACACCATACCAAAGTAGTTCCATACCAAAGTAGATCCATTTAACGATGTGATACTATAACAATGTAACATCCCTCTTTCTCAAAAAACTAAAACATGAAATTTAACAATTTAATTTAACAAATATATCTTAACTATTATCAACTACAAAGAATTGGGAGGTTTTTTTTTCACGATATCGCTCAGGTGGTTGGATGTTGTCCCTCCATCTTGTGGATTTGGAGGTGACCATTCCTCTCTGCGGTGTTTTGGTGTGTTCTGTTGTGTATGTACCTTTAAGGGAATAACTGGTCTTAGACTGCAGTACCGGCAGTGACCACCCCAGTATAAAAGGACCTAGCAGGCTTCTGTAGTTTTGGTTTCAAGCTGCCTCTTGTTCAGTAAAGTACCTGTTAAACTGTTCTCCCGAAGTCCGTGTATTATTGAGGCGCGGACTTTACAGTGGCGACGAGTAAGTTCGAACTCACCTGCAGTGTGGCATCATCTCACGGGGATCTCGCCTGAAAGGAAGGTCCTGGAATGTCGTAGTCTGAGCAACGGGCATCGACCGAGGGCAACCGCCCAAAGAATCCATCGGTGTTTGGAGAATTGCGGGAGAGACTGTGGTTCCAGCGAATCGTGCTGGTAGCAGGTAGCGCGCTGACCCTTCCGGACTGCGGCGGGCTCAAGCTCGATCGAGCGGCTCTACAAATCGGGCCGCGCAGCGTCGCTGGGAAAAGAAAACGAGAGGGGATGGAGCACACAGGGCGCGGTCGGTGCTCGACAACAGGACAGCGGAGAGAAACTAAACAGGGGGGGAAGGAAAGTGAGACGCGCCGAAGCTGCGGGTCGCCGCCATTACCCCGTAGAATGCTAGGAGCAGCGTGGCAGTAAGGGGAAGAAGCAAAAGCGCGGGAGGCGCCATTTTATCCCATTGGGGAAGAAGCGGGAGGCGCCATTTTATTCCATTGGGGATGAAGCAAAAACGCGGGAGGCGCCATTTTAAATTGCCCAAGATGACGAAGAGTGGCAGTATCACTGCTTTCGACAACGAGGTAGAAGACTGGACCACGTATGTGGAAAGAATTGAAGTGTACTGCAAGGCAAATGAGGTGGCTGATGGAAAGAGGGCGTCGGTATTATTAAATCTGATGGGTGCGAGTACGTACGGCCTATTGCGGAATTTAATTACCCCAGCTAAACCAATGGAGAAACGTTTTGAGGAGATTGTTCATATCTTACAGGAACATCTAAGCCCTACACCACTGCTGATAGCAGAAAAATTCAAGTTTCATAAAAGAAACCAGCACAAAGATGAGAGCAATGCTGACTATCTTACGGAACTACGCAAGTTATCGAAGCACTGCCAGTTCGGATCAGGACTGGCAGACACCAGTTTGTCTGCGAGCTTCAGAGTGAAGGAACCCAGAAACGACTACTTTCAAAAAAGGACCTGACGCTAGAACAGGCTTTCAGCATGGCAATATCCTACGAAGCAGCAGCACAGGGAGCTGCGGAAATACAACAGAAACCACAAGAATACAGTGCTAACGAAATGGCGTATGGAGCCGAAAAGTGCTATCGCTGCGGCAGAACAACCCATGAGCAGAAGGACTGCTGGTTTAAAGACAAAATATGCAGGCAATGCGGGAAAATGGGACATATAGCAAGAGTCTGCAGGTCGGGAAAGAAGACCAACACGACAAGAACTACTAAGGAACAGTACAGGAAAGTAAAGAAACTGACAGGTAGTAGTTCAGAAGATCAGGAGAGTGATAAGGACTCCGGGAGCAGGCGACTAAGTTGTTTAAAGTTACACAACGTGATCGCAAAAGAAGATCACCGAACCATTTGGGTCACCCTCATGATAGCAGGGTCCCCAATGAAGATGGAATTGGACACAGGATCAGCCCTAACTGTCATGAATCGATGAGACTATGAGCGGCTATTCTCACACATACCCTTAAAGGACACATCCATTGTATTGAAGACATACATGGGGCAAAAGGTCTACCCCAGAGGAAAAATAAGGGTGCCAGTTGAATATAACGGAAAGGAAACACAGAAACTATACATGTATATACTACGAGATGGAGGACCACCATTATTGGGACATGAATGGATCCGAAGACTACAATTGGATTGGCATTCCATTCTGGCACTAACTGTGACTGACAAAAAAGATGATGACGTCGCACCTGGACGTCTGTCACAAATTCTATCTGACGCGGAAGAGGTGTTCCAACAAGGACTTGGGACTCTAAAAGGAGTAAAAGCAACCATAAAGATTGAGGATAATGCAACCCCAAAATTTTTCAAGGCCAGACCGGTGCCATACGCGATACGCCCAGCTGTGGAAGCTGAACTGGAGAGTCTGGAGCATTCGGGGGTGCTGTCTAAGGTGGACTGGAGCGAGTGGGCCACACCCATCATTCCTGTAATGAAGAAAGCATTGAGCAGCACGCCTGGGGAGCCAAGGAAGGTTCGCATCTGTGGGGACTTCAAGGTGACTGTGAACCCAGTCCTGCACACAGTACAGTATCCGCTTCTGCGAATAGAAGATATTTTCGCCTCACTATCTGGAGGGAAACTTTTTACAAAGATTGACCTGGCTCAAGCGTATCTACAAATGGAGGTGGAAGAAGCATCTAGGAAATACCTCACGGTAAACACTCACAAAGGCCTTTACCTGTACAATCGACTGGTATTTGGGGTAGCATCGGCCCTGGCTATGTGGCAGAGGGCAATGGAACAAGTCCTGCAAGGGATCCCGGGGACCCAGTGTTATTTGGACGACATCCTGGTTACGGGCGAAAATGACAATGAACACCTTGCCAACCTGGAACAGGTGCTCACGAGATTGCAGGAATATGGGCTACGAGCCAACCGTCCCAAATGCGAGTTCTTCAGGAGACAAATCTCGTATTGTGGCCACATGATTGATGAGGAAGGGTTGCATAAGTCGCCGGACAAGATTGAGGCTGTAGTCAAGGCTCCAGCACCAGAAAATGTGTCGCAACTGAGGTCGTTCCTCGGGTTGGTGAACTACTACCATAAGTTCTTGCCGAATTTATCTACAATTCTGCACCCACTGAATGCCCTCCTTCAAACTGGTGTAACATGGAAATGGAGTGATGAGTGTAAGCGTGCCTTTCAGGAATGTAAATGCCAAATCACTTCAAAAGAAGTATTGGCCCACTACAACCCAACACTACCGATTCGGTTGGCATGTGATGCGTCACCTTACGGCATTGGAGCGGTGCTGTCACACAAATTCCGTGATGGTTCAGAGAGGCCAATAGCCTTTGCATCGCGCTCGCTAACCTCAGCCGAGCGTAACTACGCCCAGATTGACAGGGAGGCCCTCAGCCTGGTGTGGGGGGTGAAGAAGTTCAATCACTATCTGCACGGGCAGAAATTCACCCTACTGACTGATCATCAACCCCTGGTCTCAATTTTTAACCCAAAGAAGGGCGTTCCGGTGATGACGGCGCAACGGCTGCAAAGATGGTCACTTTTTCTAGGGGCACATCAGTATGACAGAGATTACAAAGGTACGAAACAACATGGAAATGCTGATGGGCTGTCGCGCCTACCGTTGCCTACGGCGGAAGAAGCACCTGCAGTGGACCCTGTGGAAATATTCCATGCGACCACAGTCGAATGTTTGCCTGTTACAAACGCAAGTATTGAGAAGGAAACCCGAAATGACCCAACACTCTCTTGGGTCTATGATTTGACGGTGAAGGGATGGCCAGCATATGGCGACTCACTGTTGCCAGCATTCTCGCCAAGGAGGGAACAGCTGTCAGTGTGCCAGGGAACCTTGATGTGTGGATCCCGAGTGGTAATTCCACCCAAGTTGAGAGATAGAGTACTCAATGAGCTTCACGAGGGTCATCTGGGAGGGGTAAAAATGAAGAGCCTAGCCAGGGCGTTTGTGTGGTGGCCAGGAATCGATAAAGAAATCGAGGATATGACCAAGAGAAGCACAGGATGCCAGAAAGTCCAAAACGCTCCACCACAGGCCCCGCTACATCCATGGGAGTGGCCTTCATCTCCATGGCAACGGGTACACATTGATTTCGCTGGTCCATTTATGAACTCAAAGTTTCTAATCGCTGTGGATGCCCATTCGAAATGGCCAGAGGTCATTAAAATGTCCTCCCCCACCACGGAGAAAACTATTGCAGTCCTAAGGACCATCTTCACCAGGAATGGGTTGCCAGAACAGATCTGTTCCGACAATGGCCCACAGTTTGTGTCTGAGGATTTCCGGAGGTTCCTGAAGAATAATGGGGTGAAACATTACACATCTGCCCCATATCATCCAGCCACAAATGGATTGGCTGAGAGGTTTGTTCAGACCTTTAAAAAGGCCATAAAGGCAATGTATAATGACGACATACCACTGCAACACAAGGTGGATAACTTCCTGTTTGCTTACCGGAATGCGACACATGCAGTAACCAACCAAACTCCAGCTGTACTGTTTTTCAACCGGAGACTAAGTTGTCGCTTGGATTTGCTCAAACCAAACATAAGACGAGATGTTGAGGATAAGCAGTTCCAGCACATAAATGAGAAGCCAGCCAGGAGCTTCAAGATAGGGCAACCAGTCTTGGCCCGCGATTACCGAACAGAAAAATGGCAGCCAGGCACGATACGCACACAGCAGGGACCACTAATGTACACAGTGGACATTGGAGAGATCATTGTGAGACGCCATGCTGACCAGATTCTAGAGTCACAGGAACAAGCCAAACCTGTACCACAAGCATGTGCACCTGGTAATGAGCCCGAAGTACAGATTGCGTCTACCTCAGAAGCAGGGGTATTGGAAGCTGATAAACCAACCAATGACAATGAGCCAGAATTGACTCCACCGCCAGAACAGGATACTCGAGAAAGGCGCTATCCAGTCCGGATCAGGAAGCCTCCTCAAAGACTGAACTTATAAATGAGTATTTCAGTTGATGTATATATTACTGAGAAAATTGTAATTGTAATTAGTTATTATTTAGTTGTTAAATGAATGTTATGTACTGTTTATCTAAAAAGGGGAGGAATTGTTGTGTATGTACCTTTAAGGGAATAACTGGTCTTAGACTGCAGTACCGGCAGTGACCACCCCTGTATAAAAGGCCCTAGCAGGCTTCTGTAGTTTCGGGTTCAAGCTGCCTCTTGATCAGTAAAGTATCTGTTAAACTGTTCTCCCGAAGTCCGTGTATTATTGAGGCGCGGACTTTACATGTTCCGCTCTCATTGTTGTTGTTGCTGTCGCCTTTGGAGTTGGAGTGTGCATGCTCGTGGTGGTTTGATTTGTAGAGCTTGTTTCTGGTGTTGTACTGGTTGTGGTAGCTGGTGTTGTCAATGTTGCTGATGTTGTCTACTGCTTATCCAGTTCAGGTGAAGGTCTGATGTGGAGTCTGTTCCATCTGTATTGGTTACCAGGTTCAGTCTCTACGAAGTAGGATCTTGGAGTATCAGCTTTTCCAATGACGTTGGCTGGATTCCAGGTTTTCAACACCGAGTCTTGCACATGCACTGATTGTCCATTCAGCAATTCTGGTAGCGTCTTTGCATGTTTGTTTATCGTAATATTTGCTTCCTACGATTTGTGCTTCTGCCAGCTTTTGTCTGAAGTCCTCCTGGTCCTGGGGCGGATGTATTTTGCTGGTAGTGTAGTCTTAAACTTCCTCCCATTCAGCAATTCCGCAGGTGATTTCATGTCTGCTTTCAGTGGTGTTGATCTGAGTGATAGGAGGGCAAGGTTTTGGTCTTCCCCCATCTCACTACTTTTGATGAGAGTTCTCTTGACAGTCTGGATCTGTCTTTCGATGAACCCGTGTCCCCTTGGGAAATGTGGGGATGAGGTTACTATTTTGAACCCATACTTTTCTGCCAGAGCTCTGAATTCACTCGATGTGAACTGGGTTCCATTGTCAGAGATTACATTTTCCGGGATTCCTTGTTCAGCAAACAAGCTCTTTGCAATCCTGGTGGTAGTTGTGGCTCTCAAGTCTTTCATCCTTCTCACAAAAGGAAACTTGGAATAGTAATCTGCCACTATGAGATACCATTCTTGATTGCACATGAAGAGATCTGCCCCAACAGTGTGCCATGGTCTTGACGGTATTTCACTAGGTATCATCTCTTTCTGTTGTGCATTTCTGTATTTCTGGCATATATCACATTCAGAGACCATCTGTTCGATATTTTTGTACATGCCTATCCAGCTGATCTGGCTCTCAGCTTGCATTTCTCCATTCCCATGTGGCCTTCATGTATGAGATGGAGAAGTTGTGTCTGCATCGTCTTTGGCACGATGATCCTCGATCCAGCAAGGAGAATACCGTCTTCTACTGCAATATCGTCTTTAATCGTCCAGTATTGACGAATTGTCGCCTGTACCTGCTGGATTGTCTCCGGCCACCCCTGTATTACTTGTTGTGTGAGTAGTTACAACTCCTCATCTTTGCTAGTCTCATCTCTGATTTGACTGAGCTTTGTAGGGCTAACATTCACTAGGTGGTGGATTTTTACTGCTAGGCCCTCCACCTCGTGTTTCTCATATGGTGACAATCGAGACAACGCATCTGCCAGCACCATTTCCTTTCCTGGCTTATATTTAAGCGTGAAGTCATAGCTTTGGATCCTTAGAAGTAGTCTTTGCAGTTTTGCAGGCGCTTTGCACAGATTCTTTTTATAGATGTTTTAGTGGACGATGGTCACTCTCTATTGTAAATCGCCTGCCATATAGGTATGTATGGAATTTCTCGCATCCGTACACTACTGCTAATAGTTCTTTTTCTATGTTGGCGTATCTCGTCTCGGCTGACGTCAAGGCCTTTGATGCGACAGCTATCAGCTTTCCTTCCTGCACTAGAGCTGCCCCTAGTCCTCTGGTAGAAACGTCTACTTGCAGAGTGACTGGTTTTCTTCTGTCATAATATGACAGACTTGTTTCTTTGCACAACAGTTCTTTAAGTTGTTTGAAATTCCTTTTGTGTGATTCAGGCCGCTGGTATTCAGCGTCTTCTTTCAATAGCTCTCTGAGATTTGTTGTATGTTCCGACATGTGTGGGATGAAAGAACTCATGTATTGGACCAAGCCGAGGTAACTCCTCAGCTCTTTCTTGTCTTTGGGTGGTTTCATTTCAGCAATCGCCGCAATCTTCACTGGATTTGGCTTGACTCCCTCTGGTGTATAAATCATACCGAAGAATTGGCATTCCTTGACTTTAACTATGCACTTATCTGCATTTAACTTGATGCCAACCTTCCTGGTACTCTCCATGGCCTCATGTAGGTGCATGTCATTGTCTTTTTCATCTGCTCCGTAGATCTGAATATCATCAGCTATTCCTATAGCTCCTTCACAGCCTCTGTATGTCTCGTCTATTTTCTGTTGAAAGATATCTTGACTGACCTTTAGCCCGAATGGTAGCCGCAGGAATTTGTAACGCCCAAGTGGTGTGTTGAATGTTGTCAGTGTTGTTGATTCCTCATCCAACTTCACGTTCCAATATCCATTTCTGGCATCTAGTTTTGAGAAAACCTTGGCTCCTGCCAGTGATGGCGTAATCTCTTCTAGCGTTGGGGTAGGATAGTGGTCCCTCTATCACCTGGTTTAGATCTTTGGGGTCCAAACATATTCTGAGACGCCCGTTTGGCTTTTCTCGTACCACAATTGAGTTTACCCAGTCTGTGGGTTCAGTGACCTTTACGATCACTCCCTTTTCTTCCATCTCCTTTAGCTCTCTTTCAAGCTTTGTCTTCAGCTCGATGGGTACTTTTCGTGGAGCATGGATAGCGGGCTTTGCCTCTGGATCGATGGTGATGTGGTATTGGAAATCTCCGAAACATCCTACTGTATCATCGAAACATTCCGGATACATGTCTATCAAGTCTTTTTTAATCTCGATTTGTGGGCGGTTCTCCAGCGGGGTGTTGCTGTCTATCTTCAATGACGTTTCCGTCAGCTCGTGATGCACTGAGATCAATCTCAACTTCTCGCAGCTGTTTAATCCCAGGATCGCTGGCCCTTCAGTGTTGGTGACATAACATACAGTTGATGTTCTTTCTTTTATATGTCCCTTTGATAAAGGTTATTCCGAGTTGTTTAATCTCACTGCCCCTGTATGCTGTCAGCGTGACATTACTTGCCTTTAAACAACCATTTTTCGGGTAGCCATCTTCTCTCAGGTTTTCGGGAAAGATCTGCTGGTACAGTCTCAATGGGAGAATGTTGCTCTGAGCCCCTGTGTCCAGCTTCAACTTTAAGTTGATGGTTGTGGGCTGACCGTTGACCTTTTTTTTGATTTGGATGATGGTGTGCAATTCTCTCCTCGGAGTATTTTCTGCTCTGGACATCTCGTGAAGCTGTATCTTTATGGTTTCGATGTTTAGTGCATTGTCGTGATCATCATCATCATCCTGCTCATCCATGGCATGGATATTGTGTTTCTTTCTCTGGTTCTGCTGTCCGCCTTTGTTTTTGATGTATGTTCCTTCTTTCTTCGTTCTACACCTCTTTTCCCAGTGGTTTAGTTTACCACATGCATTGCAGCTTGTTCCATATGCTGGACATTTCCTCTTGTCTGTGTAATCGTGTGGTCTTCCACAATTTCTGCACATGTTTCCCCCGTTGTCATGTGCATGTCTTTGTGTGTTGTACTTTTCTCTCACTGCATCCACTCTGTTGTCTGTCTCAGAAGCCGTCCGCATGTCAGCCGTTTGAGAAATCAGCGTTTTCATTTGCTGCTTCATGGCTTCATGAGCTCTCGTAGTATCTATAGCCTCTGTAATTCCGAGCTTTTCTTTTCCTATCAGGGCTTTTTGTACCTCTACATGCGCTGACCCCCATATTAACTGGTCCACAAGGCTTTCCTCCATTTCCTTAAATTTACACTTGCTGGCTTAATTTCTCAGCCTTGTCAGGAAATTGTCAACTGTTTCACCGGGTTCCTGTCTTAGACTCTGGAATTTGTAACTGTGTATACGGTGATTGGATTTAGGCTCTAGATGGTTGCTGAATTTGTCAAAAATTGTCGCAGGGTTTTCCTTTTCCTCTTCAGTCAAACTCCAGCTATTATACAAATCTAGACCTTTTTCTCCTGTCCACAACATAATGTAACTAACCTTTTCCTCGTTGGTAGTACCCTTCAGGAAGCTTTTGAATGTAAGCTCACATTTCTGTTTGAACTTGCGGAATGCTTCTACTATATCGTCGGCTTCCCAGTTCATGAGGGGTTGCATTTGCACAGTCAGTGCAGCGGCAGCCATCATTTTAGTTTCCCGTACGATTCACTTTCAATCACCGCAGACACTGGCACTCACAATCAGCTCATAAAATCACTTTTCGTCTTAATCGTAGTTCATATAGCACAATTTTGTACTCACTTATACCGCTGCCACCATGTTGTGGCTCCTTGTGTTCTTACACTATATATGTTACAGACACTTTTAGTTCATTTTAGTTAGTGCTTTTACTTAGCTGTATTTCTTGCTTTGTTACAGTGCTGCCGCATGGTGCGGAGTGATACAAGATGTCCGACCGTGCACAGCGTGCCACATAGTGATATAACTACACCATACCAAAGTAGTTCCATACCAAAGTAGTTCCATTTAACGATGTGATACTATAACAATGTAACAATGATTGTCCCTCATTGTTTTCGTTCACCAAAACATTGAAACATGTCTTAGTGGAAACCAAATAAATCAATTGATAGTTGCAGTGAAAAAGAAAGAAGTAGCGAGAAAAAGTAGGGCTCGGCAAAAAGATCTCTTTTATGCCACCAAGATGTAGTAGAATTGTATTTTGTGATATAGGAAGAAAAACAAAGGAAACATTGGCAAAATGTTATAACGGCCCATAATTTGCAGTCAGCGGCGAAGCAAAGGCGCTCGCCTCTGGCCCTGAAGAAAGCTGCTGAGAGAGATCTCACAATCTCTGTGGCGAGAGGTTTGTCTTGTTCGACGTTCAAGCAATTCCAGCGCTCTATAGTGGGAATTCCTAGTGCGACGCTACAGTGACGTCAACAAGCTGTCTAAGCAGCCAATCACATTGCAGAATTCTCACAGACAGGAAACTAGGAAAGAAGCTGCTGCTTTTATCCTGACTTATTAAAAATGTTACAGCGAGCAAAACAAAGGTTGGGGCTCTCAAATGGGGATAAGGTAAAAGCTGAAATATCATGAACAAACTTTAAAAAAATGTAATTATAATTTTTATCATAATGGAGAAATTTGACACTCCACAAATATAAAAATTATAGTTTCTCAGGGCCAGTCAATACACTGTCAAAACCCCAGTTACACCTATTCCAACAAGGCTTAACATTTAACTGGGTATTTAACAGTGATATTACCGTGGAAAAGCCCACGTTTGTCAATTTCACTGATTGCCAGCTATTTGGGGGGAGGGTTCCACAATGCAGCCGGTGTCAGAGCAGTGAATGACTGACTGCAACTTCAGGATTTATGCATTTAGATGCACATGCACTAAATCTTGAAGTTGCAGTCAGTTTCAGAGGGGTAATGCTGGTAGTTTGCAGTCATTACCCATGGCAAATTCTGGGCCAATAACATTAGATTTGCCTTATGCAAGGTGATGAACATTGGTGCCATTTTTCCTCAAGACTAAATTAATTAGTAAAGTTGCTTGTTTAAGGATGTTTTGCATTTTAAAGTTGGGAGAGCGAGCGAGGCTGAGAGTGGCACACTTCCAATCTACATAAGATTATATAGAATATACAGCATAGCAACAGGCCTTCGGCCCAACCAGTCCATGCCGGCGTTTATTCTCCACTTGAGCCTCCTCCCGTCTTTCCTCATCTAACTATCAGCATAACCCTCTATTCCCTTCACCCTCATATGCTTAGCTAGCCTCTCCTTAAATGCATCTATACTATTCCCTGTGGTAGCGAGTTTCACATTCTCACCACAATCTGTATGGGTTTGAGCCACTGGAGGAGTTAATGGCATTATGACATTTCAAGAGCCTTCACAAATACGAGAGTCAGGATTTTTACTGGAAAATGTTGTTTCAGTTTGCACTTGAAACCAATGTGAGGCCTACTCCTCATGAAGTTCCTATATAAATTGAGCTACAGAAATATACTACATAAAACCATTTTATTAACATCACCACTTTGAGAATGTAATAGTTATTGGTCATATTGCATTTAAAAATAATTGTTTCCCTCTTTAAAAGTAACACTGGTTTCTTTCTGCTTTTACCTGAAATATTGTCCAGTTTCCTGCTCCAGTCCTGGAGCCACGGTGCAATAAACTGTAGTTTCTGCACCAGTTGATGGTGATTTGGTGAAAGGTCGCAGCACTGCCAGCCCAAACCGGGCTACGACATTCAAATGTCTGGATAGATCAGTCCGGACCACACCAGGATGCAAGGTAAAGACCATCACATCTGTCCCTATTAGAGAAAGTGTAATAATTGCACTTATAGTGGCAAATGATGACCATTATACACCCCTGATTGCACTTATTTGTTACAAATATATACTTTTATTTTCCTTGAAAAGTTGCAAAGAGTTCTTGGTAAATTGATATGGAGTTACATCGAGTCTACAGCAAAGAGAGGCCTTTCAGCCCTACTGGCCTATGCCACACAAGCCTACTGCCACCCCTTTTAATCTAACCCCATCAGCATATCCTTCTATTCTTTTCTCCCTCATGTGCTTATCTAACATCTCCTTAAATGCATCTATGTTGGTTACCTCAACTACTCCTTGTGGTAACGCGTTCCACATTCAGCATTCAGTGACGGTCACATCCCAGGAGCAAATTTTTTAAAAAGTCACTTAGGACTGCTCTCAAAGCCCCAAGTACCAAGCCTTTGGCCCTTCATTTGCCACAACAGCTCTGCAATTGTTCATTCACTCAATGACTCCCTCACCTTTGATTCCCTCATCTCCAACAAAACTTAGTTTCCCATCCTGATCATTCCCCCCCAGTATTGGCCCCATCTCTACTCCCACAACTCCAATAGGTGTAAACCAGAGTTCCATTTAGATACCATTCCACCCTTCTTTTCACCCTACCTAATTCTCCTCATACCTGTGTGTACATCCACCTAATATTTGAAGGTCTAAGTTACCATTACTCTTTTCTTTTCATTTCCTTACCCTGAACCCTATGATTACTGCCCCCACCCCCCGCACCCCCTGCCAGCTGCTCCCCCACAATTCTTGCCAGTGTCCTCACTATTGGTCATTACTGCCTTGCCTCCATCTTTGATGACCTCATCCTCACTCGATCCTAGCCAATCTCACTCCTACCACTCCATGGTGCAAAAGCCATTTTCACAATCTCAAATACAAAGGCCTGGGCTTCTGCACAGAAAGCTCACCCCTGACTTGTGAAAACTGCAAGATCTAACAATCACTGCAAGCATATTGCTGCTTTTCTTGCGGCCAAGACTTCTACTGCTCCAGTATTATTCTGGAGGCCAAGGGCAATCCTGAGCTCTGCACCAAAAGCTGGCTCCTCCAATCGCTAAATGTTTATCGTAACTTCTGATGCCCAATAGAAAAAGCTAATGAAGATAGTTTCCAAAAAAGTGAGGCTAGTTGCTTGGATAGCTGCACCCCTCCAGCCCCACAGCAGCTCCCAACTCCCACCACCCTGCAAAATAACTCTTTCACTCCCATTTCTCAGGCTCAATTCAAGACCCAACATCTGCTCCCTCGATCCCAGCCTGACCCAACTACCTCTCCTCAACCTAAATGTTTGCCAATATTTTCAACCTTGTCACCCTCTTCAAAACTACTGCCATCACTTGCATCCTTAAGAAGCCTACCCTCGATTCTTCTTGAACTACCACGCCATGTCCTACCGCCCACCGTCTCTCTGAAGATCCTCGAACTTCAAGCCCACCTCTCCAACAATTCCAAAATGTTTGGGGATTTCTTAGCCAACAGGATGGTACTGGAGGATTGGAGAACAGCAAATATAGTTGACCTTATTTAACTTCAAATCTACTTCTCCAACAACTCGATTTTCAAAGCTCCCTATCCAAATCGGTACTGAATTGTGACCCATCCAATCTTCAATGGCTGCCCATTGCCCAGCAGATTGACTTCAAGGCCTCCTCTTCAAATGTATCCACAACCTCATTCCACTCCCTTCAGTGAATTTCTTGAGTACTGCTGCCTAACATGCACCCTCCACTCGTGTGACTCCAGACAACTTTTGGTTTCCCCTCACAACTATTGTTGCAGAGCTTCAGCTAACATGTTCCTGCACTCAAACTGCCTTCCTTAACTTTGTGACCCTACTATCTGTGTCCCTTTGCCCGAACTATGTGCTTTAACTCGGACATCAGAGCGTGCATCCTACATCATTTTTAACACCTTATGGCCACACAGCATCAGATTACCAATTTTAACAGCGATTATTACAGCACATTTATATCATGCAAAACATGCCCACCAGCTCAAACTTGGTGCTTAGTAACCTTGCACACACAGAGAAAACATTCATGCTACTTCCTGGGCTACATTTAAACACAGGTACCAGAGATCAGCAGGCAGTATCCTAATGCACTGCACCACAGATTCCTCGTCAAACTCACTAGGACTTTCTGTAAATGCACAACTTAAACAGAAAGGTTCTATCTTGGACCAATAAGTAGAAAATACCAGAGTCACACATTTCATATTGGAGTGGACAAATAAATTGGGTTAAAGAAAGAAAGACTTGCATTTCTATAGCGCCTTTCATGACCACCAGATTTCCCAAAGTGCTTTACAGCCAATGATGTACTTTTGAAGTGTAGTTACTGTTGTAATGTAGGAAACACAGCAGCCAATTTGCACACAGCAAGCTCCCACAAACAGCAATGTGAGAATGACCAGATCATCTGTTTTAGTGATGTTGATTGAGGAATAAATATTGGTCAGGGATTAACTCCCCTGCTCTTCTTTGAAATAGTGCCATGGGATCTTTTACGTCCACCTGAGAGAGCAGACAAGGCCTCGGTTTAACTCTCATCCGACAGTGCAGCACTCGCTCAGTACTGCACTGGAGTGTTAGCCTGGAATTTTTGTGCTCAAGTCTCTGGAGCAGGATTGAACCCACAACCTTCTGACTCAGAGGCGAGGGTGCTACCAACTGAGCTACAGCTGACACAGTCACAAATGGCAAAAAGTGGTAAGAATTCCTAATCATTTTACATCCGAGTATTGTACTTTACTCATATGCACACAGTTGTAAATTGGTGACCCAAACCATGAATCCATTCTTTGGCACCACAATCAAAAATAAAATTTTCAACTTTTGATTGGATTTTGTTCTTCTGTTCTGCCACATGCTTTGAGCATAAAAAGCAAACCCTGCATCATTGAAACAGTGCTATGAAACAAAGCTTTGTCTCTACAAAAAAAGGGAAAAGCATAGGGAAAAATACAATATAAGTGCCAGAAAAACAAAAACAGTGCAATGCGGTTTCTCAAAAGCAGACTTTTGGAAAATTGGCATATTTTGGTAAATAGTTTTTTTTGTTTAAATGGAGGCTCAATGCAATTTTAAGGGACATTGATTTTTTTTTGCAACTAAGCATAATGCTCACAAAACCATTCATGCTCCATTTATGTAATTCAGTGACTTCTTACTTACTACTTTAAACTTGGCTTTACCTTCGAGTTTTCGAGCCAGTTCCCTTGTAAACACGATATTGGCTAGTTTGCTCTGTGCATAGGCTTTCGTGGAATTGTAGCGCTTCTCACTATTTAAGTCATCAAAGTTAATGGTTCCTATTTTGTGTGCCGCAGAGGAGACATTGATGATACGAGCAGGACTAGACCGTTTTATCAAATCAATCATTAAATAGGTTAATAAAAAGTGACCTGAAAAAAATGCAAACATTCATACAGTTTCACTATTTTAAATGAACTTGGGAAGCGGATATGCGAACTCCTCACAACCTCATGTTGCCATTTGGAGCTTCCAGGTTCTCTTTCATCCCTTTCCCCCACAACATACATAGGTTCTTTGCATTGAGAGTCTGGAATACATTATTTTAGGAATGGATACATTTTTTTCCCTCCCCCTCCCAACTTTCTAGTCAGAGGAGCAGTTCATATGATCGCGATTGCTTTAACTCCACTACAGAAACCAAAAGCCTAACAAAAGGTTTTAATAATACTATTCAGGGCTTACGACAACAAAGATGAAACTGGACTAAATCAGATCCTTTGAAAAGGAAATAGATTAAGATCATCCTTAAACACTTTGCTTTTACAAAATGCAGTGTCTACTACTCCTTGGCATGCAGAGGTAATGGCTCGGAATTTGCGGTCCAGATGACGGCGAACTGGCAATGTTCGTCATTGTTCCGCCTTTGAAACTGACCGCAACTTTGGGATTTGGCAAATCCTAAACTGGCGGTCTCTCATCCACTGCTCCAACACCGGCTGCGCTTTGTATGCCCCCCCACCCCCAACCGCATAGAGCCGGCAATCAGTGTAATCATTGAAATCAGGGAAACTGACGAAAACGCTGTTAAATTCCCTACTAAAAAATTAGACCCAAAAGGATTAGGTGCAACTGGGATTTGAACAGCTTATTGACAGCTAAACAAAGGTTATGGGCTTCAAAAAACTAATTTTTACTTGTGTAGTGTGAATTTTATCAATTTAATAAAAATTAAAATATTTAAGAAACTTTAAATATAATTTTTTTTTAAAGTTTGTTCATCTTTATTTCAGGTTTGCCTTTTCCCCCCATGTGAGGGCACTAATCTTTGTTGTGCCCTCTCTAACGTATTTTAAAAGTTAGAATTTTAAGAGCTTACTCCTTGTTTGCTGTCTGTGAGAATTCTGCATTTTGATTGGCTGCTAAGACATCTTGTTGACATCACAGCAGCTCGCACTAGGGGATTCCCACTATACTCCGTTGATTTGAATTGAACGTCGGAAAACCTGAACTTTGACATAGAGTTTGAGATCTTTGTGCAAAGCTTACTTCTGAGCCAGCGGCAAACGCCTTTGCTTCACCGCTGACCATAAATTCCGGGCCAATAACTACAATGGCACCCATAAAACTGCAAATCCAAATTTGCACTCCTATGAAGGAGATTTAAAAATGGAAATAATTACAAGGAAGCCAAAGTTTACAATAAAGACATCTGAAAACTAATTTATTTGATGTATCAGAGAACTTTAGAAAATCAGTATGATTTTCTATACTTAAACTCACCTAAATGATTGACCCCAAATTGCAGCTCAAACTCATCTACTGTTTTGGAATAAGGGCACATCATGACTCCAGCATTGTTGATCAGAATGTTAACATGCTGCTGTTCTGAGGGAGACACACAACAGAGAAAATCTAGTCAGAATCCACTGTAATATCTTGCAGAATTTAACATTAATCCATTGATTATTGTAATGGAAAACTTTACTCAATGTTGCTTATTTTAAAATCTTGTTACCCCCTTTTTAAAAATAAAATGCACTCTTGTCGTAAAAACCATTTTTGATCCAACTCAAAAGCATGTACGTGAAAAAAATGCAATGTGAAATTATAATTTCTAAACTGTCCTAAATAATGCTGGTAATGTATTGTACACCCATACACAATTAACTAGAAATGATTCTATTTGGTCTGAAGTGTGTTTTGAAAGTTACTCTGTGGTTTAGAGGGGCTACCTATTGCTTGTGTGACAATTGCTTGCAGAGGAGTATAGTCAAGTCAGAATTGATGCATAGGAGTTGTTAATAATGGGCAATGCTATTGAATAAAGTCAAGACCTTACTACACACTCTTGATTACTCAGCCTTCCCAGGAGTATGAGTGCCAAAACTGAGTAACATCAAAGACTGAAAGCGATTTCTTTTCCAGCCATGTTGGTAATGCATTTTACAAATATATATACTTAACTAATGAAGAGATTCTAGTTGGTCGAGAGTGTGTTTTGCGAACAGTATGACACATAAACCTACCTCACTAAAGTCTAAATAAATCCCAGTCAACAATCTGAAATAGGATTTAATGAATGGCCACCTTCTTCCTGTGATTTCTATAGCCCCTATGGTCACTATCAAGCAGAGGCCAGAGCACTGTGGGGGGGGGGGGGGGGTGGGGGGCAGTGTCGGCTCCACCGCCAGGCAGAACCTGCTGGTAGCTGGATCCTGGGCCAGAGGAGGCCCAGCAGGTAAGTTTTAAATTGATTTTTCAGATTTTCTTGTTGGCCAGGAGGGGCAGGAGTGCTCCATCAGGCCACACAAGGAAGCCTATGCCTGCCTTGAAGTGGGCTACCCACCCCCCGATTGATTACACCTGCCCAGTTACCCACCCCGCCACCCACCCCATGGTTGTCAAAGCCCCGAACCTCACTATCTGCCAGTGATCTGACATTCGCTTATGCTACCGCCCGCCGGCCAGGTTGCCGATCTGGCCAGTTGTTAGGTGGGAGACTGCAGCATTTTATTTAAATGAGGCCCTGTCATTGAGATCCACAGGGCCTCCACATCCCTGGCTACAGCCAATTGCGGCCTTGCCCACACCCTCCCTGCAAATCCCGAGGCCTGTGATTCTACGAGGATGGCATCCCATTCGTAATGCTACAAACTATTCTATTCACTCTTCTAATTGTGCAGGTTTGCGACCTGCTCTTTTTGGGGGGATTTTCACAAAACAGCACACCAAAATAAAACGAGAATGTGTTACAGTTCGAAACAAAGAACAGCATACCATCATTGATCTTTGCAGCAAACTCCCGAATAGAGCTGGTGTCAGCTAAATCCAACTTCTTCACCATTATATTAGGATTTCCAGATTCCTCTATTATTTGTTTAGCTGCAACATCACCTTTTTCGGTGTCTCTGCATGCCATGATAATATGGGCTCCTATGTGCACAAGAACATATAGTACAAGGGTAAGAATTTTTTTAAAAACATGGCCACTGAACTTGTGCTCAAGACCCCCACAGCTATCATCATCTTCATGCCGAGGTGAAAAATCTGTATTCTCGTTTGATTCAAAATGTATTTTATTCAAAAGGTAAACAAGTACAACAAAACAATTACAAGTCCAAATTAAAAAAAGCAGAATAAGATCCTACCTTTAATGGACTCGATTGTAACTCTCTTCATCTAGCAGAAACCAGGCCTACTAATATTTATGCTCTGGCCCCCAAAGCTACAGGACTTTCTGACCGGCAGAAAAAGGGCTGGAACTCACTGTACTCGGGTCCAGCTTCAAATTTCTACCCCTACACCCCCCAAACAGAGGAATTTGGGGGCTCTTGTTCCTAATTTTTGAAGCTACACATGGATTCAGACAAATATAAAAGCCAGGCAAATGAGTGTAAGAAACTTATCTGAAAAGCTAAAAGATGGGACTTCATCTCCACAAGGACTGTGCAATGGTCACTGCTACCCGTACTATCATGGACAGATGCATCTGCGACAGGTAGATTGGGGAGGATGAGGTTAAGTAGGTTTTTCCCCTCATGTTGATTCTCTCACCACCTGCCGCTGGCCCAGTCTGGCATCTATATCCTTCAGAACTCGGCCAGTAGTGGTGCTACCGAGCCACTCTTGGTGATGGACATTGAAGTCCCCCCAGAGTACATTCTGTGCCCTTGATACTCTCAGTGCTTCTTCCAAGTGGTGTTCAACATGGAGGAGTACTGATTCATCAGCTGAGGGAGGGCAGTAGGTGGTAATCAGCAGGAGGTTTCCTTGCCCGTGCTTGACCTGAAGCCATGAGACTTCATGGGGTCCGGAGTCAACTTGGAAGACTCCCAGAGCCGCTCCCTCCTGACTGTATACCACTGTGCCGCCACCCCTGGTGTGTCTGTCCTTCCGATGGGACACGACATGTGATGGTGATGGTGATGGAGGAGTCGGACATTGGCTGAAAGGTAGGATTCTGGGAATATGAATGACTATGTCAGGCTGTTGCTTGACTAGTCTGTGGGACAGCTCTCCCAATTTTGGCATAAGTCCCCAGATGTTAGTGAGGAGGACTTTGCAGGGTCGACTTGGCTGGGTGTGCCATTGTCATGTCCGAAACCGGCGCAGAGGTCAATGCCGGGTGGTCTGTCTCGCTTTATTCTTTTTTTTTTGTAGCAGTTGTGTACAACTGGAGTGGCTTGCTAGGCCATTTCAGAGGGCAGTTAAGAGTCAACCACATTGCTGCAGGTCTGGAGTCACATAGGCCAGACCAGGTAAGGACAGCAGATTTTCTTCCCTGAATGAAATCAGTATTTGTAGGGAAATGGTGTTAGGGAAATTGATGGGATTGAAGGCCGATAAATCCCCGGGGCCGGATAATCTATATCCTAGGGTACTTAAGGAAGTGGCCCTAGAAATAGTAGAGGCATTGCTGGTCACCTTCCAAAATTCTATAGACTCTGGAACAGTTCCCATGGATTGGAGGGTAGCTAATGTAACCCCACTATTTAAAAAAGGTGGTAGAGAGAAAATGGGGAATTATAGACCGGTAAGCCTGACATCGGTAGTGGGGAAAATGCTAGAGTCCATTATAAAAGATGTAATAGCAGAGCACTTGGAAAACAGTGACAGGATCGGACAAAGTCAACATGGATTTGCAAAAGGTAAATCATGCTTGACCAATCTACTGGAATTTTTTGAGGATGCAACTGGTAGAATAGATAAGAGAGAACCAGTGGATGTGGTGTATTTGGACTTTCAGAAGGCTTTTGATAAGGTCCCGCATAAGAGATTAGCGTGTAAAGTTAAAGCACATGGGATTGGGGGCAAGGTACTGACTTGGATAGAGAACTGGTTGGCAGACAGGAAGCAAAGAGTTGGAATAAATGGGTCTTTTTCCGAGTGGCAGGCAGTGACTAGTGGGGTACTGCAGGGATCGGTGCTAGGACCCCAGTTATTCACAATATATATTAAATGATCTAGACAAGGGAACTAGATGTAATATCTCCAAGTTTGCAGACGACACAAAGCTGGGTGGGCGTGTATGCTGTGAGGAGGATGCAGAGAAACTCCAGTATGATTTGGACAGGTTGTTGATTAGGAGATGCATTATAATGTGGATAAATGCGAGGTTATCCACTTTGGTGGCAAAAAGAGGAAGGCAGATTATTATCTGAACGGCAATAGATTGGGAAAAGGGGATGTGCAACGAGACTTGGGTGTCCTTGTGCACCAGTCGCTGAAGGTAAGCATGCAGGTGCAGCAGGCGGTTAAGAAGGCAAATGGTATGTTGGCCTTCATAGTGAGAGGATTTGAGTACAGGAGCAAAGATGTCCTGCTGCAGTTGTACAGGGCCTTGGTGAGATCACACCTTGAGTATTGTGTGCAGTTTTGGTTGCCTTATCTGAGGAAGGATGTTCTTGTCATGGAGAGAGTGCAGCGAAGATTCACCAGATTGATACCTGGGATGGCAGGAATGAATTATGAGGAGCGATTGGGTCGATTGGGCTTGTATTCGCTAGAATTTAGAAGAATGAGAGGGGATCTCATTGAAATTTATAAAATTCTAACAGGACTAGACAGACTAGATGCAGGATGTTCCCAATGGCGGGGGAGTCCAGATCCAGGGGTCACAGTCTAAGGATAAGGGGTAAGCCATTTAGGACTGAGATGCAGGAGGAATTTCTTCACCCAGAGAGTGGTGAACCTGTGGAATTCTCTACCACAGAAGGCAGTTGAGGCCAATTCATTAAATATATTCAAGAAGGAGTTAGATATATTTCTTAAGGCTAAAGGGATCAAGGGATATGGGGAGAAAGCAGGGACAGGGTACTGAATTTTGATGATCAGCCATGATCTCATTAAATGGCGGAACAGGCTCGAGGGGCCGAATGGCCTACTCCTGCTCCTATCTTATGTCTATGTTTCTATGTAAAGGACATTAGTGAACCTGATGGGTTTTTAATGATAAATCCAATAGTTTCATGGTCACCATTACAGATACTAGCTTTTTTTTAAATTCCAGATTTAATTAATTGAATTAAAATTCCTCAGCTGCTGTGAACTCATGTCTCCAGAGCATTACCAGTCCAGTAACATAACCATTATGCTACCGTTCCCCCTAATTTTGGCCCATTAAGAGTTAAGTCTATTTAGTTTACACCCTATTTCTGTCACAATTGGGTGTTAGTTTCAACCTTTACTGTAAGCAGTAAAAGCATATGTAACATTATACTTACCTTCCAGTCCTCCAGAAGCCAGGTCATGTTGTGCACCACAATACTACCCACAGAGACAAAGACACAGAAATGACCAGAAGATGAAACATGGGAGAAGAGCTGGCAGGACAGAGAAGACTGAGAAAGGACCAGAAGGTGTGAAGAAAAAAAGAGACAAAAATCATAAAGGTAATAGAGGCATCAAAGACAAAAATTCCTTGGACTCACCATGAACGATGCCTTGGACCTTCACTAGTGCAAAAGTACTGACAAGTAAATCTTGTGCAAGATACATTACACAAATATTTAAAAAGTGAATCAATTAGGATGCGTCAACCACTGATGTATTTCTACTTGTAGAATATTTATTGGATTGGATTATTTGTTCCAGAGTAAATTAGGCAACAATTAATGGTTTACTTGCCAAACTTTACAAGTGCATGAAGCATAATTAAACAAACATTCAAAAATGATCTTTCTTTGCATGCGCAATAGTTTTGAAGGAAAAACAAAATGTTGTATCAAGAGCACTGTTCTGATGAAAGGGCATCGACCTGAAATGTTAACTCGGTTTCTTCCCACAGATGCTGCCTTACCTGCTGAGTGTTTCCAACATTTTCGGTTTTCACTAAAGAGCAGCTGGATACTACCAAGGTGAGCTAATGCTTGATCTTTTAACTACTGTCTGGTTCAAAATTATTCAAATACTTTCCTCAATAGAACAGGGTAGCCCAGATAATTAAAGTTATATAGAGATTATTGTCTTGAAAATATTCGATCAGAAACCTTGGAAAACAGATTAGAAACAAAACACACTCATTTCTAATGATTAATTCAAAAGACTGAGCATTTTAAATTTAAATCCAAGCAAAGATTGGTTTCCTAACAAAGAATTGGATCCAACTGCAATCTACTATTGCAAAACAGTTTAACAAATACCCAATTTTGCATTCATCTTGCAAAATCAATATGGACAACTGGTCTGGCTGTTACCATGGCATCCAATTAATTTATCGGATGGTGAAATTCAAGCAACACATTACCAGTCTAGTTTATAAAATGTAGAGTCTGTTCCTTTTATCATGGAATTTGAAGGTTGGGATGACATAAAAGAAGCACTGTGTTTTTTCTTCTATAACCTCTTAGTTACCAGTTCAGTGCAGTGGGCTGTATATTGTGCCATAGTCACTGGAGGTTAAAAAAAATCTATGAGCTCAAAGACCTCAGAGAGAGACCATCTTTATGAAGAAGTGTTTGACTAACCTTCTCTCATTTGGAGACTGAAGAGAGGTACAAGAGATGGGTATCAATTTTTTATTTTATATTATTTATATGTACATAAATCACATACATAAACACAGGCACACTAAAAAAAAGACATATATTCTTAAAAAGAAATTCATCTATCAGTCTGAAATGTCTCATAAGCTTTCAAAGATGTATACTTCAGCTCAGATATTTATAAAGAGAGAGCTTACATTTATATAGCACCTTTCATGACTTCAGGACATCCCAAGATGCTTTACAGCCAATGAAGTAGAAGTGTAGTCACTGTTATAATTTAGGGCAATAGGGCAATTTGCACACAGCAAGGTCCCACAAACAGCAATGAGATAATAACCAGATAATCTGTTTTTTGTGATGATGGTTGCGAGATAAATATTGGCTAGAACACTGGGAAAACTCCCCTGCTTTTCTTCGAATAGTGCCATGGATTCTTTTACGTGCGCCCGAGAGGGCACGCGGGACTTCGGTTTAGCAGCTCATCCGAAAGATGGCACCTCTGGCAGTGCAGCACTCCTTCACTCCCTCAGTCTTCTCCTGAAGTGTCAACCTGGATGATGTGCTCAAATCTCATGAAACTTGAACCCATGGCCTTCTAACTCAAGAGGTAAAAGTGCTACCACTGAGCCAAGGCTGATACTTATAAGTTTGCCCTAAAATTTCTAAGACAGGTGCTTTTTGTCTGAACTACTCTCCGGGGTGGGACTGGCAGGCTGATAATGTGCTACAGCACTACAACACAAAAAGACAGTGGTTCTCAACCTTTCTTCACAGTATTGGAGGTTAATACTGCAACCTGCAATGGCTTAATTTGTGCAACATAATCCTAACCATACACCATAATAATAACCTGGAGATTTACAAGCTACAAATAAAACATCCTAATTTTATATATTAAAAAGAATGCAGGAAGATCATGTCAGACAACATGGGTTAAAACACCATCCTGACTTGGAAATATATCGCCGTTCCTTCATCGGCACTGGGTCAAAATCCTGGAACTCCCTCCCTAACAGCACTGTGGGAGTACCTTCACCACACGGACTACAGCAGCTCAAGAAGGTGGCTCACCACCAGCTTCTCAAGAGCAATTAGGGATGGGCAATAAATGCTGACTTTGCCAGTGAAGCCCACATCACGGAACGAATAAAAAAAATACAAATTGTTACAGCAAGGAGAGATGGGGCTCGATTTTGCCATTGGTGCGGGCTGGGGGCGTGTCAGCCGCTTTTCGTGTTAGCCACCTGACTCCAATTTGAAGTGGGAAAAATATGCGATTTACCCCTAATTGGGCAATTGAGTTCCAGCGTGTGGGAACCCCTGGCCCACTTAGTCTTTCCATCCTGAAAGTCACCTCCGATGATGTCATCAGTGCTGCTGGATTTAAGACCTGCAAGCAGCCTTGCTTCTTCTGTAGACTGCAAACCTTATGCCCTTTGCTGTGATAGATTCCTCCAGCCAATATGTCCAGCAGTAGGCCAAAGTCTGCACCAAGGTTCGATGACATCGCCCTGCAAGCTCTGGTGGAGGGAGCAAGAGCAAATAAAGAGGTGCTCTTCCCTTCCTCAGGGAGGAAGAAGCCTCCCCAGCAGACAAAAGCTGTGTGGCTGCAAGTGGCCCAGGAGGTCAACTCTTTGTCTATGTGCCGCAGAACCTGGCTGCAGTGCAGGAAGAGGTTTCATGACCTTCTGCGCACTGGAAAAGTGAGTATGACTTTCCCATCACCCTCAATCTGATCCCCATTGCCTCTCCTCACCAGCACACAGCTTTGACAACCTCTTCCTCCACATCCTACTTGACACGGACATCCCTGCACCCTTACCCATTCCCTCTCTCTATGGTCACATTCACCTAACTGTATTGATTTGTATGTGGGTTCAATGACGACACATTTATGAAAGAGAATGTCTTTTAATCTAAATTATGTTCAACTCTGTTAACAGCATTACAGGAGACACCATCTTAGAGATCCATCTAAAACAAAACTAAAACTAAACTCTGCCTCTCTCACATGCCCTCTGCTGGTAAGGCATAAATAATCAAACAGGCAAATATGCTGGTAAGGCATCATAATCAAACAGGCAAATACCATCACTATTTGCTGATATCATTACATCTCCCTTTCTTAAAACAAAAGTATTTTACTTTTATCTAACATGTTTTCTTTGTATTACTCTGCATTTTAACTGTAACACTTAATGAACTTATATTATTATCAAGGTTTTTTAACCTTGTTTTGTGTGTTCACATGAAATATGCTAATACTCTATAACTTGAAGAGAGAATAAGATAACATTACTTCCTTCTATAACAATAGTCCTTAAACTTGCTCAATGAGTCTCTCAGGAGGCTTCACGCGTCTTGAGGATTTTCTGATTGATTGTCCTTGAATCTGAGTTGTTGCCTCAGGTGATGATTTCTCAGCTGTGTGATCAGGTTGTTCAACAGTATCAGTCTTTTGACCTGCTGTGTGATCAAGTTGTTCAACAGTATCAGTCTTTTGACTTGCTGTGGCTGGTCCCATGAGAAGATCTCGACGATTTCTTCGCAGAACAGCACCCTCATCTGTCTGAATGGTGTATGATCTTGGTTGAACTTCACTCAGGACAGTTCCCTTCTGAGTCCATATGTTTGTTTTGTCTTTGAACCTTACTTGGTCACCAGTGTGGAGTTCAGGTAGGTTTTGTGTTCCTCTGTCATAGTAGTACTTTTGCTTTTCTTTCTGTTGTTCTTTGAACTTCCACACTTTCTCCCCCTCTTTTGTTTTCAGGAGGTTCTCCGGGATGGGTAGGTTTGACCTTAGCAGACGTCCCATAAGGGGTTGGGCTGGTGACATACCACACTCGAGCGGCGTTGTGCGGTATACAATCATGCTCTGGTAGAAGTCAGTTCCACTGTCTCTTGCCTTGTACATCAGTCTTTTCACTGTCTGGACTGATTTTTCCACTAGTCCATTGGACTGTGGAAAGTGAGGACTTGACGTTGTGTGGACAAAGTCCCACTCTTTGGCAAAGTGTCGGAAACTTGCATTGTAAAACTGGGGTCCGTTGTCTGTGAAGACCTCGCTTGCCACGCCATGTCTGGAGAATATGGCTTTCATACATGTTATCACAGCATCTGCAGTGGTGGTGTACAGTCTACAAACCTCTGGATACAGGGAGTAATTGTGGTGTATGTGCCTTTAAGAGAAATTATGGTGTATGTGCCTTTAAGAGCTCCAAGTGTGCGTAATGCCGGTAATTGCCACTTGGGCTATATAAGCTTGTGTATTGTGTATATCCTTTAGAAACCCCCCCCCCAGACTTGCTTAGTAAATACCTATGAACCAACTCCTGTCTTCAGTGTCTTTATCTACACACGGACACTACAGTGGCGACGAAGTGGAAACGGACTTACCTGCAGTTCGGCAGCACCTCAAGGACATCGATTCCTCCAGCGTCCAGAAGACTCAAGGAAGTAAGAGAAACTGTGGTTTCACCAGCTGGCCAAGCTGGTGACAGGTACTGCGCTAATCCTTCCTGGGCGTCAGGCTGGAGCTCCAGCGGCGGGCTCTACAGCTGAGACAGGCAGCGAAATCGGAGGCAAGCAATAACGGACTGGGAGGGTGCACTCGAGAGACGGCCGGCACGGCAAGCAGGTCAGCGTTTAGACCTCCGTCGGGAACGAGTCTCCAACAGTGAATAAACGGAAACCACAGTAAAACAGCGTTGTTATCGGTAGCAGCGGCGGGAAAGCGCGGGAAATGCCATATCGTTGCTACAGAAAAAAAAAGCGCGGGAAGCGCCGTATCTTTTCTGAAATGCCTAAATCTGGTAATATTGAGGCTTTTGATGGTGAAATAGAAGATTGGACCACATACGTGGAAAGAGTAGAGGTTTATTGCACTGCAAATGGAATAACAGATGAAAAAAAAGCTTCAGTACTTCTGAACTTAATGGGCGCGAAGACATACGGGCTGTTACGAAATTTAATCACTCCAGCCAAACCAAAGGACAAGACTTTTAAAGAAATTGTTGATATCCTGCAGGAGCATTTAAACCCAACACCGCTGCTGATAGCGGAACGATTCAAGTTCTTCAAGAGAAATCAACACAAGAATGAAAGTAACGCTGATTACCTAACCGAATTAAGAAAGCTATCAAAGTACTGCCAATTCGGAGCAGGACTATCGGATTATCTTCGAGACAAATTTGTTTGCGGTCTCTTAAGTGAAGGAACACAAAAAAGACTGCTTTCTGAAAAAGATTTAACATTGGACAAAGCTTTCAGTATGGCTGTATCATACGAAGCAGCAGCAAAAGGAGCTGCAGAGATACAACAAGAGACAAAGGACTTCGGCACCCATAAAATGACACAGGAGTTCGGAAGATGTTATCGCTGCGGCAGATCCACCCATAACCAGAGGGACTGCTGGTTCAAGGGCAAAGCATGCAGGCAATGTGGTAAGATTGGACACATTGCACGGGTATGCCAATCTGGACAAAATAAATCCACTGACAGAAAACAAAAAATCAATAAAGAAAAGTACAGGAAGGTACAAATGATGACGGACAATAGCTCCGAAGACCAGAATAGCGATAGCGACTCCGGAAACAAGAGACTAAGCTGTCTCAAATTACATAATGTACTTGCCAAAGAGGATTACCAAACCATTTGGGTTACCCTCACAATAGCAGGGTCCCCAGTTAAAATGGAGCAATATACAGGATCAGCTCTAACCGTAATAAATCGACGAGATTACGAGAGGCTATTTTCGCATATACCTCTAAAAGACACATCCATTATCTTAAAAACATATACGGGGCAGAAAGTCTACCCCAAAGGAAAAATAAGGGTGCCTGTGGTATACAACGGCAAAGAAATACAAAAGTTGTATTTATACATTCTACAAGATGGTGGTCCACCGTTGTTGGGACGTGAATGGATAAGGAAGATACGTTTAGACTGGCACTCCATTCAGGCACTGACGGTGACCAGTAAGGCAAAAAACAATGATGACATCATACCTGAACGATTAAAAGACATCTTGGCCAACGCCAAAGAAGTGTTTCAAGAGAAACTAGGAACCTTGAAAGGCATCACCGCCTCAATAAAAGTGGAAGATACAGCAATTCCAAAATTTTTTAAGGCAAGACCGGTGCCATACGCAATACGTCCAGCAGTCGAGGCAGAGCTGAAGAATTTGGAAAAGGCAGGCGTATTATCCAAAATAGATTGGAGCGAATGGGCAACACCCATCGTTCCAGTCATGAAAAAAACATTGAAAAATAACTCTGAGGAACAGAAAAAAATTCGCATCTGTGGGGACTTTAAGGTGACTGTAAACCCGGTCCTTCACACGGTACAGTATCCTCTTCCGAGGATAGAAGATATTTTCGCCTCACTATCCGGAGGGAAACGTTTCACAAAAATTGACTTGGCACAGGCATATCTACAGATGGAGGTTGAGGAGACCTCTAAAAAGTATCTCACAATAAACACACACAAAAGCCTGTACCAGTACAATCGACTGGTTTTTGGAATAGCATCAGCTCCAGCTATCTGGCAAAGAGCTATGGAGCAAGTCCTGCAAGGGATTCCGGGGACTCAATGCTACCTAGACGACATCCTTATAACAGGAGAAAACGACAACGAGCACCTTGCCAATTTGGAGCAGGTGCTCACTAGGCTGAAAGAACGGGGCCTATGAGCAAATCGCCCCAAGTGCGAATTTTTCCAAAATCAGATATCATATTGTGGCCACATAATTAATAAGGAAGGGTTGCATAAGTCACCTGAAAAAATTGAAGCAGTTATAAAAGCCCCAGCACCTGAAAATGTTTAACAATTGAGGTCATTCCTGGGATTAATAAATTACTATCATAAATTTTTACCGAACTTATCAACTATTCTACACCCTCTTAATGATCTTCTACAGACAGGAGTGATTTGGAAATGGAACGAAGACTGTAAACGTGCCTTCCATAAATGTAAAGACTTAATCACATCCGAGAAAATTTTGGCTCATTACAACCCATCACTACCAATCAGGCTGGCGTGCGATGCATCCCCTTACGGCATAGGAGCGGTATTGTCCCATAGATTCCCTGATGGCTCGGAACGGCCGATAGCTTTTGCGTCACGCTCATTGAACTCAGCTGAGCGTAACTATGCCCAGATAGACAGGGAAGCACTCAGCCTGGTATGGGGAGTAAAGAAATTCAACCATTACCTACACGGACAAAAATTTACCTTGCTGACTGACCATCAACCCCTCATCTCCATATTCAACCCTAAAAAAGGTGTCCCCATTATGACGGCACAAAGACGACAGAGGTGGTCCCTTTTTCTAGGGGCACACCAATACAACATTGAATACAAAGGGTCAAAACAGCATGGGAATGCTGACGGTTTATCACGCCTACCGTTGCCAACGATAGAAGAGGCACCTACAGTAGACCCAGCAGAGATATTCCACTCTACCATAGTGGAATGTCTACCGGTGACAAATTCTGCCATTGAAAGGGAGACAAGAAATGACCCTACTCTCTCACGGGTCTACGATTTAACAGTGAAGGGATGGCCAGCACATGGCGAACCACTGTTGCCAGCATTCTCGCAAAGAAGAGAACAGCTGTCAGTGTGCCGAGGAACCTTGATGTGTGGATCCAGAGTGGTGATTCCACCCAAACTCCAGGATAAAGTGCTAAAGGAGCTTCACGAGGGGCATCTGGGTGGAGTGAAAATGAAGAACCTAGCTAGGGCGTTTGTATGGTGGCCAGGTATCGATGGAGACATCGAAGACATGACCAAGAGCAGCCTAGGATGCCAGAAGGTCCAAAATGCTCCGCCACAGGCCCCTCTACATCCATGGGAGTGACCCTCATCTCCCTGGCAAAGGGTGCACATCGACTTTGCTGGTCCATTTATGGACTCAATGTTCTTAATCGCAGTTGATGCACACTCCAAGTGGCCGGAGGTAATAAAGATGTCCTCCACCACCACGGAAAAAACCATCACAGTATTAAGGACCATATTTGCCAGGAATGGGCTGCCGGAGCAGATATGTTCTGATAATGGACCGCAATTTGTGTCCGAAGAATTCAGAAAGTTCTTAAAGAACAATGGGGTAAAGCACTACACGTCCGCCCCATACCATCCCGCCACCAATGGATTGGCTGAAAGGTTTGTCCAGACCTTCAAGAAGGCCATAAAGGCCATGGGTAATGAAGACATAAAACTTCAGCACAAGGTGGATAACTTCTTATTTGCATATAGGAATGCAACGCATATGGTTACTAACCAAACTCCCACCATGATGTTCTACAATAGAAACCTAAGATGCCGGCTGGATTTGGTTAAGCCCAACATCCGAAGGGACGTGGAGAACCGGCAGTTTCAGGGCATGAATGAAAGGCCAACTAGGGCCTTCCAGATAGGCCAACCGGTTTTGGCCCGGGACTACCGTACCGAGAAATGGCAGCCTGGAACTATCTGCACACGATTAGGACCACTGATGTATACCGTGGACATCGGAGACAGCATAATAAGGCGCCATGCTGACCAAATCATCAAGTCATCCGAAAAGGGACAACCTACACCACCACTCTATACATCTAACGATGAAGTAGAGATACCCATATCTACCTCCGATCCGGTGATACTGGAGCCCGATGAACCCGACACTGGCCTTCAAGCCGAATCAACCTTGCCAGAAGAACCTACTACACCACCGAGGCGTTATCCGGACCGAGTCAGGAAGCCTCCTGAGAGGCTAACTTATAATTAATTAATACAGCAATGTATATTATTTTGCATATAACATGTAATTAATAATTACTTAAAATATGATGTACTAGTTAGCTAGAAGGGGAGGAATTGTGGTGTATGTGCCTTTAAGAGCCCCAGGTGTGCGTAATGCCGGTAATTGCCACTTGGGCTATATAAGCCTGTGTATTGTGTATATCCTTTAGAAACCCCCCCCAGACTTGCTTAGTAAATACCTATGAACCAACTCCTGTCTTCAGTGTCTTTATCTACACACGGACACTACAGTAATAGTCTGTGACTACAAGATAGTCCTTCCCTTGACATACGAATAGGTCAGCGCCTACCTTCTGGTAAGGTCTGTCTGGTGCTGGGTGTGGCTTTAGTGGTTCTACCGGATTGCTTGCTCGATATTTCAGGCATATTGTGCAGTTTGACACCTCATTTGTCACATCTTGGTTGATTCGTGGCCAGTACATCACCTCTCATGCTCTTTTCTTACACTTTTCGATTCCCAGATGTCCTCCATGGATCCTTTTTAGCATCTTTTTTCTCAGACTCTTTGGGATAACTATTTTACTTCCTTTGTAGATGATGTCTTCGACCACTGATAGTTCCGCCCTGCAGTTCCAGTACTCTGCCATGTCAGGTGAGCAGTCTTACTTCATGTTGGGCCATCCATCCAAGATGCTTTTCCTCAGTCGTCTCATTGTTTCATCTTTGTTTGTCTCAGTCTTTATGAGCTCCATTTTTGCATCTGCTATGGGCAGTGCACTTGTGATCATGTCCACGTAGGCGTTCACTTTTTCATCCATTTTGGTGTTTGCGGGCTCACTTGGGTCAACAGCTCTGGACAACGTGTCTGCTGTATACATCAGCTTACCTGGTGTGTACGCAACATTCAGCGTATAGCGTTGCAGCCTGATCATCATTCTTTGTATTCTAAGCGGACAGCTATTTAGTGGCTTTTGGAACAATGCAATCAAGGGCTTATGGTCAGTCTCTACACTGATTGCTTGTCCTGACACAAACTGGTGAAATCTTTCACAGGCGTATGTGATGCTGAGCAGCTCCTTTTCTATTTGAGCATATCGCGTCTCCGCGTCTGTCATTGAGCGCGATGCATATGCAATAGGTTGCCAGTAGTCATATTTTTGCAGAAGAACGGCACCGAGCCCACTCTGTGATGCATCTGATGATATCTTGATGGGTCTCGCTGGGTCATAAAACCTCAGAACTGGTTCCTCTGTGAGCAGTTTCTTTAGATCGCTCCATGACTTCTTATGCTCATGATTCCATTCCCATTCTATGTTCTTTTCAGTTAGTCGTCTCAGTGGCGCCATCTTTTCTGAGAGGTTGGATATGAATTTACCCATGTAGTTGATCATTCCATTAAACCTCTGCACGTCCTTTTTGCATTGTGGCTTTGGCATATTCTCAATGGCGGACACCTTTCTGGGATTTGGTCTGATGCCCTCACTGCTAAGGATATCTCCCACGAATGTCAGTTCTGTCACCCCGAGCTGGCATTTCTCTCTATTCAGCTTCAGGTTTGTTTTCCTTGTTGCTTCCAGCACTTTTTTCAGTCTCTCGTCATGCTCAGTTCTCGTGGTTCCCCATACTATGATGTCATCCATTGATGTATCAACTCCCTCCAGGTGCTCATAGATCATATGGATAGTTTTGTGATACACTTCAGGAGCTGAGGCAATGCCAAATGGTAACCTTAGGAATCTGTATCTGCCAAATGGACTGTTGAACGTGCACAGTTTTGAACTTGCCTCGTCCAGTTTCATCTGCCAAAATCCTGATGATGCATCTAACTTGCTGAAATATTTGGCATTTGCAAAGTGTGAAATGATTTCCTCACATGTAGGAAGCTTGAAGTGCTCTCTCTTTATTGCTCTGTTTAGATCTCTTGGATCCAGGCAAATTCTGAGCTTTCCATTCTTTTTGTCCACAACGACGAGGGAACTCACCCACTCAGTTGGCTCATCTATCTTCTGAATCACGTTCAGGCTTTCCATCCTGTCCAACTCTGCCTTCAGTTGCTTTTGAAGAGCAAACGGAACTTTTCTGCATGGATGTATGACCGTTGGCATACTTTTATCTACTCTGATCGTGTGTTCTCCTGGAAGGCAGCCTAGACCCTTAAATAGGTCGTTGTACTCTTTCATAAGTTCATCATAGACTGTCTCTCCTTCGCTTTCCACAACGAGGACTCTTTACCAGGTTCAGTCTCTCACAGGCTATTAAACCTAGTATGGCCTGCACATCCTTTGGCACCACGATTAATGCTAGCGTGTGCTCTCTGTCCTTGTGTGTCACTTTGATAATGCATCTTCCTTTCACTGGTATATCAGTACCGGAGTATCCTGTCACTTTCACTTTTATTCCATGTATCTTTGGTCTGGGTCTAATTTTCTTAAAATCAGTCTCTGATATCACATTAACTTGTGCTCCAGTATCCAATTTAAATGGAATGTGTATGTCATTCACTTTTAGTGTCAACATCCAGTCTCTTTTTTCTTTTTTGTTTTCAGACACAACATCTACATAGAACTCCTCTATCTCGCTTTCATCTACTGCATGGACCTTGCTTTGTTGCGCTTGGTTCTTACAGCAACGGGCATAATGGTTGTTTTTGTTGCAACTATTGCATGTTTTACCATATGCTGGACACTTTTTTGGTGGATGCTGTGTACTGCATCGACTACATGACTTTCGATTGCCCCTTTCATTTTTGTTCGCTGGCCACGCCTCTTTTTTCACATTGGCGCTCTTTTTGTTAAACGGTTTGTGTCCGTTCTTACTCACTGCATCCACATTGCAGCTACTGTCACTGAACAGCTCCTTTGCCTGCGACTTCACAGTCTCTGTAGCCCTACACAGTGCTATGGCTTTTCCTAGGTCTAGATCTTGCTCTCTTAGCAGTCTTTCCCTTAGACCATTATCTGGAATACGACACACCAGTCTGTCTTTTATCAGCGAGTCTGTCAGTCCCCCAAATTCACATGTTTTGCTTCTGTTTCTCAGTTCAGTCACATACTGATCAATAGTCTCTCCCGTTTTCTGTACACATGTGAAAAATCTGTGCCTCTCAAACATCACGTTACGTTTAGGTATGCAGTAGGCCTCAAACTGTTCCATTATTTTATCTAGCTTCATTTTGTCTCCATCAGCAGCGAATGTGAAGTTATTATACACCTCCAGCGCTTCATCACCCACGACATGTAAGAACACTGACGCTTTCATTTTATCACTTTTCTCGTCAGCTCCGATTGCCGCTATATACAACTCCAAACGTTGTTTGAACCTCCTCCAATTTTCAGCCACATTACCTGTCAACTGAAGCTTCGCCGGTGGGTGTAAACCTTCCATTTTTTCACTTCGTTAGCTATTCTGCAATGGTAAGTAACGATGTTCTCTTTTGGCTTGCTAATATGTGGAGAGCTGATTTAACTTCAGATTTTTCCTCTTCATCTCTTTCAATCACTTCTGACACCATGTATTGATTTGTATTTGGGTTCAATGACGACACATTTATGAAAGAGAATGTCTTTTAATCTAAAGTATGTTCAACTCTGTTAACAGCATTACAGGAGACACCATCTTAGAGATCCATCTAAAACGAAACTAAAACTAAACTCTGCCTCTCTCACATGCCCTCTGCTGGTAAGGCATAAATAATCAAACAGGCAAATATGCTGGTAAGGCATCATAATCAAACAGGCAAATACCATCACTATTTGCTGATATCATTACACTAACTATTCGACGATGCAGCCCTCACACTCCCTATCGCGGTGATGCTATGAAAACAACTTACAACACACAGGGAGGGCCCTTGGTCTTGCCACCTCACTCCATCTTTGTCTCCTTCTAACCTCACCCCATCTTTGTCTCCTTCTAACCATCAATGAGATGTATTCTCTACACTCACTCCTTCATTCTCACTCAAACTCCACTTGTCTCCCTCATTGCAGGAAAAGAGAGCTCACAATAAGAGGGAAAGAGCAAGGACAGGAGGAGGGCCACCCTCAGTAGCCCAGCTCACCCCCTGGGAGGTGGCGGCCCTGGAGATCGTGGGAGTGGAGGAGGATGCCCAAGTGGGGCACGGACAGATGGGTGCATCAGCGCAAGCTGGTGACAGAATAGTTTATCATCTCTCTCATTGACATTGCATGATAATGATTCTGATGCTCTAACAGATTGACTTTTGATCATCTGCAATATTCAATGTGCATGTAACCTTAGCCTCACATCTCGGACTCTTTCCTTTACTCCCCACAGGACCATCAAAAGCCCCCATCCCCACTATCCAGGAAGAACAGCCTGAGCCTCCAGACTCCTCAGAGGAAGCTGCAACCTCTGAGGGCGCAGCGTCAGCAGAATTCAGCGCACCCAGCACCAGTGCAGACACTCACACCTCGGTGGTACCTTCGCGAGATAGTGCAGTGTTGTCACCTGGTGTATCACAGCTCACAAGTGAGCATCAGCAGATGGTGGAGACAGGGACAGCAGTGGAGAGTCCTAGTCGGAGGGCGCAGGACTCTGCCAGCTCGGCTCAGCTGCATACTCTGTAAAGAAAATTATAAAGGCCTGAGCCACAGAAGTCCTACTTTTTGTTTATATAAAATCAGACTGGTCCCTGCCAAGACTGGATGCCATTCCTACTCGCAGTTCCCACACAACAAAAATGTGGAAGATGGTGGTTCAGCCGAGTACCAAACGCTTCACAGTTTATCTGTGAGCAACGTTCAGAATAAAAGTAAAGCTTGCACACAATTCCTATATGTACAGTAGCAGATGTACATCCAGTGACTAATTCTGTATGTACAGTATATATATTCATCAGAACTGAGAAGCCAGTACAAACAGGCAGGGCAAACTGTGCTGTTGAAAGAAGCAGCACTTGAGTGTTTCAGAAATGCATCATCACTTGTTTATCTGTCATCTTCAATCATTGTGGTGGCTGCTAAATGGTGTATATTTCTTGTCCATGAATTATAGATACACTGGCACCTTTCACTTGTAGTGGTTGGTAGTAGCTAAATTTTGCATTAAAACAATACATTCATCCACTCTGTGCAAGCATGAAAAACTGTACATTAGTACACAAATGATAGCTGTATAGTTGAGTCATTAATATCCAAGTGCCTCTCTGTCAGAACACCTCTCCAACACTGTTCAGCTGAAGCAATCTGGATCAACCCATTTTGCCTTATTTTATGTTTAAAGCACATTTATATATCTTTGGACCCCTCCTCATCAACATGTTGCCCTATGGTGACATGATCCGAAGACATGGCGTCAGGTTCCACATCTACACCGAGGACACCTAGTTCTATCACTCCATCAGCTGTCTTGATCCCTCTACTGCCTCTGTTGTCTGGCTGCTTGTCCGACTTCCAGTCGTGAATGAGCCGAAATTTCCTCCAGTTGAGCACTGGGAAAACTGAACCCATTGTTTATGACTCCCGCCATAAACTCCATACCCTTGCCACTGTCTCAGGTTGAACAGACTGTTGTTTGCAAACTTGGCATCCTATTTGACCCCAAGCGGAATTTCCAACTCCATACCCTCTCGACCACAAAGAGCACCTACTTCTACCTCTGTAATATCACCAATCTCCAGCCCGGGTTGAGCCAACCTGCTGCTGAAACAATCATCCATGCCTTTGTCACCTCCGGACTCGACTATTCCAATACTCTCTTGGCTGACCTCCCATCGCTCCCCCTCCATAAACTTCAGCTCATCCAAAACTCTGCTGCCCATATCCTATCCTGCATTAAGGCCTGCTCACCCATCACCACTGTGCTCACTAACCTACCTTGGTGCCCAGTCCCCCAACACCTCAAGTTTAAAATTCTCTTTCTGTGTTCATATCTCCTTCATGGCCCCACCCCTCTCCATCTCTGTAACCTTCTGCAGCCCTCCAACCCTCCAAGAACTCTGTGTTCCTCCAACTCTGGGCTCCTGCATCCATCATTGGCAGTTGCACTTTCAGCCATCTAGGCTCTAAAACTCCCTTCCTAGATCTCTATACCTCTCCAAGTTCCTCACCTCCTTTAAGCGACCCTCCTTAAAACCCACTTCTTTGACCAATCTTTTAGTGATCACTCCCAACATCTCCTACTTCAGCTTGGAATTGATTTTTTGTCTGTTTACACTTCTGTGAAGCCTTGGGACTTTAAAAGGTGCTATATAAACAAAGTTGTTGTTGTTGTATTATGGGTCTGATATTCCAACATAAAATTATACTACTTTACCCTTAGGTGATATTTACACACAATTTATTCATCAAATACAATTATCACAACAAATATGAACTTGTATGTTTTTGTGGTTACAGATACAGTCTTGCAGTTTAAGATATTAAAATGTGAATAAGAAATGCATATTACATGCGATACTGTATAAAAAGTTATTCATTTTAATATCTTACTATTTAAACAAAATGTGCTCAGTGTATCGGAATGAACATTTTGCACCCCTAGGTCAGAAGGCAAGTTAGAAACATAGTGAAACTATTTCTATTCCATCCAACCTCTGAAGGTAGACCCCTTATTGTACCTTTTCCAGGTCGGGACATATTAATTGGGACTTCTAATTTAGTGGGAATTTGTACAGTTTTCCATCTTTTTCCACCTGGTCTGATGTACTTCCCAACATCACTAAATTTATATTTGTCTCGAGGTCACTATTTATGTGCTACATTTAAACTTGAGTCACAAAATCTTTATTACAATCAATAATAAAAAATAACAGTTTGAAAATGCTATATTTAATCCCAGAAAATTCAAGTCATATAACCACTACCACCAGTGAATTTCAAGGCATTTAAACTATAACAAGTTGTTAAGCTACTTGTACCTCTCTTTGCCAGGTCTCTTGCAGTCTCTTTGCCAATTCCAGTATTAGCGCCAGTTATTATTATAGTCTTTCCATCCAGTCTAGCTTCTGACCATTTATTAACTGTTCTGTTGATGAGAAACAAAAGTTCACAGCAACATGTTAATTGTAATTCTGGTTTATGCTAAAGACTGACGTATTATCACAGATATGAAATTTCACTGTGCTTTATTATGCCTCTGTACTTCTAAAACCTCCTCCAGCCCTACAATCCTCCAAGAACTCTGTGTTCCTCCAACTTTGGAAATGAGCTTCCCCCCACTCCCTTCACCCCACTATTGGCAGCCTTGCCTTCAGCCATCCAGGCCCTATGCTCTGGAATTCCCTTCCGAGACCCCTGTCTTTCCATCTCACTCTCCTCCTTTAAGACCCTCCTTAAAACTTACCTCTTTGACCAAGCTTTAGTCACTTTTCTAATATCTCCATCTTTGGCTCGGTGTCAATTGTCATCTTCTGTCCTTGTGAAACACTGTGGGACATTTTCCTACATTAACAAGAACATAAGAAACAGGAGCAGGAGTAGGCTCGAACGCCCCTTGAGCCAGCTCCGCCATTCAATAAACTCATGGCTGAACTTCTACATCAACTCCACTTACCCACCGCCCTATCCCCATAGCTCTTGATTCCCTTAGTGCCCAAAAATCTATCAATCTCAGTCTTGAATATACTCATCGACTGAGCATCCACAGCCCTCTGGGGTAGTTAAAGCCAAAGAATTAAAAGGCGCTATATAAATACAAGTTGTTGTTGTTTACTGAAATCCTCATGATGACAATAATGAGAACTTTTAATACCAAAATTGAGCTTAAACTGGCTTAAAACTTTTGGGCTGGAGAATGGAACTGATCCAATTCCATTCACTTCATTACACGACAGAGATTTTAAAAACTTGAAAATGCTGGAATTCTAAAATAACAGTTTTGATGAAGGGTCGTCACCAGAAATGTTAAAACAGCTATGATTTCCAGTATATTCTCTTTCCAATCATTTCAGATTCAGAATTAAGTTTTACACTCAAGCCTACCTTACCCCTTCAACACCAGGGGGGGCGGGGGCGTGGGAATTTGAAGTGTTAGTGAAATTTTGCACTAGACAAGGGATTTCAGTATTGGAACACTTTTCTAATTTTAAAACCCAGATCAGGCACAACACAGTAAAGTGAAAGACTCCTTACTATGTCTTGACAATGTGTTTTCACTTCAGGAATCCTTAGGAATTATCTGAATCAAGAAGGCAAACTATTTGGACACATGTCCTATATGTCACAAGTTTAACCTGCATCTGAACTTTGCTGTCGATGATAAATAACAAGCATGCACAAAGTGGCATTTGCCTCTTTTCAACATGTGTCCCAAAGACTGATGTTGGCCTCCACCTCCACTGCTAATTGCCAATACAAATCAACAACTGGTAAAATGCCCCTGTATTCTAATGAATGCCTCTGAAATCTACTCTTGGGCCATAAAAAGCCAAATTACCCTATTTGGAGAATTCACCACTATATCAAAAAGTGGTAGCACAAAGCCAAACCAGAGCCCCAACTGAGTCTGCCAACGACACAATATAATTTGCAATACTTTCATAAATGCTTGGAACAGAGATTCCAACTCTATCCCTTATGATGGCATTCAACACACTGTAGATGAAGACCCCGAATAAAATGGGCAGTGGATAACCTTGCCTCGCTCTGCTTTCAAGAGAAATAGGTTCAGCTCCTTATCCATTACACAGATCCGAGAGATGGAATACACATCCTGTTTTTTTTGGCAGGAAGGGAAAGATGATTATTACTATTTGAATGTTGACACTTGAATACATAGGTTTGAAAGGGATAGCCAATAATCTTTATTATGTTTAGATACTTGCGTAATTCAAGAAGTAGACAGGACAGACAGACCAGATCTACCATGTGTTCTTTTATTGTCACTTCTATATCACAATTCTTAAAGCAGTAGAAGTTTAAAAAAGAGAATATTCTGGTTTGTGTGTGTGGGAGAGGGGGGAGGGCACAGATTAGGGAAAGTACTGAGGTATTTACAAACATTTTGTAAAAATATAAGTTAGTTTATAACTTCTGCCAGGGAGCAGAAATTCAAATTGTTAGCAGGGAGAAAACACGTTCTTTTAAACATAATACAGCCTTATTTTTCTAATAAGCTGCAAAAGAAATTATACAGTAAAAGCAATTAAAGTGAAAATGCTTGGCTCCCCACGATTCTGTTGGTAAACAAAGTATCTCGTGTGGTTCTAAGTCATACAAACCAAGGTGGCTGACGAACGGTCATCGACCTGAAACGTTAACTGTGTCTCTCGCCACAGATGTTGCCTGGCCTGCTGAGTATTTCCAGCATTTTGTGTTTTTATTTCAGATTTCCAGCATCACCAGTATTTTGCTTTTGTTTCAGTGAATGATTGTCTGTGTGGAATCAGCAGATCTCAACCAGACTAGGAAAGATATTGAAAGTCATGGCTCCATTGAAAGCTTTGTGCCAAACAGTAGCATTTGGTCAGGTGCTGTTCCCATCCCAGTTACATAAAAGCACCCATTCTGACCCACAGCTTCATTCTTTGATTTGATACAAGATAGAACTAGCTACTTTGAGACTGGAAGCATACACAAAGTTACTTTATTGGAAAGTTCTATGGTGCATTGGATCAAAGGAAAACTGAAAACCAAGAAGGAACTTTGTATATATTAAAAGCTACATTCAAAGAATGAGGAAGTCCACACTTTAGTAGGTAATCTAAAATCCTTCCTCATACTATGAAAATTTTGGAAGGGAGGAACAAAAGATAAACTCTTATGAAGAAAATGTTCAAGCTAGCGTAATGCACGGTCATACCAAAGTGACCGTCATCTTGGATTGTCACATCAGGGCAATAACAACGCTTAGTAAAAAGAAAACACCCAATTTACTTTAATTAGCTCCTTTGCAAACAGTATTGAGAGAAAGCTTTTGCATAGTACCCTATGAAGTGATCATGACACAGCAGAATATGCTTTAACTTTCACCAGTGGTTCTAAGCCAGCAAGGAGGTACATTCTGCACCCAAATTCATTGATTTCTACTTCGTCGTGAATTTAGCTAAAGTTCTGTTCCCATCAATTACCTAGGCAGTGGATCTCTTGTTTTATCTTTGGAAGAAGCCAATACTTAATTCAACAAAGTGGTGCTTCCTTTCAAAGAGAGAAGCACATTGTGCCAGTAAAATCTCACCACTATTGCATCTGGGGATGAATTGATTTGTAATTGTTTGATTTATACACTGAACAAGACAAGATAGATTAACTAGTAAGATATGAAGGATGTAATATTGCCGTTGTCCAAGCAAAGGGGTTAATTATCATTAATCTAACAAGAGTCTAATTTCCTCCCTTAAGTGATTTTAGTATTCAGGCTAAATGGCAGTTCATTTATATACAGAAGCAGATGACATTGACCAAACAAAGGTGGTTCCCTTCTTTGGGTCAAGTGGCCTCCGATAAAAACTATTAACCAGACAGTCTGCTGACTGAAGGCAGTGTACAAGTCTTTCTGACTCTTATTATAGCATGCTAACTTGCTAAGACTCCCACTAACTGATGGCTACAACTTTTAAAAATGTGTATTGAGTGACATCATATCAAAAGGAACCTATGTAACAATAAAGAGTCTATGTAACTAAACTGGCCTTTAATTGCTTGTGGTAAACCACTTTTATCGTTCACTAGCGTTACACTATAGTTATCACTGTTATATCGTTACTCTATGGTTATCACTGTTCACACTGTTGTATCACTATACGAGGTCGCCTCTTGTCACGCTGCTATACCTGGGCTGACCACTGCTGACTCCGCCCATGACTCCACCTACCTGCCCAGGTATAAAGGTAGTCGACTGGCTGGCATTCCTCCTTGTTGTATCCGATCACCCACGAGGGTGGGCTCTGTTATTTAGCCAATAAAAACCTATAGTTACTTTCTTAACTCGTCGCTTTTCATTGGATGAGATGATAGGTATATCATTGCTTAAATGAGATTCTGTTACAGTAAGGTACATAGTATCTGTTTACCCAAGTGAGTTGCCGGAGAAACTGTCTACCTGGAAATAGAAACGGTGTTAATGTCACACGTTTAACCACCAAGAAAGGCACCATAAAACAATACAAGAAGTTACAGTATATGCAAGTTTAGGTTAAATTAAGACAATGGAAGAAAGAAGATGACAAGTTGCCGCAGACACACCCCAGAGGTGGTCCCCCAGAGTCATCAATGTGAAGAGACACTAACCCCAGGGCCCCACAGCCACATGATACAACTGACTAACCCCAGTGTAATTACCAGGGAGAAAGCCACACATAGTCCCCCTACTAATTCCAGCTCACCAAGAGAAGAGCAGCCTAGCCAGGAAGTGAGTGAGCCCTCCAGGGCCGACCAGACACATACCCTGGGATCACACAGCCAGATACAACTAAAGGATAAATTTAATCAGTTAGAGACAGAGATGGTTAAACTTAGAGAGGAGGTCCTTAAGCTGAAACACAAACAAAAAGCAAGAGAGGGAGAGATACAGGAGAGAGGTGAATCTACTTGGGAATCAGGTGAAAGAGCTGCAGGAAAACAAAGAGAGCCATAGAGGAGAGATAGCACCATTAGGCCAGCAGCCAGAGGCTAGAGATAAGACAATACAGAGCCCGACTGAACAGCTGCACTCCCACACTGAACAACAGCAGCAGACACACAATACAAGGGGTGCCACACAGACCAACCAGCATACTGAAGCTCAGTCTTCCCCCACCACTGTGGAACCACAAGCGAGCCGCTCACAAGAGGAGCGCACACACCAGACACGACCACCCCAGCCCAACACACACGCTATGAGTCCAGGCGAAAGCCACCAGACAGTAAACACAAACAAGGCTGACATCGTAATACTCATAGACTCAAATGGGAAATTTCTATGGGAGAAAAAGCTCTTCCCTAGAAGTAAATTAGAAAAGATCTGGTGCCCAACAACAGACAGAGCCCTGGAATGGCTGACCAAAACCCAATTAGGCTCCCCCCAACACATAATAATACACACGGGCACAAATGACCTAAAGGCCCAGCAGAAAGGGGTAGCAACATCGCTCAGAGCAGTGATTAGGAAGGCAAGCAATACATTTCCAAACACTAGAATCACTGTTTCCACAATATTGCCAAGAACAGACTTTAATAGCAACACAATTCATGAGATAAATGCCAGCATAGCAAGAAACTTAACATGAAATCCTTATATATTTCGACCTGGAATATCCAAGGTCTACGCTCTTCAGTGCTCGACGTGAAGAGTAGGACCCCAGAGTTCATAGATGAAACTAAAGATCTAGATATTATCATTTTACAGGAAACTTGGTATCAAGGAAAAGGACATACTGGCCGTCCCCAAGGGTACACAGAGCTGGTGGTCCCCTCCAATAAATTACCAGGAGTAACCCAAGGCAGAGACTTCGGAGGCATACTGATTTGGTTTAAAACAGAGCTTAAGAATTGCATCAAATTTATAAAAAAGGGCGAAAACCACATGTGGCTCAAAATTGAGAGGGAGATTATCTCTAACACCCAAGATGTTTTCATTTGCGCACTCTATATCCCCCCAATGGAATCCCCGTACTTTAAAGAGGACACCTTCTCCAACATTGAGGGGGAAATTATCCAATACCAGGCCCAGGGGAACGTGTTGATCTGTGGTGACCTCAATTCAAGAACTGGCGAAGAACCAGACTTCACCAATAATCAGGGAAACAATTACATATTCGGGAATAACCACTTCGATATCCCTTCCCTTCCATACAGGCACAACTGCGACAAGCAGACAAATACCAACGGAAAACAGCTCCTGCAGCTCTGTCGAAGCCTGGGTCTGTACATTGTCAATGGTAGGTGATATACCTATCAATTCCTCCAATAAAAGGCGAAGAGTTACGAAGGTGACTAAAGGTTTTTATTGACTAAATAACAGCCCACTCTCGTGGGTGATCCGATCCAAGCAGGAGGAATACCAGCCAGTCGCTCACCTTTATACCTGGCCTGGTGGGTGGAGCCAAGGCGGAGTCGGCAGTGGTCATCCCAGGTATAGCAGTGTGGCAAGAGGCGACCTCGTACCGTGATACAATAGTGGTCAGTGATACAGTTATAACGAACAGTGGTGAACAGTGCTAACGATAGTGAACGTGGTTTACCACATTCACCCCTTGTTTAGAATTAAGTCCGGCGGGGTGAAGTGTACTACCAATTCTGGTAGGTCAGTCTGTCCGGAGGCTTCGTAAGCCTCTCCGATCGCCGCAGCGGTGGTGTTGCCTTATCCGGTGCTGGTGCCTTATCCGGTGTTGATGCTGGTGTTTGCGTGGTCGGCGAGGGCTCGTGGGGTTCCGGCATGCCGTCTACCTGGACTGAGGTTGGGGGGGGTGGTGGCGGTGTTTCCGGATCGGCTGAGGGTGCGAGGTCTCGTAGGGAGACAGTGTCCTCCCGCCCGTCTGGGTACGCCACGTAGGCGTACTGGGGGTTGGCGTGCAGGAGGTTCACCCTCTCGACCAGGGGGTCCGTTTTATGGGTCCTCACGTGTTTCCGCAGCCAGACCGGCCCCGGGGCGGTCAGCCAGGTTGGTAGAGTGGTTCCCGTAGTCGACTTCCTGGGGAAAACGAACATTCGTTCATGGGGGGTGGTGTTAGTGGCCGTGCAAAGTAATGACCGGATGGAGTGCAGCGCTGTCGGGAGGACTTCTTGCCAGCGGGAGGTTGGGAGGCCCTTAGACTTTAAGGCTAAGAGGACGGCCTTCCATACCGTCGCGTTCTCTCTTTCCACCTGACCGTTACCTCTGGGGTTGTAGCTGGTGGTCCTGCTTGCTGCAATACCTCTCTCTAGGAGGTATTGCCGGAGTTCCTCACTCATGAAGGAGGAGCCCCGGTCGCTGTGTATATAGTTCGGGAACCCGAACAAGGCGAAGAGGGCATTCAGGCACTTAATGACCGTGCTACTGGTCATGTCGGGGCAGGGGAAGGCAAAGGGGAAACGGGAGTACTCATCAACGATGTTGAGGAAGTACACATTACGGTCAGAGGACGGGAGGGGCCCCTTAAAGTCGATGCTCAGGCGCTCGAAGGGGCGGGTGGCCTTGATCAGGCTTGCTCGGTCCGGCCTATAGAAGTGCGGTTTGCACTCCGCACAGGTCTGGCAGTTCCTGGTCATGGTCCTGACCTCCTCGATGGAGTAGGTCAGGTTGCGGGCCTTAATGAAATGGTAGAGTCTGGTGACTCCGGGGTGGCAGAGCTGGTCGTGGAGGGTCTGAAGCCTATCGATATGCGCGCTGGCGCATGTCATTCGTGAAAGGGCATCAGGGGATTCGTTCAGCTTGCCTGGCCGGTACAAGATCTCATAATCGTAGGTGGAGAGCTCGATTCTCCATCTCAAAATCTTGTCATTCTTGATTTTGCCCTTCAGCTTGTTATTAAACATGAAAGCCACCGAACGCTGGTCGGTGAGGAGGGTAAATCGTTTGCCTGCCAGGTAGTGCCTCCAGCGCCGTACTGCCTCCACGATCGCCTGGGCCTCTTTCTCGACCGACGAATGTCGGATCTCGGGGCCCTGTAGGGTCCTTGAGAAGAAGGCCACTGGCCTCCCCTCCTGGTTTAGGGTGGCGGCTAAGGCGAAGTCGGAGGCGTCGCTCTCCACCTGAAAGGGGATGGACTCGTCCACTGCGTGCATCGTGGCCTTGGCTATGTCTCCCTTAATGAGGGAGAAGGCCGTGCACGCCTCCTCCGTGAGGGGGAAGGAAGTGGCTTTCAGGAGGGGTCTGGCTTTGTCCGCGTAATTGGGTACCCATTGGGCATAGTAGGCGAAAAGCCCCAGGGTTCTCCTAAGTGCTTTAGGGCAGTGGGGGAGGGGTAGCTCCATGAGGGGGCGCATTCTTTCTGGGTCGGGGCCGATGATTCCGTTCTCCACTACGCAGCCGAGGATGGCAAGGCGCGTGGTGTTAAACACGCATTTCTCCTTATTGTAGGTGAGGTTCAGCCGTTGGGCCGTACGGAGGAATTTCTCCAGATTCGCGTCATGTTCCTGCTGGTCGCGGCCGCAGATAGTGACGTTATCTAGGTAGGGGAATGTAGCCTGCAGTTCGTTCTGGTCAACCATCTGGTCCATCTCCCTTTGGAAGACCGAGACCCCATTAGTGACACCGAAGGGGACCCTAAGGAAGTGGTATAGGCGCCCATTCGCCTCGAAGGCGGTATACTGGCGGTCCTCAGGGTGGATAGGGAGTTGGTGGTAGGCCGACTTCAGGTCGATGGTCGAGAATACTTTATACTGTGCAATCTGATTGACCATGTCAGATATGCGGGGGAGGGGGTATGCGTCCAGCTGGGTATATCTGTTTATGGTCTGGCTGTAGTCGATGACCAGGCGGTTTTTATCGCCGGTCTTTACGACTACGACCTGGGCACGCCAGGGGCTGCTGCTCCCCTCGATAATGCCCTCTTTCAGGAGGCGCCGCACCTCAGAGCTAATGAAGGCTCTGTCCCCGGCGCTATACCGCCTGCTTTTGGTAGCGACGGGTTTGCAGTCAGGGGTAAGGTTAGCAAACAGAGAGGGTGGCGGGACCTTGAGGGTGGAGAGGCTGCAGGTGTTACGCGGTGGGCGGTTTAACGTTTGCTGGTTGTTGACTGTGAGTGGGGGGAGGGGTCCACCGTATGCTAGGGTTACGCTTTGGAGGTGGGATTGGAAGTCCAGCCCTAGTAGGACGGCAGCGCAGAGATGGGGGAGGACGAGGAGTTTAAAGTTTTTATACTCCGTGCCCTTAACCGACAGGGTCACGACACAGTAGCCGCTGATGTCCGTGGCGTGGGACCTCGATGCCATCGAGATTCGGCTGCGCGTTGGTAGGACAGAGAGGGAGTAGTGGCTCACCGTGTCTGGGTGGATGAAGCTCTCCGTGCTTCCGCTGTCGAACAGGCAGGTCGTGGCGTGGCCGTTCACTTTGATGTCCATCATTGACTTGGACAGATGGTGCGGGCGGGCTTGGTCCAGGGTGACGGAAGCTAGTGTGTAGCTGAGCGAGTCGTTGTCATCTGCGGGCGAGGCGGTCGGGCGTGGTGAGTAAAATGGCGTCTCCCACGAGGTAGGGCCCCATGAGGCACTATTGGGGTCGGTTGCCTTAATCAAAGATGGCCGCCCCCATGACTCATGTGTGGGGATGCTGGCCTCAGTTGCCCTAAACAAAGATGGCCGCCCCCATGACTCATGTGTGGGGATGCTGGCCTCAGTTGCCCTAAACGAAGATGGCCGCCCCCATAGTTCGCATGCGGCACTGCTGGCCTCTGAGGATCCGCTCCTGCAGGCCTTGGAGAAGTGGCCTTTCTTCAGGCAGGTTCTACATATGGAGTTCTTGGCTGGGCAGCGCGACCTCGGGTGCTTCTCCTGGCCACAAAAAAAACAGCCGGCGGCCCGATCGCGGATGCCCGATGTCGGGGCCGGTGCCGGGGGTGGCGGGGCCGGTCGGGTCCGGGACGCCGACGCAGAGGTAGGTCCCGGGGGCGGCGCTGGGAAGGGTGCTGTGGTAGGGGTCGGGCCCGAGTCCCAGGGTCGCGAGCAGTACCTGGTGAATGCTTCCTGATCTTGGTGGGCCACTTCCAGGGAGATAGCGAGGGCTTCAGCTTTTTCCATGCTGAGGTCTTTAGCTTCCAGCAGTCTTTGCCGTGAGTACTCGGACCGTAGGCCTTTCAGGAATGCGTCGCGGATATTATCTTCAGTATTTTCGGCTGCCGACACCGATTTAAAGTCACAGTTCCTGGCGAGTGCATATAGCGCCTGTGAGAATTCGGCTACTGATTCTCCTGGCTGTTGCGGCCGTGATCTTAGGAGGTGCCTAGCGTACATGTAGTTTACCGGGGTCCGGTACTTCTGTTTCAGCAGGTTGATGGCGGTCTCGTAGGTAGTCATGTCCTCGATGAGAGTGTATACTCTCGGGCTCAGTTGTGCCTGCAGGACACTTAGTTTGGATGCCTGAGGGACGCTGGATTCTCTCAGGTATGATTCGAAGCAGACCAGCCAGTGTTTAAAGTCTGCGGCTGAGTTTGCTGCTCGTGGGTTCAGGTCCAGGTACGGCGGTCTGAGGGCTCGCAGCCAAGCTGGCTGGTGTGGCTGTGCTCCTGGGAGCTGCGCTGGTGGCTCCTCCGCCGGTTGTGACTCGTTGTCGGACATCATTAAATTTAGTCAATAAAATTGATATACCTATCAATTCCTCCAATAAAAGGCGAAGAGTTACGAAGGTGACTAAAGGTTTTTATTGACTAAATAACAGCCCACTCTCGTGGGTGATCCGATCCAAGCAGGAGGAATACCAGCCAGTCGCTCACCTTTATACCTGGCCTGGTGGGTGGAGCCAAGGCGGAGTCGGCAGTGGTCATCCCAGGTATAGCAGTGTGGCAAGAGGCGACCTCGTACCGTGATACAATAGTGGTCAGTGATACAGTTATAACGAACAGTGGTGAACAGTGCTAACGATAGTGAACGTGGTTTACCACAGTAGGTTCATAGGAGACCTCCTAGGAAGATCGACCTATTGCTCACCTCTTGGCTGCAGCACCGTAGACTATATGATTACGGATTTGGACCCATACTCTTTCAAAGCATTCACAGTCAAACCACAAACAACACTGTCAGATCACAGTCAAATTACTATGTATCTTAAAAAGACAGAAACAAACACAAAAACACAACCCAGTAAACTGTACAACACCAAAAAATCGTACAGGTGGGCCAAAAACGACACGGAAAAATACCAGAAAGCAATTAGCAATGAATCAACTCAAGCTCTCTTGGACACCTTTCTGGATAACATATACACTCACAATAAAGGTGTAAACTGGGCAGTGAATAACCTAAACAATATTTTTGATAATTTGGCAACAAGGTCAAACTTGAAAGCTCGCAAGAACAAACCCAAAACAAAAAACTATGAAAAATGGTTTGACCCAGATTGCCATAACATGAGGAAAAAACTTAGAAAAATATCAAACCAAAAACACAGACATCCAGAAAACGAGGAATTACGCCTTTCTTATTGTCAGACACTAACACAATACAGAAACACACTCAGAACCAAAAAAGAGCAATATATTAAGAATACACTCATCTCCATTGAGGAATCCATTGATTCCAATTGTTTCTGGGACAACTGGAATACATTACACAAAAAACAACACAACGAATTGGCCATTCAAAATGGAGACACATGGGAAAACCACTTTGAAAAATTATACCAGAAAAACACACTAAGGCCAGAGCAACACCAAATATGCAAAAAACTGGAAAAGCTCGAAATGGCCATAAAAGATAACCAAAACCCGCTAGACTCCATAATAACAGAAAAATAACTTTTTGAAAGACTCAAGGACCTGCGACCAGGAAAAGCTTGCGGGGCAGACGGCATACTAAGCGAGATGATTAAACACACAGACGATAAAATGAAACTGGCTATCCTAAAACTCTTCAACTTGGTTCTGAGTGTCGGTTACTTCCCTGATATCTGGAACAAAGGACTCATAACGCCCATATACAAAAGTGGGGACAAATTCGACCTAAATAACTATCGAGGCATCTGTGTAAACAGTAACCTGGGGAAGGTTTTCTGTAGTATCATAAACAAAAGACTTATAAACTTCCTTGAGGAGCACAATGTCTTGAGTAAAAGCCAAATTGGATTCCTGCCAAACTATAGAACATCAGATCATATCTTCACCCTACAGACCCTAATTGACAAACACGTTCATCAAAACAAAAGCAAAATCTACGCATGCTTTATAGATTTCCAGAAGGCTTTCGATTCCATCTGGCATGACGGTTTATTCCTGAAACTTATCGAAAGCGGGGTAGGGGGAAAAACATATGATGTAATTAAATCAATGTATACAAACAACAAATGTGCAGCTAAAATTGGAGACAAACAAACAAAATACTTCCCACAGGGGCGGGGGGTGACGCAGGGCTCGCCAATCTCACCGACACCCTTTAATATTTACATAAATGAATTGGCAAAACTACTTGAACAATCTACAGCACCCAGCCTCACCCTATATGAATCCAAGGTTAAATTCCTCCTCTATGCAGACGACCTGGTTCTGCTGTCACCAACTAAGGAGGGTCTACAGCAGAACCTGGATCTGCTGGAGTCGTACTGCCAGACTTGGGCCCTGACAATAAATCTCCAAAAAACCAAAGTCCTTGTGTTCCAGCAAAGATCCAGACATCAGGGACCCAAAATAAATTTCACACTAGGAACAACCAAAATTGAACAAACCACTAACTACACATACTTGGGCTTAAAAATCAGTTCTACGGGAAATTTCAAACTGGCTGTGAATGAACTGAAAGAGAAAGCAAGAAGGGCTTTCTATGCCATTAAAAAATCAATCCAAATAGAAATCCCAATTAGCATTTGGCTCAAAATTTTCAAATCAGTAATTGAACCAATTGCACTCTATGGCAGTGAGGTGTGGGGACCGCTAACACAACAAGAATTTGCAAAATGGGACAAACACCCAATTGAGATCCTACATGCAGAATTCTGTAAAAGTATCCTCCGGACTCAAAGGAAAACCGTAAACAATGCATGCAGGGCAGAACTAGGCCAATATCCATTAATAATCACTATCCAAAAAAGAGCCACCAAATTTTGGAAACACCTAGAAATGAGCAACCCCCAATGCTATCATTACGAAGCCCTGAAATGCCAAGAGAGGACCATAAAGAAGAATACCCTCAGTCAACTAGTCCTGGGACTCAGTGAAGTAACTACTAACACTACTAACAATAACCAGCCCCAGGACAGTGACAGCGTAACACAAAGAATTCGACCCAACACAATCGTCGCTAAGCAAAAGGAAAAATATCTGTCATATTGGGCAGAAACAACAAAAACCCAAAGCAAACTCAATTGCTACTTGGCCCTAAACAGACAATACAACATGGCTGATTACCTGACCATGGTAAAGGATAGCAAACTGAGAAAAACTTTGACAATGTACAGACTTAGTGAACATAACCTGGTGATCGAAAAAGGTAGACACAGGCAGACCCGGCTACCAAGAGAGGACAGGATATGCTCTCACTGCAGTCAGGGAGTGGTTGAGACAGAGATGCACTTCCTCACAGCTTGTAGAAAATATCAGGGCATAAGGGAGAATTTCTACCCAAAATTCACAAAAATATGCCCGGAATTCAGAAATTTGAATGACGACCAAAAACTCCCATACCTACTAGGGGAAGAGAGAAATTGTGTAACACTAGCGGCACACTATGTTACAGCTTGCCATAAACAGAGGGACAACCACTAAATATAAGAAAAGAGTATATATAAATTATATGAAAGTATATTTATACACTCAGGGATATATCTGTTTATACACTGTATGGATAGATCTGTATTTTTGTGAACAAACATGAATGTTTTTCGATGCTTTGGCAACATAAGATGTAACTTGTCATGCCAATAAAGCGATTTGAATTGAATTGAATTGAATTGAAGAGCAACGCCCAACACCAAAAATGACTTTCTACTCCAAGGAGAGAGGATATGATTTTGTATTCACTGCACCAAGAGACAGCCTTAATACAGGAGGCCCATCAATGGAAAATTAATCAAAGCCAATTGTAATCTTCTATACGGGGTGGAGGATAGGCAGTAACGGGCATCTACAATTTGTTCAGTTTACACATCAAAAATTCCATCCCTCACTGGTTAGCAGGAATAGTTTTTCACTCTAATAAAAATTGTAAATGATTTTGCAGCCAACACCATATAAAGAAAGAAACAGGAGCAGGAGTAGGCCAATCGGCCCCTCGCTATTAAGGAAAACAAACTTCAAAATTCTATTTCTGCACACTTGGTATAAAGTTATGCTGAAGCTAACATATGTGTTAAGTCCCAGAGTTTTATGAACTTATGATCTCAAAATCAGAGTACAACATAGGTCGATAACAGCATTTACATTTGTTACTAAAAGGAATAACCTGTAATGCCTACCTTAACATTACATATATTTCACCCTTTGCCTCAGTGGGAGCATTCTCACCAGAGTCAAAAGATTATGGGTTCAAGCCCCACTCCAGGACTTAAGCACTACAGTGTAGTACTGAGCAATGTACCCTTTAAGTGCAGCCATGCAGCAGTCTGGAGCTCCAGCACAGCCAGCTCACCGGCTTTTAAATGCAAAAACCGCACATGCATGGATTTTTGAATGGGCCATGCAGCCCGTTAAAGGGGCTGCGCGGCCCAAAAAAAACTTAGAGGCAACTTTGTTACTGAGGAAGTGCTGCACTGTCAGAGACACTGAATCGAGTTCCCATCTGCCCTCTCAGATGGATATAAAAGATTCCATGGCACAATTTAGAGAACAGCAGCGAAGTTCTTCCGGTATCAAACATACACCTGAACAGGCAGAAAGGGTCTGAGTTCAAGTCTCATCCCAAAGACCGCACCTCCAACAATGTCTTAATACTGCAACTGAAGAGTCAACCTAGATTTAAGTGCTTAAATCCTGGAGTGAGGCTTGAACCCACAATCTGCTGAGTCAGAGGCAAAAGTTCTGTCACTGAGCCAAACGGACATAAACACTAACATTGCAGTAAAACAAATTTTAAAAAGTGCTGGAATAGCATCAAAATACTGCAGATGCTGGAAATCCGAAATAACAACAGAAAATGCTGGAAAAACTCAGCAGGTCAGACAACATCCATGGAGAGAAATTTGAGTTGACGTTTTGGGTCGAAACCCTTTTTCAAAACTGGAAAGGAAACAAAATAGATCGAAGGCAGGGCTGCGATCGAACAAAAGAAGTAAAAGAGACATTAAAAGGTATTCAAAACCAGACGAGATGGTAATAGGCCAGTGGAGACAAAAGACAGCTGAGATTAGGTGTGAAGTGTGCCGGCAGGATAAGAGACAGCTGCCAGGTGGGAGCTGTTTCCTATCCTGCCAGTACACTTCACACCTAATCTCAGCTGTCTTTTGTCTCCACTGGCCTATTACCATCTCGTCTGGTTTTGAATACCTTTTAATGTCTCTTTTGTTCGATCGCAGCCCTGCCTTCGATCTATTTTATTTCCTTTCCAGTTTTGAAAAAGGGTTTTGACCCGAAACGTCAACTCAAATTTCTCTCCACGGATGTTGCCTGACCTGCTGAGTTTTTCCCGCATTTTCTGTTGTTATTTGCCTTTAACTTCTGTTAGTCTACCACACTCCAACCTCAAGTGGGAGCAACATTACTGGTGCTTTTAAAAAAAGGAATTTGCTGTTCTTAAAAGGACTTCAAAGCCCCATTGCCACCCTTAGGGTACAGGAATGCAGTGCATGAAAGCCCTTTACCTCCTGCTACACATGTTGCCAGAATGAATACGACTTGACTGCAGTGGTACGGGTAGGGTTGGTGGGCTGCGCTCCGATCCACTTGTGGCTGGGTGCAGATGTCCTGAATGCTGCACGCACTCACTCCCTGATTCCTTCTCCCTCTGTCGCAGAAGCTGAGAAGATTGTCACATGCATGACTCTCGCAATCCGCCAATCACATCCTCCCAGTAAGGCGGCTCCTGTGCTGTTTTTTTCCGAATAAGATCAGGGCGGGGCGGGTTTCATTTAGCTTGCTGATTTTGATTTTACGCCGTCTGGTGTCTATGTTTTTAAATTGCGTTTCATTCAGCGGCTCTGTTCAGTTGCTGGGACATATGAGTCATTGGAGACACATCGCGCCTGTTGTTAATGACCCATTTGCCACATGACCGGCCTTTATTACAAAACGAATTACCAACAACTTGCGCTGTTGTCACAGTGACCCAGGCAATGTGTGTGGTGGGCGGGGAGAGGGTAGTTTAGCTTAGAAACAGTGTCACTGGTTAACTTGCTAGAGATGTATCTGAGATAACAAGAGCCCATACTCGCACATTCAGATTGGACACGGAACATTCCGCACCCTTGAAAACAAATAGAACAGGACCGGTTACATTCCTACGTCTAGAGGCGTGTTACACTACGTTTCTTCATGATCACTAAGGAGTTCCCTGCTGAACACAGTTGAGTGAAGACCATTACCACAAGACCTTAAGTATTGCAAGGACAAGGCCCACCACCACCACCAGGCAACCCTGGATGGGTGATACATGCAGCAATGCCCACATTTTAAGAACACATTAAAATAATAATGCAGTAATAAAAACGGAAAGTGCTAAACAATATATAACACATCTGAGGCATATAATAGAATTAGCTAATAATACTAAATCAATCCCCCTGGTATGGACACCATCTTCACTCCCTAAAGTCCAAGGGGTGCAGACTTGAGAGTGCCTGGCACACAACTGGTATAACCATTCATCACCAGACTTGATTGGACCATCATATCAAGTGCTATCCAGCATAACTCTCCTCTGCCAAAACGTATAAAATTCTTAGAGGGCTTGATAGGGTAGCTGCTGCAAGGCTGTTTCTCCTGGCTGGAGAGTCTAGAACTAGGGGTCATAGTCTCAGGATAAAGGGTCGGCCATTTAGAACCGAGATGAGGAGAAACCTCTTCACTCAGAGGGTTGTGAATTCTCTACCACAGAGGGCTGTGGATGCTCAGTCGATGAGTATATTCAAGACTGAGATTGCAGTGGGGAAAGAGTTAAACGGACATCGCTGGCAGTTTCGCTGAATGGTGTAATAAAGACCATACCTTGCAGTAGTAAGCTTTTTCTAAGTTGCTGAATTGGTAGTTGAGATAACATAGCCGGACATGGAACCATAAGAGGCCGAAGAGGATGTAAGTTCTGTTCTGGCAGGAAAGTAAAACAATGAGTTGGAAGTAAAAGAGGCCGAGAGAGGCAGGAAAAGAGGACAATGAGGCAGAAGTACATTGTTGCTGAGACCCCATCTGGCATAAACAAAGGTCATAGGTGCAACAACAGCTTGTGGGATAACGGACATATACTTTTTCGGTAATAAAGGCGGTACTTTAATGTAACGTGGCATAGGCAACCAATCAGTGAAGATGCATGCGGGCCAAGGTCCAATCAGGTGGCAGGAATGAATTTTGAATGAGCTGAACATATGTGTTGTAATGTATAAAAATGTAGTGTTTGCTGTACCAATTTGGAAAAGTCTGGCTAAGACAGTGCAGACTGTTTCCCCACCGATGCAATAAAGACAACTTGATTATCAATCTAAAATCTTGTGTCAAGTGTTGGTTTAAAATACTCCACAACAGAGATCGATAGATTTTTGGGCACTAAGGGAATCAAGGGATATGTGGATAGGGCAGTAAAGTGGAGTTGATGTACAAGATCAGCCATGCTCTTATTGAATGGCGGAGCAGGCTCGAGGGGCCACATGGCCTACTCTACTCCTATTTCTTATGTTCTTATATTCTTATAAAACCACACACTACTTAAGGATGATCCTGGAGAAAAAAGTTAACTACCTGGCTTCTTTTCTTCACTACCAACCGTCTCCTTAAATCCCTCTCAACAACAATAACAACAACTTGTATTTTTGTATTTATATAGCACCTGTAACGTAGTAAAACATCCCAAGGTGCTGCACAGGAGTATTTTAAGACAACAACTTTGACACCGATCTACATAAGGATAAATGAGGGCAGGTGACCAAACGCTTGGTCAAAGAGGTAGGTTTTAAGGAGCGTCTTAAAGGAGGAGAGAGAGGTAGAGAGGTGGAGAGGTTTAGGGAGGGAATTCCAGAGCTTAGGGCCTAGGCAACAGAAGGAATGACCGCCAAAGGTTGAGCGATTAAAATCGGGGATGCTCAAGAGGGCAAAATTAGAGGAGCGCAGATATCTCGGGAGGTTGTGGGTCTGAAGGAGGTTACAAAGATAGGAAGGGGCGAGGCCATGGAGGGATTTGAAAACAAGGATGAGAATTTTGAAATAGAGGTGCTGCTTAACCGGGAGCCAAAGTAGGTCAGCGAGCACAGGGGTGATGGGTGAATGGGACTTGGTGCGGGTTAGGACATGGGCAGCCAAGTTTTGGATGACCTCAAGTTTACGTAGGGAGGAATGTGGGAGGCCAGCTAGGAGTACATCGGAATAGTCAAGTCTAGAGGTAACAAAGGCATGGATGAGGGTTTCAGCAGAGGATGAGCTGAGGCAAGGGTGGATACAGGCGATATTACGGAGGTGGAAGTAGGCGGTCTTTGATATGCTGTGGGTATGTGGTCAGAAGCTCATTTCAGGGTCAAATATGACACCAAGGTTGCGAACAGTGTGGTTCAGCCTCAGACAGATGTTAGGGAGAGGGATGGAGTCAATGGCTAGGGAACGGAGTTTGTGGCGGGGACCGAAAACAATGGCTTCGGTCTTCCCAATATTTAATTGGAGAACGTTTTTGCTCATCCAGAACTGTATGTTGGACAAGCAGTCTGACAATTTAGACACCGTGGTGGGGTCGATGGAAGAGGTAGTGAGGTAGAGCTGGGTGTCGTCAGCGTACATGTGGAAACTGATGCTGTGTTTTCGGATGATGTCACCAAGGGGCAACATATAGCTGAGAAATAGGAGGGGGCCAATGATAGACCCCTGGGGGACACCAGAGGTAATGATTCAGGAGCGGGAAGAGAAGCCATTGCAGGTGATTCTCTGGTTACGATTAGATAGATAAGAATGGAACCAGGTGAGTGCAGTCCCGCCCAGCTGGATGACGGTGGAGAGGCATTGGAGAAGGATGGAGTGGTGAACCATGTCAAAGGCTGCAGACAAGTCAAGAAGGACGAGGAGGGATAATTTACCTTTGTCACAGTCACAAAGGATGTCTTTGATGAGAGCCGTTTCGGTACTGTGGCAAGGGCGGAAACCTGATTGGAGGGATTCAAATATGGAATTGCGGGAAAGATGGGCATGGATTTGGGAGGCAACAACACGTTCAAGGACTTTGGAGAGGAAAGGGAGGTTGGGTTTTGGGGCAGTAGTTTGCAAGGTTGGAGGGATCAAGGTTTTTTTTGAGGAGGGTGTGATGATGGCAGATTTGAGGGAGAGGGGGACAGTACCTGAGGAGAGAGAAGCGTTAACAATATCAACTAGTGTGGGAGCCAGAAAAAGGAAGTTGGGTGGTCAGCAGTTTGGTGGGAATAGGGTCGAGGGAGCAGGAGGTGGGTCTCATAGACAAGATGAGCGCAGAGAGATCATGAGGGGTGATTGGAGAGAAACTGGAGAAAGATGTGAGTTCAGGGCTAGGGCAGGGGGGATCCTTAGAGGAAGTTTGGTCCAGTGGGCTAGAGGAAGGAAGGGAAGTGGCAGCTGAATGGATGGTCTCAATCTTAGAGACAAAGAAGTCAATGAGCTCCTCTCTCCCTTGTCCCTTGCACCCTCACTTCCAAAGACAAGTGCAAAGAGTTAATGGACTTCTTTGTCATTAAAATTGAGACCATCCGTTCAGATGCCTCTGTTGCTTCCTTCCTTTCCTTTGCCCACTAAGTTAAACCTTCCTCCATGGTCTCTTGCCCTAGCCCTGAACCCATGTCTTTCTCTAGTTTCTCTACTATCTCGCCTTATGCCCTCTTCAAGCACATCTTGTCCATGAGACCCATCCCTTGCTCCCTTAAGCCATTTCCACTAAACTGCTTACTACCCGAGTTCCCTACCTGGTGTACATGCTAACATTGTAAATGATTCTTTTTCCTCAGGTATTGTCCCCCTGCCTTTCAAAATCACCATCATCACCTCCCTCCATAAAACACCCTTGACCCATCTGTCCTTGCAAACTACCACCCTATTTTGAATCTCCATTTCCTCTCCAAAGTTCTTGAATGTGTTGTCCCTCCTAAATCCATGCCTTCTATGTTTGAATCTCTCCAATCAGGTTTTCGTTATTGTAACAGTACTGAAATGGCCCCAACCAAAGTCACAAATGGTATCCTCTCTGACTGTGATCATGGTGCACTAACCCTCCCCATCCTCTTTGACCTTTCTGCAGCCTTTTACATGGTCGACCATACCATCCTCCTCCAACATCCTTTCCTCTTTTTTCCAGTTCAGTGGGAATGCCCTCACTTGGTTCCATTCTTACCTATCTGATTGTAGCCAGAGCATCTCCAGCAATGGCTTCTCTTCCTGCCCCCCGCACTGTTATCTCCAGAGGCCCTCAAGGAGTTGATCTTGACCCCCTTTCCCTCATCTATATGCTGCTCCCTGGCAATATCATCCACAGACATGGAGTCAGCTTGTACAGGTACGTTGAAGACACTCAACTCGATCTCTGCACCACCTCTTTCTATCCCTCCACTGCCTCTGTGTTGTGAGACTGCTTATCCAAAATCCAGTCTTCAATGAACCACAACTTTCTCCAGTTTATACAAACTTTGTACCCTCACTGTTGATTACTACTGTTAGAGAAAGCAACTTGGAACTGTTGTCTCAGTACCAGGAATAAAGGTTCTAAATGCAGAGTCTTAATTTTACAGATTTTGTTAGAGGGGATGATACAGACAATACACATGTCGATGCAAAGGCTGTGGGAAACTTGTGTTACAGTTGCTAAATTTGGGCACAGCCCTGTTCCTGGGACTAGGGACAGGGTCACTAGCAAGGCTTGGAAACTAAGCAGAGCCAGGCCTGGTTAATACCTGGAGGGGTGACCATCAGGGAAGACCAGGTACAGAAGAAGCCCCAAGAAGGGGCAGTTGGTGAGAAGGTCACGGAAAGAGCCCCGGGAGGGGCGGCTGGTGAGCAGGCTTGGGTGTTGGGCTGAAGATTGTCAGACAGGAGGAATAATGGAATGGTGACGCGTATAGACGCAGCAGCTTTGCTTCTCCCAGGACGGTGCTATTTATGTTTAACGTTATTTGTACTGGACTCATGGGAGCTTGCAAGATCACATTTCGTTGTTCATGTACTTGTACAATGACAATAAAGTTGAATTATTATTATTATTTAGCCCTCCATGTCTTTGCTAACTTCCTTACAATGGTCCCATTTTTTAAACTCAACTAAAAGCATCACCTCCTCCATAACCATGACTATTTGTTTTACAGCTAACTTAGATCAACTCAGCATTCCAGAGAGTGGGTCTCATAACGAAAGCTGTCCTTACAAGCACAGAAATATTGGCCGAAATTTTAACAGGAAAGAGTGAGTGGGTTTGGAAGCGGGTGGGGGGTTAAATGCGCTGACATTGATAGTGTGACGGGAAGCCGGCTTCAACCCGTTGGCTTCTACATTTAACTTGAGCGCATTAGGCTGCGAGCGAGAGCCTTTTTTACCTGGGATTTCAAGTTTTACTGAGTATGCATGGGATTCCCGGGCTTCCTGGATACTTCCAGTGAAAGCAAGGTGAGAGCACATCAGCAATTGAGGGGGCTGAACAAAAGACAGTCAAAAAATTTAATAAGTACTGAGACCTCACACCTGCTTCCTTGCCTAAGGGAGAGGCTTATGCTCACAGCACTTGTTCTGATAATTCAGTACAGTACTTTGAAGCTGATTCTCAGTACATTGGAGGTCACTCTCACTACATGGGAGGTCACTCTCACTACACTGGAGATTTGTGCATCTGATCTCCACTTTACATCTGTCATCTATCAGATCAGCATGGGTGCCACTTATGATGTTTCACCTTGGACCTCAGATAAGGACCAAGATGAGCGCCAGCACCAACAACACCAGCAGGAGCAGCAGCAGTCTCCTCCTCACCAACCTGCTGATCCACAGGAGGGGATGAGCACATGGATGCAACTTGCCGGAAACGATACCCCCAACACAGGGTATATAGGCAGAGGATCAGCTTCTTGGACACGACTGAACAGCAGTACCTCAGGAGGCTCAGGCTATCACATCAGGTCATGGCAGACATTTGTAGCTGCTGGAAGAAGACCTGCTGCCAAGTGGACCTGGTGGACACGCGTAACCAATGGCTGTCAAAGTGACCACTGCCCTCAACTTCTTCACCTCAGGCTCCTTCTAGGGCTCTGCAGGAGATATCTGCAGAATTTCACTGTCGGCCACCCACAGATGCATCACACAGATCACCGATGCCATGTTTGCCAGGGCAGGCAGTTATGTACACTTTGCCACCGATGAAGCCAGTCAGAATGAGTGGGTGCTCGAGCTTGCAGCTCTGGCTGGCTTCCCACAGGTGCAGGGCATCAACGACTGTCTTCATGTGGTGATCAAGGCACCCCCAGATCACCCAGGAGTGTTAGTGAACCGAAAAACAGGAAGGCAGATTATTATTTGAATGGCAATAGATTGGGAGAGGGGGAAGTGCAAAGAGACCTGGGTGTTCTTGTGCACCAGTCGCTGAAGGTAAGCATGCAGGTGCAGCAGGTGGTTAAGAAGGCAAATGGAATGTTGGCCTTCGTAGCAAGAGGGTTCGAGTACAGGAACAAGGATGTCTTGCTACAGTTGTACAGGGCCTTGGTGAGACCGCACCTTGAGTATTGTGTGCAGTTTTGGTCGCCTTATCTGAGGAAGGACGTTCTTGCCATGGAAGGAGTGCAGCGAAGGTTCACCAGGCTGATACCTGGGATGGCAGGAATGACGTATGAGGAGAGATTGTGTCGATTGGGCTTATACTCACTGGAGATTAGAAGATTGAGAGGGGATCTCATCAAAACCTACAAAATTCTGTCAGGCCTGGACAGACTAGATGCTGGAAGGATGTTCCCGATGGTCGGGGAGTCCAGAACTAGGGGTCATAGTCTAAGGATAAGGAGTAGGCCATTTAGGACTGAAATGAGGAGGAATTTCTTCACCCAGAGAGTGGTGAACCTGTGGAATTCTCTGCCACAGAGGGCGGTGGAGGCCAGTTCATTAAATATATTCAAGAAAGAGTCGGGTATATTTCTTAAGGCTAAAGGGATCAAGGGATATGGGGAGAAGGCAGGGACAGGGTACTGAATTTGGATGATCAGCCATGATCTCATTGAATGGTGGAGCAGGCTCGAAGGGCCGAATGGCCTACTCCTGCTCCTATCTTCTATGTTTCTATGTTTCTATGAAAGGGCTTCCTCACCATCAATGTGCAACTCGTCTGCACCACAAAAAAGATCAGTGTGCAGGTGTGTGCCAGATTCCCAGGGAGCTGTCATGATTCATTCATCCTGTGCCAGTCCACCTGTAAAGTCCACGCCTCAATAATACACGGACTTCGGGAGAACAGTTAACAGGTACTTTACTGAACAAGAGGCAGCTTGAAACTGAAACTACAGAAGCCTGCTAGGGCCTTTTATACAGGGGTGGTCACTGCCGGTACTGCAGTCTAAGACCAGTTATTCCCTTAAAGGTACATACACAACAATTCCTCCCCTTTTAGATAAACAGTACATAACATTCATTTAACAACTAAATAATAACTAATTATAATTACAATTTTCTCAGTAATATATACATCAACTGAAATAATCATTTATAAGTTCAGTCTTTGAGGAGGCTTCCTGATCCGGACTGGATAGCGCCTTTCTCGAGTATCCTGTTCTGGCGGTGGAGTCAATTCTGGCTCATTGTCATTGGTTGTTTCGTCAGCTTCCAATACCCCTGCTTCTGAGGTAGACGCAATCTGTACTTCGGGCTCATTACCAGGTGCACATGCTTGTGGTACAGGTTTGGCTTGTTCCTGTGACTCTAGAATCTGGTCAGCATGGCGTCTCATGATGCTCTCTCCAACGTCCACTGCGTACATTAGTGGTCCCTGCTGTGTGCATATCGTGCCTGGCTGTCATTTTTCTGTTCGGTAGTCGCGGGCCAAGACTGGTTGCCCTATCTTGAAGCTCCTGGTCGGCTTCTCATTTATGTGCTGGAACTGCTTATCCTCAACATCTCGTCTTATGTTTGGTTTGAGCAAATCCAAGCGACATCTTAGTCTCCGGTTGAAAAGCAGTACGGCTGGAGTTTGGTTGGTTACTGCATGTGTCGCATTCCGGTAAGCAAACAGGAAGTTATCCACCTTGTGTTGCAGTGGTATGTCATCATTATACATTGCCTTTATGGCCTTTTTAAAGGTCTGATCAAACCTCTCAGCCAATCCATTTGTGGCTGGATGATATGGGGCAGATGTGTAATGTTTCACCCCATTATTCTTCAGGAACCTCCGGAAATCCTCAGACACAAACTGTGGGCCATTGTCGGAACAGATCTGTTCTGGCAACCCATTCCTGGCGAAGATGGTCCTTAGGACTGCAATAGTTTTTTCCGTGGTGGTGGAGGACATTTTAATGACCTCTGGCCATTTCAAATGGGCGTCCACAGCGATTAGAAACATTGAGTCCATAAATGGACCAGCGAAATCAAAGTGTACCCATTGCCATGGAGATGAGGGCCACTGCCATGGATGTAGCGGGGCCTGTGGTGGAGCGTTTTGGCCCTTCTGGCATCCTGTGCATCTCTTGGTCATATCCTCGATTTCTTTATCGATTCCCGGCCACCACACAAACGCCCTGGCTAGGCTCTTCATTTTTACCCCTCCCAGATGACCCTCGTGAAGCTCATTGAGTACTCTATCTCTCAACTTGGGTGGAATTGCCACTCGGGATCCACACATCAAGGTTCCCTGGCACACTGACAGCTGTTCCCTCCTTGGCGAGAATGCTGGCAACAGTGAGTCGCCATATGCTGGCCATCCCTTCACCGTCAAATCATAGACCCGAGAGAGTGTCGGGTCATTTCGTGTTTCCTTCTCAATACTTGCGTTTGTAACAGGCAAACATTCGACTATGGTCACATGGAATATCTCTACAGGGTCCACTGCAGGTGCTTCTTCCGCCGTAGGCAACGGTAGGCGTGACAGCCCATCAGCGTTTCCATGTTGTTTCGTACCTTTGTACTCTATGTCATACTGATGTGCCCCTAGAAAAAGAGACCATCTTTGCAGCCGTTGCGCCGTCATCACCGGAACACCCTTCTTTGGGTTAAAAATTGAGACCAGGGATTGATGATCAGTCAGTAGGGTGAATTTCTGCCTGTGCAGATAGTGATTGAACTTCTTCACCCCCCGCACCAGGCTGAGGGCCTCCCTGTCAATCTGGGCATAGTTACGCTCGGCTGAGGTTAGCGAGCGCGATGCAAAGGCTATTGGCCTCTCTGAACCGTCACGGAATTTGTGTGACAGCCATAAGGATGCGGTAAGGTGACGCATCGCATGCCAACCGAATCGGTAGTGTTGGGTTGTAGTGGGCCAATACTTCTTCTGAAGTGATTTGGCATTTACATTCCTGAAAGGCACGCTAACACTCATCACTCCATTTCCATGTTACACCAGTTTGAAGGAGGGCGTTCAGTGGGTGCAGAATTGTAGATAAATTCGGCAAGAACTTATGGTAGTAGTTCACCAACCCGAGGAACGACCTCAGTTGCGACACATTTTCCGGTGCTGCAGCCTTGACTACAGCTTCAATCTTGTCCGGCGACTTATGCAACCCTTCCTCATCAATCATGTGGCCACAATACGAGATTTGTCTCCTGAAGAACTCGCATTTGGGACGGTTTGCTCGTAGCCCATATTCCTGCAATCTCGTGAGCACCTGTTCCAGGTTGGCAAGGTGTTCATTGTCATTTTCGCCCGTAACCAGGATGTCGTCCAAATAACACTGGGTCCCCGGGATCCCTTGCAGGACTTGTTCCATTGCCCTCGGCCACATAGCCGGGGCTGATGCTACCCCAAATATCAGTCGATTGTACTGGTAAAGGCCTTTGCGAGTGTTTATCGTGAGGTATTTCCTAGATGCTTCTTCCACCTCCATTTGTAGATACGCTTGAGCCAGGTCAATCTTTGTAAAACATTTCCCTCCAGATAGTGAGGCAAAAATATCTTCTATCCGTGGAAGTGGATACTGTACTGTGTGCAGGACTGGGTTCACAGTCACCTTGAAGTCCCAACAGATGCGAACCTTCCTTGGCTCCCCAGGCATGCTGCTCATTGCTTTCTTCATTACAGGAATGATGGGTGTGGCCCACTCGCTCCAGTCCACCTTAGACAGCACCCCCGAATGCTCCAGACTCTCCAGTTCAGCTTCCACAGCTGGGCGTATCGCATATGGCACCGGTCTGGCCTTGAAAAATTTTGGGGTTGCGTTATCCTCAATCTTTATGGTTGCCTTTACTCCTTTTAGAGTCCCAAGTCCTTGTTGGAACACCTCTTCCACGTCAGATAGAATTTGTGACAGACGTCCAGGTGCGACGTCATCATCTTTTTTGTCAGTCACAGTTACTGCCAGAATGGAATGCCAATCCAATTGTAGTCTTCGGATCCATTCACGTCCCAATAATGGTGGTCCTCCATCTCGTAGTATATACATGTATAGTTTCTGTGTTTCCTTTCCGTTATATTCAACTGGCACCCTTATTTTTCCTCTGGGGTACACCTTTTGCCCCGTGTATGTCTTCAATACAATGGACGTGTCCTTTAAGGGTATGTGTGAGAATAGCCGCTCATAGTCTCGTCGATTCATGACAGTTAGGGCTGATCCTGTGTCCAATTCCATCTTCACTGGGGACCCTGCTATCATGAGGGTGACCCAAATGGTTCGGTGAACTTCTTTTGCGATCACGTTGTGCAACTTTAAACAACTTAGTCGCCTGCTCCCGGAGTCCTTATCACTCTCCTGATCTTCTGAACTACTATCTGCCAGTTTCTTTACTTTCCTATACTGTTCCTTAGTAGCTCTTGTCATGTTGGTCTTCTTTCCCGACCTGCAGACTCTTGCTATATGTCCCATTTTCCCGCATTGCCTGCATATTTTGTCTTTAAACCAGCAGTCCTTCTGCTCATGGGTTGTTCTGCCGCAGCGATAGCACTTTTCGGCTCCATACGCCATTTCGTTAGCGCTGTATTCTTGTGGTTTCTGTTGTATTTCCGCAGCTCCCCGTGCTGCTGCTTCATAGGATACTGCCACGCTGAAAGCCTGTTCTAGCGTCAGGTCCTTTTTTGAAAGTAGTAGTTTCTGGGTTCCTTCACTCTGGAGCCCACAGACAAACTTATCCCGTAAGGTGTCTGCCAGTCCTGCTCCGAACTGGCAGTGCTTCGATAACTTGCGTAGTTCCGTAAGATATTCAGCATTGCTCTCATCTTTGTGCTGGTTTCTTTTATGGAACTTGAATCTTTCTGCTATCAGCAGTGGTGTAGGGCTTAAGTGTTCCTGTAAGATATGAACAATCTCCTCAAAACTTTTCTCCATTGGTTTAGCTGGGGTAATTAAATTCTGCAATAGGCCATACGTACTCGCACCCATCAGATTTAATAATACCGACACCCTCTGTCCATCAGCCACCTCATTTGCCTTGCAGTACACTTCGATTCTTTCCACATACGTGGTCCAGTCTTCTACCTCATTGTCGAAAGCAGTGATACTGCCCCTTTTTGGCATCTTGGGCGATTTAAAATGGCGCCTCCCGCTCTTTTGCTTCTTCCCCAATGGAATAAAATGGCGCCTCCTGCGCTTTTGCTTCTTCCCCAATGGGATAAAATGGTGCCTCCCGCGCTTTTGCTTCTTCCCCTTACTGCCACGCTGCTCCTAGCGTTCTACGAGGTAATGGCGGCGACCCGCAGCTTCGGCGCGTCTCGCTTTCCTTCCCCCCCGTTTAGTTTCTCTCCGCTGTCCTGTTCTCGAGCACCGACCGCGCCCTGTGTGCTCCACCCTCTCTCTCTTGTTTTCTTTTCCCGGCAACACTGCGCGGCCTGATTTCTAGAGCCGCTCGATCGAGCTTGAGCCCGCCGCAGTCCGGAAGGGTCAGCGCGCTACCTGCTACCAGCACGATTTGCTGGAACCACAGTCTCTCCCGCAATTCTCCAAACACCGATGGATTCTTTGGGCGGTTGCCCTCGGTCAATGCCTGTTGCTCAGACTACGACCTTCCAGGACCTTCCTTTCAGGCGAGATCCCCATGAGATGATGCCACACTGCAGGTGAGTTCGAACTTACTCGTTGCCACTGTAAAGTCCGCGCCTCAATAATACACGGACTTCGGGAGAGCAGTTAACAGGTACTTTACTGAACAAGAGGCAGCTTGAAACTGAAACTACAGAAGCCTGCTAGGGCCTTTTATACAGGGGTGGTCACTGCCGGTACTGCAGTCTAAGACCAGTTATTCCCTTAAAGGTACATACACAACATACCCTCCCTCAGCTCTTCACACCTCCAAACAGACTTACCGGCTGGCTGCTTGGAGACAAAGGGTATCATCTGAAGACGTGTCTGATGACACCCTTGAGAAGGCCAAGCATTGAGGCTGAAGAGCACTACAATCAAAGCCAAATGACGACAAGATGTGTAATAAAGCAAGCAATTGTGATACTGAAGATGTGCTTCAGATGCCTGGACAGATCTGGAGGAGCCCTTCAATACGCACCAGCCAGGGTGTCTAGAATGATCATGGTATGCTGCGCTCTGCACAACATAGCGCAGAAGCAAGGATAGGAACTGCAGGAGGAGCAAGGCGCAGAGCCTCTTCAGAGAAGGAGGAGGAACAGGAGGAGGGGGAGGAACAGGGGGAGGACGAGGAGGAACTTGATGTGGACATGGCACCAGCAGCAATGCACATTGCTGCCTGGGATGCCTGGGACGCCCAGGATGGCCACATAATGGCACAATTTAGTTAGGCTGCAACAGTGCACCCATCTAGCACCCAGATGCTGAACCCACATTCCCCCAACCTGCCACCACAAGGCAATCCTACAATAACCAAACCATTCCTTTCACAGACAGCCATTGCTCGCAGTTAAGACATGTCCTACCATTCATTAAAAGTGATAAGGCCATTTGCCTGACAGCAGGCAAAAATGGGCAAGACGGGAAAGTGGTGGTAAGAAATAATTTTATGCGCCTCCAAATTTCAACAAAATCTTCACAGTGCAATATTGCATAACAAACCCATGTGCATACCCTTATGCAACTAGAATTCTTTCACCTTCCTCTTTGTACTACTTCTATGTTGTGCAACCCCTGTGGCTTCAGCAGAGGTTGAGACAGACTGCTCAGGTCCCTGCTCTGACTGCTCAGATGCTCTTAGCCCTCTGGGTTTTGAAGCCCGTGAGGGTCCCGCAAAAGACTGCTCCTCCTGCACCTGTGCAGGGGCAGACTCGACCATCGGTACAGGGGGCAGACTCAGCAATCAGGACAGGAGGCAGACTCAGCAATCGGGACAGGAGGCAGCATGTGGGGCACTAACTGAGGGGGTAGGGCAACGGGTGTGAAGTGGAAGCGCTTTGAGCAGAGACCCCACTTCTTTTTTTTATTCATTCATGGGATGTTGGTGTCGCTGGCAAGGCCAGCATTTATTGCACGTCCCTGGTTGCCCTTGACAAGGTGGTGGTGATCCACCTTCTTCAACTGCTGCAGTCCATGGGGTGAAGGTACTCCCACAGTGCTGTTAGGGAGTTCCAGGATTTTGACCCAGCGACGATGAAGAAATAGCGATATATTTTCAAGTCAGGATGGTGTGTGACTTGGAGGGAAACTTGCAGGTGGTGGTCCTAGAATCATAGAAAGTTACAGCATGGAAGGAGGCCATGTCGGCCCATCGTGTCCGCGCCGGCCAACAAAGAGCTATCCAGCCTAATCCCACTTCCCCGCTCTTGGTCCGTAGCCCTGTAGGTTAGAGCATCCCAAGTGCACATCCAAATACTTTTAAAATGTGGTTAGGGTTCCTGCCTCTACCACCCTTTCAGGCGGTGAGTTCCGGACCCCCACAACCTTCTGGGTGAAGAAATTTCCCCTCAAATCCCCTCTAAACCTTCCACCAATTACTTTAAATCTGTGCCCCCTGGTTTTTGACCCCTCTGCTAAGGGAAATAGGTCCTTTCTATCCACTTTATCTAAGCCCCTCATAATTTTATACACCTCAATAAGGTCTCCCCTCAGCCGCCTCTGTTCCAAGGAAAACAAACCCAGCCTATCCAGTCTTTCCTCATAGCTGAGATTCTCTACTCCCGGCAACATCCTTGTAAATCTCCTCTGTACCCTCTCTAGTGCAATCACATTTTTCCTGTAATGTGGTGACCAGAACTGCATGCAGTACTCTAGCTGAGGGCTAACTAGTGTTTTATACAGTTGAAGCATAACCCCCCTGCTCTTGTATTCTATGCCATGGCTAATAAAGGCAAGCATTCCGTATGCCTTCTTAACCACCTTATCTACCTGGCCTGCTACCTTCAGGGATCTGTGGACATGCACTCCAAGGTCCCTTTGTTCCTCTACACTACTCAGTGTCCTACCATTTAATGTGTATTCCCTTTCCTTGTTAGCCCTCCCCAAATGCATTTCCTCACACTTCTCCGGATTGAATTCCATTTGCCACTGTTCTGCCCACCTGACCAATTTATTGATATCTTCCTGCAGTCTACAGCTTCCTTCTTCAGTATCAACCACACAGCCGATTTTAGTATCATCTGCAAACTCCTTAATCATACCTCCTATATTCAAGTCTAGATCATTGATATATACCACAAAAAGCAAGGGAATCTAGTACTGAGCCCTGCGGAACCCCAGTGGAAACAGCCTTCCAGTCACAAAAACACCCATCAACCATTACCCTCTGCTTCCTGTCTCCAAGCCAGTTTTGAATCCAACTTCAAACTTTGCCCTGGATCCCATGAGTTTTTAACTTCGTGACCAGTCTGCCATGTGGAACCTTATCAAAAGCCTTGCTAAAGTCCATATACACTACATCAAATGCACTACCCTCATCTACCCTCCTTGTTACCTCCTCAAAAAATTCAATCAAGTTTGTCAGACACGACCTTCCCTTAACAAATCCATGCTGACTATCCTTGATTAAGCCATGTCTTTCTAAATGAAGATTTATCCTGTCCTTCAGAATTCTATCCAATAATTTTCCCACCACTGAGGTTAGGCTGACTGGCCTGTAATTTCTCGGTCTATCCTTTTCTCCCTTTTTAAACAAGGTTATCACATTAGCAGTCCTCCAGTCCTCCAGCACCACACCTGAAGCCAGAGAGGATTGAAAAATGATGGTCAGGGCCTCTGCTATTTCCTCTTTTGCTTTGCTTAACAGCCTGGGATACATTTCATTCGGGCCTGGGGATTTATCCACTTTTAAAGCTGCTAAACCCCTTCATACTTCCTCTCTCACTATGTTTATTTCATCTAATATTTCACACTCCTCCCCCCCGATAGCAATGTCTGCTTCGCCCCTCTCCTTTGTGAAAACCCTACCGACATCTCTCGCCTCCACACACAGATTAGCCTCATGATCTCTAATAGGCCCTACCCTTTCTTTAGTTATCCTCTTACTCTTAATATATTTATAAAACATCTTTGGGTTTTCCTTGATTTTACTTGCCAAGAATTTTTCATGCTCTCTCTTTGCTTTCCTAATATCCTTTTTAATTGCACCCCTGGTGTTCCCATGTGCCTGCTGCCCTTGTCCTTCTAGGTGGTAGAGGTCATAGGTTTGGGAGGTGCTGTCGAAGAAGCCTTGGCGAATTGCTGCAGTGCATCTGGTAGATTGTACACACTGCAGCCATGGTGCACCGATGGTGGAGGAAGTGAACGTTTAAGGTGGTGGATGGGGTGCCAATCAAGCGGGCTGCTTTGTCCTGGATGGTGTTGAACTTCTTGAGTGTTGTTGGATCGAGCAAGTGTCACAGCGCGAGCGGTTGGATTAGCTAATCTGGCAGGTTTTCCAAGGGTGCAGGGCTTCGTTGACTGCACACATGTGGCCCTCAGGGCACCCCATCGCAATCCCGGTATTTTTGTCAACCGCAAGGGCTTCCACTCCCTCAACGTTCAGCTGGTGTGTGACCGCAAGAAGGAAATTTTGCATGTTTGTGCCATGTACCCTGGCAGTTGCCATGACTCCTTCATACTGTGCCAGTCTAGTGTGCCTCCACTATTCAGTCCGCCAGACCAACTTAACGGATGGCTACTTGGAGAGAAGGACTATCCCCTGAGGACGTGGCTAATGATGCCGTTGAGGAGGCCAGCCAACGAAGCTGAGGAGCGCTACAACTCCAGCCACATTTCCACCAGATCCATTATCAAGCAAACCATCGGTTTGCTGAAGATGGGCTTCAGATGCCTGGATAGATCAGGTGGAGCCCTACAGTACTCAGCAGCCAGGGTCTCCAGAATCGTCGTGGTTTGCTGTGCACTTCACAACATGGCACAGCGTCGTGGCTTGCAGATGCCTGAGGACCAAGTGGCTCCTCACATATTCTCCTCAGATGAGGAGGAGGAGGAGGAGGCAAGCGAAAACGAACATCCTGCAGAGGCCCATCAACCAACGGCAGCATTACGTGAGAACATTGCTGCCCGGGATGCAAGGAACACACTCATCCTGGCCAGATTTGCTTAGCCTAGTCAATCAATCACTTTTGCCTCGCTGCTTCTTACCAGAGCTTTGACAGTGGCCAAGAACCAGAGGATTCCGAGCACTCTAACCACCATACTGACAGTTGCAAGTATTCCTAAGGCCCCAGTGTGGAAGCCCCAATAGCGAAATGACAGACGCCACAACTGCAACATTTGCCATCAGAATTTTTATGTTCAAAAACGACATGATGGCATCTTTACAATAAACACAAAATTGTACCCTTGAGACTATTTGTGCAGAATTTTCCTCTTACGTGTGCTCCTACGTGGTGCCTCCCCTGTGGCTTCAGCAGTTGTGGAGGCCCCTTGCTCACTTTCCTGCTGCTCCTGTCTCGACACCTTTGGCAGGCGTCCTCTGGGGTTGCGAGCCTGTGAGGGCTCGTCAACAGTTTGCTGCTCCTGCGGCTGTGCAGGAGACGTCTATCTCACTTGGGTGTGCACTCTGGTGGGGCTCTGACCGAGGGCTCTGCAGTGGCATGGAAGTGTGAGCGCTTGGAGATGAGTCCCCACTTCCTTGAAATCTGCCACCAACCTCCCGCTCATGGGTCAGGTCCCCCTCAGTGCCTGCAAGTGGCTTGAGAGCACCTTGCTGCACATCAGGGGGGCCATGGGGACCCGTATCTGCAATGGCAGTCCTACTCAGAAGGACTTCCATGAAGGTCTGGTTTCTCTGCTCAATAGATGCCCATCGCTCCGCAAGAGATGTCATTCTATGCTGAACAATGACCATGTTTTCCATACCCTGGCGACTAAACTCCTCTATGGTCGTAGCCATCCTCTCCTCTATGGTAGCCAGCCTTACCACGGAGGTAGCAATCCTTTCCACGGAGGTAGCCATCCTTTCCGTGGTGATGCGTTCATGCACCAATGACTCCACAAAAGCTCTGCTCATGTTCGCTATGGACTCCTCCATTCGCTCCACACTTGCAGCGACCCTAGAGACAAAACCTGCCAGAGACTCCTGCATCTGTGCCTGGAGTTCCATCACCTCTGATCTTATGGATGGACCCAGAGGCAGAGGGTCGATATGCTGCTGAGCCGAGCTGGCAGAGTCCTGCGCCCTCCGACTAGGACTCTCCACTGCTGCCCGTCTCCACAATCTGCTGATGCTCACTTGTGAGCTGTGATACACCAGGTGACAACACTACTCTATGTCCCGAAAGTCCCACCGAGGTGTGAGTGTCTGCGTTGGTGCTGGGTGCGCTGAATTCTGCTGACGCTGCGCCCTCAGAGGTTGCAGCTTCCTCTGAGGAGTCTGGCTGCTCAGCCTCTTCTTCCTGGCTAGGGGGGACGGATGCTTGTGATGGTCCTGTGGGGGAGTAAAGGAAAGAGTCAGAGATGTGATGCAAAGGCTACATGCACATAGCTTTCTGCAGACGCTCATAAGTCCATCTGTTACAGCTTCACAATCATTATCAGCGACTCATGCAATGTCAAAGAGATGGGAAACTTTTCTGTCACCAGCTCGCAGTGTTACACCTGTCTGTCTGTCCCCCATGCGTGAATCATCCTGTATTTCCATAATTTCCAGGACGGCCTCCTCCCAGGGGGTCAGGTGGGCTACTGAGACTGTCCCTCCTCCTGTCCTGGCTTGCTCTCTTTTGTTGTGAGCTCTCTTTTCCTGCAATGAGGGAGACAAGTGGAGGTTGAGTGAGAATGAACAAGTGAGTATAGAGATTGCATAGCATAGATACTTAGAAGGAGACAAAGATGGAGTGAGGTTGCAAGACCAAGGGCCCTCCCTGTATGTTGTCAGTTATGTTCAAAGCATCAGAGTGATAGGGAGTGTGAGGGCTGCATGGTCGAATAGTCATGTGAATGTGAGCATAGAGAGGGAATGGTTAAGGGTGCATGGATGTCAGTGTCAAGTGGGATGTGGAGGAAGAGATTGCTAAAGCTGAGTGCTGGTGAGGAAAGGCAATGGGGATCAGATTGAGGGTGATGGGAAATTCATACTCACTTTTCCAGTGCGCTGAAGGTCATGAAATCTTTTCTTGCACTGTATCCAGGTTCTGTGCGTGACTCCCAAGGAGTTGACCTCCTCAGGTGCGGTTTTAACAGAGTGCTGAGAGTTGGGTGAGTCAGGGAGTCTTAACTGGTTGCTGAAATCAAACTTTTGTTTGTTTCACATTTACTGTGTACTGTTTACTGTTTAAAATCTAAATTTCCCAGCTTTAAGCAGGGTTAAAAAGGGATAAACAAGTCCTACAACTCAGAGCAGCTGAAGGCAGTTAACAAGGGAAACTGGAGTAATCTGGTTAACCTGGTTCTCCTGTAGCTGGGCTCAGCAAGTCTTTGTTTCAGGGCCTATAAAAACAGGCTTTGAAGTGCGATTTTGCACTGAGTGCGGTTTTAACAGAGTGCTGAGGGTTGGGTGAGTCAGGGAGTTGGTGAGGCAAGGCCTCAGAGCTTCGGCGGGTGCTTCAGCGGTAGAGCGGGCCTACAAAGATCTCCAGAGACCAGGTAAGGCTTACTTTACTGGTGGTATTGAATTAATTTAATTTAAATTGATTAAAGGGGTAGGTCATGCCAGGAGAGCCCAGCCCCGTGATATGCTCCTCTTGCTCTATGTGGGAATTCAGGGACGCTGCCAGTGTCCCTGACCAACACGTGTGCCAGAAATGCATCCAGCTGCAGCTACTAACGGGCCGTCTTGGGGCGCTGGAGCTGCGGGTGGATGGGTTGTGGAGCATTCACGATGCTGAGAGGGTCGCAAATTACTCGTACAGTGAGTTGGTCACACCGCAGGGTAGGGCTGCACAGGCAGAAGGGAAATGGGTGACCACCAAGCGGAACAATAGAAGCAGGCAGGTAGTGCAGGGGACCCCTGTGGCCATCCCCCTTTCAACCAGGTATACGGATTTGGATACTGTTGGGGGGGATGACTTATCAGGGGAAGGCAGCAGCAGCCAACTTCCTGGCACTGAGGGTGCTCCTGCTGCCCAGGAAGGGAGGAAAAAGAGTGGGAGAGCAATAGTGGTAGGGGATTCTATAGTAAGGGGAACAGATAGGCGTTTCTGTGGCCGTAGACGTGAATCCAGGATGGTTTGTTGCCTCCCTGGTGCCAGGGTCAAGGATGTCACTGAGCAGCTGCAGGGCATTCTGGAGGGGGCGGGTGAACAGCCAGAGGTCTTGGTCCACATTGGTACCAACGACATAAGTAAAAAGAGGGATGAGGTCCTGCAGCAAGAATTTAGGGAGCTAGGTAGAAGATTAAAGAGCAGGACCTCAAAGGTTGTAATCTCTGGATTACTCCCGGTGCCACATGCTAGTGAGTATAGGAATAGGAAGATAGAACAGATGAATGCGTGGCTAAAGGGATGGTGCAGGAGGGAGGGCTTTAGTTTCCTGGATCACTGGGTCTGCTTCTGGGAAAGGTGGGACTTGTACAAGTCGGACGGTTTACACCTGAACCAGAGGGGGACCAATATCCTTGCAGGGAGGTTTGCTAGCACTGTTGGGGGGGGGGTTAAACTAACTTGGCAGGGGGATGGGATACAGAGTGGAGCTATAGTAGGGGGTGATTTACAGCCAAATACGGAGGAAAAAACAAGTCAGCTGGGAAGGCAGAGCAAATATGTGAAGGCAAAAGGGAATATGGCAAGGCTGGAAGGCATTTATTTTAATGCAAGGAGTCTTGCAAATAAGGTGGATGAACTGAAGTTGTTGTTGAACACATGGGAGTACGATATTGTTGCTATCACGGAGACATGGTTGAGGGAGGGTCAGGACTGGCAGCTCAATATTCCGGGGTATAGAATCTTCAGGCGAGACAGAGGGGGGTGTAAAAGGGGAGGGGGTGTTGCAATATTAATTAAGGAGTCAATTACTGCTGTAAGGAGGGATGATATATTAGCGGGTTCCTCTAATGAGGCCATATGAGTAGAACTTAAAAACAAAAAGGGGGCAAGCACTTTGCTGGGAGTGTACTATAGGCCCCCAAACAGTCAGGGGGAGATAGAGGAACAGATATGTAGGCAAATCTCAGAGAAGTGCGAAAGTAATAGGGTAATAATAGTGGGGGATTTCAACTTCCTCAATATTAATTGGGATAGTCAGAGTGTGAAAGGCTTAGAGGGTGCAGAATTCTTAAAGTGCACCCAGGAGAGCTTTTTGAGCCAACATGTAGAAAGTCCTACAAGAGAGGGGGTGGTACTGGACCTAATTCTAGGAAATGTAGCCAGGCAAGTGGTGGAAGTGTCAGTAGGAGAGCATTTTGGCGACAGTGACCATAATTCGGTGAGATTTAAGGTGGTCATGGAAAAAGACAAAGACGGCCCGGAAATAAGGGTTCTAAATTGGGGGAAGGCCGATTTTAATATGATAAGGCAGGATCTGGCCAAAGTGAACTGGGAGCAGCTACTTATAGGAAAATCCACATCAAAGCAGTGGGAGACTTTCAGAAGGGAAATAGAGAGAGTACAATGCCAACATGTTCCCGTAAAGGTCAAGTGTGGGACCAACAAGCAAAGGGACCCTTGGATGTCAAGGGATATACAAAAATGCATTAGGAAAAAAGGGGGGGCTTTTGGCAGTTACAAAAGACTAAAGACGGAGGAAGCCCTAGAGGAGTATAAAAAGTGCAGGGGCATACTTAAAAAAGAAATTAGGAGAGCGAGGCGGGGCCATGAAATAACACTGGCGAGCAAAATAAAGGAAAATCCTAAGATGTTTTATAAGTATATTAAGAGCAAGAGGATAACCAGGGAAAGGGTAGGGCCCATTAGGGACCAAAGTGGCAATCTGTGTGTAGAGCCAGATGATGTAGGCGGGGTTTTAAATGAATTTATTGCATCTGTGTTCACTATGGAGAAAGACGATGTAGACATAGAAATCGGGCAAGGGGACTGTGATATACTTGAACATATTAGCATCGAGAGGGAGGAGGTACTAGCGGTTTTAGTAGGCCAAAAAGTGGATAAATCCCCAGGCCCGGACGAGATGTATCCCAGGCTGCTGTGTGAGGCAAAGGAGGAGATTGCAAGGGCTCTGACACAAATTTTCAGAACCTCTCTGGCCACAGGGGATGTACCAGAGGACTGGAGAACAGCTAACGTAGTATCATTATTCAAGAAGGGTAGCAGGGATAAACCAGGGAATTACAGGCCAGTGAGCCTAACATCTGTGGTAGGGAAATTATTGGAAAAAATTCTGAGGGACAAAATTAGTCTCCACTTGGAGAGGCAAGGATTAATCAGGGATAGTCAGCATAGCTTTGTCAAGGGTAAATCATGTCTGACCAATCTGATTGAATTTTTCGAGGGGGTGACTAGGTGTGTGGATGAGGGAAATGCTGTGGATGTGGTATACATGGACTTCAGTAAGGCTTTTGACAAAGTCCCGCATAGGAGACTGGTCAAGAAGGTAAGAGCCCATGGGATCCAGGGTGCCTTGGCACGTTGGATCCTAAACTGGCTGAGTGGCAGGAGGCAGAGGGTGATGGTCGAAGGTTGCTTTTGTGACTGGAAGCCTGTGTCCAGTGGGGTACCTCAGGGATCGGTGCTGGGTCCCTTGCTGTTTGTGATCTACATAAATGATTTGGATGAGAATGTAAAAGGTATGATCAGTAAGTTCGCAGATGACACGAAAATTGGTGGGGTGGTAAATTGCGAGGAGGAAAGCCTCAGGCTACAGGACGATATAAACGGGTTGGTCAGATGGGCGGAAAAGTGGCAAATGGAATTTAACCCTGAAAAGTGTGAGGTGATGCATTTTGGACGGACAAATAAGGCAAGGGAATACACAATGAGTGGTAGGACCCTAGGAAGTACAGAGGGTCAGAGGGACCTTGGTGTACATGTACATAGATCCCTGAAGGCAGCGGAACAGGTAGATAAGGTGGTTAAAAAGGCATATGGGATACTTGCCTTCATTAGCCGAGGCATAGAATATAAGAGCAGGGAGGTTATGATGGAGCTGTACAAAACGCTGGTAAGGCCACAGCTGGAGTACTGTGTGCAGTTCTGGTCACCTCACTATAGGAAGGATGTGATTGCTTTGGAGAGGGTGCAGAGAAGATTCACCAGGATGTTACCTGGGATGGAGCGCCTCAGCTGTGAAGAAAGACTAAACAGGCTGGGGTTGTTTTCCTTGGAGCAAAGAAGGCTGAGGGGGGACCTGATTGAGGTGTACAAAATGATGAGGGGCATAGATAGGGTAGATAAAGAGGAACTTTTCCCCTTAGTAGGGGGGTCAATAACAAGGGGGCATAGATTCAAGGTAAGGGGCAGGAGGTTTAGAGGGGATTTGAGGAGGAACTTTTTCACCCAGAGGGTGGTTGGAATCTGGAACTCACTGCCTGAAAGGGTGGTAGAGGCAGGAACCCTCACAACATTCAAGAAGCATTTGGATGAGCACTTGCAATGCCATTACATACAAGGCTATGGACCAAATGCTGGAAAATGGGATTAGATTGGACAGGGCTTGATGGATGGCGCAGACACGATGGGCCGAAGGGCCTCTTTCTGTGCTGTAAAACTCTATGACTCTATGACTCAGCCACCTGCATCCACACTGCCTTGGTCTGAGTGGGAGGCCTCTTCCTCCCTGATGAAGGGAAGAGCACCTCCCTGTTGGCCCTAGCCCCATCCACTAATGCCTGCCGTGCCACCTTGTCAAAGCGAGGAGCTGATCTGGCCCTCCCGCTTGTCATATTTGCTGCAGCTCCCTCACACTGCACAGTCAAGAAGCTTGGCAGTCTGCAGAAGGCTTGCTGTGGACCTTAAATGCAGCAGCAATGATGACATCATCGGAGGGGACTTTCAGTCATGAAAAACCCATTTGCAAAGGCTTCCCACACGTTGGAAATCAATTGGCCAATTCAGTTAAAATTGCATCTGATGGGCCTTCAATAACCACAAAACTAGAAGTTATAGACTTAAACAAGTTGGCTTTTAATCACTAAGATCAGAGCTAACATCGCAACACGCCGACTGGTTCACAGGAATGAGTCATACAGATCCTGGGATCTTTATGTAAGAGAAGTCAGGGGCGGAGCCAAGAGCCAAGACCTGGAACCACCCAGGTTAGTCGGGAAAGAGGAAGTGAAACTATACACAGTGGGGGAGGGTAATATACATGAGTGCAAAACGAATCCAGGATCAAGACAAACAGATTCCATTACATTCACCCCTTCTATAGATTTAGTCCATCGGGGTGATGTTTCTTAAAAGTTGGTATAAGTGAGTCTGTCAGGAGGTTTTGCAGTTCTCAGTGATCGGCGCAAAGCCGGTTGGGGTGCCTCTAGGGGAGTGGATTCTGGTTCCTCCACTGTCCGGGCCTCCGCAGTGTCTTCCAGGTTATCTGCAGTGTCCTCCAGGTTAAAGTTGGGTATTGATACCTCTGGGCGTCCTGTCTCTTTGTAGTGTAGGTCTTCATCGGGTAGTCTCCCATCGTTCTCTCCACTCCCCGAGGGAGCGAGGTCTTTTATGGAAACAGTGTCCTCTCGCCCGTCAGAGTATTCGATATAGGCGTACTGAGGGTTTGCATGGAGGAGCTGTACCTTTTCCACAAGGGGGTCCGTTTTATGGCCTCTCACGTGCTTCCGCAATAGTACTGTCCCCGGAGACGTCAGCCACGTGGGTAGAGATATGCCCGAGGTGGATTTCCGGGGGAAAACGAACATCTTTTCATGAGGGGTAGCGTTAGTGGCAGTACATAACAGAGACCTTATGGAGTGGAGCACGTCTGGGAGGACTTCCTGCCAGCGGGAGGTCGGAAGGCCTTTTGACTTTAAGGCTAACGTGACAGCCTTCCAAACAGTAGCATTCTCCCATTCCACTTGCCCATTACCCCGGGGGTTGTAGCTAGTGGTTCTGCTAGTGGCTATCCCCTTCGAGAGCAAGAACTGGCGCAGCTCGTCACTCATGAATGACATCCCCCTATCGCTGTGTATGTAGTTCGGCATGCCAAACATGCAGAATAGATTACAGAGACACTTGATGACCGTGGCACTGGTCATGTCTGGGCAGGGAATGGTGAAGGGGAAGCGGGAATATTCATCAATGATATTGAAGAAGTATACGTTACGGTCGGCAGAGGGAAGGGGTCCCTTGAAGTCCAGACTTAGGCGCTCGAATGGCCGTGTGGCTTTGATAAGGTGTGCATGGTCAGGCCTGTAGAAACAAGGCTTGCATTCCGCACAGATGCGGCAGGCTCTGGTCATTGCCCTGACCTCCTCGATGAAGTGGGGCAGATTGCGGGACTTTATAAAATGGTATAGTCGGGTGACCCCTGGGTGACAGAGGTCGTTGTGGAGACCCTGTAATTTGTCCGTATGAATGCTGGCACACTTTCCCCGCGATAGGGCATCTGGGGGTTCATTAAGGGCTCCCGGCCTGTACATATCATAGTCGAACGTGGATAGTTCGATCCTCCACCTGAGTATTTTGTCATTCTTGATTTTCCCCCTTTGTTTGTTATTAAACATGAAAGCCACCGACCGCTGGTCGGTGAGCAGGGTGAAACGTTTGCCGGCTAGGTAGTGTCTCCAGTGCCGCACTGCCTCCACTATAGCCTGTGCCTCCTTCTCGACAGAAGAGTGCCTGATTTCAGGTCCCTGAAGGGTTCGGGAGAAGAAGGCCACAGGTCTCCCAGCCTGATTGAGGGTCGCAGCTAAGGCAACGTCTGACGCATCGCTTTCGACTTGAAAGGGAATGCATTCATCCACTGCACACACTGCAGCCCTTTCAATGTCCTGTTTAATACTGGTGAAAGCCTCCCGCGCTTCAGCTGATAGTGGGAAGGACGTCGATTTAATGAGGGGTCGGGCCTTATCAGAGTAATTGGGCACCCATTGGGCATAATACGAAAAAAATCCCAGGCACCTTTTTACAGCTTTGGGATTGTGTGGCAGGGGCAGTTCCTTTAGGGGGCGTAATCGGTCAGGGTCTGGTCCAATTACCCCATCTTCCACCACACAGCCGAGGATACAGAGACGGGTTGTGTTGAAGACACATTTGTCTTCGTTGTAGGTTAGATTTAGCTTTAGGGCAGTTTTTAAAAATCTCGCAAGATTTAGATCGTGGTCTTGCTGGTTGTGCCCGCAGATAGTGACATTGTCCAGATAGGGGTAGGTAGCTTGTAGTTTATTCTCGTCAACCATGCGGTCCATCTCACGTTGGAAGACCGAGACCCCATTTGTTACCCCGAAGGGCACTCTGAGAAAATGGTAGAGGCGCCCATTCACCTCGAAGGCAGTGTATGGGCGGTCCTCCATTGTAATGGGGAGCTGGTGATACACGGATTTGAGGTCGATAGTCGAGAAGACTCGGTATTGCGCAATCTGGTTGACCATTTCTGATATGCGGGGTAAAGGGCAGGCGTCCAGCTGGGTACAAATATTAACAGTCTGGCTGTAGTCAATTACCATCCGTTTCTTTTCGCTATTTTTAACTATGACTACTTGGGCACGCCACGGGCTGGTACTGCATTCAATAATGCCTTCCCGCAGGAGTCTGTCCACTTCCACCTTGATAAAGTGTCTGTCTTCCAGAATGTACCGTCTACTTTTGGTCGCTATGGGCCTACAGTTCGGAGCGAGATTAGCGAATAAAGAGGGCGGGCTGATTTTTAAGGTTGATAGGCCACAGACTGTGAGTGGCGGCTGGGACCCGCCACATGCTAGCGTGACACTTTCGTGCTGGCACTGGAAGTCCAGGCCCAAGATTACATTAACACAGAGTTCTGGCATCACGAGGAGTTTAAAATCCTTGTAGTCCGTGCCTTTTACAGTCAGTGTTACCACACAGTAGCCCAAAATGTCCGAAGTGTGGGGCTTAGCAGCCATAGCAATTCTGCTCCGTGTAGGGGTTACCGTTAATGAGTGCCACCGTACCAGGCTAGGGTGGATAAAACTCTCGGTACTCCCACAGTCAATTAAACATTTCGTTAAATTCCCGTTTACCTGTATGTCCATCATGGATTTTGTCAACGGGTGTGGCCTGGATTGATCCACCGTGATCGAAGCCACTGTTGGGCCCTGGGCGGCCGTTGAGTCGGGAAAAGATGGCGGATCCCAAGATGGCGGCCCGCACAGCACGCACGAGGCGGTGACGGAGTTGGAAATCGGATTCCCCCTGCAGACTTTGCTAAAATGCCCCTTTTTCTTACATTTGAAGCATGTAGCGTCCTTCGCTGGGCATCATTGTCTGGGGTGCTTGGCCTGGCCGCAGAAGTAGCATTTCGGGCCTCGAGACATTGCCGCTGTAGTAGAACTCCTGGGTGAACTTCTGTGTGGGGACTCCGGCGGCGTAGAGCTGGTCTGAGACCTGGATGGGGAAAATGGCTGATTCCAAGATGGCGGCCCCCTCGGCGCGCACGAGGCGGTGAGGGCCGCATGGCCGGAAGAATAAGAGTCAGAGTTTCTCTGGGCCACGTCCAGCGATTGCGCAGTGGCCACTGCCTTTTTTAAGTCCAGGACCTCCTTCTCCAGCAGTCTCTGCCGGATATAATTCGATTTGAGGCCCGTGATGAAGGAATCGCGGACCAATTAGTCAGAGTATGCGTTGGCCGTCACGGCCTTGCAGTTACAGTCCCAGACCAGGTCCTTTAGGTCCTGTAAGAAATCGTCCATTGATTCCTCTGGTCGCTGCCTGCGTGTAGCCAGCAGATGTCTGGCGTACACTTCGTTTACCGGCCTCTGGTATTGGGCCTTCAGGATAGTGATGGCCTCTGTGTAAGAGGTGGCGTCCCGGATGAACGAATAAGTCCGATGACTTACGCGAGTAGTCAGTAGACTTAGTTTATCTACCTCGCTAGCGGATGAGGCCCCCGCGAAGAGTTCGAAGCATTTGAGCCAGTGTCCAAATTGATTTGATGCTTCAGCAGAATGTGGATCCAAGTCCAGACGCTCTGGTTTTAGGAGTCGATCCATCCTAGTATTCTTTAGTGATTAAAATTGATGGGCCTTCAATAACCACAAAACTAGAAGTTATAGACTTAAACAAGTTGGCTTTTAATCACTGAGGTCAGAGCTAACATCTCAACACGCCGACTGGTTCACAGGAATGAGTCATACAGATCCTGGGATCTTTATGTAAGAGAAGTCAGGGGCGGAGCCAAGAGCCAAGACCTGGAACCTCCCAGGTTAGTCGGGAAAGAGGAAGTGAAACTATACACAGTGGGGGAGGGTAATATACATGAGTGCAAAACGAATCCAGGATCAAGACAAACAGATTTCATTGCAGCATCAATCTCCCACATCCATTTAGATTTGTGTGGGAAACATGAAATTCGGATAACACGACACCATCCCGCACCTGAGTTAAAATCCCCCCCATAGAGTCATAGAGTTATACAGCACAGAAAGAGGACCTTCGGCCCATCGTGTCTGCGCCAGCCATCAAGCCCTATCTATTCTAATCCCATTATCCAGCACTTGGTCCATAGCCTTATATGCTATGGCATTTCAAGTGCTCATCTAAATGCTTCTTGAATGTTGTGAGGGTTCCTGCCTCTACTACCCTTTCAGGCTGTGAGTTCCACATTCCAACCACCCTCTGGGTGAAAAAGTTTTTCCTCAAATCCCCTCTAAACCTCCTGCCCCTTACCTTGAAACTATGCCCCATGGTTATTGACCCCTCTACTAAGGGGAAAAGTTCCTTTCTATCTACCCTAGAGTGTGCAAGCTGTTGGTGACGGCATGCATGCACTCATTTGATTGCCGTGTTTGATGCGCCATGCAGGTGGCCACTCTTGCCATGGATGAACACATCATAGCCATGGCCTGTAACATCTTGCCAGTCATGCTTGAGACGGACTTCTCCATTCTCTCTGCAAGTGAGCATATCAGCCAGAGCCTCACGCATTTTTTGCTGCTCCTCCAGAATCATCCTCTTTGTTGACGGCCCTCAAGGTTCAGCAGCTGCGACAGCTGAGCAGAGGTTGGAGCGTCCAATGCCCTTCGATGAGGACTCTCCACTGCTGACCCTGTCTGCACCATCTGCTCTTGCTCACATGTGATCTGTGAGACACCAGGTGACAACACTACTAACTAACTTAATGGTCCCACCGATGTGTGTGCATCTGTGCTGGTGCATGGTGTACATGCATCCTGTGGCGGTGCACCCTCAGAGTTAGCGACCTCCTCTGAGGAGCCTTCTTCCTCCTCTGGCTCCACTGACTGTGGGACACTTGATGGGCCTATGGGAAAGTAAAGACATGAATTAGAACTGTCATGGTAAGAATAATTTATGTGACCATTATGGACACGATCATATTTCATTGGCTGCTGACATCAAGTCAACATGAGTGACTATTGTATGCCATGTGATTGTGTGCTATTTAATTCTGTCACTAGGTAGCTGGGAGCCCCCAGTTTCTCCATCTCCCACCACCATCAACACCGATACTCCAGTTAACTCCAGTGCCTCCTCCTCTGCAGCTGTCAGCATGGTGATGACTGCAGGGCCACCTCTGGTTCGTTGCCTCTCCCTGGTGTTCTGTGCTCTCTTCTGCAAGGAGGGAAACAAGAGACCTTTGAGTTAGAGTCATGGAATGAGTGGAACAGATGGATGGGCAACAGCTGTAGAGGGTGACTATGAGGGAGAGTTGTTACATTGCATTAAGATGAGGGTATGTGTCAGTGGTGGATGGTCAGATGGGAATGTGAGGAAGTACATAGACAGAGAGGGATAGGTGCACCTGCAAGGTACATTGGTGTGAGGAGTGATGTGCAGGAGTAGACTTGGTAAGGCAGACTGAGAGGTTTGGGGTGACACGCACATCAGGATGCAGTTGAATGTGGCATTGTACTTGCTTTAAATCTCATCATTCAAGAAACTACTCATGAAATAACGCTGGACGGCCAGCTGGTGGCACCGTCCAAGGAGTATAAATACTTGGGTGTTGGCCCCAGCTTTTCAGGGACATTTTGTAAGACAAGGAACTAGTGAAGTACAACTAGACCTCCATGTTCTGAAACAAGTTGATTAAAGCCATGCTTTATGCTCATACCAAGTGCGTAGTGAGTTTTATTACATCAGTACTCACCTTTCCTGACTGCATGAGGTCATTAAATCTCTTCCTTCATTGAATCCAGCACCACACTACCATACTCCTGCTGCTCACATCCACCGCAATCTCTAACCATATCTTCTTGGTCTCAGAGGCTGGCTTCTTCCTCCTGTCAGCAGGGAATAACACCTCCCTGTGGGCCCTAACTCCTTCCAGCACAAGGTCCAGGGAGGTATCACTGAATCAAGGAGCAGCTTTCGTACGATGGGACTGCAAGGTCTCTCCCAGCACAGCAAGGACTCTCCCAGCAAAGCAAAATCTGTCCCAGCAAAGCAAGGTATGTCCCAGCAAGGCAATGTCTGTCCCAGCAAAGCAAGGTCTGTCCCAGCAGAGCAAGGACTCTCCCAGCAAAGCAAAATCTGTCCCAGCAAAGCAAGGTCTGTCCCAGCAGAGCAAGGTCTCTCCCAGCAAAGCAAGGTCCCTCCCATCAAAGCAAGGTCTGTCCCAGCAAAGCAAGGACTCTCCCAGCAAAGCAAGGTCTCTCCCAGAAAAGAAAGGTCTGTCCCAACAAGGCAAGGACTCTCCCAACAAGGCAAGGACTCTCCCAGCAAAGCAAGGACTCTTCCAGCAAAGCAAGGTCTGTCCCAACAAGGCAAGGTCTGTCCCAGCAAAGTCTCTCCTAACAAAGCAAGGTATGTCCCAGAAAAGCAAGGTCTCTCCCAGCAAAGCGAGGTCTGTCCCAACAAAGCAAGGTCTGTCCCAGCAAAGCAAGGTCTCTCCCAGCAAAGCAAGGTCTGTTCCAGCAAAGCAAGGTCTGTCCCAGCAAAGCAAAGTCTCTCCTAACAAAGCAAGGTCTGTCCCAGCAAAGCAAGGTCTGTCCCAGCAAAGCAAGGTCTGTCCCAGCAAAGCAAGGTCTATCCCAGCAAAGCAAGGTCTGGCCCAGCAAAGCAAGGTCTGGCCCAGCAAAGCAAGGTCTGTCCCAGCAAAGCAAGGTCTGTCCCAGCAAAGCAAGGTCTGATCCAGCAAAGCAAGGTCTGTCCCAGCAAAGCAAGGCCTCTCCCAGCAAAGCGAGGTCTGTCCCAGCAAAACAAGGACTCTCCCAGCAAAGCAAGGCCTCTCCCAGCAAAGCTAGGTCTGTCCCAGCAAAGCAAGGTCTGTCCCAGCAAGGCAAGGTCTGTCCCAGCAAGGCAAGGTCCCTCCCAGCAAAGCAAGGTCTGTCCCAGCAAAGCAAGGTCCCTCCCAGCAAAGCAAGGCCTGTCCCAGAAAGCAAGGACTCTCCCAGCAAAGCAAGGTCTCTCCCAGAAAAGCAAGGTCTGTCCCAACAAGGCAAGGACTCTCCCAACAAGGCAAGGACTCTCCCAGCAGCAAAGCAAGGACTCTCCCAGAAAAGCAAGGTCTGTCCCAACAAGGCAAGGTCTGTCCCAGCAAAGCAAGGTCTGTCCCAGCAAAGTCTCTCCTAACAAAGCAAGGTCTCTCCCAGCAAAACAAGGACTCTCCCAGCAAAGCAAGGTCTGTGCCAACAAAGCAAGGTTTGCCCCAGCAAAGCAAGGTCTCTCCCAGCAAAGCAAGGTCTGTCCCAGCAAAGCAAGGTCTCTCCCAGCAAAGCAAGGTCTGTCCCAGCAAAGCAAGGTCTGTCCCAGCAAAGCAAGGTCCCTCCCAGCAAAGCAAGGTCTGTCCCAGCAAAGCAAAGTCTCTCCCAACAAAGCAAGGTCTGTCCCAGCAAAGCAAGGTCTGTCCCAGCAAAGCAAGGTCTGATCCAGCAAAGCAAGGTCTGTCCCAGCAAAGCAAGGCCTCTCCCAGCAAAGCAAGGTCTGTCCCAGCAAAACAAGGACTCTCCCAGCAAAGCAAGGCCTCTCCCAGCAAAGCTAGGTCTGTCCCAGCAAAGCAAGGTCTGTCCCACCAAAGCAAGGTCTGTCCCAGCAAAGCAAGGTCTGATCCAGCAAAGCAAGGTCTGTCCCAGCAAAGCAAGGCCTCTCCCAGCAAAGGAAGGTCTGTCCCAGCAAAGGAAGGACTCTTCCAGCAAAGCAAGGCCTCTCCCAGCAAGGCAAGGTCTGTCCCAGCAAAGCAAGGACTCTCCCAGCAAGGCAAGGTCTGTCCCAGCAAAGCAAGGACTCTTCCAGCAAAGCAAGGTCTGTCCCAGCAAAGCAAGGTCTGTCCCAGCAAAGCAAGGTCTCTCCCAGCAAGGCAAGGTCTCTCCCAACAAGGCAAGGTCTGTCCCAGCAAAGCAAGGTCTGTCCCAGCAAAGCAAGGTCTCTCCCAGCAAGGCAAGGTCTGTCCCAGCAAAGCAAGGTCTGTCCCAGCAAAGCAAGGTCTGTCCCAGCAAAGCAAGGCCTCTCCCAGCAAAGCAAGGCCTCTCCCAGCAAAGCAAGGTCTGTCCCAGCAAAGCAAGGCCTCTCCCAGCAAAGCAAGGTCTCTCCCAGCAAAGCAAGGTCTCTCCCAGCAAAGCAAGGTCTGTCCCAACAAGGCAAGGTCTGTTCCAGCAAAGCAAGGGCTCTGCCAGCAAGCAAGGGCTCTCCCAGCAAAGCAAGGTCTGTCCCAGCAAAGCAAGGTCTGTCCCACCAAAGCAAGGTCTGTCCCAGCAAAGCAAGGTCTGTCCCAGCAAAGCAAGGACTGTCCCAGCAAAGCAAGTTCTGTCCCAAAAAGGCAAGGTCTCTCCCAGCAAAGCAAGGACTCTCCCAGCAAAGCAAGGTCTCTCCCAGCAAAGCAAGTTCTGTCCCAACAAGGCAAGGTCTCTCCCAGCAAAGCAAGGTCCCTCCCAGCAAAGCAAGGTCTGTCCCGACAAGGCAAGGTCTGTCCCAGCAAAGCAAGGTCTCTCCCAGCAAGCTCTATCCCAGCAATCTCTCTCCAACCTCCACCAACCTTCAACTGTCATCTTTGCAGTTTTCCTTTAAATATCTGAGCTGAATTGGACACATGCATGATGTCATCATGCCTGCCTGCGTTAGTTGTTCGGGAAACCCGAAGTCAGATGCAAGTGCAGTGGCTTCGTTAAAAACACTGCCAAATCTGCCGCTTCAACTTCCAGGTTTCCCACGCAATCCAGGGCTTCCCCTGCTGCCAGCGCATTGGCAGGTAAAAATTCTGGTAATTGTCACCAAACAGATAGATATATCTATTAGAAGGTTAGAACTATCCGAGGCTATCTTGCATGACGTCATCTGGTACAGCCATGGAGATTTGAGCTGATTTGTTAACATTCTACAGATATCGCTTGTTTCAACAGATTCTGCAAAACTGCCTTTTAACTACAAATTAAGTCCTGAACTGTATTTAAATCCCATTATGGCCTCATGCCGCTCTATCTCTGTAACCACCTCCTGCCCTACAAACCACCCCCAAACTCTCCATCCCACTGACTCCAGCCTTTTGTGCATCCCCCCTCCTTTCACCACATCATTAGTGGACTAGGCTCCACTCCCTGGAGTTCCCTCCCTAAATCCTTCTGCCTCTCCTCCTTTAATACCCTCCTTAAAACCCTTTTGGTCATCCTTCTTAATATCTCTTTTGTTTTGGCATCCATATTTGTCTGATTACATTTCTGTGAAGTGCCTCGGGATGTTTTTTCACATTAAATGTGTTGTTGAAATTTTTTTTCTTATTCGTTCCTGGGATGTGGGCATTGCTGGCAAGGCCAGCATTAGTTGCCCATCCCTAATTGCCCTCGAGAAGGAGGTGGTGAGCTGCCTTCTTGAACTGTGGCAATCCATGTGGTGAAGGCACTCCCATAGTGTTGTTAGGGAGGGAGTGCCAGGATTTTGACCCAGCGACGATGAAGGAACGGCGATATATTATAAGGCATATATAGCTGAAGAGAGGGAATAACTACTCATGGATAAAGAGGAAGTCTAATAGTTGAGTTAAAGAAATATTTTGTATCAAAATGAATTGGTTCTGAAAAGCGTAGCAGATGTTAATGTGTATAAGTCATCAGGCCCTGAAGCAAAGCAACTTGCATTGATATAGCACCTTCAACATAGAAACATAAAGGATGGTCCATGAATGGTCTTAAAATACTAACTGAATCTTCTTACTGTGCCTTTTAAATTAACACCTGGCAACTCTGGAAGTCCATTGGTGCACCTGATGTCCTGTATGCTGGAATATTGTTATTTCAGGCAGGAACTTCCTGCACTAGTTGCAAATGCTGATGGAAATGTGTGGGCTGTGCAAACGGTGTGGGGACCCTTCACGCTGGATTTCCACTCTTTCTTACATAGCCTGTTACGTCTTGTGTGTGACTGTTTAGGGACTGTAATGTTTTCCTGAATAAAATCACACAAATAATGAAATGCAGTCTTCCTATCTCCCACATGCAGGCAGCTCCACTTATTGATACTATTCAAATGTAGGCACCTGCTTCACATCGTTAATCATCTGCAATATCTTCATCTGATTATACGTTACTGCCATGTAAAGACGAGGCTCGGACGACTCACAACCACAGCAATGACCATTAACTACATTCCATGTGTGATAATAATAACTTCCAGGAAGTTATGTGTCACTTCCTGTGAACTGTGAACTATGAACTGTGAACTTTGTACATACATCACTTCCTGTCATACATCACTTCCTGTTGGACTGGTATAAGTACTGAACTGCTCAGTATTGTAAGGGGCTTCTACCAGAGGCATGGTGAAGACCTCTCTTGTATATAGTGTGATTATAAGTTGCTTAAAGCTTACTTTAAAGTTACTTGATGTGGGAGACTCCTTTTTCTTACATCAATTTAAGCAACTTAGTATTTACACTCACAAATACTAGACCTTCGGACAAACTCGGAGTTAAGGATCCAGGGAACATCCTTAAACCTACTCGTCTGGACTTGGACCTGAACACACCAGCAGCTGGCAGGGTATGGAAGCATTGGTACCGTACTTTTGAGAATTTTCTGGATGAATGTAAAGCGAATGCTCCTACTAAACTGAGGATACTTATCAACTATGTGACCCCAACAGCGTTTGAATATGTTGATGAATGGGATAATTACGATGAGGTGATTCGGGCACTTAAGAAACTGTATGTCAAGACTCCAAATGAGGTCTATGCTAGACATCTACTGGCCACAGCCCGACAAGGGCCAGGGGAATCGATTAACGAATTCCTTCAAGAACTTCGCAGGCTCAGCATAGATTGTAACTTTCAGGCAGCCTCAGCTGAGCTGTACCACGAAGAAATGATTCGTGATGCTTTCATCTGCGGGATTGCCTCTCCATTTATACGCCAGCGTCTACTAGAAAGTAAAACACTTGAGCTACAAAAAGCTTTTGACCTAGCTTGTTCTCTGGATTTGGCAAAGAAAAATGCAGACCTCTATCAGCTGCCCAGATCTCGATCTGCTGCTGTAACTGCAACCAGACAATTCAAGTGGTCTCAGGTGAACCCTATCATGGAGGAATCTAATTCTGATAATGCTGATGAAGAAGAGGAGGATGACCCCAGTTTAGCAGCCTCTTGGCAATCTAGGAAGGAATGCTTCTTTTGTGGAGATGCTTTTCACCCTAGGAAATTCTGCCCTGCTCGCAATGCAATCTGCAGTTATTGCAAAAAAAAAAGGACACTCTGCTAAAGTTTGCCAATCAAAAGTCTCTACGAGGGCCTATCCAGCTAAGGCCTACCGAACTGCCCCAATTAGGGCCTATCAAGATGCTCCAGCTAGGACCTATCAAGCTTCCTCTCGAGCTCTCTCCCGAAGAAGCACACCGAGAGTTTCAGCCACTCTCTGTGCAACGACACCAATTACAGTTGCTTGCCCACAGAACCTGTTTCATGCAGCTACAAAAGTTTCAATTAAAGGGCATACCTTAGATGCCTTAATTGACTCCGGAAGTACTGATAGTTTCATTAAAGAACAGATTGTTGCGAAATTGAAACTACATGTCTTCCCATCGGACCAGGCAATTGCGATGGCTCAGTCATCACTTAATACCAGAACCTCCGGCTTTTGTGTTGTTGATATGACACTTAATGGTCGCCTGTATCCCTCCACCCGACTTTCGGTGCTCAAGGACTTATGTAGTGATCTCCTCTTAGGGCTGGATTTCCAAAAACAGCATAAGAAACTCACCATTGAGTTCGGCGGATCCAAACCTGGACTTACTATTTCTAATATACCGTCTAAATTACCGTTTTGTGCATTGTCAGCAGCTTCACTTGATGAACCCTCATTATTTGCCAGTATTCCGCCTCGATGCAAACCAATAATAACGAAATCGCGGTGCTTTAATCAGGAAGACCAATCTTTTATTGAGGCTGAAATCTCTCGACTTCTAGCAGAGGATATCATCGAACCATGTTCGTCGCCCTGGCGGGCTCAAGTCGTCATTGTCAAGAACCCTCTAAAACCTCACAAACAACGACTATGCATTGATTATTCGCAAACCATCAATCAATATACTGACTTGGACGCCTACCCATTGCCACGCATTGATGATATGGTTAATAAACTGGCCGAATACAAAGTGTTCTCAACTTACGATTTAAAAAGTGCCTATCATCAGGTACCCTTGAAGGTCTCAGATAAGCAGTACACGGCCTTTGAGGCTAATGGACGGATGTACCAATTTCGTCGCCTCCCATTTGGGGTTACTAATGGAGTGGCTGTCTTCCAACGGGCAATGGATGGCCTGGTTAAACAGGAAAACCTAAGGGACACTTTTCCCTATCTTGATAACATTACTATTGCAGGTCACGATCAACAGGAACACGACGCCAACCTCCAAAAATTTCGGGATGCCCTCCATCGCCGTAACTTAACCTTGAATGAATCTAAGTCTGTTGAGTCGCAACCGACCATCAACATCCTTGGCTACTGCGTAGGCAATGGTATCATTAAGCCAGACCCAGAAAGACTTCGCCCGCTCCAAGAGCTCCCGTCACCTAAGAATCCGGCTTCTTTATGTCGGGCTCTCGGTCTGTTTGCATACTACGCTAAATGGATTCCTCATTTTTCAGACAGGATCCAACCCTTGCTGCATGCTAATCATTTCCATTAGAAACAGCGGCTTATGCAGCCTTTAACCTTCTCAAAAAACAGTTGGAGAAAGCGGCTCTTCACTCCATCGATGAGAATCTCCCTTTCATAGTCGAATGTGATGCCTCGGAGGTGGCGATCTCGGCTACTCTATCAGGAAGGTCGTCCTGTAGCATATATGTCCAGGACCTTACAAGGTGCCGAGCCACATTATCCTCCGGTTGAGAAGGAAGCCACAGCCATCATAGAGGCAGTATGGAAGTGGAACCATTTTCTAGCTCGCCAGCACTTTACATTAATCACGGACCAGCGATCAGTCGCCTTCATGCTCGATAATCGAAAAAAACCAATTTTAAGAATAATAAAATACAACAGTGGAGGATGGAACTGGCCTCTTTTGGTTATACCATTCACTATCGGCCTGGCAAGGAGAATGTGGCCCCAGACACCCTCACACGGGCATTCTGCTCCGCTATGTCGTCCTCTACTCTCATAGATGTCCATAATGGATTGTCATCCTGGCGTTACGCGCATGCTACATTTCGTACGATCACGGAATCTCCCTTTTTCTACTGGAGATGTAAAGAAAATATGCTCAGAATGCCGGCTTTGTGCGGAATTAAAACCTCAGTTCTTCCGCCCCTCAGATGGTATGCTCATACACGCAACCCAACCGATGCAACGACTTAGCATCGATTTTAAGGGCCCAGTGCCCTCTTCCACTCGGAACACATATTTGCTCACCATGATTGATGAATATTCACGTTTTCCGTTTGCCTTCCCCTGCTCCAATATGCTGGCGTCCACAGTAATCTGCTGCCTTGAGCAGGTATTTTCTCTCTGTGGCATGCCGGCTTATATTCACTCAGATCGGGGTCCATCCTTTATGTCAAAGGAACTCAAGGACTACCTCTCAGAACGGGGAGTTGCTACAAGCAAAACAACACCATACCATCTCATCGGAAATGGGCAGGTAGAGAGGTATAATGGTATCATCTGGAATTCCGTACGTCTTGCTTTAAGATCTCGGGGCCTACCAGACCAGCAATGGGAAGCAGTGCTTCCGGATGCATTGCACTCTATACGGTCCCTTCTTTCTACAGCCACAAATACTACACCTCATGAGCGGTTCTTTGGATTCCAGCGTCGCTCATCTCATGGGACATCACTCCCATCATGGCTAACTACTCCTGGACCTGTTCTACTCCGAAGATACGTTCGGACCTCTAAAAATGACCCTCTTGTAGACGAGGTCGAACTAACCGATGCCAACCCCACCTATGCAAACATACGATATCCCGACGGCCGAGAATCTACCATATCATTACGGGATCTGGCTCCCTGCCCACCAGGACCTAGTGGGACATCGGGAGATGGTATTTTACCAGGAAACTCTTGGAACCTATCGGGTACCCCTCTCCAGGATCCTGATCAGACACCAACTAGCTTGGTGCCGGTAGAACCCCGTACTCAAAGTTGCGACCCTCCCAGTACCGCGCACGAAAGTACTGATCCACCACAGACCAGCTCTGCACCTCCCTCTGAACAGAGGCAGACCGACTTTGAACCTATTGGGGCTCGTACACGAAGCCATGATCTCCCCGACCCTTCACAGGGTAATCCAGGCCACACAGACTCTGACCAATGGCCAACCGCATGTAAGCGGACCAGTGACCCTCTACGACGGGAACCCAAATGGGTGCGACTCTTCCTCGTTCGGCGGCTGCGGAACAAAAGGAAGACCACAGCCTTCTAATCCTGCAGGAGGGAAGAATGTGATAATAATGATAACTTCTGGGAAGTTATGTGTCACTTCCTGTGAACTATGAACTGTGAACTTTGTACATACATCACTTCCTGTCATACATCACTTCCTGTTGGACTGGTATAAATACTGAACTGCTCAGTATTGTAAGGGGCTTCTACCAGAGGCATGGTGAAGACCTCTCTTGTATATAGTGTGATTATAAGTTGCTTAAAGCTTACTTTAAAGTTACTTGATGTGTGAGACTCCTTTTTCTTACATCACCATGTATCTTTGTACAGGCACAACAAATATTCATTATTGTATATGATTGCATACATATGCCCTTCTAAAGGCAATTATTGACTTTGATCAATATGTTCCTAGCAGTGGAAGAACTGCATACTTGTCATGTCTTCAAGTTCAGATGTAGGTTTGTCTTTCCTGATCACAAAGCTTGTGGAAACAATTTCCAAATTGCTTTCTCCCTCTTTTCTTCATTGTATTTTGAAGTGAAAAACATTGGAATTAATAATCAGCATAGGTTCTACATCAGTCCATTTGATCTATTTGTTAAACTATTTGCTGACTCAATGTTATCATTCACATTTATATCTCTCAATTTCTCTATGTTTAAGATGATTAAAGGAGTTGGTGAGTAGATAGAAACTATTTCCTCTGGTGGTGGAATCCAGAACGAGGGGGCATAACCTTAAAATTAGAGCTAGGCCGTTCAGGTGTGATGTCAGAAAGCATTTCTTCACACAAAGGATAGTGAAAATCTGGAACTCTCTCTCATAAAAAGCTGTTCAGGCTAGGTCAATTGATAATTTCAAAATTGAGACTGAGATTTTTGTTAGGCTTTTGATTAAGGAACCAAGGCAGGTAGATTGAGTTAAGACACAGATCATGATCTAATTAAATGGTGGAATGTTACGTCCGTGTGTAATTGAGACACGGACTGCAGGAGTTGGTTACAACAGGTGTTTACTGAGTGGAGACAAAACTGGAACTACTATGCAAAGTTACTACACAGGCTTATATACAGGGTGGTCACTACTGGTACTGCAGTATACAGGGGCTGCAGAATATAGTTCCTTCTGCAAAGTACATACACTACAATTCCTCCCCTTTTAGCTAAACAGTACATAACATTCGATTAATAATTAAAGAACATATTTACAATTACAGTTGCTATATACATTAGCTGAAGTTAAGCAATTATAAATTCAGTCTTTGAGGAGGCTTCCTGATTCTGTCTGGATAACGCCTCTTTGGTGTATCAGGTTCTTCTGTCAAAGTTGATTCGGGATCAACGTCGTTTGGTTCGTCTGCTTCCAATATCACCGATTCTGAGGTAGATGCAATTGGTACTTCGGTTTCATCACCAGGTGTATCAGATCGTGGTGTGGATTTGACGTTTTCCAGTGACTCTAGAATCTGGTCAGCATGGCATCTTACAATGCTCTCTCCAACGTCCACGGTATACATTAGAGGTCCTTGCCGTGTGCAGATCGTTCCTGGCTGCCATTTCTCTGTGCGGTAGTCCCGGGCCAAAACTGGTTGACCTATCTTAAAACTCCTGGTCGGCCTTTCATTCATATTCTGAAACTGCCTGTTCTCCACATCTCTTCTGATGTTTGGCTTAACCAAATCCAAGTGGCATCGTAGTCTTCGATTGAAGAACATCATGGCTGGGGTTTGGTTGGTAACCGCATGTGTCGCATTCCGGTAGGCAAACAAGAAGTTATCCACCTTGTGTTGTAGGGGTATGTCTTCATTGCACATTGCCTTGATAGCCTTCTTGAATGTTTGAACGAACCTCTCAACCAATCCATTGGTGGCTGGATGATATGGGGCGGATGTGTAATGCTTAACACCATTGTACCTCCGGAACTCTTCAGACACAAACTGTGGTCCATTGTCGGAGCAAATCTGTTCAGGCAGCCCATTTCTGGCGAATATGGTTCGTAAGACTGTGATACTTTTTTCTGTGGAGGATGAGGACATTTTTATTACCTCTGGCCACTTTGAATGTGCATCCACCGCAATTAAAAACATCGAGTCCATAAATGGACCAGCAAAATCAATGTGCACCCTTTGCCATGGAGATGAGGGCCACTCCCATGGATGTAGAGGGGCTTGTGGTGGGGCGTTTTGGACCTTCTGGCATCCTGTACAGCTCTTGGTCATCTCTTCGATTTCTCTATCGATTCCCGGCCACCACACAAACGCTCTGGCTAAGTTCTTCATTTTTACCCCTCCCAGATGACCCTCATGAAGCTCATTGAGCACTCTATCCTTCAATTTGGGTGGAATTACTACTCTGGATCCACACATCAAGGTTCCTCTGCACACTGACAGCTGTTCTCTTCTCAGTGAGAATGCTGGCAACAGTGGTTCGCCATGTGCTGGCCATCCCTTCACCATTAAATCATAGACCCTGGAGAGTGTCGGGTCATTTCGTGTTTCCTTTTCTATGTTTGCATTCGTCACAGGTAGACATTCGACTATGGTCGAGTGGAATATCTCCACAGGATCCACTGCAGGTGCTTCTTCCACCGTCGGCAACGGTAGGCGCGACAATCCATCAGCATTCCCATGCTGTTTAGTTCCTTTGTACTCGATGTCATATTGGTGTGCCCCTAGGAAAAGGGACCACCTCTGTAGCCGTTGTGCTGTCATTATCGGGACGCCCTTCTGAGGGTTGAAAATGGAGACAAGAGGTTGATGATCAGTTAGTAGAGTAAATTTCTGACCGTGCAGGTAGTGATTGAACTTCTTCACCCCCCACACCAGGCTGAGGGCCTCTGTGTCAATCTGGGCGTAGTTATGCTCGGCTGAAGTTAACGAGCATGACGCAAAAGCTATCGGCCTCTCTGAACCATCAAGGAATTTATGTGACAGTACCGCTCCAATGCCGTAGGGAGACGCATCACACGCCAGTCTTATCGATAGTGATGGGTTGTAGTGAGCCAATACTTCTCTTGAAGTGATTAGGTCTTTACTCTTCTGAAAGGCCCGCTTACATTCATCGCTCCATTTCCATGCTACTCCAGTTTGTAGTAGGGCGTTCAGTGGGTGCAGAATTGTGGACAAATTCGGCAAAAACTTATGGTAGTAATTCACCAATCCGAGGAATGACCTCAGTTGCGACACATTTTCAGGCGCTGGAGCCTTAACTACCGCTTCAATTTTGTCAGGGGACTTATGTAACCCCTCTTCATCAATCTTGTGGCCACAATACAATATCTGTTTCTTAAAACTCGCACTTGGGGCGATTGGCTCATAGCCCATGTTCTCTTAGTCTAGTGAGCACCTGCTCTAGGTTGGCAAGGTGTTCACTGTCATTTTCACCTGTCACTAGGATGTCGTCCAAGTAACACTGAGACCCCGGAATCCCTTGCAGGACTTGTTCCATCGCTCTTTGCCGTATCGCCGGAGCTGATGCTACTCTGAATACCAGTCGATTATACTGGTAAAGGCCTTTGTGAGTGTTTATCGCGAGATACTTCCTAGAGGATTCTTCAACCTCCATCTGCAAATATGCTTGTGCTAGGTCAATTTTTGTAAAACGCTTCCCTCCAGACAGTGAGGCGAAGATGTCTTCTATCCTTGGAAGAGGATATTGTACTGTGTGAAGGACAGGGTTCACCGTCACCTTGAAATCCCCACAGATGCGAACCTTCCTTGGCTCCTCAGACTTATTGTTTAACATTTTCTTCATGACAGGAACGATGGGTGTCACCCACTCGCTCCAGTCTACCTTAGTTAACACGCCTGCATTCCCCAGATTCTCCAGCTCTGCCTCGACGGCTGGGCGAATTGCATACAGTACAGGTCTTGCTTTGAAAAACTTGGGAATTGCATTCTCTTCTATTTTTATCGAGGCGGTTACGCCTTTAAGAGTTCCCAGTTCTTGTTGAAATACCTCTTTAGCGTTAGCTAAGATTGTTGACAATCGTCCAGGTGTGACGTCGTCATCCTTTTTACCAGCCACAGTCAGTGCCTGAATGGAGTGCCAGTCTAAACTTATCTTTCTGATCCATTCACGTCCCAATAATGGTGGTCCACCATCTTGCAGTATGTACAGATACAATTTCTGTATTTCCTTGCCGTTGTATTCGACAGGCACCCTTATTTTCCCTCTGGGGTATACTTTCTGCCCCGAATACGTCTTCAAGACAATGGATGTCTCTTTCAAGGGTATGTGTGAGAATAGCCGCTCATAGTCTCGTCGATTCATGACGGTCAGGGCTGATCCTGTATCCAATTCCATTTTGACTTGGGACCCTGCTATCGTGAGGGTGACCCAAATGGTTCGGTGATCCTCTTTTGCGATTATGTTGTGAAGTTTGAGACAGCTTAGTCTCTTGTTCCCGGATTCACTATCGCTCCTCTGGTCTTCGGAACTACTGTCCGTCATCTTTTGTACTTTCCTGTACTGTTCCTTAGTAGCCTTTTTGTTGTCGTTAGTCTTCTTCCCAGACCTGCAAACTCATGCAATGTGTCCCATCTTTCCACATTGCCTGCATATTTTGTCCTTAGACCAGCAGTCCTTCTGGTCATGGGTTGTTCTGCCGCAGCGATAACATTTTTCAAATCCCCATGTCATTTCATGGGTGCCGTATTCCTGTGGCTTTTGCTGTATTTCCGCAGCTCCCCTTGCTGCTGCTTCGTATGATACTGCCACGCTGAAAGCCTTATCTAGCGTCAGCTCTTTCTCTGAGAGTAACCTCTTCTGGGTTCCTTCACTCAGGAGTCCACAGACAAATTTGTCCCGTAGGGTATCTGCCAGTCCTGCTCCGAACTGGCAGTGCTTTGATAGCTTGCGTAGTTCCGTAAGGTAATCAGCATTGCTCTCATCTTTATGCTGATTTCTCTTGTGGAATTTAAATCTTTCTGCTATCAGCAGCGGTGTAAGATTTAGGTGTTCATGTAGGATATCAACAATTTCATTAAAACTCTTCACCATCGGTTTGGCTGGAGTGATCAGGTTCCGCAATAGGCTGTACATTCTTGCGCCCATTAAGTTTAGTAGTACCGATGCCTTTTTCTCATCGGTTACTTCATTTGCCTTGCAATATACTTCGACTCTTTCCACATACGTGGTCCAGTCTTCTATTGCATTATCGAAGGCAGTGATATTGCCAGTCTTCGGCATCTTGGAAATCTAAGATGGCGCCTCCTGCGCTTTGCCTTCTTCCCCGATTGAACAAAATGGCACCTCCCGCGCTTTGCCTTCTTCCCCGCTGGATTAAGATGGCACCTCCCGCGCTTTCTGTCTTCTCCGCTGCTGTTAGCGCTGTTGCTGGCGTTTTTATGCCTTGATGGCGACGCCCTACGGTCTTCGCGCACTTCCCCCCCGCGCTGCTGCTAACGCCGCTCTTCGCGGTCCCCGTGGCAAACTGCAGCTCCTCGCGGCTATCTGCGCTTCTAATTTCTTTTATTTTCCCGTCGTCAGAGCAAACCCTACGGGACACTTTCCTCCCTCTTCTCGGGTCTGTACGCTGCCCGGCTTCGTAGCACCGGCCGCGCCCTGTGTGCTCCACCCTCTCTCTCTCTCTCCTCTTCCCGACAACACTGCTCGGCCCCGTTGAAAAGCCACCCGATCGAGCTCTAGCCCGCCGCAGTCCAGGAAGGATCAGTGTACTACCTGCCACCAGCCCGATTAGCTGGAACACCATAGACAGGATAACCAAGCCCCGCTCTCGACAGCCTCTCCTGCGAATCTTCAAATCCGATGAATCAGAGGCGGTTGCCCACGGTCGATGCCCGTTTCTTCTTTTTGTTTTTTTTTCTTTTCTTCCTTCTGGCCTCGACCTCTAACAACTTCGCTTCAGGGATGGATCCCCATGAGGTGGTGCAGAACTGCAGGTAAGTTCAGATCTGCTCGTCGCCAGTGTTACGTCCGTGTGTAATTGAGACACGGACTGCAGGAATAGGTTACAACAGGTGTTTACTGAGTGGAGACAAAACTGGAACTACTATGCAAAGTTACTACACAGGCTTATATACAGGGGTGGTCACTACTGGTACTGCAGTATACAGGGGCTGCAGAATATAGTTCCTTCTGCAAAGTACATACACTACAGAACAGACTTGAGGGGCTGAATGATTTATTCCTGTTCCTATGTTCTTATGTGACTGGCTCAGTCAGTCTACAGTTTCTCTTGGGAAAATAAAACCACAAATGTCATATAATCATTCTCACCTGTATCTCTCATCTCTCAATTTATTTCTCACTGCCTCAATTTTTCTACATTTTGTTACAATAACTTTTTTTTCTACTGGAAGAAAAAGATATACAACTTCCATAAATGGCCGTCCAAATCAGAATTGAAAAGTGTCTTTCATATCTACACGAAAGGCGTACATTTGTGATTGAAATAATCCATAAAATCCATCAAGTGCTTCAATAATGCACAATATTTTTTCTGTATTGTCCATCCCTCCCAAACTTATGAGCATACAACTGCATGATGGAGATGGATTGTTGGGAATAGACATGGAATATAGCTACATACAGATGGTTAGGATATTAGCAGATGGAAGATAGAGTCCACAATACACTTCAATGATTCTCTTTGTGAAGTTTTGTTCATCATAGAAAATACAGATCAGACAGGGAATAGCTTACACTTCAAACAAACTGATAGCTGAAACATATTAAAATCAAGGAGAGAAAAGAGATATTTACCGCTGCAAATCAGGGGAACGGTAGCATAGTGGTAACGTCACTGGGCTAGTAATGCAGAGGCCTGGACTACTGATCTTGCGATGTAAGCTCAAATCCCACTACAGCAACTGGGGAATTTAAATTCAGTTAATTCAATAAATCTGGACTAAAAAGCTAGTATCGGTAATGGCAACCATGAAACTATCGGATTGTCGTAAAAACCCATCTGGTTCGCAAATGTCCTTTAGGGAAGGAAATCTGCTGTCCTTACCTGGTTTGGTCTATATGTGACTCCAGACCCACAGCAATGTGGTTGACTCTTAACTGTGCTCTGAAATGGCTTAAGTTGTAACAATCCACTACAAAACACAATGGCCCAGAAATTCAGGTTGGGGGCTTCCCACGGGTGCAAGCCCCTGACCTGCACTTACCTTGCGCCAGCCGTTGAGCTGTGGGCCCCTGTGGAATTGCGATCCTGGGCCTCCTCCAACTGCTGGCATACAGTGCTTGTGTGTCCCAGGGGTGCAGTTAGTTCGATGCATCACGTGGGCCATGGAGAGCCAATGGTTGCAGGGAATGCTTCATTCATAAGTTTGACAGGAAGACCTGTCAAACTCAAATACTATAAGCCCCAAAACATCACTAAATCTTCAAATAATTTTTTTTAAATCATATTTTTAAAATAAACTATAAATTACATGAAATAACTATTTTAAACAATAATTTAAATTTTTGAAAAAAATAATTTTATTTTCTAACGGGGCTAAAAATAAACTAACCTTTCTTTAAAGTATTAAAAAATAATAAACCTGTAGAAAAAATGTTTTAATTTTAATTAATTCACCACTTACCTTGTAAAAAGTAGGCCTTGCGACTGCTTTTTACGTCTAACTTCTGGAGACTTACCCTCCCAGGAAAACCGTAAGTTCGATGCGCACGCGCAGCCTCTCCCGCGCACGCGTTCGACCTCTGAACCCCTTCTTTCAGGGGAACGGAAGTGCCGGTTTCCCGCGCATGCGCAGTGCATGCAGGAAACCGGCACTTCCATTGGGCTTACGGGTAAGGACCCCGTGCGTACTCACCCGTGGAGACCCGAATTTCTGGGCCATTAATAAGAATGAAACTGGACGGACCACCTGGAATTCCACCTCGTCACTGGCTACGGACACAGCAACGGCACACACAGCCCAGTCGAACCTGCAAAGTCCTCCTCGCCAACATCTTGGAACTTGTGCCAAAATTGGGAGAGCTGCAACAGCCGGACATAGTCATCCTCACAGAATCATACCTTTCAGCCAATGTCCCCAAACTCCTCCATCACCATCCCTGTCCAGACCCACCAGGGGTGGAGGTACAGTCGGTAAGGAGTGGCCTTGGGAGTCCTCAACATTGACTCCGGACCCCATGAAGTCTCATGGCATCAGGTCAAGCGTGGGCAAGGAAACCTCCTGCTGATTACCACCTACTGCCCTCCCTCAGCTGATGAATCAGTGCTCCTCCATGTTGAACACCATTTGGAAGAAGCACTGAGAGTAGCAAGGGCACAGAATATACTCTGGATGTACCAGGAGTGGCTCGGTAGCACCACTACTGACATAGCTGCCAGTCTGAGCCTGCGACAGTTGAGGAGGGAAAAACTTACTTGACCTTGCCCTAACCAATGTACCTGTCACAGGTGCATCTGTCCATGACAGTATTGGTAACAGTGACCACCGCACAGTCCTTGCGGAGACGAAGTCCCGTCTTCACACTTGAGGACACTCTCCATTGTGTTGTGTGGCACTACCAACATGCCAAAGAGGATAGATTCAGAACAGATCTAGCAGCTCAAAATTGGGCATCCATGAGGTGCTGTGGGGCAACAGCAGAATTGTATTCCACCACAATCTGTAACCTCATGGCCCGGCATATCCCTCACTCTACCATTACCATCAAGCCAGGGGACCAACCCTGGTTCAATAATGAGTGTAGAAGAGCATGCCAGGAACAGCACCAGGCATACCTAAAAATGAGGTGCCAACTTGGGGAAGCTGCAACACAGGACTACATGCATGCTAAAAAGCAGAAGCAGCATGCTATAGACAGGGTTAAGTGATCCCACAATCAACGGATCAGCTCAAAGCTCTTCAGTCCTGCCATATCCAGTCGTGAATGGTGGTGGATCATTAAACAACTAACGGGAGGAGGAGGCTCCATGAATATCCCCATTCTCAATGATGGTGGAGCCCAGCACATGAGTGCAAAAGACAAGGCTGAAGTGTTTGCAACCATCTTCAGCCAAAAGTGCCGAGTGGATGATCCATATCGGCCTACTCCTGAGGCCCACACCATCACAGAAGCCAGTCTTCAGCCAATTAGATTCACTCCACGTGATATCAAGAAATGGCTGAGTGCACTGGATACAGCAAAGGCTATCATGCTGAAGACTTGTGCTCCAGAACTAGCCGCGCCTCTAGCCAAGCTGTTCCAGTACAGCTACAACACTGGCATCTATCCGACAATGTGGAAAACTGCCCAGGTATGTCCTGTCCACAGAAAGCAGGACAAATCCAATCCAGCCAATTACCGCCCCATCAGTCTACTCTCAATCATCAGTAAAGTGATGGAAGGTGTCATCGGCTGTGCTATCAAGCAGCACTTACTCACCAATAACCTCCTCACTGATGCCCAGTTTGGGTTCCGCCAAGACCACTCGGCCCCCGACCTCATTGCAGCCTTGATCCAAACATGGACAAAGGAGTTGAATTCCAGAGGTGAGGTGAGAGTGACTACCCTAGACATCAAGGCAGCATTTGACCGCGTGTGGCATCAAGGAGCCCTAGTAAAACTGAAGTCAATGGGAATCGGGGGGAAAATTCTCCACTGGCTGGAGTCATACCTAGCACAAAGGAAGATGGTTGTGTTGATTGAAGGTCAATCATCACAACCCCAGGACATCGCTGCAGGCGTTCCTCAGGGCAGTGTCCTAGGCCCAACCATCTTCAGCTGCTTCATCAATGACCTTCCCTCCAACAGAAGGTCAGAAGTGGGGATGTTTGCTGATGACTGCACAGTGTTCAGTGCCATTCACAAATCCTTAGGTAATGAAGCAGTCCATCCCCGCATGCAACAAGACCTGGATGATGTTCAGGCTTGGGCTGATAAGTGGCTGGTAACATTCGTGCCACAGAAGTGCCAGGCAATGACTATCTCCAACAAGCGAGAGTCTAACCACCGCCCCTTGACATTCAATATCATTACCGTCGCTGAATCCCCTACCATCAACATCCTGGGGGTCGTCATTGACCAGAAATTTAACTTGACCAGAAATTTAACTAGACCAGCCACAGAAATACTGGGAGCACCACCACATCCAAGTTCCCCTCCAAGTCACACACCATCCTGACTTCGAAGTATATCGCCGATCCTTCATCGTCGCTGGGTCAAAATCCTTAAACTTCCTACCTAACAGCACTGTGGGGCTGCAGCTGTTGAAGAAGGTGGCTCATCACCACCTTCACAAGGGCAATTAGGGATGGGCAATAAATGCTGGCATTGCCAGTGATGCCCACATCCCATATAAAAATGAATAATTAAAAAAAATACCTGTAGCAATCTGAACATCAATCATGAGTGGAAGATATGGACAACAAATTAACCATGTACCATTACAAAACCCTTTTGCAGAATTTAAATTACAGAGCAGCATGATTAGTGAATTTAATTTCCAGGCAAGTCAGTGTAACGGGATACTAGAAGATGACAATGTTAATGAGCTCTTACAGTTACACAGCAATCTGAGTCTCATCAGAATGAGAATCAGCATTACGATAAACTTTCTCTTCACCAGGAAATTCTTCTATAGTTTTCTTATTGATGACATCAGCACAATCAGTCTTGGGAGTGAGAATTTCTCTTTCTGTCAGATGTTCCAGTTATTTTCAAGGTCTGCTGCTAGTGGTGAAACTGTAAGGTAAAGGCAATAGGTATCTAAAAAATTGATGTCACCATTTAAAAAAGGCACCAAACGAGGCAACGGGGTTGGACAACACAAAATATCCCTGTAAATATGGGCCTAGATGTTTTATGCGATGACTTGCACCACTTGTACATCAATGAAAAGTGATTTGTGCCCACCAATCGCTTGGAATTTCCTGGGTCAGCTGCTTTGCATAAACATTGGAGTAATGATTAGTGTAAAACCCATCCTTGGTTTGATACAAATGAATGGCTTGCCAGACTACTTCAGAGGGCAGTTAAGGGTCAACTACATTGGTGTGGGACAGGAGTCACATATAGACCTGGCATCCCTTCATGTCATCCTCCAACATCTCTCCTCCATTGCCCAGCTCAATGGGACTGCCCTCGCTTGGATCAACTCCTGCCTATCCAATTTTAGCCAGAGCATCTCAAGTAATGTCTTGTCTTTTCACCTGCACATTTATCTGTAGTGTCCCCCAAGGATCTATCCATCGCCCCTCCCCTTCCTCATCTACATGCTGCCCCATAGAGACATTATCTGAAGACATGGGGTCAGGCTCACATGTATGTGGGCTACACCCACGTGTACCTCTCCACCACCTCTCTTAACACCTCCACTTCCTTTGTGTTGTTTCCAGTCATGTGGATGAGATGCAATTTCCTCCAAGTAAACATGGAGAAGATTGAAGCCAGCATATTCATCCTCTGGCATAAACCTCATACACTCGGCATCAATTCTATCCCTCCTCCCCAGCTACTGTTTCAGGTTGATTTAGACTGTTCACAACCTTGGTCACCTCCAGACTCAACTCAAGTATTCCAATCTTCTTCTGGATGACTTCCCATCCACCATCCACCATAAATTTTAGTTTGTCTTACTCTCTGCTGCCAGTATCCTATCCCACACAAAGTTATACTCACCCATCACCCCTGAGCTTGCTGACCTACATTGGCTTCCAGTTCCCGAACCCCTCAAATTTAATTTGTTCATCCTTGTGCTTAAATCCCTCCATGGCCTCGCCCCTCCCAATATCCGTAACCTCCTCTAGCCCTACAACCCTCCAAGAATCCTGGGTTCCTTCAATTCTGGTTTATTCTGCAGCCCCCACTCCCTTTGCCCCACCATTAGCAACTGTGCCTTCAGTCGTCTAGGCCCTACCCTCTGGAATTATCTCCTTAAACTTCTCCGCCTCTTCACCTCGATCTCTTCCTTTAAATGCAATTTTTTGTTGTATAAATAGCTAGATAGCCACAGCTGCAGCAGAATAATATAATACTATGTAGTCACTGAAGCTAGTAACTTGCTGCACTCTGCTGTTGTAAAGCTGTCCACACAACTAGAATATATGATTAAACTGTCAACCAAGGCATTTACAGGCATGCAGTGAGCAAGCTTACTGTTCTCACAATGGTCAACAATTCTACCTTTTATTCGTTTATCAAATATCTGTTGATATATATATAAAATATACATATATATGATGTAAAAAGCAAGGTTTAATCTAAAAAAGGGCGTACAGAGTGAATTACAGCTCTGATTAGGAATCTGATAAATATTCCTCCTAGTTTAAATTCTGGGCTTTGCTGCTGGGTCTGTTTAGGTATCTTGGTACTATCCCTGCAGTAGAGGACCTGCCTTTGTTCCCTCACTTGCTCCAGCAGCACCACCACTGCCAGGTCACTGAATCTTTGAGCTTATTGTTTGGACCTTCTGCAAGTGGAGAAAAAAAACAGCCAGATTGTTCACAGAGTGACTTGTGTATTGCAGCCATTCATCAGTGGACACACTAAAACAGCAACCACAAAGTTCACAGAGTGACTTCAGTGATGTAGTGATTGCTCAGAATTCAGAACATAAACAATCAGCACCGTTATTGTGTTGAATTGACCCCCCTCTCGCTTTAAGGGGTCCATTCACCCATTGCATATCGAGGATGGCCAGCGGAAATCATGCCTCCAATTGGGAAGGATAGAAACATAGAAGATAGGAGCAAGAGTAGGCCATCATCATTCCCAACATCTGGACACCCCACCAATGAGATGCAAATAAGGAGCAGTCATCAAAACCGGACGGGCATTCCGGCCACATGATTGGGTGGCCGGAATGACTGTATCGTCCAGCCGCTGCCTATACACTGCTCCGGGGAAAATCTACCCCATTGCATTCACATCCTTGAGGACATCCCAGAGCACCTAACAACTTTTTTGAAGCGCAATCACTGTTGTTACGTAAGGAAGTCCAGAAGCCAATCTGCACACAGCAAAGTCCCACAAATGAATGAATGAATGAACAATCTGTTTTTGGTGGTGATGGTTGAGAAAGGAATGTTTGGAGAGTATCACAGGATCTTTTAGGTTCACCTGAGCAGGCATGCAAGACCTTAGGTTAACACTGCATCTGAAAATTGCACTTCTGACAGTGCAGCGCTTCCTTAGTACCGCACTCAAGTATCAGCCTAAATAATTGTGATCAAGTCAGTATGGAACATAATCCCACAATCTTCTGACTCAGAGGTAACAATGTTACCAAATGAGCCAAGCTGATACCTATGTGGGATTTATGTTTCTTTCAAAAAACCGAAGATGTTGGTGGTTTTGTCTGACTTGATTTTTTTTCAGTTGAATTGAATCTATAATAGTGGAAGAAATTTCATGTGGAACACCTACTGGTTTCTCATTCTGATCCTAACTAGCAATTTCTCTCTGCATAGTCAAAGTTACTAGTATTTTTGCTGAAGAAAACAATGAGGCTAATTCCAACCCCTAAAAACGGGTGGGCTTGGATCGGGTGGGATGTTAAATTGTAAAACATCTCAATTCCGAACCCAACCCACCTCGAACCTGCCCAGCTCTGGTTTTAACAGAGGCGGGACGGGGTGGGAAACCAACATGCTCACAGGAGGCTCGTCGCTCACTTCAAGATTTTAATGAGGCTGCGTGCCACAGATTTTATCTCTCTTCCATTGTTAACGCTGGCCAGCCGGGTTTCCTGGGCCTCGGGAAACCCAGTAGCTAAAGGGAGGCGAGGACTGTTGCATGGAACGGGTAAGTGCTTTTCCAGCACTGCTTGTGAGCCAGAGGGAGCAGGAGTGCTTCCCCTCGGCACACTCAAGCAAAGCACTATCCCACTCCCCGCGATTGGACCCCTCACCCAGTAATTGGAGGCACCCCCGCGATCACCAATCCCCACCGATCACTGACCCCCCCACCCCCGTGATCGCTGACCTCCCCGCAATCACTGACCGACCCCCGTGATCACCGACCCCCCATCCCCATCTCCCGCGATCTCTCCGCGATCACCCCCTGACCCTCCAAACCATGCTGTACCCATCACCCTTACTCGCGCGATCTCTATCCTAAGCAGCAGGAAACCTACCTGATCCTAGGCTGCAACCTCTTCTGGAGTGTTCCCCACCCGGCAGGGAGCCAAGCTGTCAAACAGGCTGGCTTGCAGGCGGGGAAGCTGTAAAAAAAAAACACGTACACTGTGGAGTTAAAACATACGGCGTTCGGGGAACTTCCATGTTTCCCGACCAGAACTCTCCCTCCTGCTTGGAAATCACGCCTCAGTAAATATCGGGGCAAATTAGTTCAAATGAAACATTCAATTCAAATAGAGACACTATACAATGTTTTACTTATGTAAAAGTTAATTGTGTAACTTTATTTTCTGAGTGGGAAGACTAGGTAACTTCATTGATTAGAACACTGCCATTTCAAACTTGGGTCCTGGGTTTAAATCCATACCAGAATGACGAGGTGAAAGTCTCCTCTCTGACAGATGGAAGTGTCATATGAAATGAGTCTGGACAGTGCCAACCCAATTCCTGATGAATGCAAATCCACAGCTTAAAATTGCTCATAATTTGGAGACTAATTGCTACAACATTGGCAGCCACAATTGCTGTTGCAAATGGAAATGTAATTCTAGTGCTTGTTTGCGATGGAAATAAACCTACAGTGTTGGGAGTGCAGAAGAAGTTTCAGCACACGATTGAGGTGCGATATGCCTGACTTGAGAGCATTTGAGGTTGATATTGACAATGGAAGCAAAAAATTAAAAATATTCCATTCACCAACGCTGATCTCCCTCACTTTAATGAGCAGAGTAATTCATCGATGTAAGCATATAAATGACCTGCATCAAGTTGTATTTTATTACCATATAAGCTACACTGTGTCTTTTGTGTCCAATCTAGACTGATGATCATCTACCACGCTGAACACTCGTGATGTTCACTCGTGGGAGGACAGTGGAGTGTCCTATTCACATGGGAGTAAAAGCTAGGCACATTATCATCAGACTTCCAACAGTAGAGTGCATATTTGAACTCACTCAATGAGTGGCATATAATTAGTCATGATTTTTTTCAATTAGGAAAATGATTCTGTATGTTAATAGTGGCAGCTGCTCCAGCATCACTATAATTGCCACAACCTTCTGCAGCTGACTGCAACAACACTGAGAACAAGTTGCCATCCTTCTCCATATCTTTTACCTCCCTCACACACACAACCATTGCATCCGAGGCTTCATTGGAAAGTTTAAACCTGCTACTTCAAGTAATCCCTTTCTTTTAAAATAAATATTTTATTTTGGTGAATTTTCGTGCCATACAAGGTGACAGACACCAGTGCTGGAGAACAGAACATTATCTCATTTCAGACATCCACTGTTAGCATGAAGCACTCCCAGAACAGGCGTACGAGAGTCAGCTGAAGAGCGAGCTCCCTCTACTTAGCACTGGTGATGCGTCTTCACTCCCAAGCTCACAAAGGCACCTCTCCTACATTTGTATTACATTCTTATTTCACACACCGTACATTATTGTGCCTTCTGAGTAGTTAGTGTCAAAGTAGGGGCAGTTTAATGATGTGGGACCACACATCAGACTTCATTTGCTATTAGTACAAATTTTTGTTTGCCTAAATAAAAGTAAGTTGTCAAGTGTGGTGAAGGATCAGGGATATAAAGGCCTTGGGGGGGAAGGGGGGCTGTGGAGTGGCTGGGAAACCCAGGAATGCGGGTAACATGGAGGCCCTGCTGAATTTAACGGCAGGACTTCATTTAATTTTTTTTCTCCATTTCCCAGCCGGCAGCCAGCCAGATTGAGAGGCTGCCTAGCTGTCAGGTGGGAAGGCCTGCATTGGTAGGCCACAGCCGGGGAGCGGCGAGGAGGCAGAGGCAGATTGGGGATGGAAGGTTGGGAGAAATCATGGATGGAAGGTCGGGGGGGGGCGGATGCGGGAAATCGTGGAGGTGGAAGGGAGATCAGATCGCTGGGGGTGGGGGGGAGGCCAATTGCGGCGAGGGAAACAGGTTTGCTTGAGAGACCGGGTGTGGTGTATGTAACCTGTTCCACCTTAAGAGAACTACCTTAAGAGATGTACTACTTTCTCTTGGCTGCTGTATACTGTAATACTGTAATACCGGTGGTGACCACACCGGTATATAAGTGTTGTGCAAGGATTTGCTGGGCAGTTCAGCCCTGACCTCCGAATAGTAAAGACCTGTTAAAAGTTATTCTTGTTGTCTGTGTCCAGTGATTGATCCTAAACATAACTGGGACACACAGACTCAACAGTGGTGACGAGTCCGATCTTACCCTGCGGCAATTTTACATACAAGGCAGCTTCGTCCTCAAAACGGGCGTCGAGAAGAGGCATCCGCCCTCATCATCCTGCTGAGCACCATCGCACGGGAGGCATCGCGTACCCGGGTTAAAAAGAAAAATAATTTTGACCAGGAAGCCCTCCATCAGCGACAGGCAGTGATCATCCCTTCTACCACGGTGGTGGGTAAGCCGATCAGCGACACGAGCAGAAAGTCGGCCGCGTTGACTGTGGAGTAGGGGAGGGAAAACGGAGGAATAAGGGCGGAGAGCTCGACCACGGCCGGTAGAAAGGGCCGGGCTGCAATCGAGGCCGATAGGCGCAGCGACTGGGGCAGCTTAAGACTCGAGAGCCGTGGAGAACTCAAACGCAGCCGGTGTACAGGACCGGGTTGCAAGCGGGGCTGCGAGGCAAAGCAGCGTCGGGGAGTTGAGAAGCTTAAGGCACAAGAGCCGTGGAGAATTCAAACGCAGCCAGTGTAAAGGAGCGGGCTGCAAGCGGGGCTGCGAGGCAAAGCAACGTCGGGGAGTGAGAACCGCTGGGGAGGTGAGAACGGCAGCAGCAAGGCAATCGCCATTGCAGCCAGCGGGGGAAGAAGGCAAATGCGGGAATCCGCCATTGTAGTCGGCGGGGGAAGAAGACGAGCGCGGGAAAGACCGCCAAGCGCGGGAAGCCGACATTTTGAGAAAAAGAAAAATTTAAAAACTTGCAAGGATGCCTAAACATGGGAGCATTAATACCTTTGATAGTGATATCGAAGATTGGACCACGTATGTAGAACGCATGGAAGTTTATTGTAAAGCAAATAAGGTACCAGATGATGAGAAAGCACTAACCTTATTAAGCTCAATGGGTGCGAAGACATACGGGCTATTGAAGCACCTTCTATCACCAAATAAACCGGCGGATCAGACTTTCGCGAATATTGTTACTGTCCTGAAAAATCATTTAAACCCCACGCCGCTGATGATAGCGGAACGATTTAAATTTTACAGGAGAACGCAGTGGAAAGGCGAAAGCAACGCTGAATTTTTAATTGAACTACATAAGCTATCGAAGTACTGTCAGTTTGGAACAGGACTAGCAGATGCGCTGAGAGATAAATTTGTGTGTGGATTGTTAAAAGAAGGAACACAAAAGCGACTGCTTGAGGAGAATGATCTTACGCTTGATAAAGCTGTCACTATTGCAGCATCACAAGAAGCCACAGCGAGAGGCACTGCAGAAATGCAGCTACGGTCACCGGAACTCTGCACCAATCAAATGGTCTTGAGTACAGTAAAATGTTATCGTTGTGGAAAGACAACGCACGATCAGAACCAGTGCTGGTTCAAAAATCAGGAATGCAGAAAATGTGGCAGGCTTGGTCACATAGCTAAAGTATGCCGGTCAGGAAAGAAGACCAGCAACAAAAAGTCACCGCAGGAAAAGTACAGAAAGGTACACAAGGTGACAGAGAACAGTTCGAATGAACAGAAGTCAGATTCAGACTCCAGCAGTAATGAACTGGGTAGTCTAAGAGTACACAATGTTGGTAAGGAAGCAGACCTCCAAACAATTTGGGTCACACTTCAGATAGCAGGAGTCCAAGTGAAGATGGAATTGGACACTGGATCGGCATTGACGGTCATGAATAAGAAAGATTACAAAAGGTTATTCCCACATATTCCCCTACGGGATACGGAGATTGTATTGAAAACATACACGGGGCAAAGAGTATACCCCATCGGGAAGATAGAGGTAAAGGTGGTCCACAAGGGCAAAGAAAGCCGAGGAATGGACTTATATGTGCTACCTGAGGGAGGTCCACCACTACTGGGATGGGAGTGGATTAGGAAAATAAATATGGACTGGAATTCCTTAAAAGCACTAACGGTAGATTCCGGTACAAAAGATGTCAAACCTAAACGATTGTCCAGAATATTGGACGATGCTAAAGAGGGGTTCCAACAGGGACTGGGAACACTGAGAGGAATTACGGCAAACATCAAGGTTGAAGAACATGCAAACCCGAAATCTTTCAAAGCCAGACCGGTACCTTATGCAATACGACCTGCTGTGGAAGCTGAGCTGGAAGGGCTAGAACGTTCAGGAGTACTGTCTAAGGTAGACTGGAGTGAGTGGGCCATGCCCATTGTCCCCGTCATGAAGCGTTCATCGAGCAACAAGCCGGGGGAACCGGGGAAGGTTCGCATCTGTGGAGATTTCAAGATCACTGTTAATCCGGTGCTTCACACGGTGCAGTATCCGCTTCCGTGGATTGAGGACATCTTCGCTTCGTTGTCTGGCGGGAAACACTTCACCAAGATAGACCTGGCGCAGGCGTACTTACAGATGGAAGTTGAGGAAGAGTCACGCCAGTATCTCACGATCAACACGCATAGAGGCTTGTACCGGTATAATAGACTGGTTTTTGGAGTGGCATCGGCTCCAGCAATTTGGCAGAGGGCCATGGAGCAGGTATTACAGGGAATTCCAGGTACACAATGTTACCTGGACGATATCCTGATTACAGGAGATGATGACGAGGAACACCTTGCAAACTTGGAACTGGTGCTCACCAGATTGAAAGAATATGGTCTTCGAGTTAATCGCCAGAAATGTGAATTCTTTCAGAAGCGGATCTCGTACTGTGGTCATGTCATTGACCAGGAGGGGCTTCATAAGTCTCCTGACAAGATCGAAGCTGTTGTGAAGGCTCCCGCTCCGGATAATGTATCCCAATTGAGGTCGTTTCTAGGGTTGATTAACTATTATCATAAGTTTCTGCCAAATTTATCCACTGTACTGCACCCGCTGAACGCTCTTTTGCAGAAGGGAGCACCATGGAAGTGGAGCGAGGACTGTAAGAGGGCCTTTCGCGAAAGCAAGGCATTGATCACCTCAGAGGAAGTGTTGGCTCACTTCAACCCAACGCTGCCTATTCGCTTGGCTTGTGATGCTTCTCCATATGGTATTGGGGCAGTACTCTCACACAAGTTGCCAAATGGCTTGGAGAGGCCAGTTGCGTTCGCATCCAGATCATTGACCTCCGCTGAGCGCAACTATGCTCAGATAGATAGGGAGGCTCTCAGCCTTGTGTGGGGAGTAAAGAAGTTTAATCATTACCTGCAGGGCCAAAAGTTTATGCTTCTGACAGACCACCAGCCGCTGGTATCCATTTTTAACCCTAAGAAGGGTGTTTTGGTGATGACAGCACAGAGACTCCAGAGATGGTCCCTTTTCCTAGGGGCACATCAATATCAGATAGAATTCAAAGGTACAAAGCAGCATGGTAATGCTGATGGGCTGTCGCGCCTGCCACTACCTACAGAGGAGGAGGTACCAACGGTTGACCCTGTGGAGTTATTTCACTCGACCATCATCGAATGTTTACCAGTCACCAATGCAAGTATTGAAAGAGAAACCAGGAACGACCCGACACTGTCCAGGGTCTACGAAGTGACAGTGAAGGGATGGCCAGCACATGGTGATCCACTGTTACCGGCATTCTCAGCAAGACGAGAACAGCTGTCCGTCTGTCAAGGAACATTGATGTATGGAACAAGGGTGATTATTCCTCCTAAGTTAAGAGAGAGAGTTCTAAAGGAACTGCATGAAGGTCATCTGGGGGGAGTCAAGATGAAAAGCCTTGCTAGGGCTTATGTGTGGTGGCCGGGTATCGACCAACAGATAGAGGAGCTGACGAAAAGCTGCTCAGGGTGCCAAAAAGTGCAAAATGCACCTCCGATTGCTCCACTGCATCCATGGGGATGGCCTTCAACCCCATGGCAACGTGTACATATTGACTTTGCTGGTCCTTTCATGGACTCCATGTTTTTAATTGCGGTGGACGCACATTCTAAATGGCCAGAAGTGATTAAGATGACGACCACTACCTCGGAAAAGACGATCGCGGTGTTAAGAACGATATTTGCAAGAAATGGATTGCCAGAACAAATATGTTCAGACAACGGACCGCAGTTTGTGTCAGAAGAATTCCAGAGATTCATGAAGAAGAATGGGGTGAAACATTATACCTCTGCCCCATATCATCCGGCTACAAACGGGTTGGCCGAGAGATTTGTACAAACGTTCAAAAAAGCGATAAAGGCCATGAGCGAAGATCAGATTCCACTACAACACAAGGTGGACAAATTCCTACTGGCATATCGAAACGCCACTCATGCAGTGACAAACCAAAGTCCTGCCATGATGTTCTATAACAGGAGGTTGCGGTCCAGGTTGGACTTGTTAAAACCACATGTGTGGAGGGAAGTTGAAAACAAACAGTTCCAGCATATAAATAACAAGACCACTCGGAGCTTCGAAATAGGACAACCAGTGTTAGCCCGGGACTATAAAAACGAGAAATGGCAATCTGGAACAATTCGGGCCAGACAAGGACCCCTGATGTACACGGTAGATATTGGTGAAAATGTAATACGGCGTCATGCTGACCAACTGGTAGAATCGAGAACAAGGGTTGAACCCATGGTTATGGCAGAGACAACCGTGGAAGAAGTTCGTGAACCTGAAGCATCTACCTCAGAAGTGAATGTACCTGATGATGATGTCCAATCCATAAGGGACCAACTAGATGAGTCACCCCAGCAACGAGAATCAGAGACCCCTGAAAGGCGTTATCCAACTCGAATCAGGAGGCCTCCTCAGAGACTGAATCTTTGAACTGTTTTGCATGAAGTTGTATATATATATATGTTATTATGTTATGTTAAATGGGGATATAACTGTTAAGCTAAAAAGGGAGGATTGTGGTGTATGTAACCTGTTCCACCTTAAGAGAACTACCTTAAGAGATGTACTACTTTCTCTTGGCTGCTGTATACTGTAATACTGTAATACCGGTGGTGACCACACTGGTATATAAGTGTTGTGCAAGGATTTGCTGGGCAGTTCAGCCCTGACCTCCGAATAGTAAAGACCTGTTAAAAGTTATTCTTGTTGTCTGTGTCCAGTGATTGATCCTAAACATAACTGGGACACACAGGTAGTTAACAGGCAGTTTTTAGCCTAATCCCTATTTTTATCCCTGAAGTGTGGGATTCCCGATGGCTCCAAACCACGCCAAGTCAGCGAGGCGGGCTGTCGGGCTGAAGGACTTGGAGGGTTCGAGACGTCCGGTGTTCAATGCTGTGGAGGAGGGATTCCTGGAGTGTTTACGGGATGGTTTCCTGGACCAATATGTCGAGGAACCAACCAGAGATCAGGCCATCTTAGACTGGGTATTATGTAACGAGAAAGGATTAATTAGCAATCTTGTTGTACGAGGCCCTTTGGGTCGGAGCGATCATAATATGATCGAATTCTTCATTAAGATGGAGAATGAAGTAGTTGACTCAGAGACTAGGGTCTTGAATTTAAATAAAGGAAACTATGATGGTCTGAGGAGCGAGTTGGGTAGGATTGATTGGGAAATGGCACTCAAAGGGTTGATGGTGGATAGGCAATGGCAAACATTCAAAGACCGCATGGATGAACTACAGAATTTGTTCATCCCAGTTTGGCATAAAAATAAAACAAAGAAGGTGACTCAACCGTGGCTAACAAGGGAAATTAGGGATAGCATAAGATCCAAGGAGAGGACATATAAATTGGCCAGAAAAAGCAGTAAACCTGAGGATTGGGAGCAGTTTAGGATTCAACAAAGGAGAACAAAGGGATTAATTAAGAAAGGGAAAATAGAATATGAAAGTAAGGAAACATAAAAACTGACTGTAAAAGCTTTTATAGATATGTGAAGAGAAAAAGATTGGTGAAGTCAAGTGTAGGTCCCTTGCAGTCAGAATCAGGGGGATTTATAATGGGGAACAAAGAAATGACAGGCCAATTAAATACATATTTTGGTTCTGTCTTCACAAAGGAGGACACAAATAACCTCCCAGAGATGTCGGGGAACATAGGGTCTAATGAGAGGGAGGAACTGAATGAAATCAGTATTTGTAGGGAAATGTTCGTGCCATGGAAGGAGTTCAGCGAAGATTCACCAGGCTGATACCTGGGATGGCAGGAATGACGTATGAGGAGAGATTGGGATGATTGGGCTTGTACTCGCTGGAGTTTAGAAGAATAAGAGGGGATCTCATTGAAATTTATAAAATTCTGACAGGACTGGACAGACTAGATGCAGGAAGGATGTTCCCAATGGTTGGGTAGTCCAGAACCAGGGGTCACAGCCTAAGGATAAGGGGTAGGCCATTTAGGACAGAAATTAGGAGGAATTTCTTCACCCAGAGAGTGGTGAACCTGTGGAATTCTCTACCACAGAAGGCAGTAGAGGCCAATACATTAAATATATTCAAGAAGGAGTTGGATATATTTCTTAAGGCTAAAGGGATCAAGGGGTATGGGGAGAAAGCAGGGACCGGGTACTGAATTTGGATGATCAGCCATGATCGCATTGAATGGCGGAGCAGGCTCGAGGGGTCGAATGGCCTACTCCTGCTCCTATCTTCTATGTTTCTATGTTTCTATGTTTCAGGTGAGTGATGGGTGCATGAGTGCAGAGGTAAGTGTGTTTGGTGTGTGTAAAGTGTTTAAAGAAGTTTTACTTACCTTTACTTACCTTTACAGCCTTCCTTCCTTCAGGTCTCGGGAGTCCCCCAACTCACCAGCACAGAAAGCAGAATGGCCGCGAGCTGTCAAAATCTGCAGCATTCAGCTTTCTGTTCTGGAGAGATCTCTAAATCAGCCTGAGAGGAAGGATTTAACTTGGAGTACAGATTGTCAGTGTTTGACAGCTTCAAAGAGTTGACAAACGCTGATAGTTCATCTGTCAAAAGCTCTTGACAGATGAAATGTCAATCTGTGACGTCACCTGTTGCCGGGTGGCCCTTAATTGGCCTGCTGAGCCCGCTGGGCGGGCTCAACAAGATCAATCAAGTAAAAATCGAGTGGGTTGGCCACAACTCGATGGAGGCGGGACTACAACCCCAAAAGTTGTAGTCCCAACTCCTACATGCCTCCAGTATCAAAATCCAGCCCAGAATTTGTGAAAAATGTCTTTTACTTAAAAATCAGCAAAAGATTACAAATAAGCATCCGACAGTTATGTAGCGTATAACAATTCCCGATTATACTTTAACATACACAGAGCTATCATTTTACTTTAAGCTCAAGCGATAATAAGCAAAACATCACATACGTACTAACACCAGCGATTGGTCAATTCTGGGATGTTGTCGGGGCCCATAGCCTTTACTGTATCCAATGCACTCAGCCGTTTCTAGGAAGATAGTTGTGGTGGTTGAAGGGCAATCATCACAGCCCCAGAACATCGTGGCAGGTGTTCCTCAGGACAGTATCCTAGGCCAAACCATCTTCAGCTGCTTCATCAATGAAATGGGGATGTTCGCTGATGACTGCACAGTGTTCAGCGTCATTCACAACTCCTCAGATAATGAAGCAGTCCATGCCCGCATGCAACAAGACCTGGACGACGTTCAGGCTTGGGCTGATAAGTGGCAGGTAACATTTGCGCCACAGAAGTGCCAGACAATGACTATGTCCAACAAGCGAGAGTCTAACCACCTCCCCTTGACATTCAATGGCATTAGCATCACCGAATCCCCCACCATCAACATCCTGGGGGTCTCCATTGACCAGAAAATTAACTGGACCAGCCACATAAATACTGTGGCAACAAGAGCAGGTCAGAGGCTAGGTATTCTGCAGCGAGTGTCTCACCTCCTGACTCCCCAAAGCCTTTCCACCACAAGGCACAAGTAAGGAGTGTGATGGAATACTCTCCACTTGCCTGGATGAGTGCAGCTCCAACAACACTCAAGAAGCTCGACATCATCTAGGACAAAGCAGCCCGCTTGATTGGCACCCCATCCAACACCTTAAACATTCACTCCCTCCAGCACTGGCGTACCGTGGCTGCAGTGTGTACCATCTACAAGATGCACTGCAGCAACTCGCCAAGGCTTCATCGGCAGCACTTCCCAAACCCGTGACCTCTTCCACCTAGAAGGCCAAGGGCAGCAGGCGCATGGGAACACCACCACCTCCAAGTTCCCCTCCAAGCCACACACCATCCTGACTTAGAAATATATCGCCAATCCTTCATCGTCGCTGGGTCAAAATAATGGAACTCTCTCCCTAACAGCACTGTGGGAGTACCTTCACCACACAGAATGCAGCGGTTCAAGAAGGCGGCTCACCACCACCTTCTCAAGAGCAATTAGGGATGGACAAAAAATGCTGGCATTGCCAGCGACACCCTCATCCCATTAGCGTTTAAAAAAAATACAGCAGTGCAGCACCGAGCAAGAGTCTTTTTACTCTGATAAAACAGGGGGAGAACTACAATATGGAGAAAGAAGTTATTTTAAGAAATAAAATTAAAAGCTATAAAATTACATTTAAAATTACCGTACTCAGTAGAAAGATCAGCTTCCAAAAAAACCAAGATGGTATGAGAGATGGAATTTTGTGGAGAGACTGGAAAAGCTGGGGTTGTTCTCCTTAGAGTAGAGAAGGTTAAGAGGAGATTTGATAGAGTTGTTCAAAATCAAGAACGGTTTTAATAGCGTAAATAAGGATAACTGTTTCCAGTGACAGAGGGGTCGGTAACCAGAAGACACAGATTTAAGGTTGGTGACGAAAGGCCATCCACCTGAAACGTTAACTCTGTTTCTCTCTCCACAGATGCTACCTGACCTGCTGAGTATTTCCAGCATTTTCTGTTTTTATTACAGATTTAAGATGATTGGCAAAAGAATCAGAGGCGAGATAAGGGAAAAATGTTTTATGCAGTGAGTTGTTGTGATCTGGAATGCACTGCCTGAAAAGGTGGTGGAAGCAAATTCAATAGTAACATTCAAAAGGCGGTTGGATAAATCATTGAAGGGAAAACATTTACAGGGCTATGGGGAGCGTGCAGGGGAGTGGGACTAATTGGACGGCTCTACCAAAGAGCCAGCACGGGCACAATGGGCTGAATGTCCTCCTTCTGTGCTGTATGATTCGATGATTCTTGATTCAATGGAACAGAGAATAGAGAGTTGTTCCATAGTGTCACCCAGTGGCCATAGCCTGCAACTGTATGCAGTTCTTAAAGTTTTCCAGCATCACATTACTGGGAAAATCCTGTTAAATAGGTGACAGGGCAGACATCACAAGATGTATCATAGGTATGGACACAATTGCCATTGAAAACCCCACAGGGACTTTTGACAGGATTTAAAAATGGAAATATGGCAGGAAACATATAGATAGATTGTGCGAAAGTCCAGCTAATCTATGGACCTGATTTAAGCGGTAATCACACTAAGAGCAAAAACAATACTGACACATCCGTTGCCTTTAAGGGATTTTCCAATAGGCTCAAGTATTTCAGTCATAGCCATTTTTTTGCTCACACATCTCATTGCTTTAACTCCCATCTGTGCCACTCATGCAGAACATCATAACAAAATGAAATCAATTGCACAAAATCAGTTTAACAAATGTGCCATTAAGCACTGGGTCTTGTGATTGGTAGTCATTCATTTTCATGGTGCAGATCGCACTAGTACGGAACACATTCGTTAAAGAAGACTGTTTTCAATTCTAGGGGTTATTAATATCCAATGTTCCAGCAGACTGAAAGTTGGTCATCTTCCAAATGAAGGACCTTGGCCGGTAGCTTCTTAGGCATAGAAATTAGGAAATAATTTTATCTCCTTCAAGATATTTTCAAAAAGGGGCTATGATCAGCAACAGTGAAGAGTGATGGTGAGAGAAGGGTTTTGAGAAAGTTTTTGAAAGCAGGGAGAAAGATGGCAAGGCAAAGGAATCTAGGGAGCGAATTCCAGAGGGCAGGGGTGCAGTGATGAAAGAGCGGCTACCAATGGAGGTGCTCATGGAACAGAAAACAAGGAGCAACCTTGTGTCAAAGGAGCAGAGCGTGCGTGCATGGATATATTGCAGGGGATTGCTAGGGTAGAATAGGGAAAGGCCATGGAGTGCTTAGAAGGTGAAGATGGGGATCTTGAAGTCAATTCACTGGGGCCCAGGAAGTTAGTGGAGTTGGGAAGGGATGGGATGATGGGAGTTTGGGACTGTGCATGGGTGAGGCTGTTGGGGGACAGAGGTATTGGAGAAATCAAGGTTTGAAGTGATAAAAGTATAAACAAGTTCAATAAAATGAAGGAGAGAGAGAGAGGGAGGTAGAGCCAGAGTTGTGCAATATTGCAGAAGTGTAAGAAAGTGATTTTGATAATGTTTGCAAGGCAAAACCTTAGCTCAAGATTCAGTACACTAAGGTTCTGCACCTCCTGACTTTGCATAAGGTGGCAACTAGGGAGGTTGATGAAGTCAAGGCCAGAATTGTGTATGTTCTGGCAGGAGCCAAAAGGATTGGAAATTTTTGCTTATTCATATTTTAATGTTGGACAGGCAGCTGGAGAGCATAGTGACAGCCTTTGAACTGATGGAGGAGGCAGAGAGAAATAGCTGATGTCATTGGTACATGTGGAAGCTGACTCTAGTTCTGGATGATATTATCAAGATGTAGTATATAAATGATGAAGAAGAGGCAAACAAGGATGAAAGCCTGGAGTACATGAGTGTCTGTGTGACACAGTAAGAGGAGCTTTTTCAGGCAACATAGTAACTTTGTTGGAAAAGACAGCAAAATCTGATTGGAAGAACGAGGCAGCCAATTTGCACACAGCAAGATCCCACAAACAGTAATGAGATGATGACTAGATAATCTGTTTTGTTTAGTGATGTTGTTTGAAGGATAAATATTGAGCAGGACACCTGCTGTTCAAATAGTGTCTTGGGATCTTTTATGTTCACCTGAGAGAGCAGGCTCAGTTTAACATTGCATCCAAAAGATGGCATCACCGATAGTACTCCTCGAATAATGCACTGAAGTATAAGCTTAGATTGCATGGTCAAGTCTCTGGAGTAGGACTTGAACCCACAATCTTCTGACTTAGAGATGGCAGTGCTAACACTGAGACAAGGCTGACACCTAGAGGAGAGATGCTGGAGGAAGATGGTGTGGTCAATACTCATTCTTCCTTCAAGGTGGGGGTGGAGAGGGGGAGAAGAGAAACCTGTGGTTTTTCCACCCCCTCTTCCCCCACCACTCCCGCCTTCTCCCCTCAGGTGGCAGCAGGCATGAGACTTTCTGACTTCTGTAGGGTTGCAGGCACCCGAGATGCATAACACAGGTGTTCAAATAATGAAACCTCCCACTGCTCTTGCATACTCCAGTGGTGTCAGTCAGTATGGGAGGTCCCTGGCTGGCACAATCCTGGGGTAAGTGCTCAGATCATGCTCCAAACAATTTTGGGGCCCATAGGACCAGCTAGTCTACCTTAATAATGTGTTAACAGTAGTATTGAATAAAATATTTCTCTTCAAGATACTAGCCCAATTTCACCTTGAAGACTACTTGGCCCTGCATCCTCTTTTAGTAAACAATTCCAAAACCCAACCACCCGCTCAGTAAAATAATAATTCCTTACATCCTGCCCAAATTTATCTCTTCTCAAAGGTAAGGCATACAAAGCTGACCAACCACAGTCTAATGCTAAGCTGACGATGATTTACTCAAACAGTTACAAGTTTATGATATGCCTTCTCAAGCTCGCACATCTCACCAGAGGAGAGAGTCAGTGTAATTAGAGCTCTGTGTTTCTTATAATGAAGTTTTTAAAAATTTGTTTATGGGATGTGGGCATCGCTGGCAAGGCCAGCATTTATTGCCCATCCCTAATTGCCCTTGAGAAGGTGGTGGTGAGCCGCCTTCTTGAACCACTGCAGTCTGTGTGGTGATGGTACTCCCACAGTGCTGTTAGGGAGGGAGTTCCAGGATTTTGACCCAGCGACGATGAAGGTTCGGTGATATACTTCCAAGATGGTGTGTGACTTGGAAGGGAACTTGGAGGTGATGGGGCTCCCATGCGCCTGCTGCCCTTGTCCTTCGAGGTGGAAGAGGTTGCAGGTTTCGAAGGTGCTGCTGAAGAAGCCTTGGCGAGTTGCTGCAGTGCATCTTGTAGATGGTACAAACTGCAGCCACAGTATGCCGGTGGTGGAGGGAATGAATGTTTAAGGTGGTGGATGGAGTGCCAATCAAGTGGGCTGCTTTGTGCTGGATGGTGTCGAGCTTCTTGAGTGCTGTTGGAGCTGCACTCATCCAGGCAAGTGGAGAGTATTCCATCACACTCCTTACTTGTGCCTTGTAGATGGTGGAAAGGCTTTGGGGAGTCAGGAGGTGAGACATTCACCACAGAATACCTAGCTGCTGACCTGCTCTTATTGCCACAGTATTTATGTGGCTGGTCCAGTTAAGTTTCTGGTCAATGGTGACCCCCCAGGATGTTGATGGTGGGGATTCGGCGATGGTAATGCCATTGAATGTCAAGGGGCAGTGGTTAGACTCCCATTTGTTGGAGATAGTCATTGCCTGGGACTTCTGTGGTGCAAATGTTAACTGCCACCTATCAGCCCAAGCCTGAACGTCATCCAGTTCTTGTTGCATGCGAGCATGGACTGCTTCATTATCTCAGGATTTGTGAATGGCACTGAATACTGTGCAGTCATCAGTGAACATCCCCATTTCTGACCTTATGTTGGAGGGAAGGTCATTGATGAAGCAGCTGAACATGGTTGGACCTAGGACACTGCCCTGAGGAACTCCTGCAGTGATTGACCTTCAACCACCACAACATCTTCCTTTGTGCTAGGTATGACTCCAGCCAGTGGAGAGTTTTCCCCCCGATTCCCAATGACTTCTGTTTTACTAGGGCTCCTTGATGCCACACTCGCTCAAATGCTGCCTTGATGTCAAGGGCAGTCACTTTCACCTCACCTCTGGAATTCAGCTCTTTTGTCCATGTTTGGATGAAGGTTGTAATGAGGCTGGGAGCTGAGTGGTCTTGGCGGAACCCAAACTGGGCATCAGTGAGCAGGTTATTGGTAAGTGCCACTTGATAGCACTGTCGATGACACCTTCCATCACTTTGCTGATGATTGAGAGTTACAGTGGAATATATCAAAAGTTATATTGGGAGTATAGAAATTACAATGAAGTATGGTGATTATAATTTGTAATTTGTAATAGAGTACATTAAAGTGCTAATGGAGTAAATCAAAGTTCTAATGGAGTAAATGAAAGTTCTAATGGAGTAAATCAAAGTAGGGAAGAGATAGCAGAGGCACCATTACATAAGTATAAAAAGTTATTAGAAAAGGAAATAGTGCCAGAGGACTGGCGGACAGCTAATGATTCCTATATTTAAAAAGGGAGATAGAACTATTCCAGGGAACTATAGACCAGTTAGCTTAATGTCAGTCGTAGGAAAATAATGGAATCTTTACTCAAAGATGTAATAGAAAAACATCTAGAAACCAAAAATATAGTAAAAAGTAGTCAGCACTGATTTCAAATGGGAAGGTCATGCTTGACCAGCCTAATAGAATTCTTTGAAGAAGTAACAGAAAGAGTAGACAAAGGTAATGCAGTATATTTAAATTTTCAAAAGACCTTTGATAAAGTACCACATAGTAGATTCATGACTAAGGTCAGAGCATGTGGAGTCAGAGGACAAGTAGCAAAATGGATAGCAAGCTGGCTACAAAACAGAAAATAGAGAGTAGAGGTTAAGGGTAGTTCCTCAGACTGGCAAAAGTTGGGAAGTTGTGTTCCACAAGGATTGGTGTTGGGACCATTGATGTTCACTATTTGCATAAATGATTTGGACTCGGGAATCGGAAGTACAATTTCAAAATTTGTGGATGACACCAAATTGGGGGGTGTAGTTAATACTGAGCAAGACTGCAACAAAATACAAGAAGACATTGGCCTGAATTTTGCAATAATAATAACGGTGAGGCTATCAGCGCTCACCATTATTATAGAGTAAATCAGACAATAACGTCCAGTGTCCGCACATGCTCAGTTAAACGCGGAAATCAGGAAGTTGCTGTCCGATTTTCCCTGCTCCTCCACAAGCTTTGTTATAACAGTATCCCACCGAAAGATTTGGCATTAAAATACATGAAGGGGGTGAAGTTGCTGTACTTACCCAATAGTTACTCACTAAACACGCCAGAAAAAATTAGGGCTTGTGCATTCAGGTGTAAGTGAGTATTTAACGACGTGATAAATTTTAATTACTGCCAAACAGCCTCTCTAGCACTGAAAATGTACTTTTACAAGTGTGGAGTCTCATTCCTTCAGATTTTAATTAAATGTTGGAGATGTAAAAAGATTAAAAATTATGTTTTTGTTTACTTTTTCTTTCTGTCTCTTTTAACTCTCTCTTAATCCCATCTTTCTTTCCCTCATTTTATTTCGCTATCGGTACATGATTTTATATTGAATTACATATTAAAATTTATATTTCCTGGTTTAGACTCTGCGGGGGAAAAATTCGGTTGGTTAGCGCCTCCCGTTAGCACCTCGGGGGGGGGCGCTAGGAACTTAGCACCCAAGCGCGGCGAGTTTAGCGCCGCTCGCGAAATTGACCAGTTGTTTTGCGGCGGCGCTAAACACTACCACCACAATCTCCTGCGCCCGCTGATCATGACGTCAGTTGAGCGTGCAACGCCCTGGTAGCACCTCGGACTGGATATTGAGTCGTGCCCCCTGCCTTAGCGCCTGCTGCTAGAAATGACAGGTAGAGGGGAACGTTTTCAAGTTGGGAAGGGGCTGGGGGAACACTGTTTAAAGGCGGGTGCTCCCTGCCTTTTCTTGTCAGCAAAATTTTTGGTACACGCAGGTTGAGAGGGAGAGATACATCTGGAAAGATTTAACACTGTCCTAAGAAGTTTTGGTCCTCAGCACCACTTTTGAGGAGCCTAAGCGCCAAGCTCTTTCCCTGGGCCTATCCATTAGTGCTTCCAACACAATTGCTTTAGAGGTCTCTCCAGGCTGAAATTCAAGGCTGCAATGAGCAGGGTGTGGCTGGCCAGCAAGATGGCCCCTCCCCTTTAAGAACTGGACGCACCAGTCTGTCTGGCTTCCATGGTAACTGACATCGCCTAAGCTTCGGTAGCGTTCTGAGGAAATGCCTCGCTCCCCGACGTTAGCGCCTTGAGAGGTGTGTAGCGCCTGATTTAGCACTCAAATCACCTCCAGGGGCGATAGAGGCGAATTTTGCAGTCGGAGGCGATAATTAGCGCCGGGCGCTAAACTTTGCGCCCGGCCAAAATTAGTGCCCCAAAATGGGCGATACCCAATTTTTCCCTCTGCATGTCTCAGTGAGGATTCTTCAATCTGATTGGTTGAGGACACACACTTGCCTGCGTTGCTCACACATGCCACAGATCCCCTGTAGAGGGCGCCGTGCAGTAAAGGATCTCGAGCAATCATAAGTTGCTGCTCAAATGCCCATGAAAAGTCTGTGGGCAGCTGTAAGCACAATGAATAACGAGCGCTGTTCCTTCGCCACTGAACGCCAAAATCCAGGCCATTAATAAAGTTGCAGAATGGGTGTGAATTGCCAAATTAATTTCAGTATAGATAAATGTGAGCTGGTGCATTTTGGTAGGGAGAATAAGGAAGACACTTACTCCTTGGAAAATAAGGGGGCAATTTTAACCTGGAGGAGTGCGTGGAGTTGGGTGCGGGTGGGGGGTTAAATCCGGCAAAAATTAGAGCGCGTCGTGAAGCTGGCTCCAACCCACCGATTTCCACATTTGACTGCAGTGCGTTAAACTGTGTCCACGCAGCCCCCTCGGGATTGGCGGGTTGTGAATTAACATATGTTAATCATTCAATTAGAGCGATATTGGCATGGGATTTGCACATGAACTTTGGTTCCACGGGTTTCCCAGGCTTCCTGGAACTCGCCAGTGAAAGCAAGGCAAGAACACAGCGGAAAATGAGAGGGCTGAAGCCGTGTCAGGGAAATATGCCAATAAATACTGACATCTCACAGCTGCTTTCTTACCTGTTTGTATGAAAGGCTTTGCTCATGTTACTTGTGCTGAGAGGTTACTTTTACAACTTTGGAGGCCTCATCTACACTTTGGAGGTTTGGAGGTCTGATCTGCACTTTGGAGCTCTGACCTATCAGATCAGCATGGGTGCCGCTTACGCTGTGTTTGATCTCAGATGAGGACCAAGATGACCAGCTGCACCAGTGGCAACAGCAGCAGCACCAGCAGCAGCAGGACCACAAGCACCAGCAACCTGCAGCTCACAAATCTGCAGCCCCCCAGGAGAGAGGGGATCAGCAGAGAGTTTCAGCTCGCAGGAGGCCACAGAGGCTACAGAGGATAAGCTTCCTCAACATCGCAGAGCACCAGTGCCTCAGGAGGCTCAGGGTGTTGTGTCAGGTGGTGGCAGACATTTACAGCCTATTAGAACAAGACCTGCTGACAACTGGACCTGGTGGCCACGCTTTACCAGTGGCTGTCAAAGTCACCGCTGCCCTCAACTTTTTTGCCTCTGAATCCTTCCAGGAATTTGCCGGAGACATTTGCAGGATCTCACAGTTGGCAGCACACAAATGCAATTACGTCAACTTTGCCTGCGATGACGCCAGTCAGAATGAGTGGGTGCTCAGATTTGCGGCTCCTGTGGCTTCCCACAGGTGCAGGGCATCATCGACTGCACGCATATGGCAATTAAGGCACCCCCAGATCACTCAGGAGTATTCGTCAGCTGCAAGGGCTTCCACTCCATCAATATGCAGCTGGTGTGCAACCACAGAAAGATGTTTATGCAGGTGTGCACAAGATTCCCAGGCAGCTGCCATGATGCTTTCATCCTGCGGCAGTCCACCCTCCCTGATCTCTTCATACCTGGAAGCAGAATTACTGGCTGGCTGCTTGGAGACAAGGCATATCCATTTAAAACGTGGCTGAAGACATCTCTCAGAGCGTTACAATGAATGCCATATGATCACCAGGTGTGTCATCGGACAAGCCATTGGCTTGCTGAAAATGTGCTGCAGGCGCCTGAACACATTTGGAGCGGCCCTTCAGTGTGCACTAGCCAGGGTCTCTAGAATGGTTGTGGTGTGCTGCAGTCTGCACAACTTTGCACAGCACCAAGGTTTGGACCTGCAGGAGGAACAAAACACAAAGCACAGAGCCTCTTTGGATGATTCCGAGGAGGAGGAAGAGGAGGGGGAGGAGGAGGAGGAGGAAGACGAGGAAGCAGAAGGTGTTACAGGCAATGCAGCACCAGCAGCGCACATTGCTGCCCGGGATGCCCGAGATGTCCTAATTATTGCAAGGTTCACTTAGGTTCCTCCAGTGCACCCATCTAACAACCACATGCAAAAGCCACTTTTGCTCCACCCACCTCACGCCCCCCACGCCGCCCCCCCACCCCGCGCCCCCACCAATGCCACTAACGCAAAGCAGTCCTGCAAACAACCAAACATCCTTTTCACAGCCCCCCATTGCTCGGGGTCAATTCATGTCTTCCCATTCAACATCACACAACTGAAAAGACCACTTGCCAGCCAGCAACTAAAAAAGGGCAAGACGGGAAAGTGGGGCAAGCTAATGATATTTATGTGGTTCAAATAGACTACAGAAACTTAACAATTTAACAATGTGTAACACATCTACGTGAATACCCTTTGTGCAAGTACAAATCTTTACTCTTCCTTTTCTTAGCACTTCTATGTGGTGCAACCCCTGTGGCTTGAGCAGAGGTAGAGGCAGGCTGCTCAGATCCCTGCTCTGACTGTTGAGTTGCACTTGGCCGATGTCCTCTGGGTTTTGAAGCCCGTGAGGGCCCCGCCAAAGACTGCACCGCCTGCACCTGTGCAGGGGCAGATCGGCCATCGGGACACAAGGCAGCATGTGGGATATTGACTGGGGTGGGGGGGCGGGGCAATGGGTGAGAACGGGGAATGCTTTGAGAAAAGCCCTCACTTCCATGTCCCCTTTCACCATCGTTCCTCCTATGGCCCAGCTGCACTGGCAATGAGCTGGAGAACACTTTGCTGCAGATCTGTGGGGCGATGAGCGGCCAAGGCTAGGGTATCATTCACCCTATTTAAGACGGCTTTCATAGTGTGCAAACCATTGGTGAAGGCCTGCATGCACCCATGTGATTGCTGCGTTTGATGCTCCCTGCAGTTCTCTTTCCATGAATGAAGACATCATCGCAAAGGCCTGCGACATCATGCCACTTATGCTTGAGATGGACTCCTCCAATCTCTCTGTAATCATGGAAAGTACGCTTGGAACGTCTGCCAGTACATCGTGCTTTCTCTGCTGCTGTTAAACAAGTATCCTGTTCGTCGATGGCCCCCGAGGTACAGCATCTGAGTCCAGCTGAGCAGAGCTTGGAGAGTCCGCGCCCTCTGACACAGACGCTCAGGTGGCAGACATTTGCAGCATGTTTGGAGTGTCCCTTTAAATACTGGAGTTCAAATCGCGTCATGCGCATCGTCATCATGCCCACTGATGCTAATTGGATGGGAAACCCGGAGGTAAAGTGATAATAAGTGCGAGTGTCTCACCTCCTGACTCTCCAAAGGCTTTCCACCATCTACAAGGCACAAGTCAGGAGTGTGATGGAATACACTTCACTTGCCTGGATGAGTGCAGCTCCAACAACACTCAAGAAGCTCAACACCATCCAGGACAAAGCAGCCCACTTGATTGGCACCCCATCCACCACCTTAAACATTCACTCCCTCCACCACCGGCGTACCGTGGCTGCAGTGTGTACCATCTACAAGATGCACTGCAGCAACTCGCCAAGGCTTCTTCGGCAGCACCTCCCAAACCCGCGACCTCTACCACCTAGAAGGACAAGGGCAGCAGACACATGGGAACACCACCAACTCCAAATTCCCCTCCAAGTCACACACCATCCTGACTTGGAAATATATCACCGTTCCTTCATCGTCGCTGGGTCAAAATCCTGGAACTCCCTCCCTAACAGCACTGTGGGAGTACCTTCACCACACGGACTGCAGGGGTTCAAGAAGGCAGCTCATCATTACCTTCTCAAGTGCAACTAGGGATGGGTCATAAATGCTGGCCTTGTCAGCGATGCCCACATCCTGTGAACAAATTAAAAAAAAATAAGGTGGCTGAGCTAAAAAGCCACTGACAGATGCACCGCAGTTACTTCTGGGTTTCCCACATACTATCATCACCACCACGCCCCCCTACCCCACCACCTCACCTCCCCCCCCCCAACACATACATACACACACTCCCCGCACATTAAAATCCAGCCCAAAGTGTCTAAATGGGGTAGAGTTTAGCGCCTGGCGCTAATTATCGCCTCCGACGGCAAACTTAGCTTTTATTGCCCCTGGAGGTGATTGGAGCGCTAAATCAGGTGCTTCACACCTGTCTTAAGGCGCAAAGGCCAAGGAGCGAGGCGCTACCTCACAGCGCTGGCGAAGCTCATGTGATGTCAGTCAGCAATGGAACACAGACACACTGGCACCGTTCAATTTTTAAAGGGGAGTTCTAACGAATGGTCATCGACCTGAAACGTTAACTCTGTTTCTCTCTTCACAGATGCTGCTTGACCTGCTGAGTTTCTCCTGCATTTTCTGTTTTTATCTTAAAGGGGAGGGTTGATCTTGCTCTCCATCCACATCCTGCTCATTGCAGCCTTGAATCTTGACCTAAATCGCTCTCTCTCAGAATGCGTGGTGCAAAAATGTCACCGACAAAAAAAGGCAGGAAGCGGTCGCCTTTAAATAGCGCTCCCCCAGTCCCTTTCTGACAGCATAACGCTCCCCTCAACCTGTCGTTGCTAGCGGCAGGCGGTAAGGCAGGGGGCGCCACTCAATTTCCAGTCCAGGGCACTAATGGGGCATTGCGCACTCGACTGACGTCACAATCTGCCGGCGCAGGAGATCATGGCGGTAGTGTTTAGCGCCGCCGCAAAATGTCTAGTTAATTTTGCGAGCAATGCAAACATCGCTGCGCCCGGGCGCTAGTTACTTTGCGCCCCATTAGCGCCCTCTTAAGGCGCTAACGGGAGGCGCAAACAACTGAATTTTTCCCCCTTAGAGTACTGTGCAGTGCTGGTCTCCATATTATTAAAAGGATATAGAGGCACTGGAGAAGGTGCAAAAAAGATTAACAAGGATGATACCAGAACTGAGAGGTTATACCTGTCAGGAACGATTGAACAGACTGGGGCTCTTTTCTCTAGTAAAGAGAAAGCTGAGGGGTGACATGAGAGAGGTCTTTAAGATTATGAAAGGGTTTGACAGGGTAGACATAGAGAAGATGTTGCCACTCGTGAGGAGACCAAAACTAGGGGCCATTAATATAAGATAGTTACTAATAAATCCAATAGGGAAGTCAGGAGAAACTTCTTTACCTAGAAATTGGATTGAATGTGGAACTCGCTACAGCAAGGAGTACTTGAGGCGAATAGTATAGATGCATTTAAGGGGCAGCTAGATAAGCACATGAGGGAGAAAGGAATAGAAAGATATGCTGATATGATTAAATGAAGAGGGGTGGGAGGAAGTTTGTGTGGAGCATGTAGTTGGGTCGAATGGCCTGTTGCTGTGCTGTAATTCTAATGGAGGAAATCAAAGTTCTAATGGATTATGTCAAAGTTCTAATGGATTATATCAAAGTTCTAATGGATTATGTCAAAGTTCTAATGGATTATGTCAAAGTTCGAATGGATTATGTCAAAGTTCTAATGGACTTTGTCAAGCTTTAGTGAATTATATATCCTACATCCTAGATTTTATTAAATCTTGATTCGAGGAAATCCATTAATGTGTTATGTAAACAGTCGATAGGGAGCACTGAAATTTGCTAAAATTAGATAGCACCATATTTTAAATGACAGTCTGACAATTATATGGGTTCTCTCACAAACTGACCCCATATGATTGAAGTACAGAATCCATTTGAATTTATTGATTTGTTTATTATTTGATCAAAATTGTAAAAGGGATTGTGAATCTATAAAGTTGCTTCTTTTTCAATCTGTCTATAAATAGGTGGTGCAATGAAGTCGTTTGAAGCACAAACAGGCAATTTTCCCATGGAATTGTCAATTTTCAAAATGATCATTCTGTCATTTACCAGTGATGTTGTCATCCAAGCAATGATAAAAATAACAATGAACTGTTCTTGACATTTACTCTTTCCCTTTAAATGGGTAATTTTTCTGTGGACAGCGCTCCAGTAGCAGCAATAGTGCACAGTTGGCTATGCCCACCCATACACCTGCTGAAACTTCTGGGGGCTGCTTAATTACTTCAGTATAGTGAGCTGCCAGCATGGAACCTGACTATCACTGGGTACTCGTTTGTGTGATGCGGGGGGTGGGGGTATGTGGAGGAGATTTAATCAGGCCCGTTACATTGCGGCAGTAGCTACTTAAAGGAAGTGGCCATTTAAAGGATGAATATTGAGGGCAAAAAGAAATGGCTGGCAGCAAAAATGTAGAGGCCCAAAGAAATGATGCAGCAATGGGCAAATGACAGAGAAGCAGAGGATCCAAACCTCACATTTGATAGATGACAAAATGGAATTGGATGTGAGAATGATTTCTCTATTTTGGCATTGTTCCCCAGAAAATACTATGCAGCCTGCCTGCCGGGAGGTTATAACCAGAGTCAACGGTGTTCAGAAAGACGTGGAACAAAATGGCAGAAATGAAGGAAGTTGCCACGATAAACTTATCCAACACATTTACTACAGACCCATGTAATACCCTCAGCAACCATAAAGCTACAACTTCTGCACTTGGGCCTCTAACCTAGCTAGCATCCATATCTTATTCCACACCAAGTCTTGCTCATCCATCACTCCTGTGCTTGCTGACCTACACTGACTCCTGGTCCCTCAATGCCTCCATTTTAAAATTCTCAACGTCATGCTAAATATCTTCATGGCCTCGCCCCTTCCTATCTCTGATATCTCCTCCAGCCCTACAACCCTCTCAGAACTCTGTAGTCCTCTGACTCTAGCCTCTTGTGCATCCCCTCTTTCCCTTCACCGCACTATTAGCCTTCAGACATCTCAGCCCAATGCTCTAAATTCCCTCCGGAAACCACTCCACCTCCCTCTCCTCTTTTGAGACCCTGCTTAAAACCTATTTCTTTGACCAAGCATTTGGTCACCCTTCCTAATCTCCTTCTTTGGCTCAGTGTTCAATTTTTCTGATTGCATCTCTGTGAAGCACCTTGGAACATGTTTCTATGTTAAAAGCACTATAAACCTGAAAGTTGTTTTTGTTATTGTTGTTGTTTCATCCACTGGCAGTGTGGTGCCTCTGGTGGAAGTGCTTTATAGAATCATAGAATGGTTACAGCACAGAAGGAGGCCATTCAGCCCATCGAGCCTGTGCCAGCTCTCTGCAAGAGCACTTCAGCCAGCCCCACTCCCCCTGCCCTTTCCACATAGCCCTGCAAATTATTTTCCTTCAGGTACTTATCCAACTCCCTTTTGAAAGCCACGATTGAGTCTGGCTCCACCACCCTTTCAGGCAGTGCATTCCAGATCCTAACCACTGGCTGCGTAAAGAAGTTTTTTCTCATGACGTCTTTGGTTCTTTTGGCAATCACCTTAAATGTGTGTCCTCTGGTTCTCGACCCTTCTACCAATGGGAACAGTCTCTATCTATCTACAGGAAACTCTTTAGTATCCGGCACCGATGGGACCGGGATGGTGCCGGTTGAGTAAAAATTCCAGATGACGGAGAGGGTTATCTACCGAGGCTATTTTTAAAAAACAAAAATAAAAAAATCAAGAAATGTACAGTATACAGTAATTGGGTCCTCACCTACAGAATGTTATGTTAAATGGATGGTGGAAGATGCTTGATTAAGTACAGTACTGCCAGTTGAGGGTAATCCATAACTCTTTAATTAATTAACAGTAAAAGAAAACTTATACAGTAAACAGAAAAATGGCTGATCGGAAGAGACTACCGGCAGCGCGGGAGAGTCAGACTCGTGTTATTGAGGTGTTCAGACTTCCGACAGCGCCAAGAAGCCGAGTAGTGGCAGTTTGGAGAACTACCCCCACTGACTAACTCGGCCGCCGCGGGAGACTCGGACTCGGACTCGGCAACATTTCCAGTTATTGAGGTGTTGTTTTCAGAGTATGAATTTTGCTGGTTAATAGAGAATCCCGGATATTTAGGTGCCGATTAAACGAGAGTATCCTGTACTCTGTCTAGACCCCTCATGATTTTGAGAACCTCTATCAGCTCTCCTCTCAACCTTCTCTGCTCCAAGGAGAACAACCCCAGCTTCTCCAGTCCATCTATGTAACTAAAATTCCTCGTCCCTGGAAACATTCTCGTAAATCTTTTCTACACCCTCTCTGAGGCCTTCACATCCTTCCTAAAATGCGGTGCCCAGAATTGAACACAATGATCCAGTTGAGGCCGAACCAGTGTTTTATAAAGGTTCATCATAACTTCCTTGCTTTTGTACTCTATACCTCTATTTATGAAGCCCAGGATCCCATATGCTTTTTTAACCACTTTCTCAACCTGTCCTGCCACCTTCAACAATTTGTGCACATATACCCCCAGGTCTCTCTGTTTATGCACACTCTTTAGGATTGTACCCTTTAGTTTATATTGCCTCTCCTCGTTCTTCCTACCAAAATGTATCACTTTGCACGTTTCTGTGTTAAATTTCATCTGCCACATATCCGCCCATTCCACCAGCCTGTCCATGTCTTTTGAAGCCTATCCCTATCCTCACTGTTCACTATACTTCCAAGTTTTGTGTCATCTGCAAATTTTGAAATTGTGCCCTGTACACCCAAGTCCAAGTCATTAATATATATCAAGAAAAGCACTGGTCCTAGCACCAACCCCTGGGGAAAACCACTGTATATCATCCTCCAGTCCGAAAACCAACCATTCACCACTACTCTCTGTTTCCTGTCACTTAGCCAATTTTGTATCCATGCTGCCACTGCCCCTTTTATTCCATGGGCTTCAACTTTGCTGGCAAGCCTATTATGTGGCACTTTATCAAATTCCTTTTGGAAGTTCATGTACACCACGTCAACCGCATCGCCCTCATCAAAAAACTCGATCAAGTTAGTTAAACACGATTTGCCTTTAACAAATCCATACTTACTTTCCTTAAATAATCTACATTTGTTCAAGTTAATTGTGTCCTGATTATCGTTTCTATTACTGAGCTTAAACTGACTGGCCTGTAGTTGCTGGGTTTATCCTTACACCCTTTTTTCAACAAGGATGTAACATTTGCAATTCTCCAGTCCTCTGGCACCACTCCTGTATCTAAGGAGGATTGGAAGATTATGGCCAGTACCTCCGCGATTTCCACCTTAACTTCTCTCAGCATCCTAGGATGCATCCCATCTGGACCTGGTGAAATATCTACTTTAAATACTGCCAGCTTTTCTCGCATCTCCCCTTTAACAATTTTTACCCCAACCAGTATCTCAACTACCTTCTCTTTCACTATGACTTTTGCAGCATCTTCTTCCTTGATAAAGATAGATGCAAATGACTCATTTAGTATCTCAGCCATGTCCTCTGCCTCCATGTGTAGGCCTCCTTTTTAGTCCCTAGCCAGCCCCACCCCTCCTCCTGTTTACTATTTATATGCCTATAGAAGACTTTTGAATTCTCTTTTTTGTTAGCTGCCAATCTATTCTCATACTCTCTCTTTGCCCCTCTTATTTTCTTTTTCACTTCCCCTCCGAACTTTCTATATTCAGCCTGATTCTCACTTGTATTCTCAACCTGACATCTGTCATACATGTTCTTTATCTGCTACATCTTACTCTCTATCTCTTTCGTCATCCAGGGAGCTCTGACTTTGGTTGCCCTACCTTTCCCCCACGTGGGAATGTACCTCGACTGCACCCGAGGCATCTCCTCTTTAAAGGTAGCCCATTGTTTTATTACAGTTTTGCCTGCCAGTCTTTGGGGGAGAAATTTGGTAGCGACCCATTTGGGGCGCAATTATCGGCCGGGCGCAAAGATTAGCGCCTGGCGTAAATTATCGCCTCCGACAGCAAACTTGGCTTTTATCGCCCCCGGAGGTGATTGGAGCGCTAAATCAGGCGCTACACAACTCTCTTAAGGTGCTAAGGCCGAGGAGCGAGGCGCTACCTCAGAGGGTGGGCGCAGCGCAGGTGCTGTCAGTTAGCGATTGAACACAGACACACTGGTGCCGGTCAGTTCTTAAAGGGGAGGATCAATCTTGCTCTGCAGCCACACCCTGCTCAGTGGAGCCTTGAATCTCGGCCTGGGCAGATCTGTGGCTAAATCTAACAGCCAAACACTATGGACAGGGCCAGGGAGCGAGCACAGCACTTCTGCGAGCGGGCTTTGGAGGCTCTGGTTCACGAGGTGGAGCGCAGAGGATACATTCTGTACCCAGAGAGTGGCAGGAGGCCTTTGCCACGCGAGTACAGAAAAGTGTGGTGGGATGTGGCTCAGAGAGTGTCCTCAAGCAGCATGGTGCCTAGGACCCACGGGCAATGTAGGAAAAAGTTCAATGACCTCGCTTGGGTCGTCAGGGTGAGTGCCTTTTTTCCAAAACCTCTTCACCCCTCCCTCTCAACCTCACTTTATGGCCAGAGCGTCTTGAAAGCCCAAATGCCCAACACTCATCCAACACCTATGGCCCTTTCATCAAACACACATGCACATTCCACACTTTGCATACAGTGAGGGCTATTCAATCATGGGAGGCATTTCAGGCAAGATCATGGCTGCATATTTACTCAGACGCCGTCCTTTTTCTTGCAGGCCAAGCTGTCTCATAATAGGAGACAGCAGCAACGGACCGGTGGAGGGCGGCCTCACCTTCAAGCCCTCAGTGATCTTGAGCAGCGCATCCACAGGATTGTGGCAAGCCGGGCAATTGGTCCCGTCGCCACTGGAGACGCCGACCCCGTTCTGGACAGCAATGGTAAGGTCATCACCTTTTTGTCCTCTCTCCTTCCACTTGTTCCTCACAACAGCAGCCTTTGACACTTTCAATCCAAATCACTAAATCGCTGCACTCATGCCTCCCCTTGCTGCCATCCTGTCCTCATGCTAAAGCCACTCTTGTACCTCCCTGCTTTCAGATAGTGATTCACCAGGTGAGGAGACGGGCCCTCAAGCTGCCAGTGGGAGTGAAGCTGAAGGCGAGGAGGAAGAGGAAGCCGGATCATCAGCGCCACCCTCTACCGAGGCAGCCCATGCCCATACTGGGGACACGCCTTCCCTGGAGGGGAGCAGGGGGGAATGGTCTGATGAGGGTGAAGCTCCAGGACCCAGCGGGCTGCAGCAACGTGAGGGGGGTAGTGAGGCTCGGGGGCCTTCTCCCCGGAGGGAGAGTATAGCCTCGAGTCCTGCTGCACTGGACGCAGACGAGGAGCGAGTCCTCGCTGAAATGAACTCCCAGGCGGAGCAAAGGCACACTGAGCTCATGGCTGCAGTGGCAAGTATGCCCGAATCCATTGAATCACTGGCAAGGAGTGTGGAGCACTTCACTGTAGCACAGGCGACTGCCATGCAAATGCTAAGTGCTGCAATGCAGTCAGTGGCTGGTCTTATGCAGATGCAGATTGAGGCCACGCGAGCACTGACTGCTGCCACCCTCGCTGGGTCAGGCAGATTTCCACGGGGCTCTCACCGCGCCGCAACAGGCCAGCAATCTGTGCTCCATCAGATTGCTCCAGATGCTGAAGTGCTGCCCCGTGGGAGTGCCAGTGTGTCGGTCGAGTAGGGAGTTGCTGTCCTCTCTCAAGATGACAGCATTCCTGCTGCCACCACTGGCACTTCTCCACTGCAGTTGCCACCACCTGTAGGACAGACTGCTGCCGCCCATGCAAAGTTGGAGCAGTCAGCAGCCGGGCCCTCCAAGCCCAGAGCTGGTCCAGGCCGTCCCTCAAGGGCATCTGCAGTCTCAGTTTCTGATACTCAGCAGCCTTCCCCCAGCCTTGCTCCAGCCACTGGGGTCCCATTACGGAGGAGCTGCAGGGTGGGAAGGAGGGAATTTTGCAAGGGAAGCAGATCACCCTCGAAGGGCAAAAAGTAGGAGGTGTGGCAAAATGTTTTTCATTGTTTTATTGAAGGCCGAGGTTCGTGGTCAAATTTTTGTTATTGTTTTGGACATTGTCTCCAGGTTGTGAGAGCCAGTTATGTGAATGACTGCTTTTTTTTGTGTTTCTTTCTATTACTTTGACATGCGGAAATGAGACACACAGAGTTTGTGAAATAAAGAAGTGTCTGTATTCAAAACGTACATGTTTCATCTTTGCACTCATTGTTGCCTTGACTGGCTTAGGGGTTGCGGGATGGTTTCATTCAAGTTGTTTGAATGGCAGAAGCCATTCCCACAGAGAGGACCTAGAGACGACGTGCTATGAGCCTTTGACGGACGGCCCTTCCACTTTGTGCCTCCCTCCCACCTTGCTGCTGCTGATGATCATCCTCCTTATCTTCCTCCTCCTCCTCCTCCTCCTCCTCCTCCTCTGCTGGTGCTCCAATGTCTGGTGGCATTGGCTGGGTCCTGAGGATTGCAAGGTTATGCAGCATGCAGCACACAACAATGAAGTGGGAGACTCGCTCAGGCGAGTACTGCAGGGCTCCTCCAGAATGGTCCAGACAGCGGAACCGTTGTTTGAGCACGCCGACTGTATGCTCAACGATGTTCCTGGTAGCTTGATGGCTCTCGTTGTATCGTAGCTCAGCAGGGGTGCTGGGCGAACGGAGCGGTGTCATCAGCCAGGTGCACAGAGGATATCCCTTGTTCCCGAGAAGCCAACCTCCTGGGTGATGCAGTGCCTGGAAAAGGTCTGCCACAGAAGTCTGGCGCAGGATGAAGGCATCGTGGCTGCTGCCTGGAAAGTGGGCATTGACAGCGAGTATCAGCTGTCTGTGGTCACAGACCAACTGAACGTTTAAGGAATGGAAGCCCTTTCGGTTGCGGAAATCCTCGGCATTCTCTTGCGGCGCCCGCAAAGCCACATGTGTGCAGTCAATGGTGCCCTGCACCATGGGGAAGCCCGCTATCATCGCAAAGCCCATTGCGCATTCTTGCTGCTTGGCCGGGGTCATGGGGAAAGAGATGTACTCTTGTCTCCTTTTAAAGAGGGCATTTGTTACCTGGTGGATGCAGCAATGCTCCGCAAACTGGGAGATATTGGCGATGTTCCCAGTAGCTGATTGAAATGAGCCAGTGGCATAAAAGTTGAGAGCCACTTTTATCTTCACTGCCACTGACAGAGACATCCTGCTCCTCAGTTGAGGCTGCAGATCTGGCTGAAGCAGGTGGCAGAGCTCAGTGACCACCTCCTTGCTGAATCGCAGCCTTCGCAAACACTGCTCCTCAGACATATTAATGTAGGAAAACTGTTGGCGAAAAACCCTGGGAGGGTAAGGTCTCCTGTACCGAGGCCTGTTGGCCCTCCTCCGTCTGGCCATGATTGCCACTCTCTCTCTGCGTCTCTGTGCCCTCCGAATGTGATGGAGAAGGATGACATTCCCATTCATTGCAGCCCCCATAGTATCTGGGCAATCAAAGTTATGAAGGTCAAAAACCAAAGTACCTGCAAAGTTATGGTCAGAAGCCAAAACTACCTCAGACAGCGTTGACTCAATGCAGAAGTCTCTCTTTCTCTCTTTGTCTCTCTGCAAATCTCTCTCTCTCTCTCTCTCAGAACGAGTGGTGCAAAAATGGCTACCACACAAAAGCCAGGAAGAGGCCCCCTTTAAATAGTGCCCCCCCCACAGCCCCACAGCGACTTGAAAGCATTCCAGTCAACCTGTCGTTGATAGCGCCAGGTGGAAAGGGGGGGCGCCACTGAATTTCCAGTCCAGAGCACCCCAAGGGCATTGTACTCTCGAATGACGTCAAGATCTGCGTGCGCAGGAGATCAGGCGGTATTGTTTAGCGCCGCTGCAAAATGTCCGGTCAATTTCACGAGAGGCACAGATATCGCCGCGTCCAGGCGCTAGTTGGTTTGCGCCCCACTTAGCGCCCTCTTAAGGCGCTAATGGGTGGCGCTACCAACTGAATTTTTCCCCCTTTGATTCCAACAAGATATTCAGCGTTGCTCGAACCACTGCTCTCGCCGTATCCTGAGATCCACGCTGAATGCCATGCACCGCCACACGAACACTCTCGACCTCTCTCTTCAGCAGCACCGACTCACTCTATTTCAAAGCTGTCCTGGTACGCAGTTCCAATTCATCCTTTGCCTCATCCGGCGCTTTAACAAAAAACTTTTTTTCTTCCTTTCAGGTGTCAAGGATTGCAAGCTTCTCTTCCCACCTACATCCGCGACTCTTCCGATGCCCTCCGTTACTTTAACAGTTTCCAGTTTCCTGGCCCCAACCGTCTCCTTTTCACTATGGACATCCAATCCCTCTACACCTCCATCCCCCACCAGGATGGCCTGAGGGCGCTCCGCTTCTTCCTTGAACAGAGGCCCAACCAGTCCCCATCCACCACCCTCCTCCGCCTGGCTGAGCTTGTTTTCACATTGAACAACTTCTCCTTTGACTCCACTCACTTCCTCCAAATTAAAGGTGTTGCTATGGGAACCCGCATGGGCCCCAGCTATGCCTGTCTTTTCGTGGGATATGTGGTGTAAAGTCCGCACCTCAATAATACATGGACTTCGGGAGAACAGTTTAACAGGTACTTTACTGAACAGGAGGGCAACGTCAGACTGAAATACAGAAACCTGCTAGGGCCTTTTATACAGGGGTGGTCACTGCCGGTACTGCAGTTTAAAACCAGTTCTTTCCTTAAAGGTACATACACAACAATTCCTCCCCTTTTAGATAAACAGTACATAACATTCAATTAAAAACTAAATAATAACTAATTACAACTTTCTGGATATTATATACATCAACTGAAATAATCATTTATAAGTTCAGTCTTTGAGGAGGCTTCCTGATCCTCACTGGATAGCGCCTTTCTCGAGTATCCTGTTCTTGCGGCGAAGCGGATTCTGGTTCATGGTCACTGGTTGGTTCGTCAGCTTCCAATACCACTGCTTCTGAGGTAGACGCAATCTGTACTTCAGGTTGATTACCAGGTGCACCTTCTCGTGGCACGGGTTTGGCTTGTTCCTGTGACTCTAGAATCTGGTCAGCATGGCGCCTCACAATGCTCTCTCCAACGTCCACTGTGTACATTAGTGGTCCCTGCTGTGTGCATATCGTTCCTGGTTGCCATTTTTCTGTTCGGTAGTCGCGGGCCAAGACTGGTTGCCCTACCTTGAAGCTCCGGGTTGGATTCTCATTTATATGCTAGAATTGCTTATCCTCAACATCTCATCTTATGTTTGGTTTGAGTAAATCCAGGCGACATCTTAGCCTTCGGTTGAAGAACAGTACAGTTGGAGCTTGGTTGGTTACTGCCTGTGTCGCACTCCGGTAAGCAAACAAGAAACTATCCACCTTGTGTTGTAGTGGTATGTCGTCAGTATACATTGCCTTTATGGCCTTTTTAAAGGTCTGAACAAACCTCTCAGCCAATCCATTTGTGGCTGGATGATATGGGGCAGATGTGTAATGTTTCACCCCATTATTCTTCAGGAACCTCCGGAAATCCTCAGACACAAACTGTGGCCCATTGTCGGAGCAAACCTGTTCTGGCAACCCATTCCTGGCGAAGATGGTCCTTAGGACTGCAATAGTTTTCTCCGTGGTGGTGGAGGACATTTTAATGACCTCTGGCCATTTCGAATGGACGTCCACAGCGATTAGAAACATTGAGTCCATAAATGGACCAGTAAAATCAATGTGTACCCGTTGTCATGGAGATGAGGGCCACTCCCATGGATGTAGCGGAGCCTGTGGTGGAGCGTTTTGGACCTTCTGGCATCCTGTGCATCTCTTGGTCATATCCTCGATTTCTTTATTGATTCCCGGCCACCACACAAACGCCCTGGCTAGGCTATTCATTTTTACCCCTCCCAGATGACCCTCATGAAGCTCATTGAGCACTCTATCTCTCAACTTGGGTGGAATTATCACTCGGGATCCACACATCAAGGTTCCCTGGCACACTGACAGCTGTTCTCTCCTTGGCGAGAATGCTGGCAACAGTGAGTCGCCATATGCTGGCCATCCCTTCACCGTCAAATCGTAGACCCAAGAGAGTGTCGGGTCATTTCGGGTTTCCTTCTCTATACTCGAGTTTGTAACAGGCAAACATTCGACTATGGTCGCATGGAATATCTCAACAGGGTCCACTGCAGGTGTTTCTTCTACCGTAGGCAACGGTAGGCGCGACAGCCCATCAGCGTTTCCATGCTGTTTCGTACCCTTGTACTCTATGTCGTACTGATGTGCCCCTAGAAAAAGTGACCATCTTTGCAGCCGTTGCGCCGTCATCACTGGAACGCCCTTCTTTGGGTTAAAAATGGAGACCAGAGGCTGATGATCAGTCAGTAGGGTGAATTTCTGCCCGTGCAGATAGTGATTGAACTTCTTCAGCCCCCACACCAGGCTGAGGGCCTCCCTGTCAATCTGGGCGTAGTTATGCTCGGCTGAGGTTAGCGAGCGCGACGCAAAGGCTATTGGCCTCTCTGAACCGTCACGGAATTTGTGTGACAGTACCGCTCCAATGCCGTAGGGTGACGCATCACATGCCAACCGAATCGGTAGTGTTGGGTTGTAGTGGGCCAATACTTCTTTTGAAGTGATTAGGCACTTACATTCCTGAAAGGCACGCTTACACTCATCACTCCATTTCCATGTCACTCCAGTTTGCAGCAGGGCGTTCAGTGGGTGCAGAATTGTAGGTAAATTCGGCAAGAACTTATGGTAGTAGTTCACCAACCCGAGGAACGACCTCAGTTGCGACACATTTTCCGGTGCTGGAGCCTTGACTACAGCCTCAATCTTGTCCGGCGACTTATGCAACCCTTCCTCATCAATCATGTGGCCACAATACGAGATTTGTCTCCTGAAGAACTCGCATTTGGGGCGGTTGGCTCGTAGCCCATATTCCTGCAAGCTCGTGAGCACCTGCTCCAGGTTGGCAAGGTGTTCATTGTCATTTTCGCCCGTAACCAGGATGTCGTCCAAATAACACTGGGTCCCCGGGATCCCTTGCAAGACTTGTTCCATTGCCCTCTGCCAAATAGCCGGGGCCGATGCTACCCCGAATACCAGTCGATTGTACTGGTAAAGGCCTTTGTGAGTGTTTATCGTGAGGTATTTTCTAGATGCTTCTTCCACCTCCATTTGTAGATATGCTTGAGCCAGATCAATCTTTGTAAAACGTTTCCCTCCAGATAGTGAGGTGAAAATATCTTCTATCTGCGGAAGTGGATACTGTACTGTGTGCAGGACTGGGTTCACAGTCACCTTGAAGTCCCCACAGATGCGAACCTTCTTTGGCTCCCCAGGCGTGCTGCTCAATGCTTTCTTCATTACAGGAACGATGGGTGTGGCCCACTTGCTCCAGTCCACCTTGGACAGCACACCCGAAGGCTCCAGACTCTCCAGTTCAGCTTCAACGGCTGGGTGGACCGCGTATGGCACCGGTCTGGCCTTGAAAAATTTTGGGTTTGCGTTATCCTCAATCTTTATGGTTGCCTTTACTCCTTTTAGAGTCCCAAGTCCTTGTTGGAATACCTCTTCCGCCTCAGATAGAATTTGTGACAGACGTCCAGATGCGACGTCATCATCCTTTTTGTCAGTCACAGTTAGCGCCAGAATGGAATGCCAATCCAAATGTATTTTTTGGATCCATTCACGTCCCAATAATGGTGGTCCTCCATCTCGTAGTATATACATATATAGTTTCTGTGTTTCCTTGCCGTTATATTTAACTGGCACCCTTATTTTTCCTCTGGGGTAGACCTTTTGCCCTGTGTATGTCTTCAATACAATGGACGTGTCCTTTAAGGGTATGTGTGAGAATAGCCGCTCATAGTCTCGTCGATTCATGACAGTTAGGGCTGATCCTGTGTCCAATTCCATCTTTACTGGGGACCCTGCTATCATGAGGGTGACCCAAATGGTTCGGTGATCTTCCTTTGCGATCACGTTGTGTAACTTTAGACAACTTAGTCCCCTGCTCCCGGAGTCCTTATCACTCTCCTGATCTTCCGAACTGCTGTCTGTCAGTTTCTTTACTTTCCTGTACTGTTCCTTAGTAGTTCTTGTCGTGTTGGTTTTCTTTCCCAACCTGCAGACTCTTGCTATATGTCCCATTTTTCCGCATTGCCTGCATACTTTGTCCTTAAACCAGCAGTCCTTCTGCTCATGGGTTGTTCTGCCGCAGCGATAGCACTTTTCTGCTCCATACGCCATTTCGTTAGCGCTGTATTCTTGTGGTTTCTGTTGTATTTCCGCAGCTCCCCGTGCTGCTGCTTCGTAGGATACTGCCACGCTGAAAGCCTGTTCTAGCGTCAGGTCCTTTTTTGAAAGTAGTCGTTTCTGGGTTCCTTCACTCTGGAGCCCGCAGGCAAACTTATCCCGTAAGGTGTCTGCCAGTCCTGCTCCGAACTGGCAGTGCTTCGATAACTTGCGTAGTTCCGTAAGATAGTCAGCATTGCTCTCATCTTTGTGCTGATTTCTTTTATGGAACTTGAATCTTTCTGCTATCAGCAGCGGTGTTGGGTTTAGGTGTTCCTGTAAGATATTAGCAATCTCCTCAAAACTTTTCTCCATTGGTTTAGCTGGGGTAATTAAATTCCACAATAGGCCGTACGTACTCGCGCCCATCAAATTCAATAATATGACGCCTTCTTTCCATCGGCCACCTCATTTGCCTTGCAGTACACTTCAATTCTTTCCACATACACGGTCCAGTCTTCTACCTCGTTGTCGAAAGCAGTGATACTGCCACTTTTCGGCATCTTGGGTGATTTAAAATGGCGCCTCCCGCGCTTTTTCTTCTTCCCCAATGGAATAAAATGGCGCCTCCCGCGCTTTTGCTTCTTCCCCAACGGGATAAAATGGCGCCTCCCGCGCTTTTCCTTCTTCCCCTTGCTGCCGTGCTGCTCCTAGCGTTCTAAGGGGTAATGGCGGCGACCCGCGGCTTTGGCGCGTCTCGCTTTCCTTCCCCCCCCGTTTATTTTCTCTCTGCTGCCCGGTTCTTGAGCACCGACCGTGCCCTGTGAGCTCCACCCTCTCTCTCTCTTGTTTTCTTTTCCCGGTGACGCTGCGCGGCCCGTTTTGTAGAGCTGCTCGATCGAGCTTGAGCCCGCCGCAGTCCGGAAGGGTCAGCGCACTACCTGCTACCAGCACGATTTGCTGGAACACCTTAACTGGGGAGCCAAGCACAGCTCTCCACAGTCTCTCCCGCAATTCTCCGAACACCGATGAATTCTTTGGGTGGTTGCCCGCGGTCGACGCCCATTGCTCAGACTATGACCTCCAAGAAACCTCCTCTCAGGGCGAGATCCCCGTGAGATGATGCCACACTGCAGGTGAGTTCTAACTTACTCGTCGCCACTGTAAAGTCCGCGCCTCAATAATACACGGACTTCGGGAGAATAGTTTAACAGGTACTTTACTGAACAGGAGGGCAACGTCAGACTGAAATACTTCTTGCAATTTAGTATTCGCTGCTCACGATACGGTCTCCTCTACATTGGGGAGACCAAACACAGATTGGGTGACCGCTTTGCCAAACACCTCCGTTCAGTCCGTAAGGGTGACCCCGAGCTTCTGGTCGCCTGTCACTTTAATTCTCCGCTCCACTTCCACTCAGACCTCACCGTCCTCAGCCTCTTACACTGTTCCAATGAAGCTCAACGTAAGCTCGAGGAACAGCACCTCATCTTTCGATTAGGCACTTTACAGCCTTCTGGACTCAACATAGACTTCAACAATTTCAGACCACAACCTCTGCCCCTATTCATTTTTTTCCATTCATTTTATTTTTTTAAATTTTTTTTACACTTCATCTATAGCCATCTTTTGTTTGTTTCTTAACTTGTCCCTTAACCATCTCCTTTTGCCTTGCACCATCTCTTAATGTCTCTTAATGTCTCTTAATCTCTCCAGCCTTCCATCTAGTGCTATCTTTTGTTTCTGAACTTGTCCCATTACAATCTTCTTTTGCCTTGCACCATCTCTCAATGTCTCTTAATATCCCCTGCCTTCCATCCTATCACAGACCTTCCCTTTTGTTCTTTCCTCCCCTCCCCCCTTTCCCTGCCCCTGCACTTGCTTAAAAACCTGTTCGATCTCCAGCTTTTTCCAGTTCTGATGAAGGATCAGCGACCTGAAGCTTTGGGCTCGATTTTAGTTCAGGTGCGGGGAATTGGCGGTTTCCCCGAATTTAGTGATTCCGACACAATTGTAAATGGGTCTGTGAGATTGATGCAAATTTAACACAATTGGCCAATTGTTTTCCAGTGTGTGGGAAGCCTTGGTAATTGAGCATTTCAAGTCAGAAAGTTGCAGAATATGACATCATCATTGCTGCTGCTTTTAAGGTCCACAGCAAGCCTTGCTTCCTCTGCAGGCTTTCAACCTTCAACATTAATATGGCACAGGAGCCTGCAGGAAGAACGGCCAGCGGGAGGGCCAGATCTGCGCCCAAATTTGATGAGGCTTCACTACAGGCACTATTGGATGGTGCTAGGGCCCACAGGGAGGTCCTCTTCCCTTCTTCAGGGAGGAAGAGGCATCCCAGCCAGACCAAGGCTGTGTGGCTAGAAGTGGCAGGTTAAGTCAACTCCTTGGGGCTGACACGAAGAACGTGGTTGCATTGCAGGAAAAGATTCCATGACCTTCTTCGCACTGGAAAAGTAAGCACTGTATGAAGTTTCCATCACCCTCAATCTGTTCCCCATTGCCTTTCCTCACCAGCACTCAGCTTTAGCAATCTCTTCCTGCACATCCCACTAGACACTCACATCCATGCACCCTTAGCCATTCCCTCTCTCTCTATGCTCACATTCACAGAGCTATGCCACCATGCAGCCCTCACACTCCCTCTCACTCTGATGTGTAGGGGGTGGCGTGTGGTGGTGTTGTTTGGCGCGTACGTGCGCCCAGTCAGTTATGCCCCTGACTGTTTTGTGAGAGGTTCGAATCGCTCCCACGCCCCTGGGTTCTAGACACCGGACTTAGGTCCAAGGCGGCGGTACAGAGAAGACTCGAGTAGACAGGTAGTTGGATGTAAACAAAAACCAAGATTTTATTGAAGAGGAAAAACTACTAGTGTACACTTCTACAGGCAAAAATACAAAAGAAGAATAACTATACTTATACAGGGAATGGGGAACACACGGCACATCGAGGCAAAACAACTATCTTAACAATCCCCTTATCCTTATCCCACCCCCTATACCTAACTAGATTAAGCTATGAGGGGTCAGAACTTCATGCTCACCAATCAAAAGGTTTGTTAGACTCAAAACAGCGGTTGGGTTCGGGGTTCGCTCTTGGTGCTCTCTGGAGCCTGCCATCGTCATGTGGTCTCCAGGCACTGCAAGGGCGTTGTCCAGGTTCGAGTACCCCAAAGTTAAAGTCTCTGTTTGGGTACTTTACCTTGCAGGGATGATTCTTCGTCGACAGCCGCCAGATTGAGTTGGTGTGCAGATATTCGAAGGCTGGCTGAGGCTGAAGGCCCGATAATTCAAAGCCTCCCCTCAGTTCGTCTCCTCAGTTGGTCTTCTTCAGCCGGTCTTCCTCAGGTGGTCTTCCCTCCAGTGGTCTTCCCTCCCCCCCTCGTCGCGTCCCGCCTCGCCTGGCCTGAATTGTCCGTGTCCGCCCAACCCGGTGCCGGGGCTAGTTCCAGATGGAGTGGGAAAAGAGCACAGACAAAGGCCAGGGGGTAAGCGCGGGACGGGGAAAGAGTGGCAGCCACGAGGGCGAGGGGCTGAAGAGCAGCAGCACCAGCACACCAACCAACAAAGAACACACCACGAACACACACCCCGATTGCTACCCGGGGGCCTTCAATTACACCTTCGTCGAAAACCCTTATCTGCGTGCCAAATCAGGTTAGTTCTTTGTTTTAATCTTGGCGGGCTATTTTAAATAATGGTAGCAATCCATACTAACTGGTTTTAGATGGCCGGTAATCGCATCTACCGGCCCGATAATTGACTTGTATTGTCCTGAAAGTTCCTTGATGGGCCTGTCCGGCCTCAATGGATCTGTTAATCTGTTTCCGATAATATATGTAGGCTGCTTGATGGCATTAACTATAGGCCTAAACTGAATTTAGATTTGTCTCCAATTCGGTCTAATGCATAATTCAGAGTCCTGTCTGGTTCCAAAATACAAAGTCTCTCTTCACAAAAGCCTGCAGCTTGGTTTCGATCCACAAGCTGTCTGCGTTGCAGAGTCCATTTTAAAATCTCACAGGCTTTCTGCCATGAGGCGCGGACGCCATCTTGGGTACCCTTTTTGATTTAAAAGGTCCACACAGGGTCCCATTTATTAATAACAGCCTTCGGGGAAATGCAGAAATTTTGCAAATCTTACAGATGCTTTGAACACAACTGACAACACACAGGGAGGGCCCTTGGTATTGCAACCTCACTCCATCTTTGTCTCCTTCTAAGTATCTATGCTATGCAGTCTCTGCACTCACTCCTTCATTCTCACTCAACCTCCACTTGTCTCCCTCATTGCAGGAAAAGAGAGCTCACAACAGGAGAGAGCGAGCCAGGACTGGAGGAGGGCCCCCCTTATTAGCCCAGCTCACCCCCTGGGAGGAAGGTGTCCTGGAGATTTCCGGGGCTGACCGAGATGTGGACATTGGGGAAGGACAGGCAGGAGCATCCCCGCAAGCTGGTGACAGAATAGTTTTCCATCTCTCTCATTGGCATTGCATGAGTCGCTGATAATGATTCTGAAGCTACATCATATGGACTTATGATCATCTGCAAAATGCAATGTGCATGTAACCTTGGCATCTAACTTTTTCCTTGACTCCCCCACAGGACCATTGAGAGCCCCCGTCCCCAGGGTGCAGGAGGAAGAGCCTGAGCAGCCGGACTCCTCAGAGGAATCTGCAAACTCTGAGGTCGCAGCGCCATCAGAAATAAGCACACCCAGCACCAGCGCAGACACTCACACCTCGGTGGGACCTTCGGGACATAGAGTAGTGTTGTCACCTGGTGTATCACAGCTCATAAGTGAGCATCAGCAGATTGTGGAGACAGGGACAGCAGTGGAGAGTCCTCGTCGGAGGGCGCAGGACTCTGCCAGCTCGGCTCAGCTGCATGTCGACCCTCTGCCTCTGGGTCCATCTGTAAGATCAGAGGTGATGGAACTCCAGGCACAGATGCAGGAGTTTCTGGCAGGTTTTGTCTCTAGGGTCGCTGCGAGTGTGGAACGAATGGAGGAGTCCATAGCAAACATGAGCAGAGCCTTTGTGGAGTCAATGGCGCATGAACGCATCAACACGGAAAGGATGGCTACCTACGTGGAAATGATTTCTGCCTCCGTGGTAAGGCTGGCTACGGTAGAGGAGAGGAGGGCTATGGCCATGGAGGAGGTTAGGCGCCAGGGTATGGAAAACATGGTGAGTGTTCAGAACAGAATGACATCTCTTGAGGAGCGATGGGTATCTATTGAACAGAGAAACCAAACCTTCATGGAAGTCTTTCTGAGTAGGACTTCCATTGCAGATACGGGTCCCCATGGCCCCCCTGATGTGCAGCAAGCTGCTCTCAAGCCACTTGCAGGCACTGTGGGGGACCTGACCCATGAGGGGGAGGTTGGTGGCAGACCTCAAGGAAGTGGGGGCTCCTCTCCAAGCGCTCACACTTCCATGCCACTGCAGAGCGCTCGGTCATAGCCCCACCGGAGTCCACACCCAAGTGAGATAGAGGTCTCAACCCCTGCACAGCCGCAGGAGCAGCAGACTGCTGACGAGCCCTCACAGGCTCGCCACCCCAGAGGACACCTGCCAAAGGTGTCGAGATAGGAGCAGCAGGAAAGTGAGCAAGGGGACTTCACATCTGCTGAAGCCACAGGGGAAGCACCATGTAGGAGCACGCATAAGAGAAAGATACTGCACAAATAGTCACAGTGGTAGGCACTTGGGTGAAATGTGTTTATTTTAAAAATGCCATCAGTTGGTTATTGTAAATAAAATTTCTGATGGCAACTTCTGCAGTTGTGGCGTGTGTCATTTCGCGAATGGGGCTGGAGGTCCTCTAATGCCAAGAGGGGAAGGAAAAAAAGGCCTCCCATGCTTCTGGTAGATGCCTCAGTTGAGGAAGCGCTGAGTGAGGGTGGCGAGAGGGGTCTCGCAGGAGGTCACACTGGAGATGGGTGTCAGGCTCCAAACTTCCACAGCTGTGATTATGCCTTCTAAAAGCTCCCCCAGACCTGAGACAACAAAGTCCTGCCACCTGCAAATGATGACTGATCAAATATCCTCTTCAATGTTGGACCTGCAGCTGATAGTCAGCAAGCCAATAGTGTTCACGCCAGGTTTCACAGGTGTCATCCCCACCAGGCACGTTTTATGTGGGAAAAGGGTTAAACAGGCAAGGGCCTGTTAAAATGGGATTATAAAGGCCAATCAGGGCTTTTTAAGGGCCCTAAAGACCAGTCCCGCCTGTTGCAGGCAGGACTGATTCGGGTCAAACAGACACACCTAGGTTAAAATGGTGGGAACCAGGCCGGGGGGGGTCGCGACCCCTAGGTTTTGCGATTTTAACCCCCCATACGCCTAAAAGCCCGCCTCACGGCCCAATGAAAATCAAGGCCCTTAACTCTGTTTCTCTCTCTACAGATGCTGCCTGACTTGCTGAGTATTTCCAGCATTTTCTGTTTTTATTTCAGATTTCCAGCATTCGCAGTATTTTGCTTTTGTTTGATTCCAATTTGCCTGGGCCAGATCCATTCTCAACCCACTGAAATTGGCTTTCGTCCAATTAAGTATTTTTACTCTAGAATGCTCCCTGTCCTTTTTCATAGCTGATCTAAACCTTATGATACTATGATCACTGTTCCCTAAATGTTCCCCTACTGACACTTGCTCCACTTGTCCCACCTCCTTCCCCAGAACTAGATCCAGCAATGCTTCCTTCCTCGTTGGGCCAGCAAAGTACTGATCAAGAAAGTTCTCCTGAACACACTTTAGAAATTCTACTCCCTCTCTGCCCTTTACACTATTACTATCCCAGTCTATACTAGGATAGTTAAAGACCCCCATTATCACTACTCTTTCGTTCTTGCACCTCTCTGTAATTTCCCTGCAAATTTGATCCTCTATATTTTTCCCACTAGTTGTCAGCCTATAGAATACACCTAGTAGTGTAATGGCACCTCTATTATTTCTTAGCTCTAACCAAATAGATTCTGTCCTTGACCCCTCCAGGACATCCTCTCTCTCCAGCACTGTAACATTCTCCTTAACCAATACTGCCACCCCTCTTCCTATCTTTTCTTCCCTATCTTTCCTGAACACCTTTTATACAGGAATATTTAATACCCAATCCTGCCCTTTATTGAGCCAGGTCTCCATTATCGCCACCACATCATATTCCCATGTGGCTATTTGCACCTGCAGCTCATGAACCTTATTTACCACGCTTCGTGCGTTTACAGAGATGCACTGTAAACCTCTCTTAGGCCTTCTTGTATTCTCTCTTAGTCTGACCCTTAGTCTAATAGCAACTACTTCTTACTCTAGTGCTTTATGTCTCTCCCACTCCTTTGTGCACTTTTCTTCTGCCTTCTAATGGTACATCTTGGTGCCCATTCCCCTGCCAAATTAGTTTAAACCCTCCCCAAAAGCACTAGCAACGCCCCCCCCACCCCCACCCGCCCCGGTGAGGATATTAGTCCCGGCTCTTTTGAGGTGTAAACCGTTCGGCCTGTACAGGTCCCACCTCCCCCAGAACTGGTCCCAATGTCCCAGGAATCTAAAGCCCTTCCTCCTACACCATCTCTCTAGCCATGCATTCATCTTCCTGTGTCTCTGACGACCATGTGTACGGGAAGTGTATCTAGCTGCAGCTACTGGCAGACAGCATTGCGGCGCTGGAGCTGCAAATGGATACATACTGGAGCATTCGCGATGCTGAGGACGTCGTGGATAGCACGTTTAGGGAGTTGGTCACACCGCAGGTAAAGGCTGCACAGGCAGGAAGGGAATGGGTGACTGCCAGGCAGCATAGTAGGCGCAGGCAGGTAGTGCAGGGGCCCCTGTGGCCATCCCCCTCTCAAACAGATGTACCACTTTGGATATTGTTGGGGGGATGGCTTATCGGGGGAAAACAGAAGCAGCCAACTTCCTGGCACCGTGGGTGGTTCTGCTGCACAGGACAGGAGGAAAAAGAGTGGGAGAGCTATAGTAATAGGGGATTCTATTGTAAGGGGAATAGATAGGCGTTTCTGCAGCCGCAAACGAGACTCCAGGATGGTGTGTTGCCTCCCTGGTGCAAGGGTCAAGGATGTCTCGGAGCGGCTGCAGAGCATTCTGGAGGGGGAGGGTGTGCAGCCAGTTGTCGTCGTGCATATAGGTACCAACAATATAGGTAAAAACTGGGACGAGGTCCTAAAAGCTGAATATAGGGAGTTAGGAGGTAAATTAAAAAATAGGACCTCAAAGGTAGTAATCTCAGGATTGCTACCAGTGCCACGTGCTCGTCAGTGTAGAAATAGAAGGATATTTCAGATGAGTACGTGGCTAGAGGAATGGTGCAAGGGGGAGGGATTCAAATTCATGGGACATTGGAACCGGTTCTGGGGGAGGTGGGACCAGCACAAACTGGACGGTTTGCACCTGGGCAGGACCGGGACCGATGTCCTAGGGGGAGTGTTTGCTAGTGCTGTTGGGGAGGGTTTAAACTAAAATGGCAGTGGATTGGGAACCTGTGCAGGGAGACAGAGGAATGGGAAACAAGGATAGAAGCAAAAGACAGGAAGGAGAAAAGTAAAAGTGGCAGGCAGAGAAGTCAAGGGTTTAAATCAAACATGGCCATAGTAAATAATAGTTTTAAGAGGTCTAAGAATGTTAAAAAAAACAAGCCTGAAGGCTTTGGCCTAGAAATTCAGTATCGCCACGTTTGGGGTGCTACAGTCGAGCGTGGGCTAAATTTAGCGCCCGGCGCAACTTAGCGCCACCTTCACCGAAATTCAGTTGCATCGCCCCAAGAGGTTGCTGCTGCGCTAAAGCAGGCAGTGCACGACTATCCTAAGGTGCTAAGCCGGCGAGCCAAGGCGCTACCACCGAGGGCGGGTGCAGCGCAGTTGCGGCGAGTTAGCGATTGCAGGCAGACCCGCTGGCGCCGGTCACCTCTTAAAGGGGGAGGGTCGATTTGGCTTGCAGCCACGCCCTGCACATTGGAGCCCTGATTCTAGGCCTGGACAGACCTGCTGCGACATCGTTACGCCTACGACCATGGAGAAGGCCAGGGAACGAGCGCAGCGCTTCAGTGAGGGGGCCCTGAAGGTTCTGGTTGGCGCAGTGGAGCGCAGGCGAGCTATCCTCTTTCCTGACAGTGGCAGGAGGCCACTGCCCAGTGAATATAGAAAAGCTTGGAGGGGAGTGGCACACAGAGTGACCTCCAGCAGCATGGTCCCCAGGACCCCTGTGCAATGCAGGAAGAAGTTCAACGATCTCACTCGGGTTGTCAGGGTGAGCACCCTTTCCAGTATCCTTTTCATCCCTGCATGTGCATCTCACTATATGGCCAAAGGGCCCTGAAAGCCCCAATGCCCAGCCCTCATCCAACACCTATGGGACTCGCATGAAAATCACATGCACATTCACCACTTTACACACTGTCAGGGCTTTTCGACCATGGGAGGCAGTGCAGGCAAGATCAGGGTTACACACTGTCAGGGCTATTCCACCATGGGAGGCAGTGCAGGCAAGATCAGGGCTTCACACTGTACTCAGAGCCTGTCCTTTCCCTTGCAGGGCAAGCTGGCCCACAATAGGAGGCAGCAGCAATGGACCGGGGGAGACCGTCCTGAACTTAAAGACCTCAGCGATCTGGAGCAGCGAGTGGAACGGATTATGGCAGGCCGGCTGATTGGCCTCGTCGCCACTGGAGATGCCGACCCCGTTCTGGATAGCAGTGGTAAGGTCATCACCTTTTTGACCTCTCTCTTTCCACTTGTGCCTCACACCAGCATCCTTTGCCACTATCGAACCAATGCAGTGCATTGTGTAAAGTCCGCGCCTCAATAATACACGGACTTTGGGAGAACAGTTTAACAGGTACTTTACTGAACAAGAGGCAGCTTGAAACTGAAACTACAGAAGCCTGCTAGGGCCTTTTATACAGGGGTGGTCACTGCCGGTACTGCCATCTAAGACCAGTTATTCCCTTAAAGGTACATACACAACAATTCCTCCCCTTTTAGATAAACAGTACATAACATTCATTTAACAACTAAATAATAACTAATTATAATTACAATTTTCTCAGTAATATATACATCAACTGAAATAGTCATTTATAAGTTCAGTCTTTGAGGAGGCTTCCTGATCCAGACTGGATAGCGCCTTTCTCGAGTATCCTGTTCTGGCGATGGAGTCAATTCTGGCTCATTGTCATTGGTTGGTTCGTCAGCTTCCAATAACCCTGCTTCTGAGGTAGACGCAATCTGTACTTCGGGCTCATTACCAGGCGCACATGCTTGTGGTACAGGTTTGGCTTGTTCCTGTGACTCTAAAATCTGGTCAGCATGGTGTCTCACGATGCTCTCTCCAACGTCCACTGTGTACATTAGTGGTCCCTGCTGTGTGCATATCGTGCCTGGCTGCCATTTTTCTGTTCGGTAGTCGCGGGCCAAGACTGGTTGCCCTATCTTGAAGCTCCTGGTTGGCTTCTCATTTATGTGCTGGAACTGCTTATCCTCAACATCTCGTCTTATGTTTGGTTTGAGCAAATCCAAGCGACATCTTAGTCTCCGGTTGAAAAACAGTACGGCTGGAGTTTGGTTGGTTACTGCATGTGTCGCATTCCGGTAAGCAAACAGGAAGTTATCCACCTTGTGTTGCAGTGGTATATCGTCATTATACATTGCCTTTATGGCCTTTTTAAAGGTCTGAACAAACCTCTCAGCCAATCCATTTGTGGCTGGATGATATGGGGCAGATGTGCAATGTTTCACCCCATTATTCTTCAGGAACCTCCAGAAATCCTCAGACACAAACTGTGGGCCATTGTCGGAACAGATCTGTTCTGGCAACCCATTCCTGGCGAAGATGGTCCTTAGGACTGCAATAGTTTTCTCCGTGGTGGTGGAGGACATTTTAATGACCACTGGCCATTTCGAATGGGCGTCCACAGCGATTAGAAACATTGAGTCCATAAATGGACCAGCGAAATCATGTGTACCCGTTGCCATGGAGATGAGGGCCACTCCCATGGATGTAGCGGGGCCTGTGGTGGAGCGTTTTGGACCTTCTGGCATCCTGTGCATCTCTTGGTCATATCCTCGATTTCTTTATCGATTCCCGGCCACCACACAAATGCCCTGGCTAGGCTCTTCATTTTTACCCCTCCCAGATGACCCTCGTGAAGCTCATTGAGTACTCTATCTCTCAACTTGGGTGGAATTACCACTCGGGATCCACACATCAAGGTTCCCCGGCACACTGACAGCTGTTCCCTCCTTGGCGAGAATGCTGGCAACAGTGAGTCGCCATATGCTGGCCATCCCTTCACCGTCAAATCATAGACCCGAGAGAGTGTCGGGTCATTTCGGGTTTCCTTCTCAATACTTGCGTTTGTAACAGGCAAACATTCGACTATGGTCACATGGAATATCTCCACCGGGTCCACTGCAGGTGCTTCTTCCGCCGTAGGCAACGGTAGGCTCGACAGCCCATCAGCGTTTCCATGTTGTTTCGTACCTTTGTACTCTATGTCATACTGATGTGCCCCTAGAAAAAGTGACCATCTTTGCAGCCATTGCGCCATCATCACCGGAACGCCCTTCTTTGGGTTAAAAATTGAGACCAGGGGTTGATGATCAGTCAGTAGGGTGAATTTCTGCCCGTGCAGATAGTGATTGAACTTCTTCACCCCCCACACCAGGCTGAGGGCCTCCCTGTCAATCTGGGCGTAGTTACGCTCGGCTGAGGTTAGCAAGCACGATGCAAAGGCTATTGGCCTCTCTGAACCGTCACGGAATTTGTGTGACAGCACCGCTCCAATGCCGTAAGGTGACGCATCACATGCCAACCGAATCGGTAGTGTTGGGTTGTAGTGGGCCAATACTTCTTTTGAAGTGACTTGGCATTTACATTCCTGAAAGGCACGCTTACACTCATCACTCCACTTCCATGTTACACCAGTTTGAAGGAGGGCATTCAGTGGGTGCAGAATTGTAGATAAATTCGGCAAGAACTTATGGTAGTAGTTCACCAACCCGAGGAACGACCTCAGTTGCGACACATTTTCTGGTGCTGGAGTCTTGACTACAGCCTCAATCTTGTTCGGCGACTTATGCAACCCTTCCTCATCAATCATGTGGCCGATTTGTCTCCTGAAGAACTCGCATTTGGGACGGTTGGCTCGTAGCCCATATTCCTGCAATCTCGTGAGCACCTGTTCCAGGTTGGCAAGGTGTTCATTGTCATTTTCGCCCGTCACCAGGATGTCGTCCAAATAACACTGGGTCCCCAGGATCCCTTGCAGGACTTGTTCCATTGCCCTCTGCCACATAGCCGGGGCCGATGCTACCCCAAATACCAGTCGATTGTACTGGTAAAGGCCTTTGTGACTGTTTATCGTGAGGTATTTCCTAGATGCTTCTTCCACCTCCATTTGTAGATATGCTTGAGCCAGGTCAATCTTTGTAAAACGTTTCCCTCCAGATAGTGAGGCGAAAATATCTTCTATCCGCGGAAGCGAATACTGTACTGTGTGCAGGACTAGGTTCACAGTCACCTTGAAGTCCCCACAGATGCGAACCTTCCTTGGCTCCCCAGGCGTGCTGCTCAATGCTTTCTTCATTACAGGAACGATGGGTGTGGCCCACTCGCTCCAGTCCACCTTAGACAGCCCCCCCAAACGCTCCAGACTCTCCAGTTCAGCTTCCACAGCTGGGCGTATCGCGTATGGCACCGGTCTGGCCTTGAAAAATTTTGGGGTTGCGTTATCCTCAATCTTTATGGTTGCCTTTACTCCTTTTAGAGTCCCAAGTCCTTGTTGGAACACCTCTTCCGCGTCAGATAGAATTTGTGACAGACGTCCAGTTGCGACGTCATCATCTTTTTTGTCAGTCACAGTTAGTGCCAGAATGGAACGCCAATCCAATTGTAGTCTTCGGATCCATTCACATCCCAATAATGGTGGTCCTCCATCTCATAGTATATACATGTATAGTTTCTGTGTTTCTTTTCCGTTATATTCAACTGGCACCCTTATTTTTCCTCTGGGGTAGACCTTTTGCCCCGTGTATGTCTTCAATACAATGGACGTGTCCTTTAAGGGTATGTGTGAGAATAGCCGCTCATAGTCTCATTGATGCATGACAGTTAGGGCTGATCCTGTGTCCAATTCCATCTTCACTGGGGACCCTGCTATCATGAGGGTGACCCAAATGGTTCGGTGATCTTCTTTTGCGATCACGTTGTGTAACTTTAAACAACTTAGTCGCCTGCTCCCGGAGTCCTTATCACTCTCCTGATCTTCTGAACTACTATCTGTCAGTTTCTTTACTTTCCTGTACTGTTCCTTAGTAGTTCTTGTCGTGTTGGTCTTCTTTCCTGACCTGCAGACTCTTGCTATATGTCCCATTTTCCCGCATTGCCTGCATATTTTGTCTTTAAACCAGCAGTTCTTCTGCTCATGGGTTGTTCTGCCGCAGCGATAGCACTTTTCGGCTCCATACGCCATTTCGTTAGCACTGTATTCTTGTGGTTTCTGTTGTATTTCCGCAGCTCCCCGTGCTGCTGCTTCGTAGGATACTGCCACGCTGAAAGCCTGAAAGTATTGCTCTCATCTTTGTGCTAGTTTCTTTTATGGAACTTGAATCTTTCTGCTATCAGCAGTGGTGTAGGGCTTAGATGTTCCTGTAAGATATGAACAATCTCCTCAAAACTTTTCTTCATTGGTTTAGCTGGGGTAATTAAATTCCGCAATAGGCCGTACGTACTCGCACCCATCAGATTTAATAATACCGCCGCCCTCTTTCCATCAGCCACCTCATTTGCCTTGCAGTACACTTCAATTCTTTCCACATACGTGGTCCAGTCTTCTACCTCATTGTCAAAAGCAGTGATACTGCCACTTTTCGGCATCTTGGGCGATTTAAAATGTCGCCTCCCGCGCTTTTGCTTCTTCCCCAATGGAATAAAATGGCGCCTCCCGCGCTTTTGCTTCTTCCCCAACGGGATAAAATGGCGCCTCCCGTGTTTTTGCTTCTTCCCCTTACTGCCACGCTGCTCCTAGCGTTCTACGGGGTAATGGCGGCGACCCGCAGCTTCGGCGTGTCTCGCTTTCCTTCCCCCCCCATTTAGTTTCTCTCCGCTGTCCTGTTCTCGAGCACCAACCGCGCCCTGTGCGCTCCACCCTCTCCCTCTTGTTTTCTTTTCCCGGCGACGCTGCGCAGCCCGATTTGTAGAGCCGCTCGATCGAGCTTGAGCCTGCCGCAGTCCGGAAGGGTCAGCGCGCTACCTGCTACCAGCACGATTCGCTGGAACCACAGTCCCTCCCGCAATTCTCCAAACACCGATGGATTCTTTGGGCGGTTGCCCTCGGTCGATGCCCGTTGCTCAGACTACGACCTTCCAGGACCTTCCTTTCAGGCGAGATCCCCGTGAGATGATGCCACACTGCAGGTGAGTTCGAACTTACTCGTCGCCACTGTAAAGTCCGCACCTCAATAATACACGGACTTCGGGAGAACAGTTTAACAGGTACTTTACTGAACAAGAGGCAGCTTGAAACTGAAACTACAGAAGCCTGCTCGGGCCTTTTATACAGGGGTGGTCACTGCCAGTACTGCAGTCTAAGACCAGTTATTCCCTTAAAGGTACATAAACAACACATTGCAGCACTCATGCCTCCCTCGCTGCCACCCTGTCCTCACACTAAAGCAACTCTTGTACCTCCCTGCTTTCAGAAGCTGATGCGCCAGGTGAGGAGGCGGGCCCTCAAGCTGGCACTGTGAGTGAATCGGAAGGCGAGGAGGAGGAAGAGGAAGCCGGAACATCAGTGCCACCCTCAGCCAAGGCAGCCCATGGCCATGATGGGGATGATGTGCCTCAATAAATCCGAGACTCGATGTTAGCGAAACAAAACAAGGCTTTTATTGACTTAGAAGGTAACACACAGAGGAGAATGTATCTTCCATCCAGAGGTCTGCCGTACTGGATGTGCTGCAGGCTGGGCCAGCTTACATAGGAGCCAGGTATGGGCGGAGCCCTACACACAGTACAATACAATGGAAATGAAACTGAAACCAACCACAGTCACAGGCAGAGAAATACTGATGAGTGATGAATGGAATATTTCATCACATTCACCCCTTCTATAGATTTAGTCTGTTCGGGGGTTTGATAGTCCTCTGCGACCGACGTGGCTGTTGTGGTGCCGCGGGTGTCGGCTGGGTGTCCCCGGTGGCCTCCTGGGTCTCTGCCGGGGGTGCCGCCAGGGTTGTTGAAGGGGTAGTTGGTGGGGGTACCGTTGGTCGATGTTCTTCCGGGGGTGATGAAAGAGTAGTGGGTGGGTAAGAGTTGCTGTGGTCGTTGTTGCTGCTGTTGTCGTGGTTGTTGTCGTTACCGGCTGGGGCGACGTCTTTTATGGACACAGTGTCCTCCCTTCCGTCGGCGTGCCGGACATACGCGTATTGGGGGTTGGCGTGGAGTAGGTGCACTGACTCCACGAGAGGGTCCGTCTTGTGGCCCCTCACATGCCTTCGCACGAATACCGGACCTGGGGTGGAGAGCCATGACGGCATGGATACGCCTGAGGTGGATTTCCGGGGAAAGACAAACATTCGCTCGTGAGGCGTGGCATTAGTGGCAGTACACAATAGCGACCGTATCGAATGGAGCACATCTGGGAGGACTTCCTGCCAGCGGGAGATAGGGAGGCCTTTGGTCCTTAGAGCTAGAGTGACTGCTTTCCATACTGTCCCGTTCTCTCGCTCCACTTGACCGTTACCCCGTGGGTTGTAGCTGGTGGTACGGCTCGTGGCGATCCCCCTGGACAGCATGTACTGGCGTAGCTCTTCACTCATGAAGGACGCCCCCCTATCCGTATGGATGTAGCTCGGCATACCGAACAGGCAGAACAGGCTGTTGAGGCATTTAATGACCGTGGCGCTGGTCATGTCTGGGCAGGGGAAGGCGAATGGGAAACGAGAGTATTCGTCCACAATGTTCAGGAAGTAAACATTGCGGTCGACGGACGGGAGGGGGCCCTTGAAATCTAAGCTGAGCCGCTCAAAGGGCCCTGTAGCTTTGATTAAGTGGGCTCTATCTGGGCGGTAGAACCGAGGCTTGCACTCAGCGCAAGTGCGACAGTTCCTGGTCAGGGACCGAACTTCCTCAATCGAGTAGGGTAAGTTGCGGGACTTTATGAAGTGGCACAGCCGCGTGACCCCTGGGTGGCAGAGGTCATTGTGGAGGGTCTGTAGCCGATCCCCGGTGGCGCTGGCACACATCCCTCGTGAGAGGGCGTCGGGGGATTCGTTAAGGGCCCCTGGCCGGTAAATGATGTCATAATCGAAGGTGGAGAGCTCGATCCGCCACCTAAGAATCTTATCATTTTTAATCTTCCCCCTCTGTTTATTATTGAACATAAACGCTATCGACCGCTGGTCGGTAAGTAGGGTGAAGCGTTTGCCGGCTAGGTAGTGGCGCCAGTGGCGCACTGCCTCCATGATGGCTTGGGCCTCCTTTTCTACGGAGGAGTGTCTGATCTCGGGCCCTTGGAGGGTCCGCGAGAAGAAAGCTACGGGCCGCCTCGCCTGGTTGAGGGTGGCCGCCAAAGCAAAGTCAGACGCATCACTTTCCACTTGAAAGGGAGTGTTCTCGTCCACTGCCTGTAGCGTGGCCCGCTCAATATCCTGCTTAATGCTTTTGAAGGCGGCATGGGCCTCAGCAGAGAGCGGAAAAGAGGATGCTTTCAAGAGGGGGCGGGCTTTGTCGGAGTAGTTGGGGACCCATTGGGAATAATAAGAAAATAACCCCAGGCACCTTTTCAGGGCTTTGGGAGTGTTGGGCAGGGGCAGCTCCCATAAGGGGCGCAATCGGTCGGGGTCTGGTCCGATTTCCCCATTCTCCACCACGCTGCCAAGTATGCAGAGGCGCGTGGTGTTGTAAGCGCACTTGTCCTTGTTGTAGGTGAGGTTGAGTTTTTGTGCGGTTTTCAGGAACCTCTCGAGGTTCGAGTTGTGATCCTGCTGGTTGTGACCGCAGATGGTGACGTTGTCGAGGTAGGGGAAGGTTGCCTGCAAGTGGTGGTCATCAACCATGCGGTCCATCTCCCTCTGGAAGACCGAGACCCCATTCATCACCCCAAAGGGGACTCTGAGGAATTGGTAGAGGCGTCCGTTCGCCTCGAAGGCGGTGTACGGGCGGTCCTCTGGTCTGATAGGGAGCTGGTGGTACGCTGACTTGAGGTCGATGGTGGAGAACACCCGGTATTGGGCGATTTGGTTCACCATTTCTGATATGCGGGGTAGCGGGTAGGCGTCTAGTTGGGTGTACCTGTTGATCGTTTGGCTATAGTCGATCACCATCCGTTTCTTCTCGCTACCCCTTACCACCACCACTTGGGCGCGCCACGGGCTATTGCTGCGTTCAATAATGCGCTCTTTCAGGAGCCTGTCTACCTCGGTCACGATAAACCGCCTGTCCTCCCAGCTGTACCTCCTGCTTTTGGTCGCTATTGGCCGGCAGTTAGGGGTAAGGTTCGCGAATAGCGAAGGCGACTTTACCTTCAGGGTAGCCAGACCGCACACTGTGAGGGGCGGCTGGGACCCACCGTAATTGAGCGTGATGCTTTGGTGGTAGCACTGGAAATCCAGGCCCAAGATCACGCTCGCACATAGATTCTTCATGATTAATACTTTAAAATTATCGTATACAGTTCCGTTAATGGACAATTGTACCGTGCAGTAACCCATAATGGTCGATGTCTGGGTTTTATCAGCCATAGAGATGGTACCCCGAGTAGGGACCACCTTTAGGGAGAGTTGTTGTACCAGTTCAGGGTGGATAAAACTCTCCGTGCTTCCACTGTCAATTAAACATTTAACCCTGCACCCGTTTACCTCGATGTCCACCATTGATTTGGATAGCGGGTGCGGCCTGGTCTGGTCCACTGTGACCGATGCCACTGTAGGGCCCTGATCGAGACAAGATGGCGTCCACGCTGTCTGCTCACAAGATGGCGGACCCCACGAGGTCGGGCAAGATGGCGTCCAAGATGGCCGCTCCCACGGCGCACACGCGGCGGTGGCGGGTTTTCCGGCGGGGTTCCCTCTGCACACCTTCCCGAAGTGCCCCTTCTTACCGCACTTAAAGCAGGTGGTGCCTTTCGCCGGGCACAGGTTTCTGGTGTGCTTCGGCTGCCCGCAGAAGTAGCAGTTGGGTCCCCGACGCGTCGCGGCTGTCGTAGGGCTTCTGGGGGGAGAGCGGGGCCCCGACGGTGTCGGGCTGCCGGGCGGGGAAGATGCCTTCCAAGATGGCGGCGCCCTTGGTGCACACGTGGCGGCGTGGACGGCGCGGGCTGAAGAGTAGGCGTCCGAGTTTCTCTGGGCCACATCCAGGGATCGTGCTGTGTCCGCAGCCTGTTTCAGGTCCAATCCCGTTTTTTCCAGCAGTCTCTGCCAGATGTAAGTGGAGCTGAGGCCTGTGATAAAGGCATCGCGAACAAGCTCATCAGTGTACACTGCGGCTTTTACATCTTGGCACTTGCAGTCTTTGCCAAGCATTTTCAGGGTGCCAAGGAACTCCTCCACCGATTCCCCAGGTCGCTGTGCGCGAGTAGCGAGCAGATGCCTAGCATACACCTCATTCGTAGGCTGCTGGTAATGCGCCTTTAAGATGTCGCAGGCGGCCGGGTACGTGTCGGCGTCTTGGATGAGGGGGTAAACCCGGTGGCTTACCCAATTCCGCAGAATTCCGAGTTTCATACTCGCAGCGTCCGTAGCGTCTTTGACGGCTGCGGAATTGTCCAGGAAGAATTCCATACACATAAACCAGTGTCCGAAGCGTGCCGATGCGCCTGAAGCATGCTGGTCCAAATCCAAACGTTCGGGTTTCAAGAGTTGATCCATTGTGTTGAAAATTAAGTCAATAAAATTGATGTGCCTCAATAAATCCGAGACTCGATGTTAGCGAAACAAAACAAGGCTTTTATTGACTTAGAAGGTAACACACAGAGGAGAATGTATCTTCCATCCAGAGGTCTGCCGTACTGGATGTGCTGCAGGCTGGGCCAGCTTACATAGGAGCCAGGTATGGGCGGAGCCCTACACACAGTACAATACAATGGAAATGAAACTGAAACCAACCACAGTCACAGGCAGAGAAATACTGATGAGTGATGAATGGAATATTTCATCACAGGGGACACGTCTTCCCTGGAGGTGATCAGGGGGGAAGGGTCTGAGGAGGGTGAAGCTCTGGGGCCCGGCGGGCTGCAGCAACGCGGGGGGGGGTGGGTAGGGAAGCTCGGTGGCCTTCTCCCCGGAAGGTGAGTTTGGCCTCCAGTCCTGCAACAGTGAGCGCAGAGGAGGTGTGGCTCCTTGGTGAAATGGGCGCCCAGGTGGAGCGCAGGCACACTGAGCTCATGGCTGCAGTGGCAAGGATGCCTGACTCCATAGAGTCACTGGCAAGGTGTGCTCAGGAATTCGGGGCAGCACAGGCAAGGAGTCTGCAGGACTTCAGGGCAGCACAGGCTAGGAGTCTGCAGGACTTCAGGGCAACACAGGCAAGGAGTCTGCAGGACTTCGGTGAAGCACACACGGCATCCAGCCAAGTGCTTAGTCGTGCCATGGAGTCACTGGCTGGTCTGATGCAGACACAGATCAGGGCCACGCGAGCACTAACTGCTGCCACCCTCGCTGGATCGGCCAGGATTCGCCGGGGCCCTCGCCGTGCCGCAGCAGGCCAGCAGTCTGTGCTTCAGCAGATTGCTGCGCATGCTTCAGTGCTGCCCCATGCGAGTGCCAGTGTCTCGTCCGACCAGGGAGTGCCTGTGCTCTGTCAGGTTGGCAGCATTCCTGCTGCCAACACTGTCACTCCTCCACTGCAGCTGCCACCACCCGTAGGACAGACTGCTGCCGCCCAAGCAGAGTTGGAGCAGTCAGCAGCCGGGCCCTCCAGGCCCAGAGCTCGTCCAGGCCGTCCCCCAAGGGCATCTGCCGACTCACTATCTGACCCTCAGCAGCCTTCCCCCAGCCTTGCTGGAACACTGGGGTCCCATTGCGGAGGAGCTGCAGGGCGGGAAGGGGCCAATCTCGCAAGCGAGGCAGATCACCCTCGCAGGCCAAAAAGTAGGAGGTGTGGCAAAATGTTGTGTTTCTTTTTTGTGAAGGCCGAGGATCATGGTCATTTTTGTTTAACTCTTTTGTTCATTGTCTCCAGGTTGTGAGAGACAGTTATGTGTCTGACTGTTTTTTGGGGGGTTTCTCTGTATTTGTTTGTCATGCAGGAAGGGCACAGAGTTTGTTAAATAAATAATTGTCTTTGTTCAAATTGTGCATGTTTGCACTTTGAACTATTTGTTGCCTTGACCGGCTCAGGGTTTGCGGAGTGGGTCCATTCATGTTCTTTCAATGGCACAAGCCATTCCCTGAGAGGGGGCCTAGAACTGACTTGCAATAAGCCGCTGACGGATGGCCCTTGCACTTTGTGCCTCCCTCCCATCTTGGTGCTCCTCCTCCTCCTCCTCCTCCTCCTCTGGTGGTCCTCCAATGTCTGCTGGCAGTGGCTGAGTCCTGAGGATAGCCAGGTTGTGCAGCATGCAGCACACTACAACGAAATGGGAGTCTCGCTCGGGCGAGTACTGTAGGGCTCCCCCGGAATGGTCCAGACAGCGGAACCGTTGCTTTAGCACGCTGATTGTGTGCTCAATGATGTTCCTGGTCACTTGATGGCTGTCATTATATAGCTCTTCAGCAGGGGTGGTGGGCGCATGGAGCGGGGTCATCAGCCAGGTGCACAAAGGATAGCCCTTGTCCCCGAGAAGCCAGCCTCCAGGGTGAGCCGGGGCTTCGAAAATGTCTGCCACAGAAGTCTGGCGCAGGATGAAGGCGTCGTGGCTGCTGCCTAGAAAGTAGGCATTGACAGCTAGTATCAGCTGCCTGTGGTCACACACCAACTGCACGTTCAACGAATGGAACCCCTTCCGGTTGCGGTAATCCTCGGCATTCTCTTGCGGCGCCCGCAAAGCCACATGCATGCAGTCAATGGCACCCTGGACCATGGGGAAGCCCGCTATTCTTGCAAATCCCATTGTGCGCACTTGCTGCTTGCCCAGGGTCATGGGGAAGGAAATGTACTGACGTCTCCTTTTAAAGAGGGCATTCGTGACTTGGCGGATGCAGCAATGCACTGCGAACTGGGAGACATTGGCAATGTCCCCAGTAGCGGATTGGAAGGAGCCGGTGGCATAGAAGTTGAGAGCCACTGTCACCTTCACTGCCACCGACAGAGACGTCCTGCTCCTCAGCTGAGGCTGCAGATCTCGCTGAAGCAGATGGCAGATCTCAGTGACCAACTCCCTTTTGAATCGAAGCCTCCGAATGCACTGCTCCTCAGACATGTTGAGGTAGGAGAAGTGCTGGCAGTATACCCTGGGAGGGTAAGGCCTCCTGTGCCGACGCCTGTTGGCCCTCCTCCATCTGGCCATGATTGGCACTCTCTCTTGGCGTCTCTGAGCCCTCTCAATGCAATGGAGAAACCCAACGTTTCCACCCATTGCAGGCCCCATTATATGTGGCCACTCAAGGCTATGGCACTGAAAAATCAATCCAACTGCAAAGCTCTGGGCTGAAGCCAGAAGTACCTGTGTGAGCGCTGAGTCAAAGCAGAAAGCTCTCTCCCTTTGTCTCTCTGCAAATCTCTCTCTCTCTCACACAGGAGTGGTCCAAAATGGCTACCACAAAGAATGCAGGAAGAGTCCCTTTTAAATAGCGCACCCCCAGCCCCACAGCGACTGGGAACCGTTCCACTCAACCAGTCACTGCGAGCGCCAGGCGGAAAGAAGGGGGGCGCCACTGAAGTTCCGGTTCGGGGCGCACCAAGGGCGTTGCACCATCAAATGACGTCAGGATCTGCGCGCGCAGCTGAGCGGGCGTTGCGGTTTTGCGCTGTCGCTAAATCTTCACTCAAGTTCGCGAGAGGCGCTAGCCGCTTCGCGCCCCACTTATCACCCTCTTAAGGCGCTAGCGGCTGGCGCTACCAACTGAATTTCTAGGCCTTTGTGTCTTAATGCGAGGAACATTCATAATAAGGTGGATGAATTAACTGCGCAAAAAGATGTAAATGGATATGATATGATTGGGATTATGGAAACATGACTCCAGGGTGACCAAGGCTGGGAACTCAACATCCAGGGGTATTCAATATTCAGGAAAGACAGGCAAAAATGAAAAGGAGGTGGGGTAGCATTGCTGGCTAAAGAGGAGATTAACACAATCGTAAGGAAGGATATTAGCTCTGATGATGTGGAATCTGTATGGGTAGAGCTGAGAAATACCAAGGGGCAGAAAACATTAGTGGGAGTGGTATACAGACCCCCAAACAGTAATGCCGAAGTTGGGGATGGCATTAAACAGGAAATTAGAGATGCGTGTAATAAGGGCACAGCAGTTATCATGGGTGACTTTAATCTACATATAGATTGGGCTAACCAAATTAGTAACAATACTGTGGGGGAGGAATTCCTGGAGTGTATACGGGATGGTTTCCTGGACCAATATGTTGAGGAATCAACTGAAGATCAGGCCATCTTAGACTGGGTATTATGTAATGAGAAAAGATTAATTAGCAATCTTGTGCGAGGCCCCTTGGGGCGGAGCGATCATAATATGATAGAATTCTTCATTAAGATGGAGAGTGAAGTATTTGACTCAGAGACTAGGGTCCTGAATTTAAATAAAGGAAACTACGATGGTATGAGGCCTGAGTTGGGTAGGATGGATTGGGGAATGTTACTTAAAGGGTTGACAGTGGATAGGCAATGGCAAACATTTAAAGATCGCATGGATGAACTACAGAACATGTTCATCCCTGTTTGGCATAAAAATAAAACAAAAAAGGTGACTCAACTGTGGCTAACAAGGGAAATTAGGGATAGCATAAGATCCAAGGAGAGGACATATAAATTGGCCAGAAAAAGCAGCAAACCTGAGGATTGGGAGCAGTTTAGGATTCAGCAAAGGAGGACAAAGGGATTAATTAAGAGGGGGAAAATAGAGTATGAGAGTAAGTTTGCAGGGAACATAAAAACTGACTGTAAAAGCTTCTATAGATATGTGAAGAGAAAAAGATTGGTGAAGACAAGCGTAGGTCCCTTGCAGTCAGAATCAGGGGAATTTATAATGGGGAACAAAGAAATGGCAGACCAATTAAATACATACTTTGGTTCTGTCTTCACAAAGGAGGACACAAATAACCTCCCAGAGATGTCGGGGAACATGGGCTCTAATGAAAGGGAGGAACTGAATGAAATCAGTATTTGTAGGGAAATGGTGTTAAGGAAATTGATGTGATTGAAGGCCGATAAATCCCCAGGGCCTGATAATCTACATCCTAGGGTACTTAAGGAAGTGGCCCTAGAAATAGTAGATGCATTGCTGGTCATCTTCCAAAATTCTATAGATTCTGGAACAGTTCCCATGGATTGGAGGGTAGCTAACGTTACCCCACTATTCAAAAAAGGTGGTAGTGAGAAAACGGGGAATTATAGACCGGTAAGCCTGACATCGGTAGTGGGGAAAATGCTAGAGTCCATTATAAAAGATGTAATAGCAGAGCACTTGGAAAACAGTGACAGGATCGGACAAAGTCAACATGGATTTACAAAAGGTAAATCGTGCTTGACTAATCTACTGGGATTTTTTGAGGATGTAACTGGTAGAATGGATAAGGGAGAACCAGTGAATGTGGTGTATTTGGACTTTCAGAAGGCTTTCGTTAAGGTCCCGCTTAAGAGATTAGTGTGTAAAGTTAAAGCAGATGGGATTGGGGGCAAGGTACTGACGTGGATAGAGAACTGGCCGGCAGACAGGAAGCAAAGAGTTGGAATAAACAGGTCTTTTTCCGAGTGGCAGGCAGTGACTAGTGGGGTACTGCAGGGATCGGTGCTAGGACCCCAGCTATTCACAATGGCCCAGAAATTCGGGTCGGGAGCTTCCTGCGGGTGTAAGCCCACGACCTGCATTTACCTTGCGCGCCGGCCATTGTGCTGTGGGCCCCCGTGGAATTCCGATCCGGGGCCTGCTCCAACTGCCGGCGCGTAGTGCTTGCATATCACAGGGGCGCAGTTAGTTCGATGAGTCCCCTGGGATCACATGGGCCATGGGGAGCCAATCGGAGCAGGGAATGCTCCATTCATAAGTTAGACCTGTCAAACCTTATACATACTACGGGCCCCAAAACATCACTAAATCGTCAAATAAATTTTTTAAAAACATCACGGCCTAGAAATTCGGTGGGTTACGCCACCAGTTAGTGACCAAAGAGGGCACTTAGTGGGTTTAACGCCACTGGCCACGCCTCCCGCTAAATTTAGCGGGGCGCTAATGGCGGCGTTAGCCTGTAGCGCTGCGCCGCCAGCGATGACGTCATCGGTGTCTGCAGCGCCCCGCTACTGCCCCGATCACGATATTTGGTAGCGCCCCCTGCTGTAATGCCGGTCGCAATTTACGACCAGTTCAGGGGGCCTACCTGCGGCGGTAGAGGCGCAAATTAAAGGAGAGGTGCGGGGCGGCCATTTTTGTTGTTGCCCGCCTGCCAGCACCTCTCCGCGCTGCCATCCCCGGCCTCCTGAGCCCCAACCGGGTAGTGCCGGCTGTGTCCCAAGAACCCGGCACTTCTCCTCGGTGTCGGGCTCTTTTGCCGGCACTCGCGATCGCCGTTCGCGCTGCAGCAGACCCCTCCCCTTTAAGAAGGGGAGGAAGGCCTGCAGTACCGCCGCACGCCGTGCTGCAGCGTGTGGCGCTGCGGCATGTTGCTGCTGCAATTTTCAGTTGCAGCGTCCCAAGACGGATGCGGAGCGCCTCGAGCAGTGCCCTGCTTCTGTTTGGGGCGCTGAAACTGAATTTCCGGCTGGCGCTCGCGGCTCCTTCCGGGGCGGTACTTCCGGCGCTCAGGCGAGACTGGCGCCATCGAATTCTAGGCCCACATTTTTTAAATAAACTATAAATTACATGAAAAAACTATTTTAAACAATAATTTAAATTTTTGAAAAAAATAATTTTATTTTCTAACGGGGCTAACAATAAACTTACCTTGCTTTAAAGTATTTAAAAATAATAAACCTGTGGAAAAAATGTTTTAATTTTAATTAATTCACCACTTACCTTGTAAAAAGCAGGCCTTACGCCTGCTTTTTATATGTGTAACTTCTGGAGACTTACCTTCCCAGGAAAACCTGCAAAAAAAACGTAAGTTCGATGCACACGCGCAGCCTCTCCTGCGCATGCGTTCAAACTCTGAACCCCTTCTTTCAGGGGAACGGAAGTGCCGGTTTCCCGCGCATGCGCAGTGCATGCATGAATCCGGCACTTCCATTGGACCTACGGGTGAGTACCCCGTGCGTACTCACCCATGGAGACCCAAAGTTCTGGGCCAATATATATTAATGATCTAGACGAGGGAACTAGATGTAATATCTCCAGGTTTGCAGACAACACAATGCTGGGTGGGCGTGTGTGCTGTGAGGAGGATGCCGAGAAACTCCAGTATGATTTGGACAGGTTGGGTGATTGGGCAGATGCATGGTAGATGCAGTATAATGTGGATAAATGCGAGGTTATTCACTTTGGTGGCAAAAACAGGAAGGCAGATTATTATCTGAATGGCAATAGATTGGGAGAAGGGGAAGTGCAACGAGACCTGGGTGTCCTTGTGCACCAGTCGCTGAAGGTAAGCATGCAGGTGCAGCAGGCGGTTAAGAAGGCAAATGGTATGTTGGCCTTCATAGCGAGAGGATTCGAGTACAGGAGCAAGGATGTCTTGCTACAGTTGTACAGGGCCTTGGTGAGACCACACCTTGAGTATTTTGTGCAGTTTTGGTCACCTTATCTGAGGAAGGATGTTCTTGCCATGGAGGGAGTGCAGCAAAGATTCACCAGACTGATACCTGGGATGGCAGGAATGACGTATGCGGAGAGATTGGGTCGATTGGGCTTATACTCACTGGATTTTAGAAGCATGAGAGGGGATCTCATTGAAACTTATAAAATTCTAACAGGACTAGACAGACTAGATGCAGGAAGGATGTTCCCGATGGCGGGGGAGTCCAGAACCAGGGGTCACAGTCTAAAGATAAGGGGTAAGCCATTTAGGACAGAGATGAGGAGGAATTTCTTCACCCAGAGAGCGGTGAACCTGTGGAATTCTCTACCACACAAGGCAGTTGAGGCCAATTCATTAAATATATTCCAGAAGGAGTTAGATATATTTCTTAAGGCTAAAGGGATCAAGGGATATGGGGTGAAAGCAGGGACAGGGTACTGAGTTTGGATGATCAGCAATGATCTCATTGAATGGCGGAGCAGGCTCGAGGGACCGAATGGCCTACTCCTGCTCCTATCTTCTATGCCCCAGTAATTCCGGTCCCAACGCGTGAGTACGGACGGGGTACTCACGCGTGGGCCCATTGGAAGTGCCGGATTTCAGCATGCACAGCGCATGCGCGGAAAACCGGCATTTCCTCTCCTCTGAACCAAGGGGTTAAGAGGCGGTTTGCCTGCGACGTTTCAGGCAGCGCGTACACGTTGAACTTCGGTTTTTTTGACAGGTTTGTCCGTGCGTGAAGGCCTCCACTTTTTACAAATGTAAAAAGCAGACGTAAGGACTTAGTTTTATAAGGTAAGTGGTCTAATAATTAAAGTTAGAAATTTTTTGCCACAGGTTTATTGTTTTTTAAGAACTTTTGGACCCGATTTCTTGAAAAAGATTTTTTGGCAGAAATTTGATTAATTGTTTAAAATAGTTTTTTAAAGTTATTAATAGTTGATTTAATTATTGGAATTTTTTTAAACTTTTATTTAAAGTTTAAGTAGTGTTTTGGGCGCCCAGACTTTTCATGAGTTTGACAGGTCTTATGTCTAACTCATGAATGGACTTTTGTAAACTCCCATTGGTTGCCCAGTGCTCACGTGATCCCAGCCGGCTCATCGCACTAAGTACGCCGCTGGATCACACACGCACAGCGCGCCGGGAGCTGAACCGGGCCACAGACCGGAAATCCACGCAGGCCCAGTCTTCAAATGTCAGCGCGATATATAAGTGTAGGTCGGGTGCTTGCACCCGCGGGAAGCCCCCAACCCGAATTTCTGGGCCATTATGTTTCTATATGTTTCTATATCTGCTATATCCTCCTATTCCTGTACTCATTAGCCCGTGGCACCGGGAGTAATCCAGAGATTACTACCTTTGAGGTCCTGGTTTTTAGCTGTTTCCTAGCTCCCTAATATCTGCTTGCAGGACCTCATCCCTCTTTCTGCCTATGTTGTTGATACTGATATGACCCACGACCTCTGGCTGTTCACCCTCCCCCCTCAGAATGTTCTGCAGTCACTCAGTGACATCCTTGTTACTGGCACCAGGGAGGCAAATACCATCCTGGAATCATGCCTGCGGCCGCAGAAATGCCCTAACTATTGAATCCCTTACCACTATTGCTTTCCTGATCTTCTTCCTTCCCCCTGTTCAACTGAGCCACCCATGGTGCCGTGAACTCAGAGGAACCATTGCCCTCACAGTATTCAATACTGGTTAGAGAGTGAGATGCATTCAGGGGACTCCTGCACTACCTGCCTGGCCCACCTTTTCTGTCTGGCAGTCACCCATTCCCTCTTTGCCTACATACTGTTACGTTACGGGGTGACCACCTCCTGAAACGTGCTATCCACGTAGCTCTCAGCCTCACGGATGCACTGCAGTGATGCCAGCTGCTGCTCAAGCTCCGAAACCCAGAGCTCGAGCTCCTCCAGCCGGCGACACCTCCTGCTCACGTGGCTGTCCAGGACACTGGAAGCATCCTGGCGTTCCCACATGGCACAGGATGTGCATTCCATGCGACTGAGGTGCCCTGCCATGCTTTTATTTATTCAACTATTAACTAACTTACAGAAATAAACTTAAGACTAAGGGCTAGAAATTCATTATAGCCAAGGAATTGGCAGTGTCAGTAGAAAAGTTGGAGAATTAGCGCCATGCGATAATGATTCAGACTGCACGCAAAATTCATGCACACTGCTCAAAAAAATGATTGGAGTTCTAATTCAAGTCTTAAAACCCAAGCTCATTGGCATTACACGCAAAGGGTGAATATCAGGTGCAGTCTAATCACAAGTCATGATTGCCAGGCTTTTTTCAATACATAAAGGGGAGGTTCATTGATGCTGCATCACCTCATTCTCAGCATTGTTGGCTGTGCAGCTGCCTCAGCAAGCAGAAGCAGAACAAGGAGAAGGAGCTGGAGGACTGAACCAGGTGTGCTCACGGCAAACCCACGCACCAGGGAGAGAGCCCTCAGATTCTGCGGTAAAGCATTGGAGGCATTGGTTTTCGCTGTGAAGCAACGGAGAGCGGTGCTCTACACGAGTGGCAGGAGGCCCTCACCAGCAGTCTTCCACACCATGTGAAGGGAGGTAGCGCAGCACATCTCAGGCAGCACTGTGCTCCCCAGGACCCACACACAGTGCAGGAAGAAATTTAATGACCTCACTCGTGTGGTCAGGGTGAGTGAATTTATTTTAAAATTCGTTCATGGGATGTGGGCATCACTGGCAAGGCCAGCATTTATTATCGATCCCTAGTTGCCCTTGAGAATTTGGTGGTGAGCCACCTTCTTGATCGTTGCAGTCTGTGTGGTGAAGGTACTACCACACTGCGGTTAGGGAGGGAGTTCCAGGATTTTGACACAGCGACGATGAAGGAACGGCGATATACTTCTCAGTCAGGATGGTGTGTGACTTGGAGGGGAACTTGGAGTTGTGGTGTTCCCATGTGCCTGCTGCACTTGTCCTTCTAGGTGGTAGAGGTCGCGGGTTTCGGAGGTGCTGCCAAAGAAGACTTGGCGAGTTGCTGCAGTGCATCTTGTAGATGGTACACACTGCAGCCGGTGGTGAAGGGAGTGAATGTTTAAGGTGGTGGATGGGGTGCCAATCAAGCGGGCTGCTTTGTCTTGGATGGTGTTGAGCTTCTTGGGTGTTGTTGTAGCTGCACTCATCCAGGCAAGTGGAGATTTATTCCATCACACTCCTAACTTGTGCCTTGTAGATGGTGGAAAGGCTTTGGGGAGTCAGGAAGTGAGTCACTCACTGCAGAATACCCAGCCTCTGACCTGCTCTTGTTGCCACAATATTTATGTGGCTGGTCCAGTTAAGTTTCTGGTCAATGACCCCCAAGATATTGATGGTGGGAGATTTGGCGATGGTAATGCTGTTGAATGTCAAGGGGCGGTGGTTAGACACTCGCTTATTGGAGATAATCATTGCCTGGCACTTGTGTGGCACGAATGTTATCTGCCACTTATCAGCCCAAGCCTGAATGTCATCCAGATCTTGTTGCATGCGTGCATGGACTGCTTCATTATCTGAGCTGCGAATGGCACTGACCACTGTGCAGTCATCAGCGAACATCCACACTTCTGAGCTTATGATGGAGGGAAGGTCATTGATGAAGCAGCTGAAGATGATTGGGCCTAGGACACTGCCCTGAGGAACTCCTACAGCGATGTCCTGGGGTTGTGATGATTGACCTCCAACCACCACAACCATCTTCCTTTGTGCTAAGTATGACTCCAGCCAGTGGAGAGTTTTCCTTCCCGATTCCCATTGGCTTCAGTTTTACTAGGGCTCCTTGATGCCACACTCGCTCAAATGCTGCCTTGATGTCAAGGACAGTCACTCTTACCTCACCTCTGGAATTCAGCTATGTCATAAATCGCAACTTCTACAAGGAAGTACTACTGAATGGCCAGCTGAGGGCGCCGCCCGAGGAGTATAAATATTAGGGCGTGGGCCCAGCTTGGCCAGAGACAGTCTGGAAACAGGAAGCTAGTGGCTACTAACTAGAACTCCATGTTTTGTTACAAGTCGATTAAAGCCTTGCTTTATGTACAACCAAGTGCGTAGTGAGTCTTTATTACGTCAAGTTCCTTTGCCCATGTTTGGTTGTAATAAGGTCTGGAGCCGAGTGGTCTTGGCGGAATCCAAACTGGGCATCAGTGAGCAGATTAATGGTGAGTAAGTGCCGCCTGATAGCAGTGTCGATGACAACTTCCATCACTTTGCTGATGATTGAGAGTAGACTGATGGGGCGGTAATTGGCCGGATTGGATTTGTCCTGCTTTTTGTGATCAGGACATACCTGGGCAGTTTTCCACATTGTCGGATAGATGCCAGTGTTGTAGCTGTACTGGAACAGCTTGGCTAGAAGTGTGGCTAGTTCTGGAGTGTAGTGTATATACCTTTAAGGGGGGGAACTATCTTTTACAGCTCATGTATACTGCAGTACCGGCAGTGACCACACCTGTATATAACACTGAGTAGTAATCTGTACAGATCAGTTCCACTGTGAGCCACGTTGAGTAAACACCTGTTGTACCATTTCTCCTGCAGTCTGTGTCTTATTATACCCGGACACAACATTGGCGACAAGGCAAGTTCGAACCTACCTGCAACTCTGCATCACCTCCCGGGGATTCGTTCCTGGAGATCAGTGGATTGGAGGTCAAGGCCAGAGACTCGGGCGTCGACCACGGGCAACCGCCCAGTCATCCAGCAGAGACTCGAGAATTGCGGGGGAGGCTGTCGAGAGCCAGGCTTGGCTTTCCAGTCGAGGCGGTCCAGCGAAACGGGCTGGCAACAGGTAGTGCGCAGACCCTTCCCGGACAGCGGTGGGCTAGAGCCCGACCGAGCGGCACAGCAAAGGGCCGAGCAGCGTCAACGGGGGAGAGAGAGAGAGTGCAGAATGCACAGGGCACAGCCAGTGTTCAGGGGCCGAGCAGCATTGAAGAGAGGGAGAGAGAGAGAGAGGGCGGAGCGCACAGGGCGCAGCCGGTGTTCAGGGGCTGAGCAGCGTCGGAGAGAGGGAGAGAGAGACGCACAGAAACCCGCGAGGCGCCGCCATTGCCACGAGGACCGCCGAGAGTGGCGTTGGCAGCAGCGCAGGAGAAGCGCGCAAAACCTACAGGGCGCTGCCATTGCCACGAGAACCGCCAGGAGTGGCGTTGGCAGCAGCGGGGGAGGAAGGAAAGCGTGGGAGACGCCATTTTAAGTCATTGGGAGACGCCATTTTAAACCACACCCAAAATACCAAAGAGTGGCAGTATCACCGCATTTGACAATGAAGTCAAAGATTGGACTACATATGTCGAACGAATAGAGGTGTACTGCAAGGCAAATGAGGTGTCAGATGACAAGAAAGCATCGGTATTGTTAAATTTAATGGGTGCAAAGACATATGGGTTATTACAAAATCTAGTAACCCCAACGAAGCCAATGGAAAAGAGTTTTGAAGACATAGTAACGACACTACAGGAAAATTTAAACCCCACACCGCTGCTGATAGCAGAAAGATTCAAGTTTCACAAACGGAACCAGCATAAGGATGAAAGCAATGCTGATTATTTAACAGAACTGCACAAACTATCGAAACACTGCCAGTTTGGAGCGGGACTGGCAGATACCTTAAGGGACAAGTTTGTGTGTGGGCTTCAAAGTGAAGGAACCCAGAAACGGCTTTTATCTGGAAAGGACCTTACGCTGGAAAAGGCTTTCAGCATTGCGGTATCATATGAAGCAGCAGCACGGGGCGCTGCAGAGATACAACAGAGACCGCAAGAATATGGCACAAACGAAATGTCATATGGAACAGAGAAGTGCTATCGCTGCGGCAGAACAACACACGACCAGAATGATTGCTGGTTCAAAGACAAAGTGTGCAGACAGTGTGGAAAAGTAGGACACATAGCACGAGTCTGCAGGTCAGGAAAGAAAACCAGCAATAAGAAACCTACCAAAGGAAAGTACAAGAAGGTACAGAAGATGACGGAGAGTAGTTCAGATGAACAAAAGAGTGATAACGACTCCGAAAGCAGGGAACTGAGTTGTCTGAAACTACATAATGTGATCACAACGGAGGATCACCGAACCATTTGGGTCACTCTCAAGATAGCAGGAGTCCAGGTAAAGATGGAATTGGACACAGGATCAGCCCTAACAGTCATAAACCGATGGGACTACGAGCGGCTATTCTCACACATACCCTTGAGAGACACAAAAATTATTTTGAAGACGTACACGGGGCAAAAAGTCTACCCCAAAGGAAAAATAAGGGTGACCGTTATATATAACGGTAAGGAAACACCAAAACTAGACCTGTATGTATTGCAAGATGGAGGACCACCATTACTGGGACGTGAATGGATCCGGAAAATACAACTGGATTGGCATTTCATACAGGCACTGACTGTGGCTGACAAAAAGGATGACGACGTCACACCTGGGCGACTGTCAAAGATCCTAACTGACGCAAAAGAAGTGTTCCAGCAAGGACTCGGAACACTAAAAGGCATGACAGCGACGATTAAAATTGAAGAAAACGCAAGCCCAAATTTTTTTTAAGCCAGACCTTATGCGATCCGCCCAGCCGTCGAAGCACAGCTGGAGAGTCTGGAATGTTCAGGTGTACTGTCCAAGGTAGGCTGGAGCGAGTGGGCTACACCCATCGTCCCTGTGATGAAAAAGTCGTTGAGCAGCACGCCTGGGGAACCAAGGAAGGTTCGCATCTGTGGGGACTTTAAGGTAACAGTGAACCCGGTCCTTCACACCGTACAATATCCACTTCCGCAGATTGAAGATATTTTCGCCTCGCTATTGTAGTGATCAATAGCATGTCATTCTATAGTGGACACTAGGTGGAGCCGTAGAGCTGTATATAGCTGTATGTATAAGACTACACTACCCAGCTATATATTATATTAAGACTACATTACCCATGAAGCTCGGCTACCCACAAGGCAGCAGTCAAGATGGAAGCCTCTACAAGATGCTGTACAAGTCCACATGTGCTCAATAAAGTAACTAGCAAAAGCTAGCTGTGTTCATAATAAGAATGTCTATTTATTAATGAACATAACATGGTACCAGGGTGGTGAAGATCTGCTGAAAATTGTGAAAAGCGACATGGAGAATTTGAAGACACCAGAGCGTTTGAAACTCACAGAAAAAATCGACAACAATTGGCAGACTTTTAAACAGCAATTCAAACTCTACATTGCAGCCATCGGATTCGGTACGAAGCCAGACGCAATGAAGATAGCGTTGCTGCTTACGGTTGCAGGCCCACAGGCGATAGAGGTATTTAATACATTTGTATTTAATCCAGCGGAGAACAGAGACAAATTAGACGATGTGCTACTGAAATTTGATGCATATTGTTCTCCCAAAAAGAATGAGACGTATGAAAGATACATCTTCCGTTCTCGGACACAGCAACAAAATGAGACTTTTGATAGCTTTATAACTGATCTGAAACTGAAAGCACAGACATGTAATTTCTCTGAGCTCAAAGCATCCATGATTCGTGACCAGATTGTGTTTGGTATTCATGATAAAAAAGTCAGGGAACGTCTGTTGAGAGAAACCGAACTAAATTTGGAAAATGCGGTGAAAATATGCCAAGCCAGCGAGCTAGCTCGAAAGCACGTGCAGACTTTCAGTGAAATCAATAATGATGTGATTGTAATGAGTGATAATGCTGCTGTCGGTGCTGTGTCCTATAAGGGGAAGCAACATGGGCAGAACAGAAAAGAAAAGCAATCGGAGGATGAAATTTTTAATAGTAAACGCTATGGTTACAAACACCAATTAAGACAATGCCCAGCGTTTGGAAAAATGTGCACAAAGTGTAATGGAAAGAATCACTTTGCCAAACAATGCTTTTCAAAAGTACAAACTAAGAAAGGGCAACGAGTTAATGTAATTGAGGATGTAGTGTATGTAACCGTTCCACCTTTAAGAGAACTACTTTAAGGGTTGCACTACTTTATCTTGGCTGCTGTATACTGTAATACCGGTGGTGACCACACCGGTATATAAGTGCTGTGTAATGATTTATTGGGCAGTTCCGCCCTGACCTTCAACCAGTAAAGACCTGTTAAATTTTACTCTTGTGGTCTGTGTAGTAATTCGCAATATAACACACAGACTTAACAATGGCGACGAGTTCGATCTTACCCTGCGGCAGAGATACATCCAAAGCAGTTTAACGGGCGTCGAGAGGAGGCATCCGCCCTAATCATTCTGCTGAGAAAAGACTCGGGTCTGCAGAGCAAAGGAAGAAGGGAGAATTCTGACACGAAGCCTTCCATCAGCAACAGGCAGTGATCATTCCTCTATCACAGTGGTGGTAAGCCGATCAGCGACGAGCAGCAAGTCGGCCACGTTGACTGTGAGTAGGGGAGACAATAAAACAAAACAAAAACGGAGGATATAAGGGCGGAGAACTCGACCACGGCCGGGGAAAAAGGCCGGGCAGCTACCGAGGCCGCGAGGCGCAGCGACCGGGACAGCGTAAGCGCGGGAGAAAATAAATAAAAACCGCGGAGAACTCAGCCGCAGCCGGGGGGGGGAAGGACCGGACTGCAAGAGGGGCTGGGAGGCGCGATTTGCAAACCGCTGGGGGAGGGCGAATGCAGCAATACGACAATCGCCATTACAGCCAGCGGGGGAGAAAGGCAAACGCGGGAAGCCGCCATTTTCGGAGGCGGGGGAAGAAGACGAGCGCGGGAAATCACCATTTTGTAAAAAAAAAAAAATAATACTTCTTTTGTTTCTCAAGAAGATCGCGAGGATGCCTAAGCGTGGTAACATCAACGATTTCGATCCTGATGTTGAAGATTGGGCCACGTATGTAGAATGCATAGAGATATATTGTAAGGCAAATAAAATATCAGATGAAGATAAAGCACTAACCTTACTAAACTCAATGGGTGCGAAGACATACGGGCTATTGAAGCATCTTCTATCACCAGCTAAACCGGCGGATCAGACTTTCGCTAATATTGTTGCTGTCCTGAAGAATCATCTGAACCCCACACCGCTGATGTTGGCGGAACGATTTAAATTTTATGCGAGAACGCAACTGAAAGAGGAAAGCAACGCGGAGTATTTAATTGAATTGCGCAAGCTAGCGAAATACTGTCAGTTTGGGGAAAGCCAGACAGAGGCACTGAGAGACAAATTCGTGTGTGGATTGTCGAAAGAAGGAACACAAAAGCGGTTGCTTGAAGAGAATGATCTTACACTTGATAAGGCTGTTACTATTGCAGCATCGCACGAAGCCGCAGCGAGAGGCACCGCGGAAATGCAGCTGAAGGCAGCGGTACTCAGCGTAGATCAAATGGCTTCGGGTACAACGAAATGTTATCGTTGTGGGAAGACAACACACGATCAGAACCAATGCCGGTTTAAAAACCAGGAATGTAGAAAATGTGGCAAGCTTGGTCACATAGCTAAAGTATGCCGGTCAGGAAAGAAGACCAGCAACAAAAAGTCACCGCAGAAAAAGTACAGAAAGGTACATAAGGTGGCTGTGAAGAGTTCGGATGAACAGAATTCGGATTCAGACTCCAACAGCAAGGAACTGGGTAGTCTGAGAATTCACAACGTGAGTAAGGAAGCTGACCGACAAACTATCTGGGTCACACTGCAGATAGCAGGAGCCCAAGTGAAAATGTAATTGGACACTGGATCGGCGTTGACGGTCATGAATAAGCAAGACTACAAAAAGTTATTCAAACATATTCCCCTACGGGATACGGAGATGGTATTGCAGACATACACGGGGCAAAAAGTATACCCCATCGGAAAGATAAAAGTCAAGGTGAAACACAAGGGCAAAGAACACCAAGGAATGGACATATATGTACTACCTGAGGGAGGTCCACCACTTCTGGGACGGGAGTGGATCAGGAAAATAAATATGGACTGGCACTCCCTAAACGCAATAACGGTAGATTCCGGAAAAAAAGATGTCAAACCTGAACGATTGTCCAGAATATTGGATAAGGCTAAAGAGGTGTTCCAACAGGGACTGGGAACACTGAGAGGAATTAAGGCAAAAATCAAGATTGCAGAACATGCAAACCCAAAATTTTTCAAAGCCAGACCGGTACCGTATGCAATACGACCTGCTGTGGAAGCTGAGCTGGAAGGGCTGGAACGTTCAGGAGTACTGTCTAAGGTGGACTGGAGTGAGTGGGCCACGCCCATTGTTCCCGTCATGAAGCGTTCATCGAGTAACAAGCCAGGGGAACCGGGGAAGGTCTGCATCTGTGGAGACTTCAAGATCACAGTTAATCCGGTGTTTCACACGGTGCAATATCCGCTTCCGCGGATTGAGGATATCTTTGCTTCATTGGCTGGCGGGAAACGCTTCACCAAGATAGACCTGGCGCAAGCGTACTTACAGATGGAAGTTGAGGAAGAGTCGCGCCAGTATCTCACAATCAGCACGCACAGAGGCTTGTATCGATATAATAGACTGGTTTTTGGAGTGGCTTCGGCTCCGGCAATTTGGCAGATGGCCATGGAGCAGGTATTACAGGGAATTCCAAGCACTCAATGTTACTTGGACGATATCCTGATTACAGGAGATGACGATGAGGAACACCTCGCAAATTTGAAACTGGTGCTCACCAGGTTGAAGGAATATGGCCATCGAGTTAATCGCCAGAAATGTGAGTTCTTTCAGGAACGGATCTCGTACTGTGGTCATGTCATTGATCAGGAGGGGCTGCACAAGTCACCTGACAAGATCAAAGCTGTTGTGAAGGCTCCCGCTCCGGAAAATGTATCCCAGTTGAGATCGTTCCTAGGGTTGATCAACTATTACCATAAGTTTCTGCCAAATCTATCCACGGTGCTGCACCCGCTGAATGCTCTTTTGCAGAAAGAAGTACCATGGAAGTGGAGCGAGGACTGTAAGAAGGCCTTTCGCAAAAGCAAGACATTGATCACCTCAGAGGAAGTGTTGGCTCACTTCAACCCAACGCTACCTATTCGTTTAGCTTGTGATGCTTCTCCTTATGGTATTGGAGCAGTACTCTCACACAAGTTGCCAAATGGCTCGGAAAAGCCAGTCGCATTTGCATCCAGATCATTGACCTCCGCTGAGCGCAACTATGCTCAGATAGATAGGGAGGCTCTCAGCCTGGTGTGGGGAGTAAAGAAGTTTCATCATTACCTGCAGGGCCAGAAGTTTACACTGCTGACAGACCACCAGCCGTTGGTATCCATATTCAACCCTAAAAAGGGCGTTTCCATCATGACAGCGCAAAGGCTACAGAGGTGGTCCCTTTTCCTAGGGGCACACCAATATGACATAGAATACAAAGGATCAAAACAGCATGGGAATGCTGACGGTTTATCACGCCTACCGTTGCCAACGGTAGAAGAGGCGCCTAGAGTGGACCCAGTGGAGATGTTCCACTCAACCATAGTGGAATGTCTACCAGTAACAAATTCTATGATCGAAAAGGAAACAAGAAATGACCCGACTCTCTCATGAGTCTATGGTTTAACGGTGAAGGGATGGCCAGCACATGGCGAACCACTGTTGCCAGCATTTTTGCAAAGAAGAGAACAGCTGTCAGTGTGCCGAGGAACTTTGATGTGTGGATCCAGAGTGGTGATTCCACCCAAACTCCAGCAAAAAGTGCTAAAGGAGCTTCACGAGGGGCATCTGGGTGGAGTGAAAATGAAGAACCTAGCCAGAGCGTTCGTGTGGTGGCCAGGTATCGATGGAGACATCGAAGAAATGACCAAGAGCTGTTTAGGATGCCAGAAGGTCCAAAACGCCCCACCACAAGCTCCTCTGCATCCATGGGAGTGGCCCTCATCTCCATGGCAAAGGGTACATATCGACTTTGCTGGTCCATTTATGGACTCAATGTTCTTAATCGCGGTGGATGCACACTCCAAGTGGCCGGAGGTAATAAAGATGTCCTCCACCACCACGGAAAAAACCATCACAGTATTAAGGACCATATTTGCCAGGAATGGGCTGCCGGAACAGATCTGTTCTGATAATGGACCGCAATTTGTGTCCGAAGAATTCAGGAAGCTCTTAAAAAACAATGGGGTTAAGCACTACACGTCCGCCCCATACCATCCCGCCACCAATGGATTAGCTGAAAGGTTTGTCCAGACCTTCAAGAAGGCCATAAAGGCCACGGGTAATGAAGACATAAATCTACAACATAAGGTAGATAACTTCTTGTTGGCATACAGGAATGCAACACATGCGGTCACAAACCAAACTCCCGCCATGATGTTTTTCAATAGAAGGCTAAGATGCCGGCTGTATTTGATCAAGCCAAACATCAGAAGGGATGTAGAGAACTGGCAATTTCAAGGCATGAATGAAAGGCCAACTAGAACCTTCCAGATAGGTCAACAAGTTTTGGCCCGGGACTACCGTACCGAGAAATGGCAGCCTGGAACTATTTGCAGACGACTAGGACCGCTGATGTATACCGTGGACATTGGTGAAAACATAATAAGGCGCCATGCTGACCAGATCATAGCGTCATCCGAAAAGGGACAACCTACACCACAACTCTATACGCCTAATGATGACGCAGAGATACCCATAGTATCTACCTCCGATCCGGTGATACTGGAACCAGATGAACCCGACACTGACATTCAAACCGAATCGACCTTGCCAAAAGAACCTACTACACCACCGAAAACTACTACACCTCCGAGGCGTTATCCGGACCGAGTCAGGAAGCCTCCAGAGAGACTGAATCTGTGAACTGTTTTTACATTAAGTTGTGTATATATGTGATGATGTTATGTTTAATGGGAATATATACTGTTAACCTAAAAAGGGAGGATTGTAGTGTATGTAACCATTCCACCTTTAAGAGAACTACTTTAAGGGTTGCACTACTTTATCTTGGCTGCTGTATACTGTAATACCGGTGGTGATCACACCGGTATATAAGTGCTGTGTAATGATTTATTGGGCAGTTCCGCCCTGACCTTCAACCAGTAAAGACCTGTTAAATTTTACTCTTGTGGTCTGTGTAGTAATTCGCAATATAACACACAGACTTAACAGAGGACATTGATTTAAGTGAGACATTTTTTGTAGGAATGGTGTCATGTGACAGTATCAAAAAGGATACAGAAAATGTGCAGCCCTCAGAAATGGACAATGCTGAAAATAAAGTTAATGCAGTAAAAGAGGACAAATGGATGATCCCACTGCAGGTAAATGGAGCATTAGTTACCTTGAAACTAGACACTGGGGCAAAAGCAAACTTAATCAGTATGAGTGACATTAACAATATGAAAGAAAAGCCCAAAATACAGAAAAAGTCAGTCAGTACTACTGAAGGACTATAATGGACAGAAAATAGATAGCTTAGGTGTATGCAGACTTAAAGTGTCAGTCAAAGACAAAGTGCATCATCTCATGTTTTCTGTTGTGGCTGAAAGGCTTGATTCACTACTGGGTGACAAAGCTTGTGAGGACTTAGAACTGGTCAAAAGAGTCTACCGTATAAACTGTGCCATAAGCAGACCAGATGACTCGGTGGATTCTGCAGTGAATAATTTCCACGATGTGTTCAAAGGATTTGGAGTTCTACCATTCACTTACAAGATCCAGCTAAAGCAGGATGCTCAGCCAGTGGTACATGCTCCACGAAGAGTTCCAGCACCCCTGCGTGACCGGCTCAAGAATGAACTGGACAGAATGACCACACTAGGAGTCATCAGGAAAGTCGAAGAGCCAACAGACTGGGTTAACTCCATGGTATGTGTAAAGAAAAAGAACAATGATCTAAGAATATGCATGGATCCAAAGGACTTAAATGCAAACATAAAACGTGAACACTACCAGATTCCCAAGTGAGAAGAAATCACCAGTGAAATGTCAGGTGCCAGATACTTTACAAAGCTCGATGCCTAACAAGGATTTTGGGAACTAAAACTGGATGAAGAGAGCACCAAATACTGTACCTTCAACACATCATTTGGCAGGTATTGTTTCCTCAGAATGCCTTTTGGGATAATATCTGCATCTGAAATCTTTCATAGAGTGATGGAACACATAATTGAAGGTCTGGAAGGAGTTCGGGTCTATGTTGATGACATCATCATCTGGGGCTCCACACTGAAAGAACACAATGAGAGACTGACTAAAGTGCTACAGAGCATATGCCGGAATGGACTGAAGCTCAACAAAGCCAAGTGTCAGTTTGGCGTCCAGGAAGTCACTTTCCTAGGAGATAATCTATCTGGTAAAGGAATAGAGCCAGATATGGAAAAAGTAAACGCCATACTCAAAATGCCCCGACCCACTGACAAAAAAGGAGTGCTACGCATCATGGGGATGATAAACTTCATTGGAAAGTTCATTCCTAACTTGTCAGCCAAGACAGCCTGTCTGCGAGACCTGCTACATAAAACAAATGAGTTTGCATGGACAGAAAGACATGAACAAGAGTGGATAAACCTCAAAACAGTGCTGACAACCACACCTGTACTCACCTTCTTTGACCCAACAAAAAGAATCAAAGTGTCAACGGATGCATCAAAAGATGGCCTAGGTGCGGTCTTGCTACAAGCAGAGGGTGAAGATTGGAAGCCTGTTGCCTATGCCTCCAGGTCTATGACTGATACTGAGTGTCGATACGCCCAGATTGAAAAGGAATGTCTAGGCTTGGTAGTTGGACTAGAAAAGTTTCATGGCTACATATATGGACTTCCCACCTTCACAGTTGAGACAGACCACAGCCCTCTGGTTGCCATCATAAAAAAAAACCTGAATGAGATGTCTCCAAGGATTCAACGACTCATGATGAAGCTGCAAAGATATGACTTTGAACTGATCTACACACCAGGCAAATACATAGTGTTAGCAGATGCACTATCCCGAGCACCCACAATGAGTCATGTGAGCTCTACTGAAGAAGATGTGGATGTTCATGTGAGTATGGTCACTGCTGCGCTGCCTGTGTCAGACAAAAAATCAAAGCAAATAGCAGAAGGAACAGTAAAAGATACAGTATTACAAACAGTAATAGAGAACATTCATCATGGTTGGCCAAAAGGTTCCTGTCCAAAATATTTTCACATAAGGTCAGAATTGAGTGTCGCAAGTGGACTATTACTAAAACAGAACAGAATAGTAATTCCACAGGCTCTACGTCAAGACATGCTCAAAAGGATTCATGAGGGGCACCTCGGAATTGAAAAATGCAAAAGGAGAGCAAGAGACACTGTTTATTGGCCTGGCATAAATAAGGACATTGAGAACATGATAGGCAAATGTGAGACATGTCAGAAACACCAAAACAAACAAGCAAAGGAACCAATGATAGTAGCTGACATACCAACAGCAGCATGGCAAAAGGTTGGTATGGACCTTTTTCATTTAAATGGTAAAGACTATCTAATAGTGATTGACTACTATTCTAACTATCCTGAGATGGCGCTGCTCTCAAGCACCACAGCAAGCAGTGTCATAATGCATGTGAAATCCATCTTCGCCAGACATGGAATTCCCAGGATTGCCGTTAGCGACAATGGTCCGTGCTTCAACTGTAAGGAGTGGCAACAGTTTGCAGCACATTATGACATTCAGCACATCACATCCAGTCCTTTGTATGCTCAGTCAAATGGTAAGGCAGAGAAAGGTGTTCAAGTTCTCAAGCAGCTACTGAAGAAAGCGACAGAAAGCAAGTCTGATCCTTATCTCACCCTGCTGAACTACCGAGCCTTACCTTTAGACTGTGGTTCTTCACCTGCTGAACTACTAATGGGTCGCAAGTTGCACACCACGCTACCCTGCTGTGCAAAAGAACAGCAAAGTGAGGAACTGAGACAGAGACTTCAACTGTTAAAGCTGAAACAGAAATCATACTATGACAAGTCAGCCAAAACTCTAAAACCATTGACAAAGGATGATGTTGTCAGGATTGAGGATCCAGATGCATGGAACAGGAAAGCTACAGTTCTTGAGGAAGTAGGACCAAGGTCATACACTGTTAGAACTGAGGAAGGACAGATTCTCAGGAGGAACCGCCGTTCCCTCCTAAAAACACAAGAGACTATTCAAGACCAGATTGATGACAATGCCGCAACTGCATCTTGTCATTCACCACCAGAACAATCTCATGAAGACACATCAGACTTACCCGTGTTGAGAAGATCCACACGTGAAGTAAAAGAGCCTGATAGACTTAATCTTTGAGTACAATGTAAAGCTTTGAAAATGTGTTGACTGTTTTGAAAATGTTTATGTTTATAGAGCACTAACAAAAGTGTTACTGATATTATCTTTATTGTTTTCTTGAAAGTTGATTGATATTGATTTTGTTAAACCTCAAAGAAAGGGGGATGTAGTGATCAATAGCATATCATTCTATAGTGGACACTAGATGGAGCCGTAGAGCTGTATATAGCTGTATGTATAAGACTACACTACCCAGCTATATATTATATTCAGACTACATTACCCATGAGGCTAGGCTACCCACAAGGCAGCAGTCAAGATGGAAGCCTCTACAAGATGCTGTACAAGTCCACATGTGCTCAATAAAGTAACTAGCAAAAGCTAGCTGTGTTCATAATAAGAATGTCTATTTATGAATGAACATAACAGCTATCTGGAGGGAAACGCTTCACTAAGATTGATCTGGCCCAGGCGTATCTGCAAATGGAGGTAGAAGAAGCATAAAAAAAAACCTCACAATCAACACCCATAAAGGTCTCTACCAATACAACCGGCTGGTATTCGGGGTAGCATCAGCTCCGGCTATTTGGCAGAGGGCAATGGAACAAGTCCTGCAAGGGATCCCAGGGACCCAGTGTTATCTGGACGACACCCTGGTCACGGGCGAAAATGACAGTGATCACCTTGCCAACCTGGAGCAGGTGCTCACTAGATTGCACGAATATGGGCTCCGAGCTAACCGCCCCAAATGCGAGTTTTTTAGAAAACAGATCTCATATTGTGGCCACGTTATCGATAAAGGGGGGTTACATAAGTCCCCAGAGAAGATTGAGGCAGTAGTCAAGGCTCCAGCACCGGAAAATGTGTCACAACTGAGGTCGTTCCTCGGGCTGGTAAACTACTACCATAAGTTCTTGCCAAATTTGTCTACAATACTACACCCACTGAACACCCTACTGCAAACTGGGGTGCCATGGAAGTGGAGTGACGAATGTAGACGAGCTTTCCAGAAGAGCAAAACACTAATCACATCGAAAGAGGTATTGGCCCATTACAACCCGGCATTACCAATTCAGTTGGCATGTGATGCGTCACCCTACGGCATTGGAGCGGTGCTGTCGCACAAATTCTCGGACGGCTCAGAGAGGCCAATAGCCTTTGCCTCACGATCACTAACCTCAGCCAAGAGTAACTACACCCAGATTGACAGGGAGGCCCTCAGCCTAGTGTGGGGAGTGAAAAAGTTCAATCACTATCTGCACGGGCAGAAATTCACCTTGCTGACTGATCACCAGCCTCTTGTTTCCATTTTTAATCCGAAGAAGGGCGTTCCGGTGATGACTGCGCAACGACTACAAAGATGGTCACTTTTTCTAGGGGCGCACCACTATGAGATTGAATATAAGGGCACGAAACAGCATGGAAATGCTGATGGGCTATCACGCCTGCCACTGCCTACTGCGGAGGAAGCACCAGCAGTGGATCCTGTCGAAATATTCCATTCGACTATAGTTGAATACCTACCGGTAACTAACGCTTGTATCGAAAAGGAAACCCGAAATGACCCGACACTGTCTCGGGTATATGATTTGACGGTGAAGGGATGGCCAGCACATGGCGACTCACTGTTGCCAGCATTCTCGACAAGGAGAGAACAGCTGTCAGTGTGCCGGGGGACCTTGATGTGTGGATCCCGAGTGGTAATTCCACCCAAGTTAAGGGATAGAGTGCTCAATGAGCTTCATGAGGGTCATCTGGGAGGGGTAAAAATGAAAAGCCTAGCCAGGGCTTATGTGTGGTGGCCGGTGTTAAGTATGTGTATTGTATTGAACAATTAACACAAAGACTTAAACGTATAACTCAAACAGGCCTTTACTGGTTGGAGGTAGGGACTGCACATAGATCTTTACTTCATGCCCACAGGCGGGAACTGAGGGGAGATCAGTACCCACAGTACTATTTATACCCCTATGGCCAGGAGTGGTACTGCGTATCACTACGCCCTACAAGTAGTGCAGTCCTGTCCATAGGTTTAAAGTAGCACACATATTACATACACAACATTCCTCCCTTCTTAGCTTTACAGTCATCTCCCCATTTAACATAACGTAATAACATATATACATATATAACTTCAGGTTTACATAACAGAATAACAGATACATAGATAACTTCATGTCAAAACAGATCACAGATTCAGTCTCTGCGGAAAACAGTTCACAGATTCAATCTCTGCGGAAAATAGTTCACAGATTCAGTCTCTGTGGTGTAGTCGGTTCACGTTACTGGAGTGACTCATTCAATAGTCCTTCCATGGATTTAACAGCTTGAACTTCCGAACTGATTTGGCTCCGTTCGGAGGGACCACGTGTGTGATCTGGTAGGGGTGATAATGGTTCAGATGGTTATCATCTTCTGCTTCGTCTTTTCCTTTTCTGCTTCTTAGAGACTCTCTGGGCTCCCCTGTCAGCTGCCAGCTGTAGCGCCATCATCTCCCTATGTTCCTTAGACTTTAAGTGATTCATCCTGATTTCTGCACTTTGGGAGTTTTCATCACAAGCTGGGCAGACCAGGTCACTATAATATTCAGTGTCACTCAATAGGTCATGGTAATATTCGGTGTCATCCTGATCTAGGCCAGCGAGAGGGTCTTCTATTTCCTCCATACCCAGCTGGGCGTTAGCCAGCTTTTGTTCCAAGTCCAGACATCTTTCCTGAAGAGACTTCTTCATGCGTACCTCTTCATCCAGCTTTTTCTGGGCTTTCAGCAAGTCGTTTACTAATGACCTTATTTGAGATTTTACTACTTCAACTTCTTTTGGAGATTGATTGATCGGACTATTCAATCCCTCTACCGGAGCAGCTGTTTCAGCGGTCTGTTGTTCTACGTTGACGTGAGTCAGCGTACTTTTGGCATCCAAGGGCTGCTCTGTTGCAGTCATCTCAGTCTGTGTTGCCACCTCAGCTCTTCCAATAACCTTTGATAGCTCCGAACCCCTTTCCTTTGAATATTGAAGTTCGTGTTCAAGTTTTTCCCATTTCAGAGTCCTGTCCTTCAGCATATGCAGGAGTTGGCTGACCGTTAACTCCTCTGACATCAGACGTTTTGTGTGCTCCTGCTCCATTTTCTCCATCAGCTGCTTCTGTTGTCTTTCCAGATGTTCCCACTCTATATCAAAGAACTCTTTCGTCGCATTCATCTCTTGCTCAAAACGGCGAATCATTTGTTCTAATTGCTGTTGCAGTTTGAAATGGAGTTGAGTTCGAGCCCGGTGTCCCTCAGAAATGTGCATGTCAGTGGACTGGACAGACTCAGAATTCTCTATCTCAGTGGAATTCTGTGCTGAAACTTTGTCTTTTGCACACGGGTTGGTCTTACCATCATCAGTTCCAGAGTCTGGGTTGATTATGTTCACCGAGTTCTCACTCGTTATTGTTTGTAGGAAATGCCAGTCGATATTCATTTTCCTAATCCACTCCCGTCCTAGTAGTGGAGGACCTCCTTCAGATATCACATATAAGTCCATTATTTGACTGTCTTCGCCCTTGTTGGCCACTGCAACCTCTATTTTCCCGATGGGGTACACTCTTTGCCCCGTGTATGTTTTCAATATAATCCCCGTATCCTGTAGGGGAATATGTTGGAATAACTTTCCGTAATCTTTCTTATTTATGACCGTCAATGCCGATCCAGTGTCCAATTCCAGTTTTACTTGGACTCCTTCTATCTGAAGAGTGACCCAAATTGTCTGGAGGTCTGCACCCTTACCAGCGTTGAGTACTCTTAAGCTAGCCAGTTCATTACTGCTAGCGTCTGAATCGGACTCCTGTTCGGTCACCTTGTGTACCTTTGCGTATTTTCCTTGCGGTGACTTCTTGTTGCTGGTCTTCTTCCCTGACCTGCATACTCTAGCTATATGTCCAAGCCTACCACAAGTTCTACATTCTTGGTTTTTAAACCAACACTGGTTCTGATCATGCGTTGTCTTTCCACAACGATAACATTTGCCAGAACTCACACCCAATTTGTGTGCACTGAGCTCCGGTGACCGTAGCTGCATTACTGCCGTGCCTCTCGCTGCGGCTTCGTGTGCTGCTGCCATAGTGACCGCCTTCTCAAGCGTCAGCTCATTCTCCTCGAGCAGTCGCTTTTGTGTATCCTGTTTAAATAAACCACACACAAATTTGTCTCGTAGTGCATCTGTCAATCCCGTTCCAAACTGGCAATATTTCGCTAATTTACGCAATTCCAGCAAATATTCAGCATTGCTTTCATGCTGTAGCTGCCTTCTGTCGTAAAATTTAAATCGTTCCGCTAGCATCAGCGGCGTGGGGTTTAGATGATCTTTCAGGACAGTAACAATCTCATCGAACGTCTTATCCGCCGGTTCATCTGGTGATAACAGGTGTTTCAATTGCCCGTACGTCTTCGCACCCATTAAATTTAATAATGTTAGAGCTTTATCTTGGTCACGAATTTTATTGGCCTTACAATAATTTTTTACTCTTTCAACATATATGGCCCAATCTTCGAGGTCACTATCAAAGGTGCTAATATTCCCGTGTTTAGGCATTGTAGATTTGCAATTTCTCAGATTTTATTTTCTTTACTTGTTATCAAAGATGGCGGCTTCCCGCTCTTGCCGTCGTCCTCCGCCCACAAAATGGTGGTTTTCCCGCGCTTGGCGGTCTTCACCCGTCCCCCGACGCCGTCTCCCTTCAGCCCTCGAGTGCGGCCCTTATCTTCGCCGCGATCGATAGCCCGCGCTGTGCACCGCGACTCTCGCACCTTGAGCTTCTGCAGCCGCCGCGCCTTTCAGTCCGAGTGCGGCTCTTATCTTTGGTCCCGATCGCTGGCCCGGCTGCGCCCCTCACTTCAAAGCGGCCCGGCCCTTATCTGCCGATCGCTATCGCCCTACCTCTCTCTCTTCCCCAGTCCTGTCTTTACTCCGGTTCACAAGCTGATGGAGGCTTCAGGGTCCTAATGCCTGTCTTTCCAGTCGCTGGAAGCTGTCAGGATTTCTGCTGCCCTTCAGTTTTGAGTGGGGTGTTGAGGATTGAAACCTCTCTTCAACGTCCTGTCTTTGGACGAAGCCGCCTGGAATAACTGCCGCAGGGTAAGAGCCTGACTCGTCGCCAGTGTTAAGTATGTGTATTGTATTGAACAATTAACACAAAGACTTAAACGTATAACTCAAACAGGCCTTTACTGGTTGGAGGTAGGGACTGCACATAGATCTTTACTTCATGCCCACAGGCGGGAACTGAGGGGAGATCAGTACCCACAGTACTATTTATACCCCTATGGCCAGGAGTGGTACTGCGTATCACTACGCCCTACAAGTAGTGCAGTCCTGTCCATAGGTTTAAAGTAGCACACATATTACATACACAACAGCCGGGAATCAATAAACAAATTGAGGACCTGACCAAGAGCTGCTCAGGATGCCAGAAAGTCCAAAATGCACCACCACAGGCCCCTCTACACCCATGGGAGTGGCCCTCATCTCCATGGCAACGGGTGCATATTGATTTTGCTGGTCCATTCATGGACTCAATGTTTTTAATAGCCGTGGATGCACACTCGAAATGGCCTGAGGTCATCAAAATGTCCTCCACCACCACGGAGAAAACTATTGCAGTCCTACGGACCATTTTTGCCAGGAATGGCTTGCCAGAACAGATTTGCTCCGACAACGGACCACAGTTTGTGTCCGAAGATATCCGGAGGTTCTTGAAAAAGAATGGGGTAAGGCATTACACATCCGCCCCGTATCATCCAGCCACAAATGGATTGGCTGAGAGGTTCGTACAAACCTTTACGAAGGCAATAAAGGCTATGTACAATGACAACGTTCCGCTGCAGCACAAGGTGGACAATTTCCTGTTCACCTACCGGAATGCGACACATGCAGTCACCAACCAGGCCCCAGCCATGATGTTCTTTAACCAAAGGTTAAGATCTCGCCTGGATTTGCTCAGACCAAACGTATGAAGAGATGTTGAGAGTAAGCAATTCCAGCACATCAATGAGAAGCCAACAACGAGCTTCAATGTAGGGCAACCAGTCTTGGCCCGCGACTACCGAACAGAAAAATGGCAGCCAGGAACAATATGCACACGGCAGGGCCCACTAATGTACACAGTGGATGTTGGGGAGAGCATCGTGAAACGCCATGCTGACCAGATCCTAGAGTCACAGGAACAAGTCAACCCCATGCCTCGCCCATACGTACCTGGTGATGAACCCGACGTACAGGTCGCATCTACCCCAGAAACAGTAGCATCGGAAGCTGATGAACCAACTGACGACAGGGGGCCAGAATCGCCTCCGCACCAAGAGCAAGACACTCAGGAAAGGCACTATCCAGAAAGGATCAGGAAGCCTCCCCAAAGACTGAATATATAAATAGACTATTTTCAGCTAATGTTGCATGTTAAAAGTGTTAATTGTAATTAGTTTGATATTTAATTGTTAAATGAGTGTTATGGTACTGTTAATCTAAAAGGGGAGGAATTGTAGTGTATATACCTTTAAGGGGGGGAACTATCTTTTACAGCTCATGTATACTGCAGTACCGGCAGTGACCACACCTGTATATAACACTGAGCAGTAATCTGTACAGATCAGTTCCACTGTGAGCCACGTTGAGTAAACACCTGTTGTACCGTTTCTCCTGCAGTCTGTGTCTTATTATACCCGGACACAACATGGAGCACAAGTCTTCAGCACGACAGCTGGGATGTTGTCGGGGCCCATAGCCTTTGCTTTATCCAGTGCGCTCAGCCGTTTCTTGATATCACGTAGAGTGAATCAAATTGGCTGAAGATGGCTTCTGTGATGATGGGGAGCTCAGGAGGAGGCCAATATGGATCATCCACTCGGCACTTCTGGCTGAAGATGGTTGCAAACACTTCAGCCTTGTCTTTTGCACTCACGTGCTGGGCTCCGCCATCATTGAGGATAGGGATGTTCATGGAGCCTCCTCCTCCCGTTAATTGTTTAATGGTCCACCACCATTCACATTCCTTCCTGCTGCTGAACATGTGTTCAGCTGTGCGAGCTTAAGAGAGGTTGTTAGCTGGAGCGTGAGCTCCAAAATTGCACCACTGGCGTCAAGTCAGCATTGCACACTGATTGACATCATGATCTGCATACTCTGCATAATTCTGGTGCACGCTCAATGCGCGTGTGCTAATACCCTCACCAATATGGCGTCTGGCGCGATTTGCCGCACAAGTGCATGTGCATCGGACACCATTTTGGCACACAAACTGCGTCTGTAGTGCCCAAAAAACGACACTACCGGTCTGAATTTTGCACCCAAAATATCTTAAGCAGCATACATCACATCATTTACCTGTTAAATCTATACATTTAAAGAATCCTTTCCTTATATTAAAATATATTCAATAAATCTGTACATATCTTGGCCAATTATTAACTGTCTATCAATATTTGCTATATTATGTCACTTCATCCTTACTAAACAGCTATGCAATACATTGCAGGCCCATTAATGACGTACTGAACAAAGGTCACCTGAGTCCTCAACCACTTCAACACTAAGCTGTCCAGAAGAATATCAAACTATAACAATTACTTGTACTTCTCGCAATCTAGTATACTGTATTCACTGCTCACGATGCGGTCTCCTCTACATTGGGGAGACCAAACGCAGATTGGGTGACCACTTTGTGGAACACCTCCGTTCAGTCCGTAAGGGTGACCCCGAGCTTCCGGTCGCCTGTCACTTTAATTCTCCGCTCCACTCCCACTCTGACCTCACCATCCTTGGCCTCTTGTATTGTTCCACGGAAGCTCAACGTAAACTCGAGGAACAGCACCTCATCTTCCGATTAGGCACTTTGCAGCCTTCCGGACTCAATATTGAGTTCAACAATTTCAGATCATAACCTCGGCCCCTATTACATTTTCACTTGTAATTTTTCCACTCCTTTCCCCCCCCCCTTTCCTTTTGTTTCTCTCTCACACCTGGCAGCTATCTCTTGCCCTGCCAGTACACTTCACACCTAATCTCAGCCTATTACCATCTCGTCTAGCTTCGTATACCTTGTATTGTCTCTTTTACTACTTTTGTTTCTTTTACTTCTTTTGTCCGATCGTAGCCCTGCCTTCGATCTATTTTCTTTTCTTTCCAGTTTTGAAGAAGGGTTCGACCCGAAACGTCAACTCAAATTTCTCTCCATGGATGGTGCCTGACCTGCTGAGTTTTTCCAGCATTTTCTGTTGTTATTTCGGATTTCCAACATCTGCAGTATTTTGCTATCATATAACACTTTTTCTGTGAACTTCCTCAATTATTCAGCAATAAAAACCTACTTAGTTCTTGGCCTCAGGAGCTATTCCCTTCAGACCAAAATGCTGGCTTTCAAATGCAACCAAATGAATATTCACAACACAAAGGCGACTGACACAATGCTAGCAAGTGATAATTAGGTTCCTTTACAATCATGTATTCCATTTTAAAAGGAAAAGCTGACTTTAGATACTTTGTGGTGACACGCCACCACTGTACATAATCCGCTCACGGCGGCACGGACAGTTTAAGCAGACGCCCCCAGCCGGGGGCCCTTTCCTCCAGCAACTTGTTTCCCGCAGGGACAGGCTGCCGGGAGCACTTCCTGTCTGGGGAGTATTTAAGTGGATACGCGGGCTGTTCCATTTTCTCTTTGCCATGAGGTAGAATAAAAGCAGTTGTGTTTTACTAGCTCTGGTCTCGACTCCCACGTTTGCCGCGGTATCTCAACACTGGTGACCCCGACGCTCAGGACGAATCCTAAGCTAGCATGGCGGAAACAACGCAGTCACGGTGAAACTACCAGACTTTTGGGAGAACCTGGCCGAAGCCTGGTTCGTTCAAGCTGAGTCCAGATTCCGGCTGAAACACATTACAGTCGACGCCACAAAGTACGACTACCTCGTCTCCTCTCTCACCTATGCCACAGTCCCCAAGGTTTGGGCAGCGCTGCGGGACCCACCACCAGAAGGCAAGTACGAACATCTGAAGGCTGCGCTCCTTAAAAAATTTCAAACGTCCTCTTACCAGCGCAACTGCCAACTCCTTGACCTCCCCGGCCTTGGTGACGCTTCACCCTCGGATCTGCTTTCCCACATGCTGTCCCTCTCGGACGACAAAAACACCGGTGCCCTCTTTCGCACGCTTTTCATTCGGCAGCTCCCCGCCAGCATCCTCCCGCTCATTGTGGAGTCTGGCTCCACGGACCTGAATGACATAGCCGAAAAGGCCGACCGGCTGCTCTCTGCACAGTCCGCTCGCGACGTCGTGCCCGACCTCATGGCAACGACCACGCGGGCTTCCCGGCCCACTAGGCCCGACCGCCCTACCACTCCGGGTCACTGCTACTACCACACCCGTTTTGGCGCTAGGGCCCAACGCTGCATGCCACCGTGTACTTTCAAACCCACCCCCGCACCGGCCCCCGCAATGGCCGCGGGGCAAAAGGGGCCTCTACTGTACGTCACCGACGACCGAACCAACCGCCGATTTCTGTGCGACACAGGAGCCCAGCACAGCATCACCCCCGCCTCCGCCCTCGAAATCCAACGCGGCACACGGGGTATCACGCTGGCCGCAGCCAATGGCTCTGACATCCGCACATATGGCACCCGCATGGTCACGCTCGACCTCGCGGGCCGCCGCTACCGCTGGGAGTTCCTCACAGCCAAGGTCCTCTGCCCACTCATCGGCGCCGACTTCCTACGTGCCCACGGCCTCCTTGTCGACATTCCGAGGCACCGCCTCGTCGACATCAACACCATGGCCCCTATCCCCGGCACATTCACCCTGGCCCGTTCGGCCGGCCTGACGACCTACTGCCTCGCCAGAGCCACGGACGACTACTCGGCACTCCTAGCCGAGTTTCCCGCCCTCACTAACCCGACCTTTTCGGCCAAAGCCGCCAAACACGGTGTGGAGCACTATATCCCCACCACCGGCCCCCCAGTTTCTGCCCGCGCCCGCAGACTCAACCCGGCCAAGCTGGAAATCGCGCGGGCCGAGTTCACCACCATGGAACAACTCGGCATCATCCGCCGCTCCAGCAGCCCTTGGGCCTCGCCCCTCCACATCGCCCCCAAGCCCGGTGGAGGCTGGCGCCCTTGCGGGGACTACCGCCGCCTCAACGACGCCACCACCCCCGACCGATACCCGGTGCCACACATCCAGGACTTCTCGGCCCGACTGGCCGGACGAATCGTCTTTTCCAAGGTCGACCTGGTGCGTGGTTACCACCAAGTCCCCGTACACCCCGCGGACATCCCCAAAACGGCCGTCATCACCCCATTCGGCCTGTTCGAGTTCCTGAGGATGCCCTTCGGCCTCAAGAATGCAGCCCAGGCTTTCCAGCGCCTTATGGACCTGAACTTCCTATTCGTCTATCTCGATGACATTCTCGTGGCCAGCTCCTCCAAACAGGAACACCTCGAACACCTCCGCATCCTGTTCGGACGCCTAGCCCAACACGGGCTCATCCTCAGCCCGGCGAAGTGCCAATTCGGCCTAACCGAGATCGATTTTCTCGGTCACCACATCACCCCTGCTGGGGCCGTCCCCCTGCCCAACAAAGTGCAGGCCGTCCAGCAATTCACCCGCCCCACAACCATCAAGGGCCTCCAGGAGTTCCTCGGGATGGTGAACTTCTACAACAGGTTCATCCCCAGAGCTGCAGCCCTCATGAAGCCCCTATACGACTTCCTCCGAGGTAAATCCGGCAAGATGGACGTCGCCTGGGCCACTGACACGTCAGCCGCCTTCGACGCCACCAAAAACGCGCTCGCCGACGCCACCCTGCTCGCGCACCCGAGGGCCGATGCCCGGGTCGCGCTCACCACCGACGCCTCCGACCACGCGGTCGGAGCCGTGTTCGAGCAGTGGGTCAATGGCGCGTGGCAGCCACTTGCCTTCTACAGCCGCCAACTGCGCCCCCCGGAGGTCAAATACTCCACTTTCGACCACGAGCTTCTCGCGCTCCACCTGTCGGTCCGCCATTTCAGGTTCCTCCTGGAAGGCCGCCCCTTCACCGCGTACATAGACCACAAGCCGCTCACATACGCGATGGCCAAGCACACCGAACCCTGGTCCGCTAGGCAGCAACGCCAGCTCGCGGCCGTGTCCGAGTTTACTACGGACATCCAGCACGTCTCCGGTAGAGACAACGTTGTCGCTGACTGCCTTTCCCGTCCCGCCATCTGCGCGAATCACCTCGCGGTTGGCTACGCGCAACTAGCAGCGGCCCAGCTCACGGACCCAGACCTCCTCTCGGCGGCTACCAGCCTGCCAGGGCTACGCCTAGCCAAGGTCGTGCACGGGCCCGAAGCCACGGCAGTCACTTGCGACGTCTCACTCGGCCAACCCAGGCCGGTCGTCCCTGCAACCTGGCGCCGCCGCATCTTCGACGCGCTCCACGGGCTCTCCCACCCGGGTTCCCGCGCATCCGTCAAACTCCTCTCCCAGCGCTTCGTCTGGCGCGGCCTCAGCAGAGATGTACGGACTTGGGCCACCTCCTGCCTCGCCTGCCAATGGGCTAAGGTACAGCTGCACACAAAAGCACCCCTGGGAGACTTCGAGGTACCCAGCCGCCGCTTCGACCACATACACGTCGACATCGTCGGTCCTCTGCCGCCATCGCAAGGCCAAACTTATCTCCTCACGATGGTCGACCGCTACACACGCTGGCCTGAGGCAATGCCGCTGACCTCCACCACCACAGCCGACATCGCCAGGGCGTTCGTTAACACCTGGGTTGCGAGGTTCGGCGTACCGGCCGACATAACCTCCGACAGAGGCGCCCAGTTCACCTCCGAACTCTGGACGGCCACAGCACGCAACCTCAGGGTGACGCTCCACCGAACCACGGCGTACCACCCGCAGGCCAATGGGCTTTGTGAACGCTTCCACAGGTCACTCAAGGCCTCACTCCACGCCGGCCTGCAGGACAGTACCTGGACTGACCGCCTACCGTGGGTGCTACTAGGCCTACGCACCGCAGTCAAGGAAGACCGCCAGTCCTCGGCAGCGGAGTTAGTCTACGGACAACCGCTGTGCGTCCCAGGCGAATTCCTTCCGGAGGCTACCACGCCTTGGTCGGCCGAACAGCAGCGGCTCAACTCTTTCTCTTCTGCTCAGCAGTTCACCCCACTTCCGGTCAACCAACACGACGAACTCGCACCTCACGTCCCGCCAAATTTACAGCAGGCGCGCTTCGTCTTCGTGCGACACGACGCGCACCGCGGGCCCCTGCGACCCCCGTACGACGGACCGTACGAGGTACTACAAACCGGGGACAAGGTCTTCAAGCTGCGACTCGGCGACAGGGTCGACACAGTCTCCATCAACCGGCTCAAACCAGCACACACAGAACCAGGGGAACAGGTCCCCGTGGCCCGGCCTCCAACTAGAGGCCGTCCCGCCAGCAAGCCAGCACAGCCGGCGGCGAACCGCCCGGCCCCACCAACTAGACCAGTGACCACTCAGAGCCGCTGCGGCAGAACCATCAGACCACCGTCACGACTCGTCCACTCCTCCTAAGCGGATTCTGGGGGGAGCTCTGTGGCGACACGCCACCACTGGACATAATCCGCTCACGGCGGCACGGACAGTTTAAGCAGACGCCCCCAGCCGGGGGCCCTTTCCTCCAGCAACTTGTTTCCCGCAGGGACAGGCTGCCGGGAGCACTTCCTGTCTGGGGAGCATTTAAGTGGATACGCGGGCTGTTCCATTTTCTCTTTGCCATGAGGTAGAATAAAAGCAGTTGTGTTTTACTAGCTCTGGTCTCAACTCCCACGTTTGCCGCGGTATCTCAACAACTTTCTCATTACCACACTAAAGTTCAACTAAGGGAACTGATGATTGATGTATGGTAAAAAGTTACCTTTTAACAATTGATGATCTGATTTATCGTGAAGACTTTTTTTGATTTTCAGCAACATTTGTTTCTTATCAATAATGTGTCAGTTTAACTTACTTAACATATTTTTCATATAACAGTTCAAGTAGGGTCAATAAAGACATCACCAAAACATTAATCTGCAATCTTTTTTGAGTTCACTATAGAATTACTGTTATTTTGGTTAACTTCACATAAATATATGAACAAGTTAGGGCTAATGCTGCCAGTAGTTGCAGTATGGCAGTATCCACTTAGCAGTACCCTGTTAACATGACCTGGCTGGCTCTCCAACTCTCCTACTGAGGGGAGAGCTGTAAATGTGTGTGGTTGCACTCCTGAGCAGAGCTCTTCTCTCAACAGTTAAAAGTAAAACTCTGCAAATGGCTGAAGGTGGTCATTTGTACAAGTATAAAAACATAGAAAAAATAGGAGCAGGAGTAGGCCATTCTGCCCTTCGAGCCTGCTCCGCCATTCAATATGATCATGGCTGATCCTCTATCTCAATACCATATTCCCGCTCCCTCCCCATACCCCTTGATGCCTTTTGTGTCCAGAAATCTATCTATCTCCTTCTTAAATATATTCAGTGACTTGGCCTCCACAGCCTTCTGTGGTAGAGAATTCCACAGGTTCACCACCCTCTGAGTGAAGAAGTTTCTCCTCATCTCAGTCCTAAATGTCCTACCCCTTATCCTGAGACTGTGACCCCTCGTTCTAGACCCCCCAGCCAGGGGAAACATCCTCCCTGCATCCAGTCTGCCTAGCCCTGTCAAAATTATATACGTTTCAATGAGATCCCCTCTCATTCTTCTAAACTCTAGTGAATACAGGCCTAGTCGACCCAATCTCTTCTCACACGACAGTCCTGTCATCCCAGGAATCAGTCTGGTGAATCTTCGCTGCACTCCCTCTATGGCAAGTATATCCTTTCTCAGGTAAGGAGACCAAAACTGCACACAGTACTCCAGGTGTGGTCTCACCAAGGCCCTGTACAACTGTAGTAAGACATCCTTGCTCCTGTACTCAAATCCTCTTGCAATGAAGGCCAACATACCGTTTGCCTTCCTAACTGCTTGCTGCACCTGCATGTTTGCTTTCAGTGACTGGTGTACAAGGACACCCAGGTCCCTTTGTACTTCAGCATATCCCAATCTATCACCATTTAAATAATACTCTACCTTTCTGTTTTTCCTACCGAAGTGGATAACCTCACATTTATTCACATTATACAGCATCTGCCATGTATTTGCCCACTCACTCAACTTGTCTAAATCACCTTGAAGCCTCTTTGCATCCTCCACACATCTCACAATCCCACCTAGTTTTGTGTCGTCAGCAACTTGGAAATATTACATTTGGCTCCCTCGTCCAAATCATTGATATATATTGTGAATAGCTGGGGCCCAAGCACTGATCCCTGCGGTACCCCACTAGTCACCGCCTGCCACCCCGAAAAAGACCCATTTATTCCTGCTCTCTGTTTCCTGTCTGTTAACCAATTTTCGATCCATGCCAGTATATTACCCCCAATCCCATTTGCTTTAATTTTGCACACTAACCTCTTATGTGAGACTTTATCAAAGGCCTTCTGAAAGTCCAAATACACCACATCCACTGGTTCTCCCTTATCTATTCTACCAGTTACATCCTCAAAAAACTCCAGTAGGTTTGTCAAACACGATTTCCCTTTCATAAATCCATATTGACTTTGTCTAATCCTGTTGATATTTTTTAAGTGTCCTGTTATCACATCCTTTATAATAGACTCTAGCATTTTCCCTGTTTTCTCTCTCCCTCCTTTTTTAAATAGTGGGGTTACATTTGCCACCCTCCAATCTGCAGGAACTGTTCCATAATCTATAGAATCTTCAAAGATGACAACCAATGCTTCCACTGTTTCCATGGCTACCTCTTTTAGTACTCTGGGATGCAGATTATCAGGCCCTGGGGATTTATCAGCTTTCAGTCCCATTAATTTCTCCAGCACTATTTTTGTACTAATTACCTTTAATTCCTCCTTCTCACTAGACCCTTGGTTCCCTAGCATTTCTGGGAAGTTATTTGTGTCCTCTTCTGTGAAGACATAACCAAAGTATTTGTTTAATTGTTCAGCCATTTCCTTGTTCCCCATTCATGGATGGCATATATTTTGGCTGAAAGAATGAGGAGATGACATATAAACTAAATGGTACAATCCTGAAGGGGGTGCATGAACAGAGAGACCTGGGGATGTATGTGCACAAATCGTTTAAGGTGGCAGGGTAGGTTGAGAAAACAGTTAAAAAGGCTTACGGGATCCTGGGCTTCATGAATAGAGGTATAGGCCTCGATTTTCATTGAGCCGTGGAGGCAGGCTTGGAGGCGTGCGGGGGGTTAAAATTGCAAAAATCCCCCCCCGCCCCCTCCCCCACCTGGTTCCCGACTCCGAGCAATTTTAACTCAGTCGTGTCTGATGCTCCCAACTCCGTCCCGCATCCAACAGGCGGGACTGGTCGTTAAGGCCCTTAACAACCACTAAATGGCCTCTATATTCCTATTTTGAAAGGCCATTGTGAATTTAACCCTTTTCCCACATGAAACATGCCTGGTGGGAAACACGAATGTGAAACCTGGTGGGAGCACTATTGGATTGCTGACTATCAACTGCAGGTCAACCATTAAAGAGGAGAATTGATCAGCCATCATTTGCAGGTGGCAGGACTTAGTGGTCTCAGGTCTGGGGCAACTTTTAGAAGGTTTAACCACACCTGTGAAAGGTTGGAGTCACACACCCATCTCCAGTGTGACCTCCTGGGAAACCCCTCTCGCCACCTTCACTCAGCGCTTCCTCAATGGAGTCATATACCAGAAGCATGGGAGCCATTTATTTCCTTCCCATCTGGGCATTAGAGGAGCTCGAGCACCAGCCACGGTAGCAGCAGAACCAGGAACAACAGCAGCCAGGCTGCTGCTCACCCACCTGAAGCTGCACAGGCCAGAAGGGGCCAGCGCCTGGAAGCCCGTCGACGCAGGAGATACCCCCGAAACAGGGTCTACAGACGCATGGTCAGCTACCTCAACATGTCTGAGCAGCAGTGCCAAAGGCGGCTCCGACTTTCGCGAGAGGTAGCGACTGACATCTGCACAATGCTACAGCAAGACCTGCTGCCCAGAGGACCAGGTGGACAAGCATTACCAGTGGCCATCAAAGTCACCACCGCAATCAACTTTTTTCCCTCAGGCTCATTCCAGGGATCAGCAGCAGACATCAGTGGCATCTCACAGGCAGCCGCACACACTTGCATCACGCAGGTAACCGATGCCCTCTTTGCCCTCGCGCACAATCACATCCATTTCACCAAGGATCGAGCAAGTGTCACAGCGCGAGTGGTTGGATTAGATAATCTGGCAGGCTTTCCAAGCATGCAGGGTTTCGTTGACTGCACACATGTGGCCCTTAGGGCACCCCATCGCAATCCAGGTATTTTTGTCAACCGCAAGGGCTTCCACTCCCTCAACGTTCAGCTGGTGTGTGACCACAAGAAGGAAATTTTGCATGTTTGTGCCATGTACCCTGGCAGTTGCCATGACTCCTTCATGCTGCACCAGTCTAGTGTGCCTCCGCTATTCAGTCCGCCAGACCAACTTAACGGATGGCTATCCCCTGAGGACGTGGCTAATGACACCGTTGAGGAGGCCAGCCAACAAAGCTGAGGAGTGCTCCAACTCCAGCCACATTTCCACCAGATCAATTATCAAGCAAACCATAAGTTTGCTGAAGATGCGCTTCAGATGCCTGGATAGATCAGGTGGAGCCCTACAGTACTCAGCAGCCAGGTTCTCCAGAATCATCGTGGTTTGCTGTGCACTTCACAACATGGCACAGCGTCATGGCTTGCAGATTCCTGAGGACCAAGTGGCTCCTCACATATCCTCCTCAGATGAGGAGGATGAGGAGGAGGTGTGCGAAAATGAACATCCTGCAGAGGCCCTTCAACCAGCGGCAGCATTACGCGAGAACATTGCTGCCCGGGATGCAAGGAACGCACTCATCCTGGCCAGATTTGCTTCGCCTAGTCAATCAAACACTTTCGCCTCGCTGCTTCTTACCAGAGCTTTGACAATGGCCAAGAACCAGAGGATTCCTAGCACTCTGACCACCATGCTGACAGTTGCAAGTATTCCTAAGGCCTAAATGTGGAAGTCCCATTTGCAAAATGACAGACGCCATAACTGCAACATTTGCCATCAGAATATTTATGTTCAATAACGACATGATGGCATTTTTACAATAAACACAAAATTGCACCCAAGTGACTACCCTTGTGACTATTTGTGCAGAATTTTCCTCTTACGCGTGCTCCTATGTGGTGCCTCCCCTGTGGCTTCAGCAGATGTGGAGGCCCCTTGCTCACTTTCCTGTTGCTCCAGTCTCAACACTTTGGCGGGCGTCCTCTGGGGTTGCGAGCCTGTGAGGGCTCGTCAACAGTCTGCTGCTCCTGCGGCTGTGTAGGGGTTGAGACGTCTATCTCACTTGGGTGTGCACTCTGGTGGGGCTCTGACCGAGGGCTCTGCAGTGGCATGGAAGTGTGAGCGCTTGGAGAGGAGCCCCCACTTCATTGAGATCTGCCACCCACCTCCCTCTCATGGGTCAGGTCCCCCTCAGCGCCTGCAAGTGGCTGGAGAGCACCTTGCTACACATCAGGGGGGCCATGGGGACCCATATCTGCAATGGCAGTCCTACTCAGAAGGACTTCCATGAAGGTCTGGTTCCTCTGTTCAATAGATGCCCATCGCTCCTCAAGAGATGTCATTCTACTCTGAACAATGACCATGTTTTCCATACCCTGGCGACTAAGCTCCTCCATGGCCGTAGCCATCCTCTCCTCTACCGTAGCCATCCTCTCCTCTACGGTAGCCAGCCTTACCACGGAGGTTGCAATCCTTTCCACAGAGGTAGCCATCCTTTCCATCGTGATGCATGTTCGCAATGGACTCCTCCATTCGCTCCACACTCGCAGCGACCCTAGAGACAAAACTTGCCAGAGACTCCTGCATCTGTGCCTGGAGTTCCATCACCTCTGATCTTATGGATGGACCTATAGGCAGGGGGTCGACATGCTGCTGAGCCGAGCTGGCAGAGTCCTGCGCCCTCCGACTAGGAATCTCCACTGCTGTCCCTGTCTCCACAATCTGCTGATGCTCACTTGTGAGCTGTGACACACCAGGTGACAACACTACTCTATGTCCCGAAGGTCCCACCGAGGTGTGAGTGTCTGCGCTGGTGCTGGGTGCGCTGAATTCTGCTGATGCTGTGCCCTCAGAGTTTGCAGCTTCATCTGAAGAGTCTGGCTGCTCAGCCTCTTCTTCATGGCGAGGGGGGATGGATGCTTGTGATGGTCCTGTGGGGGAGTAAAGGAAATGGTCAGACATGTGATGCAAATGCTACATGCACATAGCTTTTTGCAGATGCTCATAAGTCCATCTGTTACAACTTCACAATCATTATCAGCGACTCATGCAATGTCAAAGAGAGAGATAGGAAACTTTTCTGTTACCAGCTTGCTGTGTCACACCCATCTGTCCATCCCCCATGCGCGAATCATCCTCTATTCCCATAATTTCCAGGACGGCCTCCTCCCAGGGGGTCAGGTGGGCTATTGAGGCTGTCCCTCCTCCTGTCCTGGCTCGCTCTCTTTTGTTGTGAGCTCTCTTTTCCTGCAATGAGGGAGACAAGTGGAGGTTGAGTGAGAATGAAGGAGTGAGTGTAGAGATTGCATAGCATAGATACTTAGAAGGAGACAAAGATGGAGTGAGGTTGCAAGACCAAGGGCCCTCCCTGTGTGTTGTCAGTTGGGTTCAAAACATCAGAGTGATAGGGAGTGTGAGGGCTGTATGGTGGAATAGTTATGTGAATGTGAGCATTGAGAGAGAGGGAATGGGTAAGGGTGCGTGGATGTCAGTGTCAAGTGGGATATGGAGGAAGAGATTGCTAAAGCTGAGTGCTGGTGAGGAAAGGCAATGGGGATCAGATTGAGGGTGATGGGAAATTCATACTCACTTTTCCAGTGCGCTGAAGGTCATGAAATCATTTCCTGCACTGTATCCAGGTTCTGCGGGTGACTCCCAAGGAGTTGACCTCCTCAGCCACCTGCATCCACACTGCCTTGGTCTGAGTGGGAGGACTCTTCCTCCCTGATGAAGGGAAGAGCACCTCCCTGTTGGCCCTAGTCCCATCCACTAATGCCTGCAGTGCCACCTCGTCAAAGCGAGGAGCTAATCTGGCCCTCCCGCTTGTCACATTTGCTGCAGCTCCCTCACACTGCACAGTCAAGAAGCTTGGCAGTCTGCAGAAGGAGCAAGGCTTGCTGTGGACCTTAAATGCAGCAGCAATGATGACATCATCGGAGGGGACTTTCAGTCATGAAAAACCCATTTGCAAAGACTTCCCACACATTGGAAATCAATTGGCCAATTCAGTTAAAATTGCATCAATCTCCTACATCCATTTAGATTTGTGTGGGAAACATAAAATTCAGATAACACCATCCTGCACCTGAATTAAAATCCCCCCCATAGAGTACAAAAGTGTGGCAATTATGATGAACCTGTATTAAACACTGGTTCGGCCCTAACTGGAGTACTGTGTCCAATTCTGGGCACCAAACTTTAGGAAGGATGTAAAGGCCTTAGAGAGGGTGCAGAAAAATTTACAAGAATTATTCCAGGAATGAGGGACTTCAGTTTCGTTGATAGACTGGAGAAGCTGGGGTTGTTCTCCTTGGAGCAGAGAAGTTTGAGAGGAGATTTGATAGAGTTGATCAAAATGATGAGGGGTCTGGACAGAGTAGATAGAGGGACACTGATCCCATTGGCAGAAGGGTCGAGAACCAGAGGACACAGATTTCAGGTGATTGGCAAAAGAACCAAAGGCGACGTAAGAAAAAACTTTTTTACACAGCGAGTGGTTAAGATCTGGAATGCACTGCCTAAAAGGGTGGTGGAGGCAGACTCAATCATGGATTTCAAAAGGGAGTTGGATAAGTATCTGAAGGAAAGAAATTTGCAGGGCTATGAGGAAAGGGTGGGGGAGTGGGACAAGCTGAAGTGCTCTTGCAGAGAGCCGGCATGGGCTCGATGGCCGAATGGCCTTCCTCTGTGCTGTAACCATTCTATGATTCTATGATTCTATGATTTTAAGGAGCATTTTAAAGGAGGAAAGAGAGGTAGCGAGGTGGAGAGGTTTAGGGTGGGAATTCCAGAGCTTAGAATCTAGGCAACAGTGGGCACAGCCACCAATAGTTGAACGATTATAATCAGGGATGTTCAAGAAGGCAGAATTCGATGAGCACAGATACCTCAGGGGGTTGTGGGGCTGTAGGAGATTACAGAGATAGGGAAGGGTGAGGCCATGGAGGGATTTGAAAACAAGGATAAGAATTTTGAAATCGAGGCGTTGCTTATCCGGGAGCCAATGTAGGTCAGCGAGCACAGGGGTGATGGGTGAATGGGACTTGGTGCGAGTTAGGACATGGGCAGCCGAGTTTACGTAGGGTAGAACATGGGAGTCCAGCCAGGAGTGTGTTGGAATAGTCAAGTCTAGAGGTTGCGAACAGTGTGATTCAGCAACTGACAGATGCTAGGGAGAGAGATGGATTCGGTGGCTAGGGAACGGAGTTTGTGCCGGGTGTTGAGTCTGTGTTTTTAAATGTAGTTATGCTGAATAACTGGACACAGATTACAGAAATAATTAAACAGGTCTTTAGTGAACGAGGGTCAGGGTTGAACTGGGATACACTTTGCTCCGCAGGGTTTATATACCGGTGTGGTCACCACCGGTACTACAATGTACAGGAGCCATCAAAAAGTAGTCCATCACCTTAAGGTATCCTCTTAAGGTGGTACAGGTTACATACACTACAATGCCTCCCCTTTTAGCTTAACAGTGTACACCCCAATTTAAACATTACATGGATAACATATATACAACTTTCACACAAAACCGTTCAAAGATTCAGTCTCTGAGGAGGCCTCCTGATCCGGGCCGGATAACGCCTTTCAGGGGTCTCTGGTTCTCGTTGCTGGGGTGACTCATCCATTTGATCTCCTATGGATTGAACATCATCATGTACGTTCGAGTCTGAGGTAGATGCTACAGGCTCAATAACTTCTTCAACTGGTGTCTGTGCCATAGACATGGGGTCGACCCTTGTTCTCGATTCCACAAGTTGGTCAGCATGACGTCGTATTACGTTCTCTCCAACATCTACCGTGTACATCAAGGGTCCTTGTCGGGCACGAATTGTTCCAGATTGCCATTTATCATTCCTATGGTCCCTGGCCAACACTGGTTGTCCTATTTCGAAACTCCGAGTGGCCTTGTTATTTACGTGCTGGAATTGCTTGTTTTCGACTTCCCTTCGCACATTGGGTTTTAACAAATCCAACCGGGACCGCAACCTCCTGTTATAGAACATTATGGCAGGGCTTTGAATAGTCACTGCATGCGTGGTGTTTCGATATGCCATCAGGAAATTGTCCACCTTGTGTTGTAGTGGATATGATCTTTGCTCATGGCCTTTATCGCCTTTTTGAACGTTTGTACAAATCTCTCGGCCAACCCATTTGTAGCCGGATGATATGGGGCAGATGTATAGTGTTTCACCCCATTCTTTTTCATGAATTTCTGGAATTCTTCTGACACAAACTGTGGTCCATTGTCTGAACATATTTGTTCCGGCAACCCATTCCTTGCAAATATGGTTCTTAGAACTGCGATCGTCTTCTCCGAGGTAGTGGTCGGCATCTTAATCACTTCTGGCCATTTAGAATGTGCGTCCACTGCTATCAAAAACATGGAATCCATGAATGGACCTGCAAAGTCGATATGCACACGTTGCCATGGGGTTGAAGGCCATTCCCACGGATGCAGCGGTGCAATTGGAGGTGTGTTTTGAACGTTTTGGTACCCTGAGCAGCTTTTAGTCAGATCCTCTATTTGTTTGTCGATACCTGGCCACCACACATAAGCCCTAGCAAGGCTTTTCATCTTGACTCCCCCCAGATGACCTTCATGCAATTCCTTCAGAACTCTCTCCCTTAATTTAGGAGGAATAATCACCCTTGTTCCATACATCAATGTTCCTTGACATACGGACAGCTGTTCTCGTCTGGCTGAGAATGCTGGTAACAGTGGGTCGCCATGTGCTGGCCACCCCTTCACTGTCAAGTCATAGACCCGAGACAGTGTCGGGTCGTTCCGGGTCTCTCTCTCAATACCCGCATTGGTGACTGGTAAGCATTCGATGATTGTCGAGTGAAATATCTCGACAGGGTCAACTGCCGGTGCCTCTTCCGCTGTAGATAGTAGCCCATCAGCATTACCATGTTGCTTTGTACCTTTGAATTCGATATCATATTGATGTGCCCCTAGGAAAAGGGACCATCTCTGAAGCCTCTGCGCCGTCATTACCGGAACACCCTTCTTAGGGTTGAAAATGGAAACCAACGGCTGGTGATCTGTCAGCAGCGTAAACTTTTGGCCTTGCAGGTAATGGTTAAATTTCTTAACTCCCCACACGAGGCTGAGAGCCTCCCTATCTATCTGAGCATAGTTGCGCTCTGCGGAGGTCAATGATCTGGATGCGAACGCGACTGGCCTTTCCAAGCCATTTGGAAACTTATGTGAGAGCACTGCCCCGATACCATATGGAGAAGCATCACAAGCTAAGCGAATAGGCAGCATTGGGTTAAAGTGAGCCAACACTTCCTTAGAGGTGATCAGTGCCTTGCTCTTTTGAAAAGCCCGCTTACAATCATCGCTCCACTTCCATGGTATTCCCATTTGCAAAAGAGTGTTCAGCGGGTGTAACACCGTGGATAAATTTGGAAGAAACTTGTGGTAATAGTTAACCAACCCAAGGAACGACCTCAACTGGGATACATTTTCCAGAGCAGGAGCTTTCACAACAGCTTCGATCTTGTCAGGTGACTTATGGAGCCCCTCCTGGTCAATGATGTGGCCGCAGTACGAGATTCGCTTTTGAAAGAACTCACATTTCTGGCGATTAACTCTGAGCCCATATTCTTTCAATCTGGTGAGCACCTGCTCCAAATTCACGAGGTGATCCTTATCATCATCTCCTGTAATCAGGATGTCGTCCAGGTAGCATTGTGTGCCTGGAATTCCCTGCAATACCTGCTCCATGGCCCTTTGCCAAATCACTGGAGCCGATGCCACTCCAAAAACCAGTCTATTATACCGATATAAGCCCTTATGTGTGTTGATCGTGAGATACTGGCGTGACGCTTCATCAACTTCCATCTGTAGGTACGCCTGCGCCAGGTCTATCTTGGTGAAGTGTTTCCCGCCAGACAGTGAAGCGAAGATATCTTCAATCCGCGGAAGCGGATATTGCACCGTGTGAAGAACCGGATTAACAGTGATCTTGAAATCGCCACAGATGCGAACCTTCCCAGGTTCCCCCGGCTTGTTGCTCAACGAACGCTTCATGACAGGAACAATGGGTGTGGCCCATTCGCTCCAGTCCACCTTGGACAGTACTCCTGAACGCTCTAGCCCTCCCAGCTCTGCTTCCACAGCAGGTTGTATCGCATAAGGTACCAGCCTGGCTTTGAAAAATTTTGGGTTTGCATGTTCTTCAACCTTGATGTTTGCCGTAATTCCTTTCAGTGTTCCCAGTCCCTGTTGGAACACCTCCTTAGCATCGTCCAATATTTTGGACAGTCGTTTAGGTTTAACGTCGTCCTCTTTACAGGCATCTATAGTCAGTGCTTGTATGGAATGCCAGTCCACATTTATTCTCCGGATCCATTCCCGTCCCAGTAGTGGCGGACCTCCATCAGGTAACACATCCAAGTCCATTTTCTGACTTTCTTTACCATTGTAGACCACATTTACTTTTATCTTTCCTTTGGGGTATACTATTTGCCCCGTGTATGTTTTCAATACAATCTCCGTACCCCTCAGGGGAATGTGCGAGAATAACCTTTTGTAATTTTGTTAATGCCGATCCAGTGTTCAATTCCATCTTCACTTGGACTCCTGCTATCCGAAGCATGACCCAGATAGGTGGTCTGCTGTGTTACCCACATTATGTATTTTTAGACAACCCAGTTCCTTACTGCTGGAGTCTGAATCCATCTTCTGTTCATCCGAACTGTTCTCTGTCACCTTGTGTACGTTTTTGTACTTCTCCTGCGGCGACTTTTTACTGCTGGTCTTCTTTCCTGACCGGCATACTCTCGCTATGTGACCAAGTTTGCCACATTGCCTGCATTCTTTATCTTTGAACCAGCACTGGTTCTGGTCGTGCGTTGTCCTTCCGCAACGATAGCACTTTACTGCGCCCAATGCCATTTCATTGGTGCTGAATTCCAATGGCCTTTGTTGTATCTCTGCAGCGCCTCGTGCTGCTGCCTCGTGCGATGCTGCAATGCTGAAAGCTTTGTCCAGCGTAAGATCCTTTTCCTCTAGCAGTCGCTTCTGGGTTCCTTCCCTTCGGAGCCCACACACACTTATCTCTCAGTGCATCTGCTAGTCCTGTACCGAACTGACAGTACTTTGATAACTTGCGCAGTTCGGTTAAGAATTCAGCGTTGCTTTCCTCTTTAAGTTGAATTCTTTTGTAGAATTTAAATCGTTCCGCTATCAGCAGCGGCGTGGGGTTTAAATGCTCTTGCAGGATAGTAACAATATCCGCGAAACTCTTTCCTACCGGTTTATCTGGTGTTACAAGGTTCCTTAATAACCTGTACGTCTTCGCACCCATCGAGTTTAATAGGGTTAGTGCTTTCTTATCCTCTGGTACCTCATTCGTTGTACAGTAAACTTCGACGCGTTCCACATAAGTGGCCCAATCTTCCACATCGCTATCAAAAGCAGTGATGTTACCCGTTTTTGGCATCCTTGTTGAGTTTCCTTTCCTTCGGATATGATTATTATTTTATTTTATTTTTTTCAAAATGGCGGCTTCCCGCGCTTGGCGGCTTTTCCGCGCTTGGCGGCTTTTCCCGCACTTGTCTTCTTCCCCCGCCGACTCAAAATGGCGATTACCGCGCTGTTGCCGTTCTCGCCTCCCAGCGGTCCTTTATTTTCCCCTACGCTGCTGCTCTTGTTCCCCGCCGCTCCCGCGGTCCTTGTGGACATAAACGCCTTTCTGGCTGCTGCGCGTCTCTGCCCCAATTGCAGTCCGGCCCCTGACACCGGCTGCGGTCATCTTCTCCGCCCTTTTCGTCGTTTCCCTCCCCTTCTCTTACTGACAACTCGGCCGACTTCCCCCCCCCCGTGCTGCTCGATCGGGCTTACCCGCCGCTGTCGTCGAAGGGATGTTCACTGATGTTTGACTTCGTGGCCAGAAACCAACCCGGGTTCCCGATTGCCTCCCGTGCTATGCAGTGCCCAGCAGGATGTTGAGGGTGGATGTCCTTGTTCGACGCCCGTCTCAGAGGCGAAGCTTCCTTTGATGCAACTGCCGCTAGGTAAGATCAGACTCGTCGCCACTGTTGAGTCTGTGTTTTTAAATGTAGTTATGCTGAATAACTGGACACAGACTACAGAAATAATTAAACAGGTCTTTAGTGAACGAGGGTCAGGGCTGAACTGGGATACACTTTGCTCCGCAGGGTTTATATACCGGTGTGGTCACCACCGGTACTACAATGTACAGGAGCCATCAAAAAGTAGTCCATCACCTTAAGGTATCCTCTTAAGGTGGTACAGGTTACATACACTACACCGGGGACCAAAAATAATGGCTTTGGTCTTCCCAATATTTAATTGGAGAAAATTTCTGCTCATCCAGAACTGGATGTCGGACAAGCAGTCTGGCAATTTAGAGACCATGGAAGGGTCAAGAGAAGTGGTGGTGAGGTAGAGCTGGGTGTCGTCAGTGTACATGTGGAAACTGATGCTGTGTTTTCAGATGATGTCGCCAAGCGACAACATGTAGATGAGAAATAGGAGGCAGCCAAGAATAGATCCTTGGGGGACACCAGAGGTGACAATGCAAGAGCAGAAAGAGAAGCCATTGCAGATTATTCTCTGCCTACGATTATATAGATACGAATGGAATCAGGCAAGTGCAGTCCCACCCAGCTGGATGACAGTGGAGAAATGTTGGAGGAGAATGGAGTGGTCAACCGTGTCAAAGGCTGCAGACAAAACAAGAAGGACGAGGAGGGATAGTTTACCTTTGTCACAGTCGCAAAGGATGTAATTTGTGACTTTGCTGAGAGCCGTTTTGGTACTGTGGCGAGGGCGGAAACCTGATTGGAGGAATTTAAACATGGAGTTACGGGAAAGATGGGCACGGATTTGGAAGGTGACAACACATTCAAGGACTTTGGAGAGGAAAGGGAGGTTGGAGATGGGGTGGTAGTTTGCAAGGGCGGAGGGGTCAAGTGTTGTTTTTTTGAGAAGAGGGATAATGACAGAAGATTTGAGGGAGAGGGGGACAGTACCTGAGGAGAGAGAACCGTTAACAATGTTAGCTAACATGGGAGCCAGAAAAGGAAGTTGGGTGGTCAGCAGTTTGGTGGGAATAGGGTCGAGGGAGCAGGAAGTGGGTCTCATGGACAAGATGAGCACTGAGAGGTCGTGAGGAGAGATCAGAGAGAAACTGGAGAAAAATGTGAGTTCAGGGCTAGGGCAGGGGTAACCTTAGAGGATGTTTGGCCTGGTGGGCTGGGGGAAGGAAGGGAAGTGGCAGAGGCAGCTGAACAGATGGTCTCAATCTTAGAGACAAAGAAGTCCATGAGCTCCTCACACTTGTTGTCGGATATAACATATCATACAAATTATAGAACATCTGATTAGTATGGTATATACCACTAGTTCTGTTCTTTCCCCTATTTCCCACAAACCCATCTTCTAAACTCTCCCTCCCAAAAGATAACCATTGCTTCTTCCTCTGGAATTAGTTCATAAAAGTCTGGAAATCCACTGCATTCCATTCCCTCCTATTTTGTTCCAGTTTTGTCTTTAAATGTAAGAGCTGCGGGAGATTAGGACATGGTAACTTGGCATGGAATTTTCTTCCTACACGACCTCATGACTTTTATAAAGCATTTTGCACAACTCTCCTATTTTCTCCTCAGGTACCTTGCTTGCTACATCCTTGTTAACACTTCTCTGTGTCAGTACAGCTATCACTATTCTTCATATTTTTATATGTTTGTGGTGCTACTTTTCAGTAATGTTCATGCTTTAATTCTGTGCTCTTCTTTAAGTTGTACACCTTCTTATGGACCTGCTGTCGGGTCTTCCAAGTGGTGGAGACACCATTATTATTACAACAGCAACTAGCATTTATATAGCGCCTTTAACGTACTAAAACATACCAAAATGCTTCACAGGAGCATTATCAAACAAAATTTGACGCTGAGCCACATAAGGAAATATTAGGACAGGTGACCAAAAGCTTGGTCAAAGAGGTAGGTTTTAAGGAGCATCTTAAAATAGGAGAGAGAGATAAAGAGACAGAGAAGTTTAGCAAGGAAACTCCAGAGCTTAGGGTCTGGGCAATTGAAGGCACAGCTGCCAATAGTGAAGCATTGAAAATCGGGGATGCACAAGAGGCCAGAATTGGAGGAGCACAGAGATCTCGGAGGGTTGTAGGATGGAAGGAGATTACAGAGAAAGGGAGGGGCGAGGCCATAGAGGGGTTTTAAACAAGGATTGCCAAACTGGGAGCCAATGTATAATAGCAAAATACTGTGGATGCTGGAAATCTGAAATAACAACAAAATAACGCTGGAAAAACAGATGCTGCCTGGCCTGCTGAGTTTTTCCAGCGTTTTCTGTTGTTATTTGGGAGCTAATGTAGTTCAGTGTGCATAGGGGTGATGCTTGAACGGGACTTGGTACAAGTTAGAATATGAACGGCAGAGTTTTGGATGAGCTCACGTTTACATAGATAATGTCTGTTTAATATTGCCTTTTCTTCATGCCTATTCTGCATGCGAGAGGGCTTTGAACCAACTGTTAGAAATAGCCAAGTTACAGCTATCTCTGGTCACTTTAAATAATCAGGTTCGAATGCAAAACAATATGGTGAGTATATTGTGTTTAATCAGAGTTTAAGACGGAATATAACACATTAGTTATACAGCAAAAACATACGATGGTGACAAGAAGCTGATACCGATCCGATCGGACAGACGGTTGACACGTGTGAGCAATTCTCTTCTTCCTTTCGTCTGTGAGTACAAGCTCTCTCTCTCTCTTTCTCTTCCATCTGTGAGTACAAGCTTTTGGAAGGTCACTTTTATTCTAATTTTAGGGGTGGGCCTGAACCTGGATATTGACAAGACCTTTTGACCTATAGAAGTTCCCTAAAACCATAATATCCAATGGGGCTTCTAGTTCTTTGTCTCGATTCTTGTGTCAAAGCCCGCCCTAAAGATGTAACACATTTTGGCCACATGTCTTTCTCTGTTTATATTTTCCCAAGGTGGAATTTGTGCCTTATCTCTTTCGTCCGTATCCTTCTTTGATCTCAAGAGGCCCAACTAGAAACCTGTTCGCTTCAGAGTGTTACCTCCTTTATGACATAGCAATTATTTAAGTTAACTTCCTCAAACTTCCTTCCATTATCTTCGCAAGCAGTTCTGTTAAGCCAACTTCAAATCCTACCTTAGCATTATACATAAAATACATACACAAGGTTCAAGTCTTAACTTAAAAACAACAGATAATCGCTTAGCAACAGGGAGATTGTACCTCTGTAGGAAACCAAAACATTAGCACTTCTAAGCATTTATCTGTCCCAAGGAGACTTTCCATTTGCAATTCGAATATAACCATTTAAACACAGCATTTTTCGCGTCACAGTTTTAATCGCATAACCATATACATTTTTAGGCATCTTTAGTTTCTAACACAACCAAAATGTGCTTTAAGATATTTATAACGGTATATTGACACATTAGCTGCTTAAGAAGCATAAAGCAACATTGTTGCAAGTGAATCTTGCTTGGCTGCTAATTTTTCTTTACCACTTATAAAATCATTATCTCACAAATTGCCTGTTTTAAAGACAAATATTTGTCAGTTTATTAATTACTTTCATATAGCAAAAACATACTATTGCACCTTGTTTTCGTAAGAGCAGAATGAGGGGTCAAAGTTAATTAAACAGAAAAATTAAATGACATAAATTGTCATCAAGTTCGTGGGCTTGAGACCTATATCAGGACCAGAGACTTATATCAGAGCTTGAGTGCATAATCTAGGCTACATTCCAGTGCAGTACTGACAGAGTGCTGCAGCTGGAGGTGCCATCTTTGGATGTGATATTAAACTGAGGACACCCCAACCCCACCTGTTCAGGTGTGCTCTAAAGATCCTATGGCTGTATTAGAAAAAGAACAGGAAGTTCTGTCTGTGTCTTGACCAACCTACTTCTCTGAACCAACACTGTCAAAACCAGATTAATTAGTTATTCGTCTGATTGCTTTTGATGGGAATTTGCTCGCCCAGAATGACAGCTGCATTTGCCAACGTAACATTAATAGCACTTCAAGTGTAATTCATTGTACAGCATGTGTTTTAGTTAGGCACTATATAAACGTAATTTTTAAAAATTTAATCACTTCAAAATTATGTACTTGATTACACAACACACTCCTGGAAAGTGCATTTCTGAGCTATACGTCCATTATGGACGATAAAAGGCTGAGGCCGCGAAATTCGATAACCCCCGAAAACGGGCGTGGGGATCGTGAGGCGTGATTAACCCGTGCCCGTTGACTATGATGCAGGTAGCACGCCAACTTTGTGCTGCCTGCTCATTTAAATGATTGTAGCATGCAGCCAGCACTGACCGCGCTATTCATTGGCTGTACGCAAATCATGAGAGGTCATAAAGCCAGCCTGCACCTCTTAAAGTGGAGGTACATTGAGGCTGGAGCAGCTGGTGGAAGTTGTTCTGCAACTAATGTTGACGTGGGAAAAACTCAATAATGGCACAACTTGGGAGAGAACATTCTCTAAGGTTCTCCAGTGCTGCAGTGGAGTCCTTGGTGGAGGAGGTGGAAAGGAGGAGAGATGTGCTGTATCTACAGGGGGCGAGGAGGCCCTCCAGACAAATGCTCAGAAGGCAGTGGGAGCAGGTAACCATGGCAGTCAATGCTAGGACTCAAACCCCAAGGACCTGGATGCAGTGTCGCAGAAAGTTCAATGACCTCACACTAGTGGTCATGGTCAGTGAATGCATCTTCAAATGCCATCTCCCACCAACCACACCACTAGCCTCAGCAACTGCTCATGAACCAAACCCCCATCACTCACTTACCAACAATCTCTACCAACTACGACTCATACCTAACATTCATAGCTTCACCTCACCCTCACACACTTAGCACTGCTGCAAGCCTCACACCCACATCTCACACCTTGCACACACTGCCAGCTATTCAACCATGACAGCCACAGATTGCACGACACTCACTGACACATTTCACTTTCTCTTGCAGGATAAGGTGGTGCACAACCGGAGGCAGCAGAGCTAACTGGTGAGGGATAGGCGCACCCACATCTTCTAATCAACAAGGAGAAGATGGTGCTGGCCATTAGTAGGACAGCCATTGCTGAGGCTGTGGCCAGCGGCAGGGCTGAAACCATAGAAGATGACTGTGTCCTCATACCTAATCCTCCTCGTCACATCCCACTTCCCCCTCATCCCACAATCTCTTCTGATCTACAAGCTGTAGATGGTGTAAGCATGCACCTCCTGGTTTACCCCATCCCCTCACCACAACCTTACCCTTTTGCCTTTCTCCTTTCAGATACACAAGAACTGCAACCTGGCCAGGCAGTGGTGGAAGAGAAGGAAGATAGTGAAGATGAAGACACTTTGTCACTCAATTTCACACTTGCAGCCACCAGCTCAGATACTGACACTGTGCGTAATTTAGAAGATAGCATAGAGGCAGGATTTGCAAGTGGTGAGGCACCGGGCATGAGTGGCCTTCAGCCAGGGCAGGGGGCAAGGTTAGTGCAAGTGCCAGCTCGCTGGAGGGCAAGGTTGCAAACAAGTTCTGCTGCAGAGGACTCAGATGAGGACGTCGATGGGGCGGCCTACAGAAGAAGGCAGATGGGTAATCACAATGAAATACTTGGTGTATTGGTAGGCTGCCAGAAAGCCTGCGAGCAATGTCAAGGAGCATGGAGGAGTCCAGCACCAAATTGGCACAAGGCTTTACACAGAGCTTGGAGCCCATCCTTTATAGCATGGAATTGGTGCACACTTGTGGACCCAACCGTGATGCAGCATCTGATGGCTGATGTCTCAGTTTCCATTGCAGCACAAGCAGCAGCCACCCAACGTCTGAGTGCTACAGTGGAAGCTCAGCCTGATGTCATCATGGCTCTGGATTCCAATGTTCAAAGGGGCTTCCAGGGTGTCACAGCAGTCCAGCAATCTGTCCTCCACAGATTACTAGGATTGCTGAGGCGCCGCCCCGGGGGGCGTGGCAGTGGTTCCATGGAGCACAAACCTGCTGTCCTATCTCAGGATGACAGTATTTGTCCTCCCACCACAGTGACTCTACCATTGCCCTTGCTTTTGCCAGTCAGCCAGCCAGCCCAGCCCACTGCCGCCCATGCTGAGATGGTGCAGTCCGAAGCCGGAACTTCAAGGCCCAGAGCTGTTTGATGTTGTCCTCCAAAGCCATCTGCAGCCTCATCCACTGAAAGTCAGCAGCCTTCCACCAGCCATGCTGCAGTCACTGGGGTAGCACTGCATAGGAGCACTAGGACAGGCAAAGGCACACGGAAGTCAGGCACTAAGGGAATCCACAAGGGTGATTAGTTCACATTTGTATGTAATATGGCATGATTTCATTTATAAATTTGCTTTGGCATGTTTATTTTGTGTTGGTTTTTTTTTTGGCATTGTGGCCAAGCGGATGTGATGATGGTCAGTGACAGAGGAAAGGTAAGGTGTGGGACTGTTGGTGAATGGGGAATTGGGGTTGCATTTACTGGTATCGCACCTGGATGAGTTCTGCACAGACAGCCCGAACAGAAAGGGGCTATCTAGGTTGCCTAATCCCTTCCTTTTCCTCCTCTTCCTCCTCTTCCTCCTCCTCCTACTCCTCAGCTGCTTGCCATATAGCTAGTGGAAAGAGCTGTACCCTCATGATGGTGAGGTTGTGCAGCACGCAGCAGACTACCACGAATCTTGACACCCGCTCTGCCGACTACTGCAGGGGTCCTCCAGAACGGTTCAGGCAGCGGAAGCATTGATTCAGCAGGCCAATGGTCTGCTCTATCACATTTTATGTGGCAGCATGGCTTTCATTGCGCTGCCTTCGTCTGCGTGAGCCACGTCATCAGTAGATAGCCCTTGTCACCCAGTAGCCACCCTTTCGTTTGTCGTGGTGGCTCAAATGCAGATGGCACAGTGGACTACCAAAGAATAAAGGTATTGTAGGAGTCTACGTACTCCTAGCAAAAAATACTGAACTCGGAGAGGTTCAACAGAAAAGGTTTAATTGTTGAGGCTGCATGCTGAACACAAAATGGAGTCAGAGACTACACAAAGTACGACTGCCTTTCATCAGTGCACAGCTTCGACTGCTCCTCCCCCGCTCTGGGCTTAACTATGTTGCAGATTGAGTTTCTTAAAAGTGTGATCCTTCTTAAAGGCATGACGCCTGATTTATAGTCTACGGACCGGAAAGCGGATTGTATCCTTTCTGTGATCGGTACGCCACACAGCTCCCCCCAGAATCCGCTAGTAGGGAGTGTACGAACTGGTGTGGCGGCTTGATGGCACGGCCGGGATGGCTCTTGGCGGTTGGTGTCGGGAGCGGGGCGGTCGGACACGTCGGGCTCTTAGGCGGTCTGCCCCGCGGTGGGGGTTGGCCCACTTGAACGGGTTCGTCGGGCTCCAGGTGCGCCAGCTTGAGCCGGTCGACCGACACCTTGTCAGTTCTGCCGCCCACTTCGAGGAGGAAGAACTTGTTCCCCGTCTGGAGTACCTTGTAGGGTCCGTCGTATGGGGGCCGTAGAGGTCCTCGGTGGGCGTCATGGCGCACGAAAACAAATTTGGCCATGTGCAGGCTAGGTGGTACGCGGGTTGTTGGTTCGCTGTGCCGGCCGGTGGGTACCGGAGTGAACTGTTGTGCTCGGTTGGCGAAAGCGCGGCGTTGCTGGTCAGCCGACCAGGGGGTCGTGGCGGTGGGCAGGAACTCTCCGGGTACGTGCAGCGGCTGGCCGTACACGAGTTCCGCCGCCGAGGCTTGCAGGTCTTCCTTGACCGCGGAGCGTAGGCCGAGTAGCACCCACGGGAGGCGGTCGATCCAAGCCTCGTCCTCGAGGCTGGCGCGGAGGGACGCCTTCATGGACCTGTGGAATCGCTCGCACAGTCCGTTGGCTTGGGGGTGGTAAGCCGTGGTGCGGTGAACGGCCACCCCGAGGTATCGGGCGATGGCGGCCCACAGATCAGAGGTGAACTGCGGGCCTCTATCCGACGTCATGTCGGAGGGGACGCCGAACCGAGCGACCCAGGTACCGATGAACGCCCTCGCGATGTCGGCGGTGGTGGTGGACGTCAGTGGAATGGCGTCGGGCCAGCGGGTGGTACGGTCCACGATTGTCAGCAGGTGCGTGTGACCTTGTGATGGCGGCAGGGGGCCGACGAGGTCGATGTGGACGTGGTCGAACCTTCTTTCTGGCACGGTGAACTCCTCGAGTGGGGCTTTGACGTGCTGGTGGATTTTGGCACGCTGGCAAGCTATGCAGGAGCTGGACCAGATGCGCACATCTTTGCGCAGGCCGCGCCAGACAAATCGGTTGGCCACCAGTCTAATGGACGCGCGGGTGCCGGGGTGTGAGAGGCCGTGGACGATGTCGAACACCCGTTTTCGCCAGGACGCCAGGACTACGGGACGGGGTTGCGCCAAGGAGGTGTCGCATTTGACTGTGACGGCGGACGGGCCGCAGGCGACGTCGGTCAGTCGCAGCCCTGGGAGGGTTGTGGGCGCGGAGAGCAGATCGGGGTCGGTGCATTGCTTCGCTGCCAGTTGAGCATAGTCCACTGCCAGGTGGGCGCCATGGACGGCGGGGTGGGATAGGCAGTCGGCCACCACGTTGTCTCGACTGGAGACGTGCCGGATGTCCGTGGTGAATTCGGACACCGCGGCGAGCTGGCGTTGTTGCCTGGCTGACCACGGGTCCGCAGATTTCGCCATCGCGAATGTCAGGGGTTTGTGGTCGACAAACGCGGTGAAGGGGCGGCCCTCCAGAAGAAATCTAAAATGGCGGACTGCCAGGTACAGTGTGAGGAGCTCGCAGTCAAAGGCGCTGTATTTGGCCTCCGGGGGGCGCAGTTGGCGGCTGAAAAAGGCCAGCGGTTGCCAGGCCCCGTCGACCCACTGTTCATACACGGCGCCGACCGCGTGGTCGGAGGCGTCCGTGGTGAGGGCCACCCTGGCGTTGAGCTGTGGGTGAGCGAGCATGGTGGCGTCGGCGAGCGCCTTTTTGGTCGAGTCGAAAGCAGTCAACATGTCCGCCGACCACTCGATCGCCATTCTGTCTTTCTTACCCCGGAGGGCTTCGTATAGGGGCCACATGAGGGAGGTCGCTCCGGGAATGAAGCGGTTGTAAAAGTTGATCATCCCCAAGAACTCCTGGAGGCCTTTGATGGTGGTAGGCCGGGGGAACTGCTGGATGGCTTGCACCTTGGTGGGCAGGGGAATGGCTCCATCCTGCGTGATGTGGTGGCCGAGGAATTCGATCCTGCTGAAGCCGAATTGGCACTTGGCTGGGCTGATGATGAGCCCGTGCTCACTGAGCCGCTGGAACAGGATGCGGAGGTGCTCGATGTGTTCCTGCTTGGAGGAACTAGCTACCAGGATGTCATTCAGGTAGACAAAGAGGAACTTCAGGTCCCGGAGGACCGAGTCCATGAGCTGCTGGAAGGCCTGGGCCGCGTTTTTGAGGCCGAAGGGCATTTGGAGGAACTCGAATAGCCCAAAAGGGGTGATTATGGCCGTCTTGGGAACGTCCGTGGGGTGGACTGGCACCTGATGGTAACCGCGCACCAGGTCGACTTTGGAGAAGACTGAGCGGCCGGCCAGTCTAGCCGAGAAGTCTTGAATGTGCGGTATGGGGTACCGATCCGGCGTGGTGACATCATTTAGGCGCCGGTAATCCCCACAAGGGCGCCATCCCCCGTCGGGTTTGGTGACGATGTGGAGTGGGGAGGCCCAGGGGCTGTTGGAGCGGCGGATGATGCCGAGCTGTTCCATTGTGGCAAACTCGGCCCGCGCGATCTCCAGCTTGGCCGGGTCCAGCCTGCGGGCGTGGGCATACACCGGTGGGCCTGTGGTGGGGATGAAGTGTTCTACCCCATGCTTAGCAACCTTTGCAGAGAAGGTCGGGTTGGTGAGGGCTGGGAACTCAGCCAGGAGTGCTGAGTAGTCGTCCGTTGAGCGGGTGCGGCACTGCCACACCATTTTGGCGGGTTGGGGGGGGCCATGGCACCCGGGATAGGTGACATGGTGTTCATGTCCACGAGGCGGCGCCGAGGCATGTCGACCAACAGGCTGTGGGCGCACAGGAAATCCGCACCGAGGAGCGGGGAGAGCACCTTGGCGGTGATAAACTCCCAGTGGTAGCGGCGGCCTGCAAGGTCGATGGTGACGGTGCGGGTGCCGTACGTCCGGATGTCGGTGCCGTTGGCGGCAGCCAGCGCAGGGCTGCGGCCACCTCGCTGGATCTCAAGGACGGATGTGGGGATGATGCTGCGCTGCGTGCCCGTGTCGCATAGGAAATGGCGTCCGGAGGTGCTGTCCGTAACGTACAGCAGCGCGCCTGCTTGCCCCACGGCCATCATGTAGGCCGGTGTGGGGGCGGTTGGAAACGTACAGGGATGGCTGCAGCGGCATGCCTGTGCGCCGAACCGGGTATGGAAGTAGCAGTAGCCCTGGGTCGGAGGGCTTGGGGGACGTGGGGGCCTGGGAGGCCTCGTGGCCGAGCTGTGTGGCCGCGCGGTAGAGGGTGGAGCGCGCGCCAACGCTGCGGAAGCCAGGTTGGGGGTGACGGCGTGGTTGGGGGTGACGGCGTGGTTGGAGCTGGCGGACAGGAGCTTATCGGCTTCGTCGGCCAGGGCCTTGAGGTCCGTGAGGCTGGACGCCACGATCGCCGGGCGGATGCTGGGAGGTAGTTGGCGGATAAAGAGCGTACGGAAGAGGGAGCCGGGCGGTTTCTCGTCGGTCAGAGCAAGCATGTGTGAGAGCAAGTCTGACGGCGTGGAGTCACCGAGGCCCAGGAGGTCGAGGTGGTGGCAGTTGCGCAAGAATTGGGAGGCTGTGAATTTTTTAATGAGCGCGGCCTTGAGATGTGCGTACTTGCCTTCCTCCGGAGGGTTTTGTAGTGTTGTCCAGACTTTCGTGATTGTGGAGCTGCCCAGGGAGGCGAGGAGGTAGTCGTACATCATTGCGTCGGTGGTGATGCCGCGGAGTCGGAATTGCGATTTGGCTTGAAGGAACCAGGCAGTGGCCAGGTTCTCCCAGAACTCCGGCAGCTTCACAGAAACTGCGTTTGTGTCAGCCATGGTTAAGCTTAGGAGTCGTCCTGAGCGTCGGGGTCACCAATGTAGGAGTCTACGTACTCCTAGCAAAAAATACTGAACTCGGAGAGGTTCAACAGAAAAGGTTTAATTGTTGAGGCTGCATGCTGAACACAAAATGGAGTCAGAGACTACACAAAGTACGACTGCCTTTCATCAGTGCACAGCTTCGACTGCTCCTCCCCCGCTCTGGGCTTAACTATGTTGCAGATCCAGTATCTTAAAGGTGTGATCCTTCTTAAAGGCATGACGCCTGATTTATAGTCTATGGACCGGAAAGCGGATTGTGTCCTTTCTGTGATCGGTACGCCACAGTATCATGACTGCTGCCAGGATACTGGACATTGACCTGCATGATTCACTGCCTATGGAATCCCTTTCGGTTGCAGTACGTGTCAGAGCTCACATGCAGTGCCCGCCAAGCAATGCGCATGCAGTAAATGACACCCTGCACCATGGGGAAGCCTGCAATCCTTGTAAACCTGCATGCTCGCTATGCCTGCTGCTCTCTGGCAAGAGAGAATGAAATGTAATTACTCTCTTTGAATACAGAGCCTCAGTGACCTCCCTTATGCAACAGTGGACAGCAAACTGCGAGATGTTGCAAATATCTCCAGCTCCTGCCTAGAAGTTCATCGCCATGGTCACCTTCACAGCCACTGACAATGCGGTCCTTGCCCTTCTCTGAGGTTGCAGTTGTGGCTGCAGCAGGTGGCAGATTTCAGTGAGGATGCCCTTACTGAAGTGCAGTCACCTCACACATTGTTTCTCGCTGAGGTTGAGGTAGGAGAATTGTTCCCTGGGCACCCTGGGCAGATATGGCCTCCTGCTGAGTGCCCTTCTCCCCCTTCCTCCTCCTCCCTCTTCCAGCAGGTTGTCCTGCTCTGTATGGCCTCTGTTCATTCTCCAAATCATGCTGTGTTCCAAGTGGAATTCCTACTAGTGCACCCATGTCTGGGAGCAACTGGTTTGTGCAGAAGCCTTGAAGTCAGGACAAAGTGCTTCAGCACCTGCCACACCACTCCCTGTAGACTTTAACAACTTTAAAGCAGTCTAGAAAGCACCAAACACTTGTACAATCTTAGCAACAACCAATAGAAATTTATCAGCAACTAACCTGAAAGTTGCTGCTGATCCCTTTAAATAATGCTGGAGGGAGTTCCTTCCTGTTGCTGAACGCTTGTTCAGCTGAGCAAGGTTAAAAGAGGGCATTAGCTGGAGCATCAAGCTCCAAAATGGCACAGCTGATGTCACACTTCAAGATCTGCCTACTCTGCGTACTTCCGGCAGGCATTCAATACACGTGTACTAATGCCCTCACCATTATGGCGTCCGCTACGACTCGCATCAAAGTGTGCTCATGAAGCGTGAACACCATTTTGGATCTCTAACGGCACTCGTAGCGCCCAAAAAATGGGTGCTTCGGATCCAAATTTTGCACCCTGAGAATTTACCCCTTCATCATCTAGATTTAAACCAAACCAGGCTATTTCAAGTATTTTTGAGTAAGTGTATCTAACATGTTTAAAAACATTAGACAACTGTTCCGTTTATTAGTGATTCAAAAATAACTACAAATTATTTCATTAAAAAGGTGACTCGTCGCTAAAATAATGTGGGTGACCAAATCTTTTCGACACCTAGTTAAACAATACTGATGTCCTATTAACTGGTTCCCCAATGTATCAAAATCCTACAGGCAGGTGGCAGCATTTCTCTGATGATATCTTTCTTTAGATTTGTTAAAGAATAAATCCTGCTCAATGCATTATTTTGATTGATTACTGGTTACAGTACTTGGTAATCTTGTTAGGATGTTTCAAATACTTCAGTTAATTAATTGCCATAAACACTCTTGTGTATAATTTAAAACAATATACAAACCACACGACTGATTCCCAACATTAGACAATGGAGACACGAAGGCTGGAGGAACTGGGTGCTTTAGCCTTAAAAGGTGGCAGAAAGTGGGCCTTAAAGGATTGTACAATATTAATTATAAAAAATGTAAATCTGATTACTGTTTCATGATACGCCATGACAGCAGGTCAAGGAGCATAGGTTCAAACTGATGAAAGGTGAAAAATTGAGGTCAAGAAATGATTCTTCACACAAAGAGTAATCAACACTTGGAATAAACTACTTAGAGTCGTGGAGCTGACAAGCGTAGAGTCATTCAAGAGCCAGTTGATGCTGTGATGGCGGTCTGCAGGTTTATTCCTTTGGACAGACAAGCTAAGATGAGCTAAATGGTCTTTGTCATCTATGTTTATCTTGTGAAACACATTCTATGATAATTTGGAAGTTCAGAATCATATCATTTGCTTTATGCTCAGGGATTTATCGCCACATTATCAAACAGTCTGCTGAGTATAAAATTATATAATGTAACTCTTGTCAGTACTATTTTCTTTCAGAGCACTGCGGTTGAGATCATTGCTAGAGAAGTAGCTCTTTAAATGTGGCTCAGAGCAACACTGTCAAAAGTTGATCTGGTTGCATCAGTTGTGCAAGTCATGAGTTGTAATTGGGACCACATCCAGAATGAACAATGGGATCATAGAGACAGTGGATACTGGTTAGTTTAATGTTAAAAATGTTAATAAGTTCATTGTCATAAAATCTATAGTTGATTTTATCATCATTTCAGGATAAACTACAAAGAGCTAGAAATTCATTATAGCCAAGAAATGGGCAGTGTTTAGACTAAAAAAGGTGAAGCTGCGGCAACTGAAAATCATCTGGACTGCATGCAAAATTTGTGCTCACTCATTAAAATGATTGCAGTCATGACTAGTCTAAAACCTCAAGCTCATTAGCGTTACATTGAAAAGGTGGGCTAATATCGGGGACAGTGTAATTGTAAGTAATGATTGCCACAGGCTTTTTTCAATACTTAAAGGGGCAGTTCATTGATGATGTAGCACCTCATTCTCAGCCTTGTTAGGTATGCAGCTGTCCCAACAACCATAAGAAGAAGGACAAGGAGAAGGAAGATTTCTATACAAATCCTGATGGCAGATCGTCGCCTCCAGGAAGAGAACCCGTAGCTTCTCAGATGAAGCTCTGGAGGCATTTGTTTTTGCGGTGGAGAGAAGGTGGGTAGACCTGTACCTGCCAACTGGCAGGAGGCCCTCATCACAAGACTACTGCACTATGTGGAGGGAGGTGGCACATCACGTCACGGGCAGCACTGTGGTCCCCAGGTCACACACCTAGTGCAGCAAGAAGTTTAACAACCTCACATGGGTGGTCAGGGTGAGCGAAGGCTTCAACAAATGCTACATACCACCATCTGTACCACAAGCTTCACACACTGCTCAATGCACCACACCCCCATCACTCACCCACCAACAATCTCTACCTATCAGCACTCATGCCCACATCTCCCACCTTGCACACAATGATAGCTACTCAACTATGGCAGGCACATCACCCAAACACATTGCACCACAGTCACTCACACACTTTCCTTTCTCTTGCAGGCCAAGGTGACTCACAACTGGCATGAGCAGGTGCAGACAGGAAGGGGCCAGGCCCACATTGAACAGCTGAGCCAGCTGGAGACGAGAGTGCGGGAGATCATTGGGCGCCAGGTCATGGGCACCGTGGCCACTGGCGACGTTGACCCGCTTGGGAACAACAACGGTATGTTAATTCCTAGTCCTTCTCACATCCAACTTCCCCCTCAGCCCACATCTTTTCTCACTTTCAAACGATGTAATTGCAGAGCACTTGGAAAACAGTGACAGGATCGGACAAAGTCAACATGGATTTACAAAAGGTAAATCATGCTTGACTAATTTTTTGAGGATGTAACTGGTAGAATAAATAAGGGAGAACCAGTGGATGTGGTGTATTTGGACTTTCAGAAGGCTTTCGATAAGGTCCCGCATAAGAGATTAGCATGAAAAGTTAAAGCTCATGGGATTGGGGGTAAGGTACTGTCTTGGATAGAGAACTGGTTGGTAGACAGGAAGCAAAGAGTTGGAATAAATGGGTCTTTTTCCGAGTGGCAGGCAGTGACTAGTGGGGCACCGCAAGGATCGGTGCTAGGAACCCAGCTATTCACAATATATATAAATGATCTAGATGAGGGAACTAGATGTAATATCTCCAAGTTTGCAGACAACACAAAGCTGAGTGGGCGTGTGCGCTGTGAGGAGGATGCAGAGAAACTCCAGTATGATTTGGACAGGTTGGGTGATTGGGCAGATGCATGGCAAATGCAATATAATGTGGATAAATGCGAGGTTATCCACTTCGGTGGCAAAAACAGGAAGATAGATTATTATCTGAATGGCAATAGATTGGGAAAAGAGGAAGTGCAACGAGACCTGGGTGTCCTTGTGCACCAGCCGCTGAAGGTAAGCATGCAGGTGCAGCAGGCGGTTAAGAAGGCAAATGGTATGTTGGCCTTCATAGCAAGAGGATTCGAGTACAGGAGCAAGGATGTCTTGCTGCAGTTTTACAGGGCCTTGGTGGGACCACACCTTGAGTATTGTGTGCAGTTTTGGTCACCTTATCTGAGGAAGGATGTTCTTGCCATGGAGAAAGTGCAGCGAAAATTCACCAGATTGATACCTGGGATGGCAGGAATGACGTATGAGGAGAGATTGGGTCGATTAGACTTATATTTGCTAGAGTTTAGAAGAATGAGAGGGGATCTCATTGAAACTTATAAAATTCTAACAGGACTAGACAGACTAGATGCAGGAAGGATGTTCCCGATGGCGGGGGAGTTCAGAACCAGGGGTCACAATCTAAAGATAAGGGGTAAGCCATTTAGGACTGAGATGAGGAGGAATTTCTTCACCCAGAGAGTGGTGAACCTGTGGAATTCTCTACCACACAAGGCAGTTGAGGCCAATTTATTAAATATATTCAAGAAGGAGTTAGATATATTTCTTAAGGCTAAAGAGATCAAGGGATATGGGGAGAAAGCAGGGACAGGGTACTGAATTTGGATGATCAGCCTTGATCTCATTAAATGGCGGAACAGGCTCGAGGGGCTGAATGGCCTACTCCTGCTCCTATCTTCCTTGTTCCTATGTTTCAAAGTGTATGCATGCATTTCTGCCTTCCTGCACTCCTCCCCTCACCATAATCCGACTCTGGTGCCTTTCTGCTTGCAGATAATCAGCAAGCACCTGAGCACCCTGTTCCCGAGGGCACCGATGAGCGTGAGGCGGGAGAAGAGGAGGAAGAAGAACACACCGCGTCACTGCATCTGTCACTCACAGACACGAGCTCAGATACTGGCACTACGCATTCTTTAGAGGCTAGTGTAGTAGCAGGATCTGCACAGGGTGAGACACCGGGCACGAGTGGGATGCAGCAAGGCCAGGGGGAAAGGGTAGCTTGGAGGCCAGCTCTCCGGAGGGCGAGTTCTGCTGCATAGGACTCAGATGAGGACCTCAATGGGGAGGCCTTCAGAAGAAGGGTGATGGGCATGCACACGGAAATAATAGGTGCAATGGCAAGGCTGCCAGAGAGCCTCTCTTCAATGGCAAGGAGCATGGAGGAGTCCACATCCAACATTGCACGGGGCTCTGTGCAAAGCATGGAGCCCATCATTTCCAGTCTGCAAATGATGGTACACTCCCAGAGAGACCATGGCGACCCAGAGGTGATGGCGCGCATGATGAGCAATGTCGCAGTTTCCATTGCAGCACAGGCGGAAGCGACCCAACATCTTAGTGCTGCAGCGGAAGCTCAGACTGCTCTCATGCAGTCTCTGCTGGGTGGCACCCAAGCTCTGACTGCTGCCATTGTGGCTGGGTCTACACCGTCGACCGCGGTTTTCACGGTGTCGCAGCAGGCCAGCAATCTGTGCTCCAACCAGATTGCTAGGAATGTTGAGGCGCCGCCCCGGGAGAGTGGCAGTGGGTCTGTGGAGCAGGAACCTGCTGTCCTCTCTCAGGTTGACAGCATTCCTGCTCCCACCAATGCCACTCCACCATTGCTCTTGCTGTTGCCTGTCAGCCAGCCAGCCTGGACTGCTGCAGCACATGCCGAGGTGGTGCAGTCTACAGCCGGACCTTCTAGGTCCAGAGCTGGTTGAGGTCATCCTGCAAGGCCATCTGAAGTGTCCCGCATGGAAACTCAGCAGCCTTCCACCAGCCATGCTGCAGTCACTGAGAGCGCAATGCGAAGGAGCACTAGATTAGGAAAAGGCACACGAATGACAGGCACTCAGGGATTGCACAAGGGTGATTAGTTAATAGTATTCATGTAATATGTGTGATATGTTTATAGATATATTTATTAAGTGTGGTTGGAATCTTTTGTGGTGTCTCTCATTTCAGCTTTGTGCTCAGGAGGACGCTGTGATATGGTGTGAGACAGGGATTGTATGATTGGGATGTGGTGAGCTACGGGGATCTGGGGTTTCATTCATGCAAATCGGAGTCTGATGAGCCGGTCACGGACAGCCCGTCCAGAAGGCCGATTGTCTGGCTGCCTCTTCCCTGCCTCCTGTTCCTCCTCCTCCTCCTCAACCTCCTCTCTCTCATTGTCCTCCTGAGCTGGTCCCGCAATATCTGCTGGCAAGAACTGTGCCCTCATGATGGCCAAGTTGTGGAGCATGCAGCAGACCACCACGAAATGGGATGCCCGCTCCACCGAGTACTGAAGGGCTCCTCCCAAGTGGTCAAGGCAGCGGTATCGTTGCTTCAGTAGACCGATGGTCTGTTCGATGATGTTCCTAGTGGCAGCATGGCTCTCATTATATGAGTGCTGAGCACGAGTGTTGAGGTGGCGGAGCGGAGTCATGAGACAGGTGGAGAGCGGATGGTCCTTGTCTCCGAGCAGCCAGAAGAGTGCTGGCACATCGGTCTGGCACAGGATGAAGGCATCGTGGCTGCTGCCAAGATAGTGGGAATTGACCCTCAGGATTCACTGTGTGTGGTTGCACACCAACTGCTCATTAAGTGAGTGGTAGCTTTTGCGGGTATGGAAAATCTTAGGATTGTTATGCAGTGCCCACAAAACCACATGGGTGCAGTTGATGGCGCCCTGCACCATGGGGGAGCCAACTATCCTGGCTGTGATATCCGAGTGATAAGGTCAGAAACTGAGATAAGCCAGACTTCAGGAACCAAAACTTTAACTGTTTAATTATACATATGTAGCAGAGAACATAGCTTTACAAGCTGCCAGCAAGATACAGATTTCTTACTGTGTGATCACAAAGATGGAGGATCAACCTCTGAGTCATACCCAGAATGCAATGCCACTACCTTAATAAGTGGTGTGCCAGGACATTACCTTAATACTGGTAAATATGATCCCTTAATATTTGTCTCCATCTGGTGGATAACTTAAGCATTACATCCCAGATTACTATATCCCCCCCCTCTTATGTTTACAATAATTTCTTAACAACATTCTTAAAAAGTCCATAAGGAAACTCCTTTAACGATAGTCCATACTGAACGAATCTAGCAGGTCGTGATCAATCTCTCTGGCAGCTTGTGAGTCCTTGGTGAACGTCTTACAGTCAAGTCCCTGCTTGGTTGTGGTATAGCCACCTGCTGCTCCTGAGCAGTACTCAGAGTATCTGACTCTGCTACGATGGTTTCCTCATGACGAAGGGGTCCAGGTATAACTGGCTCTGTTCGTGGTGTTGGTACCACCAATGCATTTGGATAACTGGGGACCAACTTGTCCTCCAATATTTCCTCTGGAACCTCCAGTTCGATTTCCCTTGGTCTGGTCAGTATCTGATCCACATGTCTGCGTACTACCTGACCAGTTCCCACCATGACCGTATATGAAACTGGACCGGTCATTGAGTCTATGACGCCAGGAATCCATTTTGGACCATAACTGAAATTCCTGTGAAGTAAGATATTAAAAATTAGATTTAATAGGGCAAGACAAACCAGGATTCACTTGCAACATCAATATACAAGGTGGAGGGAATGGGTTAATTCATGCTCTTGAGTTGAACAATAGAGGTCTGTAAAAATGTATAAACCCAGATAAGTTTTAAACAGGACTAAGGGTCAAATGCTGAGAGATTAAAACTGTCAAAACAACCCCTGGAAAGAGGGAGAGATGTATGGGTTCGGCCAAGCGAGTCACACCTATGCACTTAAGGGTCTGTTTAGTGTGAAACACAACAGGGTACTATTCTTCAAAATATACTTAGGATTAACTAAAGTGTTTTTGCCTTGTAGAAATAACTCAAGAGAGAGACAGAACGTCTGTGGATTGCCCGCTTTGGAAAGATCTACTATCTTGAGAAACACTTAAAAAGACCGAGCCATCTGACAACAGCAAATGGATGATTGTAAAGTAATAAAGATGAGGCCCAGGGTCCCAAGGAGTGACGGGACCAACTGATAACGAAATGTGAGATTTGTAAGCGACTGGAAGGATGGAATGTCATGGTATAATAATGATAATTTAGCTATAACTCTGTATATGCTAATAAGCTTATCCCCACCTCTAGGGCAGGGCCTTAATTTTTGTATAACTGTGTGGACTTTGAGAGGCTTGTTAGAGTTGGATTCAGACGTGCTCTGAAGGCTCTCCTCAGGCCTGAGTAAACCGTTTTGACTTCAATTAGTTGGTCTGTCTTTCTTTCAACAAGCTACTGACGTCGACCTTGTATATCACTTGGTCCGCACTTTAGGGGCTTACATCACCTGATAAGGGCCGCATCACCTTCTCCAAAACTGCGGCTCTTTGTCCTTCTGTCATGGTTCTCCTTTTGTTTGACTTGTCGGTTTTCCACCTTCCTTTTTAGATCTGGGTGGACCAGGTCAAGAGTGGAGCATAGTCGACGTCCTAACAACAACTCAGCAGGAGAGAGTCCTGCGGTAGATTGAGGTGTTATTCTGTAGCTGAACAGAACTCGTGACACTTTTGCTGCCAAACTCCCTTCCACACTTTTTTTCATCATCTCCTTAAATGTTTGTACGGCTCTCTCCGCAAGTCCATTTGAAGACGGATGATATGGAGCTGAAGTCACGTGCACTATGCCATTGTTTCTCATGAACTCTTTTGTTTCTGTACTCACAAAACATGTGGCATTGTCACTTACTACGATCTCCGGTATCTCTTGATTACTAAAACTCCTATGCAGGCAGTCTATAGTAACAGTAGATGAAGCAGAATTTACAGGATACACATCCATCCATTTGGAATGTGCATCAATGATTATGAGGAACATCTTTCCCATAAATGGACCCGCATAATCTACATGTATTCTTCTCCATGGTCTATCCGGCCACTCCCAGGGGTGGAGTGGAGCCGCTGCTGGTGCCTTCCTGTGTACTTGACAAGTGCTGCATGTCTTGACTAGATTTTCTATCTCCTCATCTAGCTTTGGCCACCACAAGTAACTCCTTGCCAAGGCTTTCATGCGCGAAACTCCAGGATGACACTGATGTAGTTGCACTAGGATAGACTGTCGTGCTGGCTGTGGAATAATCACTCGAGCTCCCCACAACACGCAACCATCCTGCACACTCAGCTCTGTTTTCCTGACACTGTAAGGTATGAAATCAGTCCTTTCCGGATGTTGTGGCCAACCCCTCATCACATAGTCTCGGACTCTAGACAGTACTGGATCTTTACCTGTCCATGTCCTTACTTGTTCTGCGGTCACAATTGCTGTATCCGTGTCCTCCAACATCAAAACTCTGTCCTCTGGAGCTGCACGGATAGATGTACCTGGTAGTGGAAGACTGCTCAAGGCATTTGCGTTCCCATGGTACTTGCCCGCTTTGTAAACGATGACATACTCATATGCCCTTAACGTCGCTGCCCACCTCTGGATCCGGGGTGACACCATCTGTGGTACTGCTTTCATTTCATTAAAAAGAGATAGAAGAGGTTTATGATCGGTGCATATGGTGAATTTCCTGCCATATATGTACTTGTGAAACCTCTGTAACCCAAACATTACTGCTAATCCCTCTTTATCTAACTGGGAATAGTTTTTTCCACTGGGGTCAGAGTTCGAGACATAAACCCTATCGGTCTTTCTGTTCCATCTTCCAAGCTGTGTGAAAGAACTGCCCCCACCCCGTAAGGTGAAGCGTCACAAGAGAGAACGATGTCTTTCTCTGCATTGTAGTGAACCAGTACATCCGAGGACAGCATCAGTTTCTTGGACTGTTCAAATGAAACCCTCTGTTCCTCTTCCCACTGCCACTGTGCCTCCTTGCGCAGAAGTTTGTGAAGAGGTGCTAACACTGTTGCCAAGTTTGGTAAAAACCTGTTATAATAGTTTAGCAGTCCCAGGTAAGCTTTTAACTCAGTCACATTTGTAGGAGCTGGGGCCTCCTGCAGTGCTTGTACCTTCTCCTTGATTGGATGGAGCCCTGTGGCATCCACTCTATGTCCCAGGAACACGGCCTCATTCCCCAGGAAAGTGCACTTACTCCTCTTGAGCCGTAACCCAGCCTTATCCAATCTTTGTAGTACCTCTCTCGGAGTGCTCAGATGCTCCTGGTCAGTTCTTCCCGTCACCAGAATATCAGCCAGATAGATTGAAACATGTGGAATTCCTTGCAGTACACCCTCGATAGTCCTCTGGAAGATAGCTGGACTAGATGAGACACCGAATGGCAAGTGGTTATAGGTAAACAAACCCTTGTGTGTATTTATGGTTACATACTTCTTGGATTCCTCATCTAGTGTAATCTGCAAGTATGCATGACTCATATCCAGCTTCGTGAATTTCTTCCCTCCAGCCAGGTTTGCAAAAAGATCCTCAGCTTTAGGAATAGGATACTGTTCAAGTTTAGACACCCTATTTACTGTCAATTTATAATCTCCACAGATTCTTACCGAATTGTCTGGTTTTAAAACAGGTACAATGGGAGCTGCCCATTCTGAACATTTCACGGGTTCCAGAATGTTCTCTCTCAAAAGACGCTCAAGCTCAGCCTCTACCTTCGGTTTCATGGCATACGGCACAGGTCGTTGTTTAAAAAACCTTGGCAGTGCCTCCTTCTCGACATAAATCTTAGCTGGGGGGCCATTAAATGTTCCAAGTTCTTCCTTGAACACGTTCTCATGTTCAATCAACACTTCTTGCAAAGACAATGGTTTGCCTCCCTCTAGTTGATTTATTGCTCCCCAATCTAATTTCAGTTCTCGTATCCAGCCCCGACCTAACAAGTTTGGTCCAGAACCCGATACTACAACTACAGGTAGCTGTTCCCCGGTGTCCCTGTGTTTCACAGTTACAGTAGCTGTACCCAATGTCGCCACTCGTTCACCGGTATATGTTTTAAGCTGCATAGAGCAAGACTTTAACTCTGGAACTTTTGCACGGTTCCACAATTTTGAGTACTCCTCCCTGTTCATTATGGTAACACCACATCTGGTATCCACCTCAAAGTTCACCTTAGAGTCATTTACTTATCCACCTCAAAGTTCACCTTAGAGTCATTTACTATCAGTTGCAAAGTGATAGGATCCACTTTTGGAATGTCCTCTACCATACTACGCAATATGAACATGTCGTCTTCTTTCTCAGCTTCTCCGCTGATGTGATGTGCTTCCTGTTTTTTCACTTCTCTTACTAGGTTTTGCTTTTCTCCCCCTTTAGGTTTGTAACCCTCCCTGGGGCCTTTTGCTCTGCATGCACATTTTATGTGTCCTTTTTTTTCACACTTGTGGCACTTTTCCTCCAGAAACCTGCATTCCCTTACCAGGTGATCGCCGTTGCATCTATAACATGCCTTTACATGTTCACGTTGTGGTTTCTGACTCAAATTTAACTTGTGCACAACCGGACCTCCAACTTGTCTCGTAGTAGCCCAGTCTCATAGAGTCATAGAGTAATACAGCACGGATAGAGGTCCTTCGGCCCATCGTGTCCGCGCCGGCCATCAAGCCCTGTCTAATCTAATCCCATATTCCAGCATTTGGCCCGTAGCCTTGTATGCTATGGCATTTCAAGTGCACATCCAAATGCTTCTTAAATGTTGTGAGGGTTTCTGCCTCCACAACCCTTTCAGGCAGTGAGTTCCAGACTCCAACCACCCTCTGGGTGAAAAAGTTCTTTCTCAAATCCCCTCGAAACCTCCCGCCCTTTACCTTGAATCTATGCCCCCTAGTTATTGACCCCTCTACTAAGGGAAAAAGCTCCTCAGCATCCATCCTATCTATGCCCCTCATAACTTTGTACACCTCAATCATGTCCCCCCTCAGCCTCCTCTGCTCCAAGGAAAACAAACCCAATCTGCCCAGTCTCTCTTCATAGCTGAAGCGCTCCAGCCCTGGTAACATCCTGGTGAACCTCCTCTGCACCCTCTCTAACGCGATCACATCCTTCCTGTAGTGTGGCGACCAGAACTGCACACAGTATTCCAGCTGTGGCCTAACCAGTGTTTTATACAGCTCCATCATAACCTCCTTGCTCTTATATTCAATGCCTCGGCTAATGAAGGCAAGTATCCCATATGCCTTTTTTACCACCTTATCCACCTGTTCCGCCGCCTTCAGGGATCTGTGTACTTGCACACCCAGATCCCTCTGACCCTCCGTCTTGCCTAGGGTCTTTCCATTCATTGTGTATTCCTTTGCCTTGTTAGTCCCCCCAAAGTGCATCACCTCGCACTTTTCCGGGTTAAATTCCATTTGCCACTGTTCCGCCCATCTGACCAACCCATCTATATCGTCCTGCAGACTGAGGCTACCCTCCTCGCTATTTACCACCCTACCAATTTTTGTATCATCCGCGAACTTACTGATCATACCCTTTACATTCATATCCAAGTCATTAATGTAGACCACAAACAGCAAGGGACCCAGCACCGATCCCTGTGGTACCCCACTGGCCACAGGCTTCCAGCCACAAAAACAACCTTCGACCATCACCCTCTGCCTTCTGCCACTAAGCCAGTTTTGTATCCAATGTGCCAAGGCACCCTGGATTCCATGGGCTCTTACCTTCTTGACCAGTCTCCTGTGCGGGACTTTATCGAAGGCCTTACTGAAATCCATGTATACCACATCCAGTGCGTTACCCTCATCCACACACCTAGTCACCCCCTCAAAAAATTCAATCAAATTAGTCAGACATGATCTTCCCTTGACAAAGCCATGTTGACTATCCCTGATTAATCCTTGCCTCTCCAAGTGGAGACAAATTTTGTCCCTCAGGACTTTTTCCAATAATTTTCCTACCACTGATGTTAGGCTCACTGGCCTGTAGTTCCCCGGTTTTTTCCCTACTACCCTTCTTGAATAATGGTACTACATTAGCGGTTCTCCAGTCCTCTGGCACATCCCCTGTGGCCAGAGAGGTCCTGAATATATGTGTTAGAGCCCCCGCAATCTCCTCCTTTGCCTCACACAGCAGCCTGGGATACATTTCATCCGGGCCTGGGGATTTATCCATTTTTAGGCCAGCTAAAACCGCCAATACCTCCTCCCTCTCGATGTTAATATGTTCGAGCATATCACAGTCCCCCCGCCCTATTTCTATGTCTACATTGTCCTTCTCCATAGTGAAAACAGATGCAAAAAATTCATTTAGAGCCCCTCCTACATCTTCCGGCTCCACACACAGATTGCCACTTTTGTCCCTAATGGGCCCTATTTTTTCCCTAGTTATCCTCTTACCCTTAATATACTTATAAAACATCTTCGGATTTTCCTTCATTTTGCTCGCCAGTGTTATTTCATGGCCCCTCCTTGATCTCCTAATTTCTTTTTTAAGTATCCCCCTGCACTTTTTGTACTCCTCTAGGGCTTCCTCCGTCTTTAGCCTTTTGTATCTACCAAAAGCCCTCCTTTTTTTCCTAATCCATTCTCGTATATCCCCTGACATCCAAGGTTCCCTGTGGTTTTTGGAACCACCCTTGACCTTTACGGGAACATGTTGCCATTGTATGATCTCAATCTCCCTTCTGAAAGCCTCCCATTGCTCCGATGCGGATTTTCCTACAAGTAGCTGATCCCAGTCCATTTTGGCCAGATCCTGCCTTATCCTATTAAAATCGGCCTTCCCCCAATTTAGAACCTTTATTTCCGGCCCATCCCTGTCCTTTTCCATGACCACCTTAAATCTTACCATATTATGGTCACTATCACCAAAGTGCTCACCTACTAGCACTTTTTCCACTTGGCCGGCCACATTCCCTAGAATTAGGTCCAGTACCGCCCCCTCTCTTGTAGGACTTTCTACATGCTGGCTCAAAAAGCTCTCCTGGATGCACTTTAAGAATTCTACACCCTCAGAGCCTTTCACACTCTGACTATCCCAGTTAATATTGAGGAAGTTGAAATCCCCCATTATTATTACCCTATTATTTGCACATTTCTCTGAGATTTGCCTACATATCTGTTCCTCTATCTCCCCCTGACTGTTTGGAGGCCTATAGTACACTCCCAGCAAAGTGCTTGCCCCCTTTTTGTTTTTAAGCTCCACCCATATGGCCTCATTAGAGGACCCTGCTAATATATCATCCCTCCTTACTGCAGTAATTGACTCCTTAATTAATATTGTGACACCCCCTCCTCTTATACCTCCCCCTCTGTCTCGCCTGAAGATTCTGTACCCCGGAATATTGAGCTGCCAGTCTTGCCCTTCCCTCAACCATGTCTCCGTGATAGCAACAATATCATACTCCCATGTGTTTATCAACACCTTCAGTTCATCCACCTTATTTGCAAGACTCCTTGCATTAAAATAGATGCCATCCAGCCTTGCCCTTATATATTTGCCCTGTCTACCAAGCTGACTTGTTTTTTTCTCTATAATTGGCAGCACATCCCCCCCTATTTCACAGAATCACACAGAATCACAATTTCAGCTCCCCTCTGTATCCCATCCCCCTGCCAAGTTAGTTTAAACCCCCCCCAACAGTGCTAGCAAACCTCCCCGCAAGGATATTTGTCCCGCTCTGGTTCAGGTGCAACCCGTCCGACTTGTACAAGTCCCACCTTTCCCAGAAGCAGGCCCAGTGATCCAGGAAAGTAAAACCCTCCCCCCTACACCAACTCTTTAGCCACGCATTCATCTGCTCTATCCTCCCATTCCTATACTTACTAGCACGTGGCACTGGGAGTAATCCAGAGATTACAACCTTTGAGGTCCTGCTCTTTAATCTGTTACCTAGCTCCCTAAATTCTTGATGCAGGACCTCATCCCTCTTTTTACCTGTGTCGTTGGTACCAATGTGGACCACGACCACTGGCTGTTCACCCTCCCCCTCCAGAATGCCCTGCAGCCGCTCAGTGACATCCTTGACCCTGGCACCAGGGAGGCAACAAGCCATCCTGGACTCACGTCTACGGCCACAGAAACGCCTATCTGTTCCCCTTACTATAGAATCCCCTACCACTATTGCTCTCCCACTCTTTTTCCCCCCTTCCTGGGCAGCAGGAGCACCCCCAGTGCCAGGAAGTTGGCTGCTGCTGCCTTCCCCTGGTGAGTCATCCCCCTCAACAGTATCCAAAGCGGTATACTTGTTTGAAAGGGGGATGTCCGCAGGGGCTCCCTGCACCACCTGCCTGCCTTTGTTGCTCCGCCTGATGGTCACCCCCTGTGCTGCCCTACCCTGAGGCGTGAACAACTCGCTAAACGTGCTATCCACGAGCCTCTCAGCATCGCGCATGCTCCAAAATTCATCCACCCGCAGCTCGAGCGCCGCAATGCGGTCTGCAAGTAGCTGCAGCTGGATGCATTTCCCGCACACATGGTCGTCAGGGACACTGGCAGCGTCCCTGATTTCCCACATGGAGCAAGAGGAGCAGAACACGGGTCTGAGCTCTCCTGCCATAACTTACTCCTTTAATTAATTTAAAAATGTATTCAATACCCCAGTTACAGGTATACTCTAGGGCGCTTTATTTACCAACTGTCCCCACTACACCAGAGACCCTAGAAATTTAACACCACAGAAGTCAAGCTTGTATTGAAAAGAGAGAAATACTCACCAACCAATCACTTACCTGCTCCCTGGTGACGTCACACACTGATTACTTTTTACCTCTCTCCTCTGCTGTTGATTTGGTCGGGCCTCTGCCTTCGCGCCGGTTTTTAAGCCGGGCTCCTCCTCCGCTGCTGCTCTCCCCCGAACTGGTCGGGCCTCTGCCTTCGCGCCGGTTTTTAAGCCGGGCTCCTCCTCCGCTGCTGCTCTCCCCCGAACTGGTCGGGCCTCTGCCTTCGCGCCGGTTTTTAAGCCGGGCTCCTCCTCCGCTGCTGCTCTCCCCCGAACTGGTCGGGCCTCTGCCTTCGCGCCGGTTTTTAAGCCGGGCTCCTCCTCCGCTGCTGCTCTCCCCCGAACTGGTCGGGCCTCTGCCTTCGCGCCGGTTTTTAAGCCGGGCTCCTCCTCCGCTGCTGCTCTCCCCCGAACTGGTCGGGCCTCTGCCTTCGCGCCGGTTTTTAAGCCGGGCTCCTCCTCCGCTGCTGCTCTCCCCCGAACTGGTCGGGCCTCTGCCTTCGCGCCGGTTTTTAAGCCGGGCTCCTCCTCCGCTGCTGCTCTCCCCCGAACTGGTCGGGCCTCTGCCTTCGCGCCGGTTTTTAAGCCGGGCTCCTCCTCCGCTGCTGCTCTCCCCCGAACTAGTCGGGCCTCTGCCTTCGCGCCGGTTTTTAAGCCGGGCTCCTCCTCCGCTGCTGCTCTCCCCCGAACTGGTCGGGCCTCTGCCTTCACGCCGGTTTTTAAGCCGGGCTCCTCCTCCGCTGCTGCTCTCCCCCGAACTGGTCGGGCCTCTGCCTTCGCGCCGGTTTTTAAGCCGGGCTCCTCCTCCGCTGCTGCTCTCCCCCGAACTGGTCGGGCCTCTGCCTTCACGCCGGTTTTTAAGCCGGGCTCCTCCTCCGCTGCTGCTCTCCCCTGAACTGGTCGGGCCTCTGCCTTCGTGCCGGTTTTTAAGCCGGGCTCCTCCTCCGCTGCTGCTCTCCCCCGAACTGGTCAGGCCTCTGCCTTCACGCCGGTTTTTAAGCCGGGCTCCTCCTCCGCTGCTGCTCTCCCAGAACTGGTCGGGCCTCTGCCTTCGCGTCGGTTTTTAAGCCGGGCTCCTCCTCCGCTGCTGCTCTCCCCCGAACTGATCGGGCCTCTGCCTTCGTGCCGGTTTTTAAGCCGGGCTCCTCCTCCGCTGCTGCTCTCCCCCGAACTGGTCGGGCCTCTGCCTTCGCGCCGGTTTTTAAGCCGGGCTCCTCCTCCGCTGCTGCTCTCCCCCAGTCTGAACCTTGTGTAAGAGCCATAAAAGCTTAAGAAAATACTTTAAAATAGTGGCTAAATGGCATAATACAGTTAACTTACCTGACCGACTTATTGTATTAAGAAACCCCCTATTTTCTTGCTCCTGTAGTATAGTCCGACACCCCCTTCATTCTTGCCACAATGGAACAGTCCTTAAGCCACACATGGGTGCAGCCATTTTACAGTTTAAACTGCATGTGGTCGAAAGAGGCAGAAGCTGTGAGGTTTGGAGCAGTACAGTTTTTGACCGTGTTCGTTTATACATGTTTGCTTTGTAATTCCGTTTGTTAAGTGTTATAGTAAACAGTTTAAAAGACAAAGCTACGTTTGGGAACGTTTTATTTCGACACGCGTCTACTCGTTGTTAAAGGCCCCACAGCTCAGTGGCCTGCCTGTTTGGAAACTAAGAAGCGCCACTACATTAGTCAAAAACTTGCTCCCTAAGAAGGAAGGGACGGAATCGTCGGCGAACGTATACATGAATGGTCACGGAGCCAGACGACAATATAAGAAAGCGAAGGTACAGTGACTGTTACTTGCTTTGTTCATTCTATTGAGAAGCTAAATAAGAGCTGCGGGTAAAATGGCCGAGGCCTTGCGGAGCCAGGAGCTTCCCTCAGCCAGAAGGATTGCTAGCCAAAAGAGGGAAATAAAGCTCACCCCAAAGGCAATGGAAGAGAAGTTACATAGAAGCATAGGTGCAAGGAAGGCTAAATTAGCTCAGATAACTGGAAAAATGAAGATAATTGATCGCCTCATGGAAGATAATGCTAATATTAAGAAAGCTGAAGACATAATGTATTACGATTTCTCCAAGCTGCATGAAGAATTTAATGTACTCAATGAAGATGTATTAGCACTTCTGTCTGAAGAAGAGGGAAACGATGATCAGCACAACTGGTTTGATCTTAAATCAACCAGCATTAAGGACTATATCAAGGCCACGGAACAGTGGATTTTAAAGATTCGTCAAGATGCTGATACAGCAGAGAAAGATAAAGTTGACGATGAAGTCGGACCAGACGATAGCATTTCAGAGACTTCCGCCAGACCGAGCAAAAATCGAAAAGAAGGTAGCTCTGTTTCTGGACGCAGGTCAGTCGCTTCCACCACAAGCTCGTCGCGACGCATGAGAGCGGAGGCTGAACGGGCGGCGTTGATGGCGCGCGCAGCATCTTTAGCGGAGAAGCAAGCTCTTGAATGGGAAGAGGCCCGACTGCAGGTCCAAGAGGCCCAACTGCAGGCCCAACAGGCCCAACAGGCCCAACTGCAGGCCCAAGGGGCCCAGGTGCAGGCAAAGAAAGAACAGCTGGAGATAAAAACAGCTATCGAGGTCTCAGACGCCAGGTTGAGTGCGTACGAAGATTATGAAGGCTCACGGGACGGCGGGAGCCACTGCCAGTCAACGTTGTCACATAGAATTGGATCCAGGGCACCTTCAAGAGTTACAACAGAGCCCGAAGGCAATCCCCTGGCATTACAGCGTGGAAGAGTGGCCTCTCCACTAACAGGAGCACGTGATGCTACCCCAGACGTCAGACGGTCTAGACTAGACCCTGCTGATGACCACCAGAGGCCTGAAGACACAGGGAGAAGCCTATACCGAGTGATGCAACGTCAGAACGAAATTACAGAGATGCTTGTAAAACAACAGAATCTGTTTCGACTCCCTCAAAGAGACATACCAGTGTTCCAAGGCGACCCACTCAAGTATAAGCCCTTCATCAGATCCTTTGAACAAGCCATTGACTCCAAAACAGAGAGCAGCAGTGATAAGTTGTACTACCTGGGACAGTACACCAGTGGTAAACCACAAGACCTGGTCAGAAGCTGTGAACACATGAGACCGGACCGGGGATACATAGAAGCCAGGAAGTTGCTGCAGGAGCACTATGGTAACGAGCTGAAGATAGCCACTGCATATATTGAAAAGGCTACCAAGTGGCCACAGATCAGATCGGAGGACGGAGAGGCATTGAACGCATATGTTCTTTTCCTCATAGGATGTCGCAACACCATGGAGGATGTTGAATTCATGGAAGAGATGGACAATCCTACGACTATGAGAATCATCATCTCTAAGCTTCCTTACAGGATGAGAGAACAATGGAGAAGAACAGCCTTTGAGATAATGGAGAGACGGAAAAGTAGAGCCAGGTTTGCAGACTTAGTGAATTTCATAGACAAACAGGCTAAAATTGCTAGGGACCCATTGTTTGGAAACATCCAGGATGTCAGCCCGACTACTGATGGAAGAGTGAAAGCCAAGCCTGTTGAATCAAAGACTCTCAGGAAAGGTGGTTCCAGGAGAAGCAGCTTTGCAACTATCGTCACTCAGGCCGAGGAAGAAAGGCCCCAGAACTCCTCTACCAAAAGGAGCAGCACAGGGACGTCTGCTGATGCCTTTCAGAAGCCATGCTTATTCTGCCAGAAGAATCATACATTGGATTTCTGCAGCGACATCAAAGCACAGCCACATAAGGACAGAATCGAATTCCTGAAGTGCAACGGCCTATGTTTTGGATGTCTCTCTCAGGGGCACCTGAGTAGAAACTGTAAGCAAAGAACAACATGCAGAGAGTGCACTCGGAAACATCCCAGTCTGCTGCATATCCATAAAGAAGAACAAGTCCCTAAGAAGAGTGAAGAAAACAATACCGACGAGACGGTTGTTTCAAGTGCTCTGGTGTCGCTAGAACCAGAGACTTGTGGACTTACTGGGGCCGGTGACAGTGATTGTATTCTCGCCATCGTACCAGTAAGGATCAAGTCTAAGAGGAGTGAGAAGGTTGTGGAGACTTATGCCTTCATGGATCCAGGTAGTTCAGCAACGTTCTGCACAGAATCACTCATGCGACAGCTGAACGTTAGAGGCAGAAGAACAGAAATCCTATTACGCACCATGGGTCATGAGAAGGCAATGCAAAGTTATATCCTGTCAGACCTAGAAGTGTGTGGACTTGAAGAGAAGGACTTCATAGACCTGCCTAATGTTTTCACACAGAGGGAGATTCCTGTTAGAATAGGGAACCTAGCCCTGCAGAAGGATGTGGATAGATGGCCTTACCTAGAAAAGGTGCGTCTCCCATACATTGAAGCAGAAATTGGCCTATTAATTGGAACCAATGCCTACAAAACTATGGAGCCATGGCAGGTGATAAACAGCAAGGATGACGGACCCTATGCCATCAGGACAGCCCTTGGATGGGTAGTCAATGGACCGGTAAGGAGAGATGATGGCAACAAGTCGAACAAGGAGGAACGACAAAATGTCACAGTTAATCGCATCTCGATCGCAAGCATTGAAGAGCTGTTGATACAGCAGTTCAACGCAGACTTCTCAGAACGCAGCTGTGAGGAAAAGACAGAGATGTCACAAGAAGACCATCAGTTCATGGATTTGATGACAAGGTCTACACAGTTCATTGATGGCCACTATCACATTGGTTTGCCACTGAGAAGACAGACCGCGAAGATGCCGAACAATCGCTGCATAGCAGAGCAACGCGCCATCAGTCTAAAGAGAAAGCTGAACAAGAACCCCGACTTTCACGAAGACTACAAAGACTTCATGAGAAACATCATAGCGAAAGGCTATGCTGTAAAAGTGCCTGAAGAACAGTTGAACAGAGACGATGGAAGGGTCTGGTACATTCCTCATCACGGGGTGTATCACCCAAAGAAGAAAAAGATCCGTGTAGTGTTTGACTGCGCCGCCTCATTCAGAGGAACTTCACTGAATGATCAGCTGCTTCAAGGTCCTGATCTTACTAATACCCTCATTGGCGTCTTGACTAGGTTTAGACAAGAGCTCGTTGCCATGATGGCAGACATAGAATCAATGTTCTACCAAGTCAGAATCCCTGATGAAGATGCTGATCTTCTGCGTTTCCTTTGGTGGCCAGATGGCGACGTTAGTCAAGCGATGGTGGAATGTAGAATGGCCGTACACTTGTTTGGAGCCACATCATCTCCCAGCTGTGCAAGCTACGCTCTCAGAAAAACTGCAGAAGATGGCAAAGGCAAAGCACCATCAGAGGCCGTGGAGACAATCTTCAGAAACTTTTACGCCGATGACTGTCTGAAGTCCGTGTCAACAGAAGACGATGCCATTGCACTGTCAAGAAACCTTAGAACTCTGTGTTCGAATGGAGGATTCCATCTGACTAAGTGGATAAGCAACAGCAGAGCAGTTCTAGCTTCTATCCCAGAAAAGGAAAGAGCCACTGAAGTCAAAGATCTGGACCTGAGCCACGATGTCCTTCCTATCGAGAGAGCTCTTGGTGTACAATGGTGCATCGAGTCAGACACGTTCAACTTCAGGATAATGGTGAATGAAAGACCATCCACAAGACGAGGGATTCTCTCCGTGGTCAGTTCCATCTACGACCCTCTCGGATTCCTGGCACCACTCATTCTGCCGGTGAAGCTGATGCTACGAGAGCTGTGTGGAGACAAGAGAGGATGGGATGAAGATATCCCAGAAGGTCAAGCTCAGAGATGGCACAGATGGCTGACAGATTTGCAACAACTTTCTAGCTTCAACGTCAGTAGATGCATCAAGCCCGCGAGTTTTGGAGTTACAAGGACGGCTCAACTACATCATTTCTCGGACGCCAGTGAGGACGGCTATGGCACGGCTACTTACCTCTTGCTGACAAATCAACAGGGCCAGAAACATTGTGCCTTCCTCATGGGGAAATCCAGGGTGGCTCCGCTGAAGCAGGTCACCATCCCGAGACTGGAATTGACGGCAGCGGTTGTTGCAGTTAAAGTTGACCAGGTGATGCGTAAAGAGTTACAGCTCCCATTAGAAGAATCTGTCTTCTGGACGGATAGCACGACGGTGCTGAAGTATATAGAGAATGAGAAGATACGCTTCAAGACCTTCGTAGCAAACAGAATCTCATCCATTAGAGAAGCTACACAACTATCTCAATGGAGGTATGTAAACACCTCATTAAACCCAGCAGATCAAGCCTCACGGGGATTGAAGACTGAAAACTTCACGAGGAGCGAAACTTGGATACAAGGCCCAAGTTATCTGCTGGAAACAGAGAGATCATGGCCAGAAAGACCAGATATGCCAAGTCAGATTGCTGAAGATGACGTCGAAGTCAAGAGATCAGTCACAGTAAATCTCATAAATACGAAAGAGAACTTCGACACAGTGAACAAGCTTGTTAACCATTTCTCAGGATGGCACCAGTTGAGGAAAGCAGTTGCATGGTTCCTAAGGTTGAAAGAGTTGCTGCTACACCGGAGCGGTAAGAGAAAAGAGTACCGAGCCACTATCAGTCAGTCTGAAAGTAACCCTGATAAGCAGAGAATGCTTCTACAGCAGTACATGCATCAGCACAAGACCACATTGGGCAAGAATTCACTGACCGTGGAGGATTTGGCCAAGGCTGAGAAGGAGATAGTTCGCTTCAGTCAAAGACAAAGATACCCAGAAGAAATCGAAGCTCTACAGCGAAATACTCCAATCAAGAAAGGTAGTCATATCTACAAGCTGGACCCTACACTGCAAGATGGAGTACTGAGGGTGGGAGGGAGACTAAACAAATCTGCTATGCCAGAGGAGGCCAAGCATCCTGCTATCCTTTCTAAGGACCTCCGGGTTGCTACTCTCATTCTTCAGCATATACACCAGAGTATTGGACACAGTGGGAGGAATCACGTGCTTGCGAAGCTAAGACAAAGATACTGGATTCCAGGAGCTAATTCCGTAATAAGAAAAATACTCTCTGAATGCATTGTTTGCAGACGGTTACACGCTAGAGCTGGGGAGCAGAAAATGGCAGACCTGCCTGAAGACCGTTTGTTACCAGACAAGCCCCCATTTACAAACGTAGGGGTGGACTATTTCGGGCCTTTCGAGGTAAAGCGAGGACGGAGCCTTGTCAAGAGATATGGTGTGCTTTTCACTTGTTTGACCATCAGAGCAGTTCATATTGAGGTGGCACACACGCTTGACACTGATTCCTGTATTAACGCCTTGCGGCGCTTTGTCTGTAGAAGAGGACAGGTGTCCATTATGCGTTCTGATAATGGCACCAATTTCGTCGGAGCGGAGAGAGAACTACGGGAAGCGATTGAAGGTTGGAATCAGCTTAAAATACAGGAAGCCATGATGCAAACAGGAATTAAGTGGATCTTCAATCCTCCGGCTGCATCCCACCACGGAGGTGTCTGGGAAAGACAGATACGCACCGTAAGAAAACTACTCAGTTCTGTACTGAAGCAGCAAGCGCTTGACGACGAGGGACTCCAAACCGTTCTGTGCGAGGTCGAAGCCATCATTAATGACCGACCGATAACTAAGACATCAGATGATCCCAATGACCTCGAAGCCCTGACTCCGAACCACCTGTTGTTGTTGAAAACACAGCCAGCCATGCCCCCGGGAGTCTTCAAAAAGGAAGATCTGTATGCCCGTCGGAAGTGGAGGCAAGTTCAGTATATGTCAGACCTTTTCTGGACCAGATGGACAAGAGAATACTTACCTTTGCTACAGGAGCGTCAAAAATGGTCCAAAACAAAGAGGAACTTCATTGTCGGAGATATTGTCTTAATCGTGGATGATTCAGCCCCTAGAAATTCTTGGTTGATGGGAAAAATAATTAAGACCATGCCAGACTCCAGAGGCGTCGTTCGTCGCATTTGTTTGCAAACCAAGACCAGTACCCTGGAAAGACCGATCACAAAGCTCTGCCTGCTACAAGAAGCAGCGTGAAAGGTTCCTGAACGAAAAAAGTGGACACTTATATTGTAAATACGTTGAACTCATTAGTTTATGACTCTTAAGAATGTTTGAGTAATTGATATGCTTCATGTGCCTAGTCAATTAGGGGTCGGAATGTAAGAGCCATAAAAGCTTAAGAAAATACTTTAAAATAGTGGCTAAATGGCATAATACAGTTAACTTACCTGACCGACTTATTGTATTAAGAAACCCCCTATTTTCTTGCTCCAGTAGTATAGTCCGACACCCCCTTCATTCTTGCCACAATGGAACAGTCCTTAAGCCACACATGGGTGCAGCCATTTTACAGTTTAAACTGCACGTGGTCGAAAGAGGCAGAAGCTGTGAGGTTTGGAGCAGTACAGTTTTTGACCGTGTTCGTTTATACGTGTTTGCTTTGTAATTCCGTTTGTTAAGTGTTATAGTAAACAGTTTAAAAGACAAAGCTACGTTTGGGAATGTTTTATTTCGACACGCGTCTACTCGTTGTTAAAGGCCCCACAGCTCAGTGGCCTGCCTGCTTGGAAACTAAGAAGCGCCACTACACCTTGTATTTCTTTTACATCTCGGTTAGCTGTCTCTATGGCTTGAGCATGTTCCAACACTTTTTCATACGTAAGCCCAGTCTCGGACAATAATCTCCTCTGCATTCGAGCATCCATTATCCCGCAAACAAGCCTATCTCTCAGCATGTCCTTCAAACTGTTCCCGTAATTGCAATCATGTGCCAGTTTTCTCAACACCGCTACATAATCCAATACAGTCTCTCCCGGTTTCCTGTTCCGTGAATTAAATTTGAAACGCTGTACAATCTCACTCGGTCTGGGATTGAAATGGTCCTTCAGCAAGGCCACTAAGTTAGCAAATGTAATGTCTCCAGGCTTTTCAGGACTGCGTAAGTTTCTCATTAAACTATACATCTGACTTCCCACAGAAGTGAGCAAAATAGCTCTCCTTTTTCCGACATCAACTATATCATTTGCTACAAAGAAATGCTCCAGCAACTCACAGTATTCATTCCAGGTCTGCATCTGAACATCAAAAGCAGAGAGCTGTCCTACCATAGCAGCCATGATTCCTTGATTCAGTGCTTTTCTTTTCTTTTTCCTTCTTCAAGATGAGATCTGTTCAGCCTCGTCGCCAAATGTGATATCCGAGTGGTAAGGTCAGAAACTGAGATAAGCCAGACTTCAGGAACCAAAACTTTAACTGTTTAATTATACATATGTAGCACAGAACATAGCTTTACAGGCTGCCAGCAAGATACAGATTTCTTACTGTGTAATCACAAAGATGGAGGATCAACCTCTGAGTCATACCCAGAATGCAATGCCACTACCTTAATAAGTGTTGTGCCAGGACATTACCTTAATACTGGTAAATATGATCCCTTAATATTTGTCTCCATCTGGTGGATAACTTAAGCCTTACATCCCAGATTACTATACTGGCAAAGCCAATGCACGCTCGGCCTGCTTCTCTCTGGTAATCAGGAAGCCAATGTAGACCCTTCTCCTGGTGTGGAGAGCCTCAGTGACCTCCCGGATGCAGCAATAGATGGCGAACTGTGAGATGTTAGCTATGTCTCCTGCTGCAACATAGAAGGATCCACTGGCAAATAAATTGACCCTGACTGTCACTGGGAGAGCTGTGGTCGCCCTGGTCTGAGGCTGGAGGTCTGGTTGCAGGAGGTGGCAGAGTTCTGTGACCACCTCGTTGGTGAAGCGAAACCTCCTGATACACTGCTCCTCGCTTAATAGAAGGTAGGAGAAGCGATGTAGGAAGACCTTGGGAGGGTAAGGCCTCCTGTTGAGAGCCTTGATGGCCCTCCTTCTCCCTCTGCGCACATGTTCCCATCTTTCTCGCTGCCTTCACTCCCTCCACCATGGATCCTGGAGAGTGAGGTCGACTGCCAGTACAACCCCCCATTAATCTTAGTAAGTGTTGTAGTTTGAAGCATTCAAAAATAATGAGGGAGTTTTGTACTTGCTAGGACACTCCCTGATACCAAATAACCTTGAAATGACGAAAGAAAACTCTTGCAGTAGCAGGAAGTAGCAACACAGCCACTCAAACTTCAAAACGCTGTCAGGTGCGAGTGATTGGTGATGAGCCCTTTAAATAGCGTCACTGGAGCCGCTTCCTGCTGCTGCCACCGGCTCAACCTGTCACTGCTTTCTCCAGCCGGTAAGTTCAATGGGCAAAACGAAGTTGGGAGATCGGGCGTCAAGTGAGCGTTGCACACTCACTGACATCATGATCTCCGTGATTGTGATGTCCCCGGCAATCGAGTTTAGCGGCAATGCTACCAGCAAGATGGATATGGCGTGTGGTGCTGGAACCGCCAACAGCTGATGGTAGAGTTCTGAACGGTGCTTTAGTGCCATCTCATGGCACTGACGTGTGGTGCTAAACACACAAATTTCCCCCCCAAAGTTAAATTGAACAGGATTATTTAGATCATTTGTATGTTGATTTCAAGTCTTGTTCAGATTGATTGTTCTGTTTTTCCAAACGTGGGTGTTGTGTACCAACTCGTTCTTTCTGATTTACAGCACAATGAAACATTTGTGAACTTATGAATCAAAGTGCCAGGAACCAGATGTGTCAAACTCTTTTCCCATAAATCATTTTTTACAGATAGATTATTTCTATGTATGCGACTGACACACATTAGCTTTCCTCAGCTGCTGTAAAAGCTGGAAGGATATTTCTATTAAAAAGCTGCAGCTCTGGATTTGTTCTTTATTATCTAATGCGGCATTGTAACCTGTGTGAACGCACTGGTGCATTTCTGTTCCTCGGCAGCCCACTGCTTGCCTTTGAATTTCTTGTTGTGCAGGTTTCCACATCACTGAGGATCACTGACTGATGTTTTCTGAGTTGATCAGAATTGATTTCAGCTGTCACTGTGATTTAAAGAAATTAACCGTTATGCAAGGCAAACCTCCCAGCTGTATTTTTTTCTGCACCTATTTTCTCTTTGAAGGAAAATAGAATTTTGGGTAATTTTCCCCACAGAATTCAGCAACTTCACCAACTAATGAGACTGGATCAAAACAACTTCTGATTTGTCACAAACATTTACCATGACCACAGCTTCCACTGAGGGTGAAAGCTCGATCTACTCAAACAAGATTTGAAAAAAATCAGTCTAAGGCTCTCCGGATGACTCCATGTGTGATGTCGTGTACCTGATATTTCTGCATCAATCTTTGAACACCTAAACCTCAGTTGGAACTAGTTTTCAGGCTAATTTTAAAGAATGTGGATCTCACAGTCAGTATGCAGCACAGGAACTTGGAAGAAAGGGATAAGGGTAAGTTTAATAACTGACTCAGATCATAACCACTGCTCCTATTTTTTCAGGCAGCAGGTGCTGGTAATGGTTCTGCTGTTGCCATTTACAGCTCCTCTCGACCCATCTTTTGTTTCTTTACTTGTCCTATTACCACCCCCTTTTGCCTTGCACCATCATCCCTTTTGTCATTTAATCGCTCCTGCCTTCCAATGTTCCCTTTAATTTATTTTTAGGTGTGCAGCCCAATCAAAATACCACGTGTGCGCGGTTTTTCCCATTTAAAAGCCGGTGAGCCAGTTGCACGGGAGCTCCAGAGCACTGTGCAATGGTGCAGCTTAAAGGGAACATTATCTTCCACCCTAGCACAGACCTTCCCTTTTGTTCTTTCCTTCCCATCTCCACCCCCTTCGTTCCCTGCCTTTGGACTTGCTTAAAAACTGTTACATCTCTAACTTCTTCCAGTTCCGACAAAAGGTCAGTGACCTGAAACGTTAACTCTGTTTCTTTCTCCACAGATGCTGTCTGATCTGCTGAGTATTTCCAGTGATTTTATGTTTTTATTTAAGTTTAATAATTGTTCCTTTAGTCACATCCTTAAATCACAGGCACGCTGCTTATTAGAAATGCCATGAGAAGACAACCAGCCAGGGAATGGCCATCGCTGCAGGCTCTGCAAAGGGAAAACTTACCTGGTCCCTGACGGCAGCTGCGATCCAGCCCAATCAGCACAATGCACTGAAGCAGAGTGCCGGGCTGATCGATCACTGGCGAAGACAAATGAGAAAAAAAGAAAAGAGCATTTCAGAATTTTTTTTACTTACCTTGACCACCTCGCCTTTAAGTATCGCCCCCGAAGCACCCGGCCTCCCGATGAACGCCTGCTGCAGCTGTCGATGTTTTTGCTCGGTGATGCTGCAGGAGGTGGAACCGAAGTTCAGGTCTGGGGCGTTACCGGGGCGATGCACACAGCAATGACATCACGATCTCCGGGCAAAGGAGATCGGGGCACAATGCCACACCGCCGCCGCAAACCTCCCGCCGAATATCGCGGGAGTTGATCTTCTCACCGCCCCGGTATCGCCCCCCTGAGGCGATAACGGGAGGCACTAAGGAGGCCAATTTCTAGCCCCTAGTATTTCTATTCCTTTTAGTCTCACTCCCAGTCTGGTGTTTTCTTTACTCCCACTTCCAGTATTTGTACTTTTCAATGTTACTCCAGGTGTTTGCTTTTTAATGCTTGTCTTCTGCTCTTCCTCGTCCTACTCTTGGCTTCCTTTTACATCCACAGCCCATAAAACATCCCAATACGCCTATCCCCAATTCTTACAATTATATATGTGGGAAGTCAGGGACACTTTAGGTGTCCAGGGCGAACACATGTGCAGGAAGTGTCTCCAGCTGCAGCTACTCAAAATCCACGTTTCGGAGCTGGAGCTGTGGCTGGAGTCACTGTGGAGCATCCGCGAAGCTGAGATCTTCATGGATATCATGTTTAACAAGGTGGTCACACCGCAGGTAAGGAGTGCAAAGGCAGACAGGAAATGGGTGACCGCCAGACAGAGTAAAAGAACCAGGAAGGTAGTGCAGTAGTCCCCTGAGTCCATCTCCCTCTCCAACAGATTTTCCGTTTTGGATACTGATGGGGGAGATGGTTTCTCAGGGGAATGCAGCAAGAGCCAAGTCCGTGGCACTATGAGTGGCTCAGCTGCATAGGAGGGGAGGAAAAAGAGTGGGAGAGCAATAGTGATAGGGGATTCTATCGTAAGGGGAACAGATAGAAGTTTCTGTGGCTGCAGACGTGACTCCAGGATGGTATGTTGCCTCCCTGGTGCCAGGGTCAAGGATGCCACTGAACGGCTGCAGGGCATTCTGAAGGGGGAGGGCGAACAGTCAGAGGACGTAGTTCACTTTGGTACCAACGACATGGGCAGAAAGAGGGATGAGGTCCTGCAACAAGAATTTAGGGAGCTAGGTAGCAGATTAAAAAGCAGAACCTCAAAAGTTGTAATCTCTGGATTACTCCCGATGCCATGTGCTAGTGAGTGTAGGAATAGAAGGATGGAGCAGAATAATGCGTGGCTAAAGAGTTGGTGCAAGAGGGAGGGCTTTAGTTTCCTGGATCACTGGGTCTGCTTCTGGGGAAGGTGGGACCTGCACAAGTCAGACAGGATGCACCTGAACCGGAACGGGACCAACATCCTTGCAGGGAGGTTTGCTAGTATTGTTCGGTGGGGGGGGGGTTTAAACTAACTTGGCAGGAGTGGAGCTATAGTAGGGGGTGATGCACAGCCAAATATAGAGGAAAAAACAAGTCAGCCTGGAAGGCAGAGCAAATATGTAACGGCACAAGGGCGTATGGCAAGCCTGGATGGCATTTATTTTAATGCAAGAAGTCTGGTGAGTAAGGCAGATGAATTGAAGGTGTTGATGAACACATAGGAGTATGATATTGTTGCTATCACAGAGACATGGTTGAGAGAGGGGCAGGACTGGCAGCTCAATATTCCGGGTTATACAATCATCAGTCGAGACAGAGGGAGGTGTAAAAGAGGAGTGGGTGTCGCAATATTAATCAAGGAGTCAATTACTGCTGTAAGGAGAGATGATATCTTAGCAGGTTCCTCTAATGAGGCCATATGGGTAGAACTTAAAAATAAAAAGGGGGCAAACACTTTGCTGGGAGTGTACTATAGGCCCCCAAACAGTCAGGGGAGATAGAGGAACAGATATGTAGGCAAATCTCAGAGAAGTGTAGAAATAATAGAGTAATAATAGTAGGGGATTTCAACTTTCCCAATATTAACTGGGATAGTCAGAGTGTGAAAGGCTTAGAGGGTGCGGAATTCTTAAAGTGCATCCAGGAGAGCTTTTTGAGCCAGCATGTAGAATGTCCTACAAGAGAGGGGGCAGGACTGGACCTAATTCTAGGGAATGTAGCCGGGCAAGTGGTAGAAGTGTCAGTAGGAGAGCATTTTGGTGAGAGTGACCATAATTCGGTGAGATTTAAGGTAGTCATGGAAAAGGACAAAGATGGACCAGAAATAAAGGTTCTAATTTGGGGGAAGGCCGATTTCAATACGATAAGGCAGGATCTGGCCAAAGTGGACTGGGATCAGCTACTTGTAGGAAAATCCACATCAGAGCAGTGGGAGTCTTTTGGAAAGAAAATAGAGAGAGTACAACGCCAACATGTTCCCGTAAAGGTCAAGGGTGGGACCAACAAACCCAGGGAGCCCTGGATGTCAAGGGATATTCAAGAATAGATTAGGGAAAAAAGGGAGGCTTTTGGCAGATACAAAGGACTAAAAATAGTGGAAGCCCTAGAGGAGTATAGAAAGTGCAAGGGGGTACTTAAAAAAGAAATTAGGAGAGCAAAGAGGGGGCATGAAAAAACACTGGCAGGCAAAATAAAGGAAAATCCCAAGGTGTTTTATAAGTCTATTAAGGGCAAGAGGATAACCAGGGAAAGAGTAGGGCCCATTAGGGACCAAAGTGGCAATCTGTGTGTAGAGTCGGAAGATGTAGGTGAGGTTTTAAATGAATAGTTTGCATCTGTGTTCACCATGGAGAAGGACAATGTAGACATAGAAATCAGGCAGGAAGATTGTGATATACTTGAACAAATTAGTATTGAGAGGGAGGAGGTACTAGCGGTTTTAGTGGGCTTAAAAGTGGATAAACCCCCAGGCCCTGACGGGATGTATCCCAGGCTGCTGTTTGAGGCAAGGGAGGAGATTGCAGGGGCTCTGACACAAATTTTCAGAACCTCTCTGGCCACAGGGAAGGTGCCAGAGGACTGGAGAACAGCTAACGTAGTACCATTGTTCAAGAAGGGTAGTAGGGTAAACCAGGGAATTACAGGCCAGTGAACCTAGCATCAGTGGTAGGGAAATTATTAGAAAAAATTCTGAGGGACAGTATTAGTCTCCACTTGGAGAGGCAGGGATTAATCAGGGATAGTCAGCATGGCTTTGTCAGGGGGAGATCATGTCTGACCAAATTGATTGAATTTTTCGAGGGGGTGACTAGGTGTGTGGATGAGGGTAGTGCAGTTGATGTAGTCTACATGGACTTCAGTAAGGCTTTTGACAAAGTCCCACATGGGAGACTGGTCAAGAAAGTAAGAGCCCATGGGATCCAGGGCAATTTGGCACATTGGATCCAAAATTGGCTTAGTGGCAGGAGGCAGAGGGTGATGGTTGAAGGTTGCTTTTGTGACTGTAAGCCTGTGTCCAGTGGTATACCGCAGGGATCGGTGCTGGGTCCTTTGCTGTTTGTAGTGTACATTAATGATTTAGATATGAATGTAGGAGGTATGATCAGTAAGTTCACAGATGACACAAAAATTGGTGGAGTGGTAAATAGCGAGGAGGGAAGCCTCAGGCTACAGGACGATATAGACGGGATGGTTAGATGGGCAGAACAGTGGCAAATGGAATTTAACCCTGAAAAGTGTGAGATGATGCATTTTGGGAGGACTAACAAGGCAAGGGAATACACAATGAATGGTAAGACCCTAAGAAAGACAGAGGATCAGAGGGACCTTGGTGTGCGTGTACATAGATCCCTGAAGGCAGCAGGACAGGTAGACAAGGTGGTTAAAAAGGCATATGGGATACTTGCCTTCATTAGCCGAGGCTTAGAATATAAGAGCAGGGAGGTTATGATGTAGCTGTGCAAAATGCTAGTTAGGCCACAGCTGGAATATTGTGTGCAGTTCTGGTCGCCACACTGGGAGAGCCCTTCAGTACTCGCCTGAGCGAGTCTCCCACTTCGTTGTTGTGTGCTGCATGCTGCATAACCTTGCAATCCTCACGACCCAGCCAATGCCACCAAACATTGGAGCACCACCAGAGGAGGAGGAGGAAGAGGAGGAGGAGGATGATGAGGATGATCATCAGCAGCACCAAGGCGGGAGGGAGGCACACAACGTACAAAGTGGAAGGGCCGTCCGTCAAAGGCTTATAGCAAGTCGCTTCTAGGCCCCTTCTGAGGAAATGGCTTCTGACATTCAAACAACCTGAATGAAACCACCCCGCAGCCCCTAAGCCGGTCAAGGCAACAATGATTGCAAAGACCAAACATGTACATTTTGAATACAAAAACGTATCTATTTTACAAACTCTGGGGGCTAGATTTTTGGGGAGCCGTCAGGCGGGGTTTCAGGCATGTGGGGGGAAATTCCCGAATTTGGGGGTCCCGACACCATCCCGCCCAAAACCCCGCCCCACGTAATTTTCAGGGGCGGCAGGTACCCGCCCCGCACTGGGACCCGCTGAAACCAGGCAGGAAGGGATTAGTGCCAATTAACTGCCTGTTAACAGGTAGTTAACAGGCAGTTTTTAGCCTAATCCCTATTTTGTGGGTTTCCCGACAGCTCCAAACCATGCCAGGTTGGAGCGGTGGGCTGTCGGGTTGAAGGAGTTGGAGGGGTCGTGATGTCGGCGCTCAGGTGAGTGATGGGTGCATGAGTGTAAAGGTAAGTGTGTTTGGTGTGTCTAAAGTATGTAAAGAACTTTTACTTACCTGTACTTACCTTCACAGCCTTTCTTCCTGTAGCCGTCGGGAGCGCATCACTCAGCCGGTACTTAAAGCTGAACGGCTGCGCTCTGTCAAAAGTGACAGCCTTCAGCTTTGAGTGCCGGTGAGAGTTCTAACTGAGTCTGTGTAGAATGACTCATGTTAGAACTCAGCGTGTCAGTGTTTCACAGCTTCAAACAGCTGTGAGGCATTGATATTTCATCTGTCAAGAACTCTTGACAGATAAAATTGCAGTCTGTGACGTCAGCTGTTGCCGGGTGGCCCTTAATTGGCCTGCTGAGCCCGCTGGGCGGGCTTAACAAGGTCCATAATGGGAAAATCGCATGGATTGGCCGGACGTCGATGTAGGCGGGTCAAAAACCCGAAAGTTGAAGTCTCGCCTTCTTCCCGACAGGTTCACGAAAATTTACCCCTGTGTGTCTCATTTCCGCATGACAAACTAATAGAAAGAACACAAAAAAAAACCAGTCATTATCATAACTGGCTCTCAGAACCTGGAGACAATGTCCAAAACAGTTTTAAAAATTTGACCACGAACCTCGGCCTTTAATAAAACAATGAACAACATTTTGTCACACCTCCTACTTTTTGCCCTTCGGGGGTGATCTCCTTCCCTTGCGAAATTCCCCCCTTCCCACCCTGCAGCTCCTCCGTAATGGGACCCCAGTGGCTGGAGCAAGGCTGGGGGAAGGCTGTTGATTGTCACAACCTGAGACTGCAGATGCCCTTGAAGGACGGCCTCGACCAGCACTAGCCCTGGAGGCCCCGGCTGCAGACTGCACCAACTCTGCATGGGCAGCAGCAGTCTGTCCTACAGGCGGTGGCAAGTGCAGTGGAGAAGTGACAGTGGTGGCAGCAGGAATGCTGTCATCTTGAGAGAGGACAGCAACTCCCTGCTCGACCGACACACTGGCACTCCCACGGGGCAGCACTTCAGCATCCGGAGCAATCTGCTGGAGCACAGATGGCTGGCCTGCTGCGGCGCGGTGAGAGCCCTGGGGAAATGTGTCTGTACCAGCGAGGATGGCAGCAGTCAGTGCTCGCGTGGCCTCAATCTGAGTCTGCATGAGTGCAGTCTGAGATGGGCTCATAGCAGCCAGTGACTGCATTGCAGCACTAAGTATTTGCGTGGCAGCCGCCTGTGCTACAGTGAAGTGCTCCACACTCCTTGCCAGTGATTCAATGCATTCGGGCACCCTTGCCACTGCAGCCATGAGCTCAGTGCGCCTGTGCTCCGCCTGGGTGCTCATTTCAGCGAGGAACTGCTCCTCCTCTGCGTCCAGTGCAGTAGGACTCGATGGCATACTCTCCCTCCGGGGAGAAGGCCCCCGAGCTTCCCTACCCCCATCGCGTTGCTGCAGCCCGCTGGGTCCTGGAGCTTCACCCTCATCAGGCCATTCCCCCCTGCTCCCCTCCAGGGAAGGCGTGTTCCCAGTGCGGGCATGGACTTCCTCGGGAGCGGGTGGCGCTGATGCTCCGGCTTCCTCTTCCTCCTCGCCTTCAGCTTCACTCCCACTGGCAGCTTGAGGGCCCGTCTCTTTCACCTGGTGAATCACCATCTGAAAGCAGGGAGGTACAAGAGTGGCTTTAGCATGAGGACAGGGTGGCAGTAAGGGAGGAATGAGTGCAGCGATTTAGTAATTTGGATTGAAATTGTCAAAGGCTGGTGTTGTGAGGAACAAGTGGAAGGAGAGAGGACAAAAAAGTGATGACCTTACCATTGCTGTCCAGAACGGGGTCGGCGTCTCCAGTGGCGACGGGACCAATCACCCGGCTTGCCACAATCCTCTGGACGCGCACCTCAAGATCGCTGAGGGGTTGCAGCTGAGGCCTCCCTGCACCCGTCCATTGCTGCTGTCTCCTATTATGAGACAGCTTGGCCTGCAAGAAAAAGGACGGCGTCTGAGTAAATATACGGCCATGGTCTTGCCTGAAATGCCTCCCATAGTTGAATAGCCCTTACTGTATGCAGCCATGGTCTTGCCTGATGTGCCTCCCATAGTTGAATAGCCCTTACTGTATGCAAAGTGTGGAATGTGCGTTTGTGTTTGATGAAAGGGCCATAGGTGTTGGATGAGTGTTGGGCATTGGGGCTTTTAAGACCCTCTGGCCATAAAGTGAGGTTGAAATGGAGGGATGGGGAGGTTTTGAAAAAAAGGCACTCACCCTGACGACCCGAGTGAAGTTGTTGAACTTTTTCCTACATTGGAGATGGGTCCTAGGCACCATGCTGCTTGAGGAGACTCTCTGAGCCACTTCCCTCCACACTCTTCTGTACTCGCGTGGCAAAGGCCTCCTGCCACTCTCTGGGTACAGTATAGATCTTCTGCACTCCACCGCGCCAACCAGAGCCTCCAAGGCCCGCTTGCTGAAGCGCTGTGCTCGCTCCCTGGCCCTCTCCATAGTCCTTGGCTGCAAGATTTAGCCACAGGTCTGCCCAGGCCGAGATTCAAGGCTCCAATGAGCAGGGTGTGGCTGCAGAGCAAGATCGACCCTTCCCTTTAAGAACTGACCGGCGCCAGTGTGTCTGTTCAATCGCTAACTGACAGCACCTGCGCTGCGCCCGCCCTCTGAGGTAGTGCCTCACTCCTCAGCCTTAGCGCCTTAAGAGAGGTGTGTAGCGTATGATTTAGTGCTCCAATCACCTCCAGGGGCGATAAAAGCCAAGTTTGCAGTCAAAGGCGATAATTAGCGCCAGGCGCTAAATTTTGCGCACGGCCGATAGCGGCGCCCCAAACAGGGCTATACCGAATTTATCCCCCCATGACTCTAATAATTAATTCAGTGGGGTAGATCTTGACTTTGTGCAGAGCCTTGGTCAGCCAACTGCATGAGAGCTGTCACTCAAAATGTAATGTAAAAGTTTGTTGCATAAAGCGAACCACACCTTTCTCACAATCTGGCTGAGTGCCTCACTAAAACTGAATATATAACAAATGGCTATTAAATACAGCAAGTCAGAGCTGTGCTTGTCTGTTCTGGTACTTTGTCTGACATTGGATCTTGTCAAAGGGACACAAGTCTGACGTTAGGCCGTAGTGTTAGTGCTGGATCAAAATGTTGAGGCTGTTTGAGGCACTGAGAGGTACCAAAGTCTGCTTTCTTACAGCTTGCCCCAACTTTTCTAGTTGCTCTTGAGCTGGGATTTCACTTTGTAGCAGCTGAATTGATGAAGGAATCTTCAACATACAGTATTTCATTATAAACCATCTTTGATCTGAGATTACCTGGAGTGCAAAAAATCTACAGTGAGGAAGTAATTATGGGAGAAGAGCTGAGGCATTTCACAGCCGTCAATGCGATTGTTCATCACACCACGCTTGTAGATTTATGGAAGGAGATTGGTCCACTGGTTTTCTTTCAGCTCCCCTCGATAACAAATAACCATCTTCTCTCATGCACAGGTTTCCAAGATGTGACCCTCACTTTCAGTGAGATTCAAATGTGCGCAGACATCCACATGTCATAGAAATCATTTCTCTTGTATCATCAACATCTCCACTTATTACAACTGAATAACCTGAGCAGTCCATAATATAAAGAAACGGTCGGTCAGTCTTGCTTCATGGTCAGCTGTATGAGCCAGTTGTTGGTAAGCTGGAATTCCTATCTGTACTCTTTGAAATGATCAATTGCCTGATTTCGAACAAGGAAGCCTTTGTAGCTGGTCACATATATCATGATTTAAAAATTGCTACCACTGACTGTTAATATGTTCATACAATTCATCTAATAAACAGAAGAACAAGGTTCTTCTATAAACAAGATTTCCTGCAGGAGGATGCAAGATATGGGGCTGATTACATTACAGGAAGGATATTAGAGACATGGAAAGGGTACAGTGAAGATTCACTAGAATGATGCCAGGAATGAAAAGCTTTAGTTATGAAAAGAAGCAAAAAATTGGGCTTTTTACATTGGAGAATAGGTTAAAAGGAGAACAGCTAGAAGTTTTCAAAATTATGAAAGGTTTTGAGAACATAATTAGTGAAAGTTTGTTTCCACTGATTGGTGACTCAGTAACGAGGGATATAATTTGAGGATAATCAGCAGAAGAACAAAGGGGAGGATTTAAGGGCTAAAAATTCAGTTTGGGGCGCCAAGCTCGCCTGGGAGCCGGAATTACCGCTGCGCGCGGAGCCACTTGCGCCATCGGGATATTCAGTTTCAGCGCCCCAAGTGGAAGCCGGCCGCTAAACAAGGCTTTCGGCGCCCCGCTTGGGGCGCTGAAACTGAATATCGCCGCGCAAAGTGCCGCAGCGCCACCCGCTGCGGCACGGCAGGCTGTGGTACTGCAGGCCTTCCTCCCACTGTTAAGGAGGAGGTGCCTGCAACAGCGCGATCCCCGCTCGCGAGTGCCGGCAAATGAGCCCGGCACCAAGGAGAAGTGCCGGGCTCTCGGGAAACAGCCGGCAATGCCGCGGGGGGGGGGGGGGTGTAGGAGGCTGGGGACGGAGGTGCGGGCAGGCGGCCGCCGAAAAAGCAGCTGGCCGCACCTCCACCTTAACTTGCCCCACTACCACCACAGGTAGGCCCCTGTGTACCGGTCGCTATTTGCGGCCGGCGCGGAAGAGGCGGGCGCGACCTAATATGGCCCTCGGAGCGGTAGCGGGGCGCTGCGCACACCGATGACATCATCGGTGGCGGCGCAGCACTACAGGCTAACGCCGCCATTAGCGCCCCGCTAAATATCGCGGTGGTTGTGGCCAGAGGCGCTAAAGCCTCTGAGTGGCCTCTTTGGGCGCAAACTGGTGGCGCAAGCAACTGAATTTCTAGGCCTAAGAGTTTTTTTCATACAGAAGGCATTAGAACATGAAATGATTTACTACAAGTGGCCACTAATGCAGAGGTTAGAACATTATTTAAAAGGCAATTGGGTTAAGTATTTGAAAAGAAAGAATATAAAAGGTTACAGGAAAGTGCAGGAAAATGGAATTATAGTAGATAGATCCAGTTTCACAGCTGCAATGGGCTGACTGACATTTTTCTGCACTATAATTTCTATGATTCTATGAATGAAGTGGGCAGGGAGAAATGAGAATCATGCCACAGCTAAGCTTAATAGCATCAACTTATTGTACAATTTTTCAGCTAAGCTACTCAGGTAACATTTCAATATTATGCTTAATAAGTAAGTGGAATTCCTGTATTAGATAGCACATTGTTTGTCTAGTAATGTATTACGTTCACTGACATTAACAGAGCAATGAATATGTGAGCAAATGTATGAAGCAGTGAGAATGATATGCATCACCGAATTCAGTGTGTATGCAAAACAAAGCCTTTTATCAGACTTCCTTCCTTTATCACATTTACCAAACTGGCTGAAATGTTATTACTTAGCCAAATTGTGCAGCTAGAATCAGTGTCACTTATAACTAGAAATACATGTGAGCAATGTTCCCTCTAAGCTGTGTGTGTGCACAGCTGCGCAGTAATCTGCAAGGTACCACGTAGGCGCTCACAGGCTTTTCCATTGGAAATACTGCACATGCGCAGAAATTTAAAGGAACTGTGCATTGAAATAAACAGGCCGCGGACAACAAAGTGCAGCTTAGAGGGAAGATTGCATGTGAGCATAAATTCTATGTAGACATGTGCTCATTGTCCTGATCTGCCTTTTCATCCTTCCTATGTACTCATGCCCTCCCTAAAAAAACAATGTTTGCTTATAAATACATACAGCGTCTATCATATACCTAAAAACAGTGCCTGATGTGGGCACATACACACAATGATTGAATATGCTTCAAAAAAATAAAAGCCCAGATTTTAACCTAACCCACACGGCTTGAATTTACGCTCCATTGGCTTCAAAGGATTTTAAAATCGGGCGGGGTTTAAAACGGGCATCTGACCCAAATCTGCCCCTTAAGTTAAAATTAGGGTTAAATTTACAGACATGGATCTATCTCAATACTGTATATCATACCAAAAGGTTACTCCACTTGAGCACCAGCAGCTTCAACTACTGAGTCTGGTGTTTGGCCACAGTACAAATATGGAAGTAGATTGATTTGTCCAACATCATTTAATCAATTGTTGCCAAAGACCATACATTCACCTCTGAGCCAAGCAACATGGGACAAAGTCAAAGAACTGACTGAGAAAGTATTTGATCCAGCTGTGTATTAACGACTTTAAAACTATCCATGAGGGAGATGCACTGCATGCTCTAATGTTGATCCTGTAGTAAAGTGAATTAACCTATTTTACAAATTTACAGCTGCAACCAAGTTTCTGATTTTTCTCTTTTTTCTTGGTTCTGATTTTTCTATCAGGTTGTGACTGAACAATATGGATGTCTGCTCCCTGGAGAGAAACCTTGCACAGAACCTTCTGAAATATGGTGCTAACACTCTTCATTCTCAGGCACTGTTTGCTGTTCAGTGTCATGTGTTTTTTTTCTGTATGCAACTGGAACCTGATCCTCATCTGGTCTGCTGCGAGTACTCTCACAATGTTCACGGGCTGTACTTTCAAAAGCAATTAAGAATTGCTTGTTAGAGATATTTAAAAGTTTGCTATTGAAAAGGTGATCACAAATAAAAGTTCAAAATGACAATTACACTGGCCTCAAAGGCAGCAAATGAAGCCTCTCAATGTTACCTTTTAAACTTCTTGGTGTGTGATTAGTTTATGCTTATTCATTTCACACAAGGCAAAGAAGACAGCATGAACAGCACTCTGGGTGGCATGGCTGACAGTAGCCAAGTGACCATGTTTTCTGTGGTCTCATCAGAAGAATGATCCCCATGTATTTTTCTCAATGAAAGCACAGTATCCTAGGATTGTTTAAAGGTGTCTCAAATCAACTTTCCAGAATCTGGACCAGAACGATAAATTTGAAATCACTCCAACCTCTCATTACTTGAAGATACAAATGAACTTTTTGTCATTCAAAAAATCAAATCAAATCAACTTTTATTGTCATTGTTAGTGCACAAGTGCAGTACAACGAAATGTAGGCTTGCGGCTCCCGAGAGTGTACATTTAGATTAAGACATTTAAACATTCAACATACATTTGGCTTGTAATACATTAACATAAACATAACCATAATAAAGTGCATTGGCAGATGTGCAGGCTTTAGAGTTTATTTGTGGAGTTCAGTAGGATGACAGCCCTGGGAAAGAAGCTGTTCCTAAATCTGGTCGTACGGGTGCGAATGCATCTGTAACGTCTCCCAGATGGCAGGAGGGCGAACAGACTGTGGCTGGGGTGGGTAGGGTCTTTGATGATGGACCGTGACCTCCGTGAACAGCGTTTCTGGTATATTTGCTCTATGGTCGGTAGCCGGGTGCCGGTAATGCGTTGGGCAGTTTTGACTACCAGCTGCAGGGCTTTCCGGTCATAGTAGCTACAGCTGCCATACCATACTGTGATACAGTTTGTCAGGATGCTTTCTATTGTGCAGCGGTAAAAGTTAGAGAGGATCAGGGGTGACAGGTTACATCCCTTCAGCCTCCTTAGGAAATATAGGCGCTGCTGGGCCTTTTTCACCAGAGAGGAGGTATTGAGGGACCAGGAGAGGTCTTCCGTGATGTGGACTCCGAGGAACTTAAAGCTGTCCATCCTTTCCACCACAGCCCCATTGATGTGGATGGGGGTGTGCCTTCCGCCTTTAGACTTCCTGAAGTCCACAATGATTTCTTTGGTTTTCTTGATGTTAAGGGCCAGGTTGTTATCGGCGCACCACTTCACGAGATGCTGGACCTCCTCCCTGTAGGCTGACTCATCGTTGTTGGTGATCTGGCCTACTACCGTGGTATCATCCGCAAACTTGATGATGGTGTTGGAACCATGAACAGCCACACAGTCGTGGGTGAAGAGGGAGTAGAGGAGGGGGCTCAGCACACATCCTTGTGGGGCCCCTGTGTTCAGGGTCGGGGGCGGGGGGGGGAGGTGTGGTTACCTAATTTGACAGACTGGGGTCTGTTTGTTAGGAAGTCCAGGGTCCAGTTGCAGAGGGAAGTGTTCAGGCCAAGGGTTTGGAGTTTGGTGGCCAGCTTGTTGGGGATGATAGTGTTGAATGCTGAGCTGTAGTCTATGAACAGCATTCTGATGTAGGTCTCCTTACCATCTAAGTGATTCAGTGCCGAGTGTAGAGCAGTTGTGATTGCATCCTCCGTTGATCTGTTTGCACGATAGGCAAACTGGTGTTGGTCAAGAGAGGTGGGAACACTGGCTTTGATGTGAGCCAGGACCAGTCTCTCAAAACACTTCATTATGATAGGTTATCTACTCCTTATCTACTCTGGTTATCTACTCCTTATGTTTGGTAGCTCGTCTAAAATGTTTTGTAGCACTGTCAATTATCAAATATTGGCCCTGAATTTGTGGTCGGCAGTGTAGCTAAGGAGTATCTGAAGGAAATCCATACTTACCTCGTGCGAACCCTCCTTTGAGAACTTGCTTTCAAATGCTGCAGAGTTGTGCGCAGCGTAGTGACCCACGGAGCTGAGGAGCTCACCATTGTGTGTAAGTGAACCTGGGGTCACGTGGGGCGGTGCTCCTTTCACTTCCTGACTCTTAGCCAATCAGGAAACAGAGGATTTTGCTGATTTGTTTGACTTATAGAAGACAAGGCAGTATCAAGCATTCATTAAAAAGCACAGACCTAAGCTTCATGGATGTACAAACTACAAGCTGACAGGAATACATCACATTTACATTTACGGTATCAGCTGCAGTAAATTGCATAAGCTTGGCAGCAACTGAAATCTTCATAAGAACAAATAATGGGGCAATATTTATTTTAACATTCTGACAATCTTTAAAGTTGTGTAAAGTTGTGCTGGGAACCGGACAGACAGCTGATTTACTTAATATTCCCAAAGTGAAATTCTGGGTAAACTCAATGGGAATACTGGGGACTTTTCTTTGTCTCACCTTTATAAAGATATACGTGACTCCGAAGTGGAATCTAACACTAAAAGGCTGCCATTATAATAAATTCTGTAACTGCAATCTTCTCATGGTAACAATCTGTCATTGTAAATCTCTCATTAGAATAAAGTATGTGTAGCCTGGCGAAATGGAGCAGCACAGGACACAGAACTTTCTTTTTTCTGGGGTTTTTTATTCTGAATTGATAACTTGGGTTCTAGGCTTAGGATGTAGTTGTAAATACATAAAACCACATTTAATTGTATAAAATACGGAAAAGACGGAAATACGGCAAATACAAGAAAACACAGTCGATAAAATACGGCAGTGGCTTGCTGTAGAACAGAACACGAGGCAAACCACAGGTGCAGTTAGTTAGTTAGCTAACAATCATTATACAAAACAAAACCAATAGTACAATACATTCTTATGTCCCGTTATCACTTGTTACATCTTACAAGAAAACACAGAATATTAAACTCATTCGCAACGTAGCCCCCAAGGACTCAACAACAATTTTAGCAAGTGTTAACACCAGCACATGGTGGGACAATCTGCAAGCATCCCCGTGGTATCGAGTGATTTGGGAAACAATATCACTTTAAAACTATGTCTGGGTTGCACTTAATACTGTTTTAGTTGTACTTTACACAGAATAAGTTCATTTCAAAAGTCATATTCACCCCAGCTCTCTCAGAGCAATCTCTCATGCTGGATGTAGAAAATGGAAGCTGTGAAGAAAGGGGAGGTTCCTTTGGCATCACATGGTCCTACCCATAACCCTTTTCTCCTTGTTCAAATTACTAAAGGGGAAAATGAACCGTGCCATCTAGTGGACTTAAATATTCACTGCATTTTCCCCACTTGGCTACATTCTCCCCTGCTTTAAAGTCAACATCCTCGGTGACTTTGCACCAGTTTTTAACTTCTTTTACAGCTTCTCGAAAAAATGCAGCACCCAGACTAGATAAAACATGAGAGAACACCTCAGGACTGAGTGAGACTGCATTACAGGTTGACTGAGGCAAATGGTACGGGTTAGGGTTTACCCCAGCATTGGCTCTTTTAGTTCTGCGAGGAGCCGGAATGGGTACCTCAACCTCAGTCCCACACTCAGAAGGACCTGAATGCTCTGGCTCAGAAACAGCCTCTGATTCCTGTACATCTTGGGCGTTACCAACAGGATCATTATTTACTTTTTCCTCCTGAGTTAACTCTGGATAGGTGACTTCCTCTACCACAACAAACTCAGTATCAGAGGGCTCTGGCAACGATTCTGTCAAAAGAGTGACAGGGGGTACGGTGACAGGGGACTTGGTTCTCATCCGCCTAGGCTCAGGGACAGGGGTAACACATGGCCTAAGATTAACTCTATGGACCCTTTTTAAAGGACCGCCCTCTAAAGGCTCAACTGCATGTGTAGTGCCCTGTACCTCCACCACTCTGTACACAGTAGGACCCCAAGCATCCTGAATTTTGTTCCTACCCAAAGGCATGTGTCGTAAGTATACCAGCTGACCCACCTCAATGGTTGGACAGTACACTTTGTCTTTGTTAAGTTCAATTCTTTGAGCTGATTTCTTTTCAGTGTACTCTCTTGCCCTTGCATGTGCCTCATTCAAACGCTCTTGGTGGACAACCAACCACTCATGTTTCTTGTCTAACACTTGCTCCTGACCTAATAAAGCATCTACAGGAAGGTGTGGATGAACCCCGAAAAGCAGATAGTACGGTGAGTAGCCAGTCGTAGCATGGGGTGTTACATTGTAGGCATACACCAACTCAGATAAGTGCTCAAGCCAGCGACGTTTCTTTTCTGGAGGCAGTGTACGCAAAAAATCATGTAAAGATCTGTTGAATCTCTCACATTGAGCATTTCCTTCTGGGTGGTGTGGGGTAGTGCGAGTTTTCTTTACACCATAAAGCTTACACAGCTCGGCAATGATTTCACTCTCAAAATTTCGACCTCTGTCTGAATGCAATCTTTCTGGGACCCCATACTTCATGAACCACTCTTTGAGAAGGACTTTTGCCGTGGTATCAGCCTTTTGGTCCCGAGTAGGGAAGGCTTGTGTGAATTTAGTGAAAACATCTGTCACCACTAACACATTCTCACGACCATCAGAGGCCGGTTCCAGCATGGTGAAATCTACAGCAACTACTTCAAGGGGCCGGGAGGCTAGAAATGATTTCATAGGGGCATGTATCTTGGGGTGGGGCATTTTTGTCAAAACACACCTCTCGCATTTCTTGACCCACTGTTCCACATCCTCATACATCCCAACCCAAAAACATCTCTGTCTCAAAAGGTTCTGTGTGCGCTCTATTCCCTGATGGCCCATACGATCATGCACACCTTCAAGCACGACTTCTTTCAAACAAGAGGGCAGTAGTAGCTGGTGACATTCACCAACATGGACATCCTCGATTACACGGTACAACAAGCCATCTTGCTCACAAATACGGTGCCACTGCTTTAACGTGGATAATACTAGCTTGGATAACTGCGACCTCTCCTTGTAAGTTGGCTTTCGCTGCTCACCCCAAAACTTCCTAAACACGCTGAGGGTGGGGTCTGTGTCCTGAAACTTACGTAGTTCCTCTTTAGAGTAACCGGGAAGTGTTGGTGTGTTACCCTGCGACTCACTACGCTCAGTACTTTCTTCTGCGTCCGAAACACGGATCTGTCTGACTTTACAGCACTTGACTCCTGCTGTCACTAAGTCTGGTCCTAGAGCTGTTCCCTTGTGAATGACATTACATATGGCCACACAATCATCATAGTCTGCATCCCCACTGTCTGACTCGGGCTCCCCTGCTAACGGCTGCCTAGAGAGGGCATCTGCTGCTGCATTACAGCGGCCTGGGTGGTACTTGACGTCAAAGTCAAAAACAGCTAACTGAGCCACCCATCTTTGCTCAACAGCACCTAACTTAGCTGTAGAAAGGTGACACAGGGGGTTGTTATCTGTTATGACAGTGAACTTGGAACCTAGAAGGTAACCTCGAAATTTCTCTGAAACAGCCCATTTGAGGGTGAGGAGCTCTAGTTTCATACTGCTGTAGTTTCTGTCATTTCTTTCAGCATTACGGAGCCTCCTACTGGCACATGCTATCACTCTCTTCCCATCTCCCTGCTGCTGGTGGAGGATGGCACCTAATCCTAGGTTACTGGCATCCGTCTCTACAATGAAAGGCTGAGTGAAATCTGCGTAACCTAACACTGGAGCACTGATCAGCTTTTCTTTCAACTGTTCGAAAGCAGCTTGGCACTCAGCTGTCCATGAACCTTCAAACAACCGTTTTGCTTTTGCTGGGCTGTCTTCCCTAAGGCATGCATTGACTACGTCATGGAGAGGGCCAGCTCGTTTAGAAAAATCCTCAATGAACCTCCTGTAATAACTACAGAAGCCAAGAAATGACCTCAGATCTTTGACTGTACTGGGGGCCTGCCACTTCTTTACGGCGGCAATTTTCTCTGGATCTGTCCCTATACCCTCCCCTGAAATTTGATGCCCAAGGAACCTGACTTCCTGCTGCAGGAAGTGACACTTTTCAAGCTTTACTTTCAAGCCTGTCTCTTTCAGTCGTCTTAGAGCTGTCTCAAGCCTCTCTAAATGGTCCGGGAAGGTCTGAGAGAACACAAGGATGTCATCTAAATACACCAATAGGATGTGGAACACTAAGTCGCTCATAGTCGCTTGCATAAGTCGTTGAAAAGTCGCAGGTCCATTACAGACACCAAAAGGCATTCTGAGGTACTCAAAAAGGCCAAAAGGAGTTGTAAAAGCAGTCTTAGGCCTGTCACTTTCACGAACAGCAACCTGGTGGTACCCACTTGCAAGATCAATGGTCGAGAAGAACTTTGCACCATGAAGGGCATCAAAACTCTCGTCAATGCGGGGCAAAGGAAATGCGTCACGTCTGGTTTTTGAGTTTAGTTTCCTAAAGTCAACACATAGTCGTATGTCTCCATCAGTCTTACGAACTACCACTATGGGTGAAGCGTATGAACTATTGCTCTCCTGGATGACACGCTTTCTTAGAAGCTTAGTGATGTGGTCCCTCACCTCTTTGTACAGTGTAGGTGGGACACGACGGTATGGCTCTGTAACTGGTGCGTCATCTACCAAGTTAATCTCATGCTCAACTTTATCAGTGTAGCCTAGGTCCTCATCCTTAAAAGCAAATACTTCCGAATACCTGGCTAAAAGTGCACCTAACTCTGCTTGTTGGCCCTGTGTGCCACCTATGTGTAGTTTGTCCAAAAGCAACTGAATGTCTTGGTCTGTCATCTGTCCTTCTTTTCTGCCAACAGTTACTTCCTCTGTGTCAGCGGAGATGCGTTGAAATCGCACCTCACAGGAGTCCTTGTCTACACACTCTGCCTGAGTCGGAATACCAAGCCTGGTCCTGGGGCTTAACCACACATCCTCCTCAGAGAAATTTACCACCTGCACTGGAAATAAATGTCCCTTTGATTCAACTAGAGTGGGGACAACTACCAGGCCACCTGGCAATGGTGTGTTACCTGGCTCCAACAGCATTTTAGTGCTGTCACCTGACTGAGTTTTAAGTCCCTTTACATAGACTGTAGCTATGGAAGACGCAGGCACATGTACAGAACCCCTACCAGCTACACGGACAGAAGATGACTTTGGAGTGATGTTACACTGTTGTACTTGCTGAAATGCTTCCCTCCAATCTGAATCTAACTTTCCCCCTAGAGTAGTGTCAAACTCAGCATGAACTAGTTGTCTGCATCGGCTGATGATGTTCATACCAATAAGACCTGGTGCTGCAGGCTGTGACTGCTGATGCTCTTTGACTACCAGGAAACCACACTCGGTTAAGGTTATGCCCATAGTTTCAACGTCTAACTCAAGGTAGCCCAAGTAGGGAATGTCCAACCCGTTGGCGGCAGTGATCTTAAGCCACCCGGTTGTAGACAGCATATCCTCATCCCTCCCAAGTAGGTGCTCTCTGAAAAAACCTTCAGTAATAGTGCTGACTTGGCTCCCGGTATCCAGTAAACAGTTAGCAGTAACCCCCCCAATCTTGAGATCTACTACTGGACATTTACCTATTGCACGGTCTAGAAATCTGTCACGAATACAAGTACTGTTCTGAGAGCCTGCAGGTTTTCCTCGCATTGCCCGGCTCATGGCAATCGAGGGAGCTAGTTTTCCTGCACCCCAGCCGGTATCGGTGGATGTGTTTGCTACCTCGTGCTTCTGAGGACACTGTTTGGCAATGTGCCCCGCCCCGTTACACTTAAAGCAAATAGGCTGACCTTCATCAGTGAACTTTGGCTTGGCTCTAGGTTTCCCAACCTTGTCATTACCAGTGTTTTCCTTCTGTAGAGCAAGACCCCGTACTGCCTCTGTTAGTTCCCCGATAGCTTTACCCTGCTCCGCCACCACTTTAAGAACATCCTGTAAAGTGACAGCCTGGCTGCCTGGTACCCCAATGGCAGAACACTGAAGATCCCTCCCCGTACTGTCACACACTACATTCTTGCTCTTTGCAACTTTAGTGCTACAGGGCTGGTCTTCTAAGGACCATAAGATAGCTTCCTCACGTACATCAAACAGGGTAGACTGGGGGTTGCCTCGTACAAACTTGCGCAACTCTCTCCGGAGTGAGGGATCTCTAACACCATCAACAAATCTGTTTCTGACAACCCGTTTTATGTTCGGCACAGCATCTGGTGATTGCTTTACTACAGCTCTAATAATCTGAGAGAGTGCATGTGAGTATTCTTGGAAATCTTCACCCTCTTCTTGCTTGCGTTCATAGAAAGTTTCTAACAGCTGAGACTCACTGCGTTTTTCGGTGAAAGCCCCCCTTAGGTAACTGAACAGGTCACTGGGCTGCTTAGACTCTCCACCCAACCGTAACCTAATTTCCTGTAGGGCTGCCCCCCTCAACAAAGATTGAATGAAATCTACCTGCTCTGCAGGAGTCTGATCTCTAGCTCATAGTACACTTTCAACCTCTTCAATGAACTCATCAACTGAACGACTATCTTTAGATACCTCACCACTGAATGGTTGGATCTGACGCTCTCTAGGTACATACACATATGACTTGGTTGCCCCATTACCTAGAGTGGCAATAATTGCCATTGCTTGGTCATGGGTTTTTTTCAACTCTGAAATCTGTGACTTGAGTTCATCTATCCGTTTGCCCTCACCCACACTAGAGGTATTGTCCTCAACATCCGAAGTGTGAGCTCCAACCTCCTCATCAGGAGACTCTAACATTTTGACTCAGTTCACAAGTCCCTGAAAGCCACTGAATGGGATGGCAGCTGCGACGATTCTTCTCCAATGGTGTCCCTCCTCGGTGCCTTGATGGGTCCTCTCCCAGATTGGTCCTGGCGCCCTCTGGATCCCGTCTGTCTGGTCTGGTCCTCCTTAGCAACCCCAGGCAGCACTCTCCGTCCGTCTCCAGGTCCACTTGGCACCACACCGCTCTTCCCCCACTGCCGTATTTTATGTATTTTTTCTTTACCGAGCCTGAGAAACTCCAAGCTAACAGACCCCACTCCTGGTACCAAAATGTGTAGCCTGGCGAAATGGAGCAGCACAGGACACAGAACTTTCCTTTTTCTGGGGTTTTTTATTCTGAATTGATAACTTGGGTTCTAGGCTTAGGATGTAGTTGTAAATACATAAAACCACATTTAATTGTATAAAATACGGAAAAGACGGAAATACGGTAAATACAAGAAAACACAGTCGATAAACTCATTCGCAACGTAGCCCCCAAGGACTCAACAACAATTTTAGCAAGTGTTAACACCAGCACATGGTGGGACAATCTGCAAGCATCCCCGTGGTATCGAGTGATTTGGGAAACAATATCACTTTAAAACTATGTCTGGATTGCACTTAATACTGTTTTAGTTGTACTTTACACAGAATAAGTTCATTTCAAAAGTCATATTCACCCCAGCTCTCTCAGAGCAATCTCTCACGCTGGATGTAGAAAATGGAAGCTGTGAAGAAAGGGGAGGTTCCTTTGGCATCACATGGTCCTACCCATAACCCTTTTCTCCTTGTTCAAATTACTAAAGGGGAAAATGAACCGTGCCATCTAGTGGACTTAAATATTCACTGCATTTTCCCCACTTGGCTACATATGTTTATTCAAAATTCACAAATATCAGTAGTTACAAACCTCTTTTCACACATACTGTCAATACAAGTCTCTCACTACTTTATACTCTGATTATTAACTTCCCATTTTAAATAAAGGTTGCAAACTACTCATTTAATGCTTAATTCAGTATGCTTACAAACCCTTCATTACGATAACCTCTTAAAACAAATCTCCCATTAACAGCATTGTCTTGTTACAAATCTTTTTGTAACATAATTTTCCCATCCAAGCCCCTTAAGCTGTACAACAGGCTTCCTGCACCTGTTTTCACCAGACGTAAAAATGTTCTGCCCTTTCTGACCTGGCCGTATACACTTTTTCAGGTCATTCTAACTTTGCCAATAATGATTCTGCAAGATTCAACAACATTTTTAGAAATGCAAACAGCATTTTGAAAAAAGTTGATTCAAGCTACAAAAGTGTTAGTGAAAGAGTCCTCAGAGGATTGATTTACATTGCATTAATAATCATGCCCCCACCCAGTAAACATTATCCAGCTATCTTCATTTTAAAACCCAGAAATTAATGTGTATATTTTCTGTGACTGAAAGCACCACTTGGACAACAATTGTTATTCTATGTATGTGGGATATGGAATTCACGCCATGTATGTGAGGTAATAACTTGACCAGAACTACTTTCCTAGGAACCACCAGCAATTAAAAATAAATTCTAACAGCTGTGCACCGACCATCAATGACTGCACAGCTGTAACAATAACAAGTAATGCCAAATAACTACTCGCTGAGCTGTCTTGGCATCAGTAGAACAAGCAAAGCATGCTGGCATCATACAGCCAACAGAGTTGAGCACCCTCATGCTGGCTTTCACCATCTGCGATCATCCTATTACCCTGGAAACCATGGCACTGCTTCCTGGTGGTCTACTTTGTTCACAAAAAGAGCCCACAATTCCAGATCAAGAGTTCATTATTAAAGGATAAGTTTATTTCAATTTTCTAACAAAATAATGTGGTATTCAGACACATTTGCTGTAAAAACAGAATATTCAAAGGAAATGATTGAATACAATGTTTATTTCATAAATAGAAGTAAATCTGCATAATTTAGATCTCTTGATCATGAGTGTGTGGTCTCTTTAACTCACATTGAATATATATTGGCCCAGATATTCCGATCCCTACAGGTGTGTACGCACTGTGTACCCACCCGTAGGGACATCGGAAATGCTGGTTGCAGGCATGCACAGCGCATACGCTGAAAACCGGCATTTCCGATCTGTCAAGAGTGTTCTTGACAGATCCTCCAGCTGCCCTGGAGAAGGGCCTCTGTGGGCGGATAGTTCCACTTTTTGGAGAACCTCCGCCCACAGAAAACCCTTAGAATTCTTACGCTTTGAAAAAAGTTTTTTTTTTAATTTCACTGATTTATCATTTAAAAATACTTTAAAAAGGTAATTTTATTTTTAGCCCCATAAAAAACTTTAATTACTTTTTTTTTTAATTAAATTTTTGTTTAAAATGTTTAATTTATTGTAATTTCAAGTCATTTTGAAAATGTGATGTTTTATTTTAATTTATTTAAAGTTTTACTATGTTTTGAGGTGATCTCCATTCATATATTTGACAGGTCTTCCTGTCAAGTGTATGAAGGGAGATTCACTTCTTTGATTGGCTCCCCATGGCCCACGTGATCCCAGGGACTCTGCGAACTGCCTGCACCTCTGGGATACGTGGGCCCTGCACACCGGCAGTTTGGAGAGGCCCAGCATCGGAAGCGTGTGCATCTCGGGAGCCCTCAGGTAAGGGCGTAGATTTTTCCAGATCGCAGGCCTCCGCATGCGGGAGGCCTGCGATCAGAAAATATGGCCCATTGTAGTCAGCAACTTTTCTTCCTTTATCTTCAATTTGTTTCAAATTTATTAGTAAGCTGACTCCTAAGATGTTGGTAAAAGACGTTAGTTTTTAATACAGAATCTTTACATCAGCCAAAAGAGAATGTTAAACAAAGAGAGATAAGGAATTAAAATCTCAGGCGCTCCAATTGCAACTTAATTTCAGCTGCTTTTGAGTTGATGAGGCATTAAGAAATAGAAAGAGTTATATATATATTACGGTTGATATTAAATCACAACTGATGAGAATGCTGCAATATATTATTTTGCCTCAAAGGTATTTTCTGTTGCAGGTGCATTTTTGACAACAGTTCAGTGCAGTTGGAACAGGTGACCAGAGAAGGTTACCAGATAATCAGATCAGTATTGGTTATTTTTTTTATATTCGTTCATGGGATGTGGGCGTTGCTGGCAAAGCCAGCATTTATTGCCCATCCCTAGTTTCCCTTGAGAAGGTGATGGTGAGCTGCCTTCTTGAACTGCTGCAGTCCGTGTGGTGATGGTACTCCCATAGTGCTGGTAGGGAGGGGGTTCCAGGATTTTCACCCAGCGATGATGAAGGAATGGCGATATACTTCCAAGTCAGGATGGTGTGTGGCTTGATGGGGAACTTGGAGGTGGTGGTGTTCCCATGCGCCTGCTGCCCTTGTCCTTCTAGGTGGTAGAGGTCGCGGGTTTGGGAGCTGCTGCCAAAGAAGCCTTGGCAAGTTGCTGCAGTGCATCTTGTAGATGGTACACACTGAAGCCACGGTATGCCGGTGGTGGAGGGAGTGAATGTTTAAGGTGATGGATGATGTGCCAATCAAGCGTGCTGTTTTGTCTTGGATGGTGTTGAGCTTCTTGAGTGTTGTTGGAGCTGCACTCATCCAGCCAAGTGGAGAGTATTTCATCACACTCCTGACTTGTGCCTTGTAGATGGTGGAAAGGCTTTGGGGAGTCATGAGGTGAGACACTCGCCGCAGAATACCTAGCCTCTGACCTGCTCTTGTTGCCACAGTATTTATGTGGCTGGTCCAATTAAGTTTCTGGTCAATGGTGACCCCCAAGATATTGATGTGGGGGATTCGGCGATGGTAATGTCGTTGAATGTCAAGGAGCGGTGGTTAGACGCTCACTTGTTGGAGATAGTCATTGTCTGGCACTTGTGTGGTGCGAATGTTACCTGCCACTTATCAGCCCAAGCCTAAATGTCATCTAGGTCTTGCTGCATGCTGGCATGGACTGCTTCATTATCTGAGGAGTTGCGAATGGCACTGAACCCTGTGCAGTCATCAGCGAACATCCCCACTTCTGACCTTATGATGGAGGGAAGGCCATTGATGAAGCAGCTGAAGATGGTTGGGCCTAGGACACTGCCCTGAGGAACTCCTGCAACTATGTCCTAGGGCTGTGATGATTGACCTCCAACCACCACAACCATCTTCCTTTGTGCTAGGTATGACTCCAGCCAGTGGAGAGTTTTCCCCCGATTCCCATTGACTTCAGTTTTACTAGGGCTCCTTGATGCCACACTCGGTCAAATGCTGCCTTGATGTCAAGGGCAGTCATCTCACCTCACCTCTGGAATTCAGCTCTTTTGTCCATGTTTGGATCAAGGCTGTAATGAGGTCTGGAGCCAAGTGGTCCTGGCGGAACCCAAATTGGGCATCAGTGAGCAGGTTATTGGTCAGTAAGTGCTGCTTGATAGCACTGTCAACGATACCTTCCAACACTTTGCTGATGATTGAGAGTAGACTGATGGGGCGGTAATTGGCCAGGTTGGATTTGTCCTGCTTTTTGTGGTCAGGACATACCTGGGCAGTTTTCCACATTGTCGGATAGATGCCAGTGTTGTAGCTGTACTGGAACAGCTTGGCTAGAGGTGCAGCTAGTTCTGAAGCACAAGTCTTCAGTACGACAGCCGGGATGTTGTCGGGGCCCATAGCCTTTGCTGTATCCAGTGCGCTCAGCCGTTTCTTGATATCACGTGGAGTGAATCGAATTTGCTGAAGACTGGCTTCTGTGGCTTGGGGGCCTCAGGAGGAGGCCGATATGGATCGTCCACTTGCCAACAAGTACTGAAACTTCACAGCTGCTTTCTTACCTGCTTGTGTGAAAGGCTTTGTTCACAGCACTTCTGCTGAGAGGTTACTTTACACATTTTGGAGGTAACTTTACATACTTTGGAGGCCTCATCTACACTTTGGAGGTTTGGAGGTCTGATCTGCACTTTGGAGCTCTTATCTATCAGATCAGCATGGGTGCCGCTTAGGCTGTGTTAGATTGGATCTCAGATGAGGAACAAGATGACCAGCAGCAACAGCAGCAGCACCAGCCTGCTGCTCACAGACCTGTAGCTCCACAGGTGAGAGGGGGTCAGCAGGAAGCTGCTGCTCGCAGGAGGCCATACACAGCACACAGGATCTACAGGCAGAGGATAAGCTTCCTCGACATGTAAGAACATTAGTGTCTCAGGAGGCTCAGGTGTCGTGTCAGATGGTGGCAGACCTTTGCAGCCTGCTGGAACAAGACCTGCTGACAACTAGATCTGGTGGCTATATTTTACCAGTGGCTGTCAAAGCCACCACCACCCTCAAGTTTCTTGCCTCTAGATCCTTCCCTGGCACTGCCGGAGACACATCCAGGATCTCCCAGTCGACGGTACATAAATGCATAAGACAGGTGAGTGATGGCTTGTTTGCCAGGGCCACCAATTATGTCAACTTTGCCTGCGATGACGCTAGTCAGAATGAGTGGGCGCTTGGGTTGTGGCTCTGGCTGGCTTCCCACAGGTGCAGAGCATCATCGACTGTGCACATGTGGCAATTAAGGCACACGCAGAGCACCCAGAAGTATTCATCAACTGCAAGGGCTTCCACTCTCTCAATGTGAAGCTGGTGTGCAAAAGATCTATATACAGGTGTGCACAAGATTCCCAGGCAGCTGCCATGATGCTTTCATCCTGCAGCAGTCCACCCTACTTGATCTCTTCGTACCTCGAAGCAGAGTTGCCGGCTGGCTGTTTGGTGACAAGGGATACCCACTTAAAAGATGACTGATGACACCTCTCAGAAACCCGAGGAATAAGGCCTAGGAGCGATACAATGAATACCATATGATCACCAGATGTGTCATTGAACAAGCCATCAGCATGATGAAGATGCACTTCATGTGCGTGGACAGATCTGGAGGCATCCTTCAGGACACACCAGCTAGCGTCTTCAGAATGGTCGTAGTGTGCTGAGCTCTGCACAACATTGTACAACAGCAAGGTTTGGACCTGCAGGAGTAACAAGGCGCAAAGCACAAAGGCCTAGAAATTGGGTATAGCCCCGCTTGAGGCGTTAGAACTGGCACTGCGCAAAGTTTATAGCCAGACGAAACTTATCGCTGCCTGGCGCAATATTGGGTTGCATCGCCCCCAAAGGGGATTGGGGCGCGAATTCAGACGTTGCACGGGGCTCCTAAGGCGCAAAAGTTCAGGCGCTACCCAATATCGGCGTGGACGGGCGCAGCGCAGGTGATCTCAATGACCGAAAACCACGAGACTTCCAGGTGCCGGCCGACTCTTAAAGGGGTGGGTCAGTCAGCCTGAGCTGCCACACTCAACGCCCTGTAGGCCTCAGAATCGGCGCTCGCCCTTCTCTGGCGCAAAAAAATTGGTGAGGATGGAGAAGGTGAGACAGAGAGCAGAGCGCTTCAGCACTGAGGCTCTGGACCAGTTGGTGTCCGCAGTGGAGCGCCGTCGAGATGTTCTGTATCCTGACAATGGCAGGAGGCCGAATCAAAAGGATTACCGGCGATCTTGGAGGGAGGTTTCTCTGAGGGTCAACTCCAGCAGTATGGCGACCAGGAGCCCTGTTCAGTGCAGGAAGAAATTCAACGACCTCACTCGGGTCGTTAGGGTGAGTGTTGTTTATGCAAACTTCTGATTCCCTCCATCTGCACCTGACTTCGAGCACCCTGTTGCCATGATGCCCCAATGGCCATCTGTCAGCAAGCACCCATGGCCCTTTCTGGGCACACACATGGACATTTGACTCAAGGCCACATGTAAGGGCTCTTGCACCATGGGGGGCATGAGTTGATCTCTCAAGGCCTCATGTAAGGGCTCTTGCACCATGGGGGGCATGAGATGATCTCTCAAGGCATCAAGTTACAGAACTTCCCCTTCTTTCCCCTGCAGTCCAAGCTGGCGGCGATGCGAAAGGACCAGATTCGAACCGGTGGTGTGGCTCCACAAGTCGTCACTCTCACGGATCTCGAGGAGAGAGTGCACCAGATTCTTGGAGGACGTCTGAGTGGTCCTGTTACCACTGCAGCTGCCGACCCGATTCTTGACAGCGAGGGTAAGGCTCTCACCTTTTTCAGCTGTTTCCTTCCACTTGGTCCCCCCGCCAGCATGCTTCCTCAGTGTGCAGCCATGTCAGAGCCTTGCCACAACCTGGCATGCCTTGCCGCCAACCTGTCCTTTTGCTAAAGCCACTCTTCCACCTCCCTGCTTTCAGATGATTCATCACCAACTCGGGATCAACGCCCTGAAGCTGCCAGTGCCTCCGGAGGCGAGGATCAGGAGGAAGCCGGAGCATCCGTTCCAATCTCAGGGGAGCATACACATCTGCAGACTGGGGATAGTAGTTCCCTAGAGGGGAGTGGGGGGGCTCTGATGATGAGCCAGTTGCCGGAACAAGCGGCATGCAGCAACGCAAGGGGGGTAGGCAAGTTCGGCCACCGGCTCCCCGGAGGGCAAGGCAGGGAGTGATGACTGCTGCACAGAGTGCAGAGGAGGTGCGTCGCCTGGCTGAAATGAGCACCCAGGCCCGGCTCAGGCACACTGAGCTGATGGCTGCAGTGGGGAGGATGCCTCAGTCAATAGAAACACTGGCAAAGAGTGTGTTGGACTTCGGGGCAGCAATGGAGAGGACTGTCCAGGGCTTCGAGGCCGCTATGGAAAGGACTGTTCAGGGCTTCGGACAATCCCTGGAAAGGTCTGTCCAGGGCTTGTCCGAGGCAGTGGAACGGACTGCTCCGGCCTTGTCCGAAGCAATGGAAAGAACTGTCCAGGGCTTCTCCGAAGCACTGGCACCTGCCACACAGGTCCTCACTGCTGCCGCAGTCACTTGCCGGCCTCGTCCACACCCAGATTGAGGCAACGTGAACTCTCACTGCAGCCACCCTATCTGCATCAGCTAGGATCACCCCGGGCCCTTCCAGTCCCATACAAGGCCAGGAATCAGTGGAGCATGCGATTGTGGCGGATGAGCCGAACCAGTCCCCTCAGAGAGCCAGTGTGTCGTCCGACCATAGTGCAGGTGTCCTCTCTCGGCAGGTGACCATTGCACATGCCAGCGCTGATACGTCTGCAGTGCAGCTGCCACCACCTGCAGGGCACACTGCTTCCAGCCATGCTCAGATCAAGCAGCCTGCGTCCGCACCCTCCAAGACCAGAGGTCAGCCAGGCTGTTCCTCAGGGGCTTCTGCGCTTCCACACAGTCAGCAGGCATCCCCCAGCCTTGACCCCGCCACTGGGGTTCAATTACGTAGGAGCAGCAGGGAGGGAAGGGGCTGACCGCGAAAGAGAAGTCGTTCTCCATCAAGGGGCCAGCAGTAGAGGGAGGTGCTGAGACGTTTCTTTGGCCAAATTCAAGGACACCCTCCCCTGTTGTAATTGTTGGAAATGGTTTGTTTAGTTTTGCAGCTTTGCCGAAGAGTTAACTGTTGTTTTGTTAGTTATGGTTTCTGTTGACTTGACGTTGTTTTGCTGTAATGAAAGACTTTTGTGACAATAAAGAAAAGTTTTAATGTGCTATGGTAAACGTGACTATTTACAGTGATGCTGGCCTTCAGAGGCTTTCAAAGATCCAAAGTGCGCAGGAGTAAAGACACCCATCATTCCGCCAGAGGGGCCTCGAAACGAGTCCTGATGAGCCTCTGACGGATGGCCCTTCCACTTTCAGGAGCCCTTCCATCTTCCTCCTCCTCCTCGTCCGCATGCTCCTCCTCCTCCTCCTCCTCCGCCTGCTCTTCCTCCTCCTCCTCCTCCTCCTCCTCCTCTTCGTCCGCCTGCTCTGCTGGACGTTGAGGGACAGCTGGAATTGGCTGGGTGCGTCGAATCGCCAAGTTGTGGAGCATGCAGATGACGACGACGATGTGACCCACTTGCTCCGGCGAGTACTGCAGGGCTCCCCCCGAATGGTCCAGACAGCGGAAACGCTGTTTGAGCACACCAATAGTGTGCTCTACAATGTTCCTGGTTGCCTGATGGCTGCTGTTGAACAGCTCTTCTACTGGGGTGTCGGCCAGACGGAGTGGTGTCATCAGCCATGGGCAGAGAGGATAGCCCTTGTCCCCAATAAGCCAGCCTCGTGGTCGAGCCGGCCCCTCAAAAAGGTCACAAACTGAGGTCTGCCGCAGGATAAAGGCATCGTGGCTGCTCCCTGGGAATTGGGCGTTGACTGCCATGATGATTTGGCGGTGGTCACAGACCAGCTGCACGTTGAGGGAGTGGAACCCCTTGCGGTTGCGGAAGTCCTCAGGATTCTGGAATGGCGCCCTCAAAGCCACGTGTGTGCAGTCAATCGCCCCCTGCACCATGGGGAAGTCCGCAATAGCAGCGAAGCCCTGCGCGCGCTCCGCCTGCTTCTCCAGGGTCAGAGGGAAGGTGATGAATTGATGCCTTCCTCTATAAAGGGCAGCTGTAACTTGCTGGATGCAACAGTGGACTGCAAACTGAGAGATATTCGCAATGTCCCCAGTGGCTGACTGAAAGGATCCGGTGGCATAGAAATTGAGGGCAACAGTCAGTTTTACGGCCACCGACAGAGAGGTCCTGCACCGTAGACGCGGCTGCAGATCCTCAGCAAGCAGGTGGCACAGCTCAGTAACAACGTCCCTCCCAATTCGGAGCCTTCGCACACACTGCTCCTCCGACATGTCAAGGTATGACACCTGCTGCCTAAAGACTCTCGCAGCATACCCTCGGATTGGCTGACCTCCATTGCCCCTCCTCCTTCTGGCCAATCCCAGCCCTCTCTCCCGCCGTCTCTCTGCCCCTTCACAGTGTTCGGCCATGAGGCCATCGCCCTCCAAAGCAGCTCCCATTCTGATGCCAGTTGGTCAAAACGTTGTTAGGTGTAGTGCTCCAACTGCTCCGGACAGGTTTGAAGGTCCCAAGTACTCTAATGCTAAATTCCAAAAACTCTGCTCCACAGTAGCTCACCAACTCTCTCCAGCAACGATCGCAATGAACAGGCCAAGTGGCTGCAGCTTTTATACTAGAGCTGTCCCCTTTAAATAGCGCCCCCTGACTCCGAGAAGGGCCTGCTAACGTTCCTTCGAACTGTCACTAACAGCGCTAGGCGTAAAGGTTCCGGGCGCCATCCAATATCCGGTCAGGGGCGCCTAAAAGGCGTTGCACACTGAAATGACGTCATGATCTGCTTGCGCATGCGGGCGCGCGCAAACACTTAGCGCAGGCGTTAAATGTATAGTCAATATGGGAGTTGTCACTATCTTCATTGCGCCCACCCCAACATTGGGTTACGCCCCAATTCTCGGGCTCTTTAGATGCTAACCGCTGGCGCTACCAACCGAATTTCTAGGCCAAAGTCTCTTCAGATGATTCCGAGGAGGAGGGGGAGTAAGAGGAGGCGGGTGAAGTTGATACACGCAACCTAATACCAGTGGCCCGGGATGCCCTCGTATTGCAACATTCCCTTAGTTTCCACCAGTGCACCTATCTAACAAGCTCATGCAAAAGCCACTTTTGCCCACCCGATGCCACTAGCACAAAGCAGTCCTGCACACAACCAAGCATCCCGTTCACAGCCCCCATTTGCTCAGTGTCAATTCATGTCATCTCATTCTTCATCACACTACTGAAAAGGCCAGCAACCAAGAAAGGGCAAGATGGGAAAGTGGTGCAAAAGAATAATATTTATGTGGTTCAAATAGACTCAGATCAGTGGAGCGATGAAAATCCAAGGCTAGTGTATCATTCACCATACTTAAGATGGCGTTCAGGGGGTGCAAACCATTGGTGAAGGCCTGCATGCACTCGTGTGATTGTCATCTTTCATGCTCTATGTGGTTGGCTACTCTTTCCATGGAAGAAGACATCATCGCAAAGGCCTACAACATCATGCCACTCAAGCTAAAGACAGGCTCCTCCAATCTCTCTGCAATCGTGGAAAGTGCACTTTGACGCCTGGCAGCACATTGCACATTCCCTGTTACGGCTCAAGAAGTATTTTCTTTGTCGATGACCCCCTGGGTATAGCAGCTGCATCCAGCTGAGCAAAGCTTGGAGAGTCCTGCGCCCTCTAACGCGAACTCTGTACTGCTGTCCTTAACTCCACCATCTGCTCTTGCTCACTTGGGAAGTGCGAGTCACCACGTGAAACCCCAACTATCTCTGTAACTTGTCCCAAGGAAGTGCGAGTATCTGAGCATGGTCTATATAAGTTCTGTGACAGTGCACCCTCAGAGTGGCCGACCTGGACCACCTCCTGCTGGATGTGTGAAGACCCTGTGTGAGATAAAAGACATGAATGAGTACTGTGAAGGTAAGAATGCTTGAAGTTATCATTATGCACATGATCATATTTCAGTGGCTGTTGACATCAAGTCAACATGACTGAATGTTATATGCTATGTGACTGCCTGATATTTAATTCTGTCACCAGGTAGCTAACAGGCCCCCATCTCCCCATCTCCGATGGCCAGGCACGCTGAGACTCTGTTGATCTCCAGGGCCCTGCACAACCTCTACTGGCATGCATTGCTGTCTCAACCAAAAGTCTAATGAGACTCCTCACAATCCCCTCCCCCCGTGAACCACCAGTCCCCCTCACTAAAAAGTACCTCCAACCTGTCACTGACTACCCCCAACAGTGTAATTATATATGGCTCTTGATTTCTGTATCTGCAAGTAGAGTACGGTTTGTGATCTGACATGAATCTGTATCAAACCATGAGCTGAGAGAGTTCTTGTATAAAACAATAAAGATAATGTTGGGAGAACGAACATTAAGATTTAGCCCTCCAGTGCATGGTATGTAGAAAACAATGTCCAAATAGAATTTTTTTTACAAGCAAATAAGCTCTCCTGTGTCTTTTCTGAAAGCAAAAGAAAATATAAAGGCCCGGAATTTGCAGTCGTGATGATGGCGAACTGGCATTGTATGCCTTTGAAACTGACCACAACTTCAGGATTTAACGCATGCACATTTAAATGCAGAAATTCTGAAGTTGCGGTCTGTCATTCACTGCTCCTCCACAGGCAGCGTGAAATCTCTCAAATCATGGAAACTGGCGAAAACTTCAGCTCTTCCACAGTAATTACGTTGTTAAATACCCCTATTGAAAGCTAGACCCAAAGGGATTCGGTGTAACTGAGTTTTAACAGCGTATTGACTGCTAAACAAATGTTATGGCCCTAAAAAAACTAATTTTAATTTTGTGCAGTGTCAAATTTATCCATTTTAATAAAAATTAAAATTTTTAGGAAACTTTAAAAATAAATTAAATTTTTTTTTTAATTTGTTGATCTTTATTTCAGGTTTACCTATTCCCCATTTGATAGGCCCAATCTTTGTTTTGCTCTCTCTAACATTTTTTAAAAGTTAGAACTTTAAGGCCTAGAAATTCAGTATAGCCACTTTTGGGGCGGTAAAGTCGGGCGGCCGCTAAAGTTTGCGCCCGGCGCAAAGTCGCGCCCCCTTCGCCGATATTCAGTGGCATCGCCCCAAGAGGTTGCTGCTGCGCTAAAACAGGCGATGCACGACTATCTTTAGGCGCTAAGCCGGCGGTGCTGAGCGATACCCCCGAGGGCGGGCGCAGCGCAGGTGCGGCGAGTCCTTGATTGACGGCAGACACTCTGGCGCCGGTCAGCTCTTAAAGGGGGAGGGTGGATTTGTTTGCCTGCCACGCCCTGCACACTGCAGCCCTCAACCTAGGCCTGACCACTTCAGCTTCACCTGTACAACGCCCAGGACTATGGAGAAGGCCAGGGAGAGAGCGCAGCGCTTCAGCGACGGTGACCTGAGGCTGCTGGTTGGCGGAGTGGAGCGCAGGCGCCATGTTTTGTTCCCAGAAGGTGGCAAGAGGCCGCTGCCCAGCGCCTACCGGAAAGCCTGGAGGGAGGTGTCCAACAGGGTGTCTTCCAACAGCGTGGTTGCCAGGACTCCTGTGCAATGCCGGAAGAAGTTCAACGACCTCACTCGGGTTGTCAGGGTGAGTACCCTTTCCAGTGTCCTCCTCATCCTTGCATGTACACCTCACATTATGGGCAAAGGGACCTGAAAGCCCTAATGGCCAGCCCTCATCCAGCAGCTATGGGACTGGCATGAAAATCAATTGCACATTCAGCACTTTACACACTGTCCAAGCTATTCGACCATGGGAGGCATTGCAGACAAGATCAGGGCTACACACTGTCCAAGCTATTCGACCATGGGAGGCATTGCAGACAAGATCAGGGCTTCACACTGTACTAGCTATTCGACCATGGGAGGCATTGCAGACAAGATCAGGGCTACACACTGTCCAAGCTATTCGACCATGGGAGGCATTGCAGACAAGATCAGGGCTTCACACTGTACTAGCTATTCGACCATGGGAGGCAGTGCAGACAAGATCAGGGCTTCACACTGTACTTAGAGGCCGTCCTTTCTCTTGTAGGCCAAGGTGGCGCACAACCGGCGCAACCGAACTGAGACCGGGGGAGGCCGTCCTGACCTCAAAGAGCTCTCCGACCTCGACCAGCGTGTGGAGCGCATTATGGTAGGCCGGCTGATTGGCCCCGTCGCCAATGGAGATGCCGACCCTGTTCTGGGCACCAATGGTAAGGGCATCACCTTTTGGACCTCTCTCATTCCACTTGCGCATCAGATCAGCATCCTTTGCCACTGTCCGACCAATGCGGTGAATGGCACCACTCATGCCTCCCTCGCTGCCGCCCTGTCCTCACTCTAAAGCTACTCTTGTGCCTTCCTGCTTTCAGATGGTGAATCGCCAGGTGAGGAGGCGGGCCCTCAAGCTGCCACTGTCAGCCCTTCGGAAGACGAGGAAGAGGAAGCCGGCCCATCAGTGCCACCCTCAGCCGCGCCAGCCCATGGCGATGTAGGGGACACGTCTTCCCTGGAGGGGAGCCGGGGGGAAGGGTCGGAGGAGAGTGAAGCTCCGGGGCCCAGCGGCCTGCAGCAACGCGGGAGGGGTGGGGAAGCTCGGCGGACTTCTCCCCAGAGGGTGAGTGCGGCCTCCAGTCCTGCGACGGTGAGCGCAGAGGAGGTGCGCCTCCTAGAGGAAATGGCCGTCCAGGCTGAGCGCAGGCACACTGAGCTCATGGCTGCAGTGGCAAGGATGCCTGACTCCATAGAGTCTCTGTCAAGGAGTGTGCAGCAATTCGGAGCAGCACAGGCCAGGAGTCTGCAACAATTCAGTGCAGCACAGGCCAGGGGTCTGGAACTATTCAGTGCAGCACAGGCCAGGAGTCTGCAGGACTTCGCGGCAGCACAGTCGGCTTCTAGCCAAGTGCTCAGTCGTGCCGTCCATTCACTGGCTGGTGTCATGCGGACACAGACCAGGGCCACACGGGCACTAACTGCTGCCACCCTCACTGGATCAGCCAGGCATCGCCAGGGCACTTGCCGCGCAGCAGCAGCCCAGCAGTCTGTTCTTCAGCTGTTTGCTGCGCATGCTGCAGTGCTGGCCCATGCGAGTGCAAATGTCTCAGGCAACCAGCGAGCACCTGCGATCTGCCAGGCTGCCACTATTCCTGCAGCCGACACTGCCACTCCGCCATTGCAGCTGCCACGAGCTGCTGGACAGACTGCTGCCGCCCAGCCAGAGTTGGAGCAGTCAGCAGCCGGCCACTCCAAGGCCAGAGCTGGTGCAGGCCGACCCCCAAGGGCATCTGCCGTCTCGCCATCTGCCCCTCAGCAGCCTTCCCCCATTGAGGAGGAGCAGCAGGGCGGGCAGGGGCCAGGCAAGGATGCGCAAGGCATCGCCCTCGCAGGGCAAAAAGTAGAGGTATGCACAAATGCCTGGTGCTTGTTGTAAGGCCGACACTGGTGCAGTTGTTTTTGTGTAAGGCCGAGACTGGTGTCTTTCTTTCTTTTTGTAAGGCCGAGACTGGTGTGTTTCTTTCTTTTTGTAAGGCCGAGACTGGTAGTTTTGTGTTTTTGGAGGGGGCTTCTCCACATGAGCATGTAATGTGGGAAGGGCAGAGGTTTTCAATAAATTATTGCTGTTAAATTGCAGTGTGCATGGTTTTTTGGTTAAGTCCTGGTTGCCCTGCTCGGCTGAGGGCTTGTGGAGCGGCTACATTCATCTGCTGACATTGGCACAAGCCAGTCCCTGAGAGGGGGCCTAGAACCGACGTTCAATAAGCCGGCGACGGGCGGCCCTTGCACTTTCTGCCTCCCTCCTGTGCTGGTCCTCCTCCTCCTCCTCCTCCTCAGGTGGTCCTCCAATCTCTGGTGGCAGTGGCTGAGTCCTGCAGATAGCCAGGTTGTGCAGCATGCAGCAAACGACCACGAAATGGGAGACTCGCTCCGGCGAATACTGTAGGGCTCCACCGGAACGATCCAGACAGCGGAACCATTGCTTCAGGATGCCGATTGTTTGTTCGATGATGTTCCTGGTCGCTTGATGGCTCTCGTTGTATCCCTCTTCAGCAGGGGTGCTGGGCGCATGGAGCGGGGTCATCAGCCAGGTACACAAAGGATAGCCTTTGTCCCCGATAAGCCATCCTCGTGGGTGAGGCTGTGCCTGGAACATGTCTGCCACAGAAGTCTGTCGCAGGATGAAGGCATCGTGGCTGCTGCCTGGAAAGCGGGCATTGACAGCTAGGATGAGCTGCCTGTGGTCACACACCAGCTGGACGTTCAGCGAATGGTAGCCCTTCCGCTTGCGGTAATCCTCGGCATTCTCCAGAGGTGCCCGCAAAGCCACATGCGCGCAGTCAATGGCGCCCTGCACCATGGGGAAGCCCGCGAATGCTGCAAAGCCCATTGCACGCTGTTGCTGCTTGGCAAGGGCCATGGAGAAGGAGATGAACTGACGTCTCCTTTTGAAAAGGGCATTGGCGGATGCAGCAATGCACGGTGAACTGGGAGATGTTGGCAATGTCCCCAGTAGCGGATTGGAAGGAGCCGGTGGCATAGAAGTTGAGAGCCACCGTCACCTTCACTGCCACCGACAGAGACGTCCTGCTCCTCAGCTGTGGCTGCAGATCACCGCCAAGCAGCTGGCAGATCTCTGTGACCACGTCCCTTCTGAATCGCAGCCTCCGAACACACTGCTCCTCAGACATGTTGAGATAGGAGAACTGCTGGCGGTATACCCTGGGTGGGTAAGGCCTCCTTTGCCGACACCTGTTGCCCCCTCTCCGTCTAACCAGGGCTGCCACTCTCTCACGGCGCCTGTGAGCCCTTTGGATGTAATTGAGAAAGCCAGCGTTGACACCCATTGCAGCCCCCATAATATGCTGGCAAACAATGAGATGTCAATGAAGGCAAAGGCTAGTGGAAAGCTGTGGCCTGAAGCCAGAAGTACCTGTCCGAGTGTTGGGCCAAAGCAGAAAGCTATCTACCTTGGTCTCTCTCCAAAGATCCGTTTCTCAAGAAGGAGTGCTGCGAAATGGCAGCCTTTTATATTGCAGGAGGAGTGCCCTTTAATTTGCGCCCCCCGCGCCCCGCATCGACTGAGCACCGTTCCACTCTAACAGTCGCTAGGGGCGCCAGGCGCACAATGGGGCATCGCCACTGAATTTCCGGTTGGGGGCGCACAAAGGGCGTTGCACGAGGAAATGACGTCATGATCTGCGCGCACAGCTGAGCGCGCGCAAAGACATTGCGCCGCCGCTAAATCTCTAGTGAAGTTGGGGCGAGGCGCAGTTCGCGCTACGCCCGGGCGCTAGCCGCCTAGCGCCCGACATCTACTCCTCCTAAGGCGCTAACGGCTGGCACAACCAACTGAATTTCTAGGCCTAAGAGCTTAGCCACTTCCTGGTTCGCTATCTGTGAGAATTCTGTGTTGTGATTGGCTGCTTGGACAGCTTGTTGACATCACAGCAGCATTGCACTATGGGATTCCCACTATACTATGTTGATTTGAATTACACATCGGAAAACCCAAACTTCTTGACACAGAGATCGCAAGATCTTTGTGCGAAGCTTACTTTGGGGCCAGCGGCGAACGCCTTTGATTTCCCACTGACCACAAATTCCGGGCCATAGTAATAGAGAGGCATTTCTATCTTAAATCCTTCTCTGTATAAATCTGCTCTGACTGTTGGCTAACTGTGCAATGAATTTACCAAGTGAGCCATTAGGTGAGCCACAGGTCAAATTTAGAACAACTGTCAAGTAGACTCAAGCTTTCCTCGCTCCCTGTGTACAATGTTCTTCAATGTCAACCGCAGAAAAGCACAGCGTACTGCCCTTGTGTTCATTTTTCTATTTCCTCTGTCAGCTACCTGAGCGAGATTGCAAAATGAATGCCAACTAATGTTAAGTTAAGAGGTGTTTTTTTCTGGGGGGGGTTCTACACCTGCATCCAACAGGACAGTGTGTTGAGACCATCCAAACATATTTCACTTAGGAAATTTATGGTCAGCAGAAAGAGATTTTGTACCATCAGTGTGAGCAGGATTTTAAACCCAAGTCCCAGATGTGAAAAGAAAGCCAAATAATTCTTTGCACCACACACAATATAAAAAGATGGAAGAGTGATACTCACCCACTAACCACAACTTTGTCCACTTGTATGGGAAACCTGCGTATCAAGATGTTAGCCGAAACAGACGAGTGATATGAATATCCCAGGAACCTAGAAACCACATTGGTGACCATGCACTTAGCATCGACTGACTGTCTTTGTGTTCATGAAACATTAATGCTTCCAATTCCAAAAAGGGTTTCTTATTTTGTACAGGCTGACAGCCTCATAATATTTGAAAAGCCAGCTACATAAAAAATTGCTTACATTGCTGTTCTAGGATTCTACTAGCAACAGACAAAACTTCAGTGATTGCAACTTGTGTCAAAGACCAGACTATAGATGGAAGACTAATGTTTCCCCTTATGTCAGAGTCTGTGATCAAACTTTTCTATTTTTTCTGTGTTTTTGATCATTTCCTCTACCCTTGCCCACAAGGGTGAAAATACAACAAAAAATATTGAAATTATGAAATCTTATATTTTGTTATATATTAAAGAAACAAAAAAAATAACCTGCATTTACACAACACCTTTCACATCCTCAGGATGTCACAAAGCGTTTCACAGCCAATGAATAAAGTGTAGTCACAGTTGTTATATAAGCAGATGCAGCAGTCACAGTGAGCACAACATAGTACTGCAAACAGCAAATAAAGGAAAGACATGTTAACCTGTTTGGTGAATGGTGGGCAAGACATGTTGAGAACCCTCTGCTCTTAGAATCATAGACTCATACAGCACAGAAGGAGGCCAATCGGCCCATTGAGCCTGTACCGGGTCTTTGCTAATAGCTCTGCTAATTTTTCCTTTTCCAGTATATATGCAATTCCCTTTTGAAAGTTACTATTTAATCTGCTTCCACCATCCTTTGGGGAAGTGCATTGAAGATGATAACAACTGCTTCATAAAAAAAAGTGCCATGTAATCTTTTACATTCAGCTGAACAGATAGATGGATCCTCAGTTTAACTATTCATCTGAAAAACAGCACTTCTGACAATATAGCACACCCTCAGTACTGCATTGAAGTGTCAGCCTAGATTACATACTGAAGTCTAGGACTGGGGCTTAAATCAGCTTTCTGACTGAAAGGCAAGAATTGCAACCATTGAGCTAAGCTGACACTTTCACAAGCTGAAATATAATCATTATATCTGGTTAAAACTACCAGATCGCTCTAACACAGAAACAGACAGTACTTTTCACACTAATTCTTTATTTTAGCACGTCTATGTCTCCATTGAAACAGTTGCTCCAAAATTTGTTGGCCTAGAAATTCGATAAGGCCCAAAAACGGGCGTTGGCACCACAGGGCGCAATTTGCTCGTGCCCATTAAAAAATTGCAGGCAGCACGTTATTTTGGTGCTGCCTGCTGATTTGAATGATTTCAGCGCACATCCCAGTGACGAACGCATTGTTTCAGGCTGTGCGCTCAGCAGGAACTCCAATGTCATGTCCCTGTAGTGTCCCTGGAGCACGACTGCATTTTCTTAAAGCAAGGCTGTCATTTTAGAAAGCAGTCTTGAGCCCTTAAACGTGAATTGCCTTCTGAAAAGTAAATCATTCAAAAATAGGCAGTCTTAAAGCTGAAGTGCCTTCTGTAAAGTTCACAAAATTCTACAGATTCCCCCAAACCAAGAGAAGAGATTTTGAACTGTTTAAAAGAATATTGGGCCAAAAAGGGGCTTAAAGTCAAAACCCCAGGATTTTGGCTATTTAAAAAAAAAAGGCATGTCCAGGCCTGTGGAAGGCAGCGACAAAGGAGTTGGGATGGGCCCCTGTAAAACAAAAGTTTGAGTATTGGCATAGGCCAAATTGTCTGGGAATATTCTGGTCTGTCTCAGGCATTTATACATAAATGACAATAGGCCTACAGAAGGGCAGTTCCCGCCAAAATTACAGAGCCATCAAGGATATGCATAATGCAGTACATGCCACTGATCAACAAAAGGAACCCTGACCCCAGCAATTTCGAAGCAATCCCGAAACTAGTTAAAAATCAATTAAAAATAGATGGGACCAAGTCGAAACTTGATAAAGAATTTAAAACTATTAAAGTTAACAAGCCTGCCAAAATTCATTACAACCCCCAAATAAGTCCAAAGTCTAGAACCAAGAGAGTGGGAGCGATTCGAACTGCTGAGGGAGTCAGAGGCAAAGCTGACCACACACACCACCCCTTACACTTCTGCATGTAAAAAATGGTAAAAGTACTTCAGCACTAACACAAATGGCTCAACAGGCCAGGGTAAAGGCACCCAGGGTCTCGCATGCAGCACTCCAGCTTTGTGCAGGGGGTCAAGAGAGGTCCTCTAACCACAGGGGGCCAGGAGGTCCTCCAGAAAGAAGGATGTGGGACCAGATCGTCAAGGCTGTCACTGCCAGCAGTATCACCAACCAGCATCAGGCTCCAGTGCCCAAGGAAGTTTCATGACCTCAGAGGAGTGGTCAAGGTCAGTGAAAAGCCATCTCCTACCAACTGCACCACTAGCCTCACACACTGCTCAATGCACGACCACCTCCCACCATCACTCACCTACCAACAAAGTCTACCAAGCACAAGGCACACCTCATATTCCTAGCTTCACCTCACCCCGTTGGAGGAGACAGTGCTGGACATTGTTGGCACGGGCATGGCTGAGCCCTTGGCAAGTGGCAGGGCTGAAAGTATACAGAAGAACATAAGAACATAAGAAATAGGAGCAGGAGCAGGCCATTCGGCCCCTCGAGTCTGTTCCACCATTTAATGAGATCATGGCTGATCCAATTTTGGCCTCAACTCCACTTTCCTGCCCGTGCCCCATAACCCTCAACTCCCCTGTTTTTCAAAAATCTGTCTATCTCCGCTTTGAATATATTCAATGACTCAGCCTCCACAACTCTCTGGGGTAGAGAATTCCAAACATTCATGACCCTCTGAGAGAAGAAATTCCTCCTCATCTCCATTTTAAATGGGCGACCCCTTATTCTGAAACTATGCCCCCTAGTTCTAGATTCCCCCATGAGGTGAAACATCCTCTCAGCATTTACTCTGTCAAGCCCCCTCAGAATCTTATATGTTTCAATAAGATCACCTCTCATTCTTCAAAACTCCAGTGAGTATAGGCCCAACCTGCTCAACCTTTCCTCATAAGACAACCCCTTCAACTCAGGAATCAACCTAGTGAACCTTCTCTGAACTGCCTCCAATGCAAGTATATCCCTCCTTAAATAAGGAGACCAAAACTGTACGCAGTACTCCAGGTGTGGTCTCACCAACACCCTGTACTGTTGTAGCAAGACTTCTCTACTTTTATACTCCATCCCCCTTGCAAAAAAAACATAAGAACATAAGAAATAGGAGCAGGAGTAGGCCAATCGGCCCCTCGAGCCTGATCCACCATTCAATAAGATCATGGCTGATCTGATCCCAACCTCAAATCTACTATCACTCTACATCCCTCCCGAACCCATGTGATCTCCTGGGAGAGGCGAAAAACCAGATAAAAAACCCAATGGCCAATTTGGGAGAAAAAAATCTGGGAAATTCCTCTCCGACCCATCTAGGCGATCGAAACTCGTCCAGGAGGTCATTCTGTCCCTATATTTTCTGCAGTACTTACCTTCTGTAAAAGGTGATCTCCACCCCAGCCAGGAACAGAAATAGAACCATCTCCTGAAATCTAACACATAATTAGAACACAAGAAATAGGAGCAGAACCAGGCTACACGGCCCCTGGGCCCGCTCCATTACCCACAGGGCCATGACCGTTCCGAACATAGACTCATGTCCAATTTCCTGCCCGCTCCCCGTAACCCCTAATTCCCTTTACTTCTAAGAAACTGTCTATTTCTGTTTTAAATTTATTTAATGATGTAGCTTCCACAGCTTTCTGGGGCAGCAAATTCCACAGACCTACTACCCTCTGAGTGAAGAAGTTTCTCCTCATCTCAGTTTTGAAAGAGCAGCCCCTTATTCTAAGATTATGCCCCCTAGTTCTAGTTTCACCCATCATTGGGAACATCCTCACCACATCCACCCGATCAAGCCCCTTCACAATCTTATATGTTTCAATAAGATCGCCTCTCATTCTTCTGAACTCCAATGAGTAGAGTCCCAATCTACTCAACCTCTCCTCATATGTCCACCCCCTCATCCCCAGGATTAACCAAGTGAACCTTCTTTGTACTGACTCGAGAGCAAGTATGTCTTTTCTTAAGTATGGACACCAAAATTGTATGCAGTATTCCAGGTGCGGTCTCACCAATACCTTGTACAACTGCAACAATACCTCCCTGTTTTTATATTCTATCCCCCTAGCAATAAAAGCCAACATTCCATTGGCCTTCTTGATCATTTGCTGCACCTGCATACTAACTTTTTGAGTTTCGTGCACTAGGACCCCCAGATCCCTTTGTACTTCAGTACTTTCCAGTTTCTTGCCATTAAGATAATAACTTGCTCTATGATTTTTCCTGCCAAAGTGCATAACCTCACACTTTCCAGTATTGTATTCCATCTGCCAAATCTCTGCCCACTTACTTAGCCTGTCGATGTCCCTTTGCAGGTTTTTTATGTCCTCTTCACTCACTACTTTCCTTCTCATCTTTGTATCATCTGCAAACTTTGATATGTTACACTCGGTCCCCTCCTCCAAATCATTAATATAGATTGTAAAGAGTTGGGGATCCAGCACTAAAGGTCTACATTCCATTTTCCTTCCTAATTACATGCTGTACCTGCATGCTAACTTTTTGTGTTTCAGGTACGAGGACATCCAGATCCCTCTGTACCGTAGCATTCTGTAGTCTCTCACCATTTAAATAATATTTTGCTTTTTTATTCTTCCTACCAAAGTGGATAACCTCACATTTTCCCACATTATACTCCATCTGCCAAATTTTTGCCCACTTACGTAACCTATCTATAATCTTTTGCAGACTCTTTTTGTCCTCCTCACAACTTGCTTTTCCACCTAACTTTGTATCGTCAGCAAATTTGGCAACAGTACACTCGGTCCCTTCATCCAAGTCATTAATATAGATTGTAAATAGTTGAGGCCCCAGCACTTATCCCATTGGCACTCCACTAGTTGCAGTTTTCCAACCTGAAAATGACCCATTTATCCCAACACTCTGTTTTCTGTTAGTTAGCCAATCCTCTATCCAGGCTAATATTTTACCCCTAACACCGTGAAGTCTTATCTTATGCAGTATCCTTTTATGTGGCACATTGTCGAATGCCTTCTGGAAATTCAAATACACTACATCTACTGGTTCCCCTTTATCCACCCTTCTCGTTACATCCTCAAAGAACTCTAGTAAATTTGTCAAACACGATTTCCCTTTCACAAAACCATGTTGACTCTGCTTGATTGTATTATGATTTTCTAAATGTACTACTACTACTTCCTTAATAATGGATTCCAGCATTTTCCCAATGACAGATGTTAGGCTAACTGACCTATAGTTTCCTACTTTTTGCCTCCCTCCTTTCTTGAATAGAGGCGTTACATTTGCGGTTTTCCAATCCACTGGGACCTTTCCAGAATGCAGGAAATTTTGATAGATTACAACCAATGCATCCACTATGTCTGCAGCCACTTCTTTTAAGACCCTGGGATGCAGGCCATCAGGTCCAGGGGACTTCTCAGCCTTTAATCCCATTAGTTTGCCAAGTACTTATTCTCTCTAGTGATAGTCATTGTTTTAAGTTCCTCCCTCTCTTTTGCCCCTTAATTATCTACTATTATTGGAATGCTTTTAGTGTCTTCTGCCATGAAGACAGATGCAAAATATTTGTTCAAAGTCTCTGCCATTTCCTTGTTTCCCATTATTAATTCCCCAGTCTCATCCTCTAAGGGACCAATGTTTACTTTAGCTGCTCTCTTCTTTTTTATATACCTGTAGAAGCTCTTACTGTCTTTTTTTATATTTTTTGCTAGTTTACTCTCATAATCTATCTTCTCCCTCTTCATTATTTTTTTAGTCATCCTTTGCTGGTTTCTAAACATTTCCAAGTCCTCTTTTTTATTCGTTTATGGGGTGTGGGGGTCGCTGGCAAGGCCAGCATTTATTGCCTCTGGCCTACCACTAATCTTCACAACATTGTATGCCTTTTTTTTCAATTTGATACCATCCTTAACTTCCTTAGTTAGCCACAGATGGTTCATCCTTCTCGTAGAGTCTTTCCTTCTCACTGGAATATACATTTGCTGAGAGTTATGAATTGTCTCCTTAAATGTCTGCCACTGCTTATCTACCGTCTTACTCTTTATACTATTTTCCCAGTCCACCTTAGCCAACTTTGTCTTCATACCTTTGTAATTTCCTTTATTTAAGCTTAAGACACTAGTTTCAAACCCAAGTTTCTCACCCTCAAACTGAATGTGAAATTCTATCATGCTATGATCACTCTTCCCTAGAGGATCCTTTACTATGAGATCATTAATTAATCCTGCCTCATTACACATTACCAGATCTAAAATAGCCTACTCCCTGGTTGGTTCCACAACATACTGTTCTAAGAAACCAACCAGAATACACTCTATGAAATCGTCCTCAAGGCAACCTTTGCCAATTTGATTTGTCTAATCTATATGAAGATTAAAATTGTCCATGATTATTGCAGTACTTTTCTTACAAGCCCCCATTATTTCTTGATTTATACTCTGTCCTTCTGTGTACCTACTGTTAGGGGGCCTATAGACCACTCCCACCAGTGACTTCTTTCCCTTACTATTTCTTATCTCCACCCAAACTGATTCTACATCTCAATCTTCTGAATCAATATCATTCCTCACTACTGTACTGATCTCATCCTTTATTAACAAAGCTACCCCACCCCCTTTTCCTTTCTGTCTATCCTTCTGAAATGTTAAATATCCCTGACTATTCAGTTCCCAGCTTTGGTCACCTTGCAACCACATCTCTGTAATGGCTATCAGATCATACCCACTTATATCTATTTGTGCCATCAATTCATCTATCTTGTTACGAATGCTGCATGTATTCAGATAAAGAGCCTTTAATGTTGTCTTTTTCCCATTTTTCCCATCTCTTACCCTAATTGCCAGTGCAGTCTTATGTTTTTACATTATGTCCCTTCCTGTCAGACTCTGGTTATCATTTCCCCTATTGCTACCCTGCACTATTGCCTTGTCCTTTCTCTTTAACTTTCTAAATTTCCCTTCACCTGAACCCTGCCCCCCCCCCGCCCCCCACTATTTAGTTTAAAGCCCTATCTACAGCCCTAGTTATTCAATTTGCCAGGACACTGGTCCCAGCACTGGTTCAAGTGAAGCCCGTCCCAACGGAACAGCTCCCTCTTTCCCCAGTACTGGTGCCAGTGCCCCATGAATTGAAACCCATTTCTCCCACACCAATCTTTGAGCCACGCATTCATCTCACTGATCTTATTGACCCTATGCCAATTTGCTCGTGGCTCAGGTATTAATCCAGAGATTATTACCTTTGTGGTTCTGCTTTTTAATTTAGCCCCTAGCTCCTCATACTCCCTCAGCTGAACCTCTTTCTTAGTCCTACCTATGTCGCTGGTACCTACGTGGACTACGACAACTGGATCCTTCCCCTCCCACACGAAGTTCCTCTCCAGCCCCGAGGAGATGTCCTTAACCCTGGCCCCGGGCAGGAAACACAGCCTTCAGGACTCATGCTCTCAGCTGCAGAGAAGAGTATCTCTCCCACAAGATGCTGGTATCCTCATACGTTATCCTCCTTTTCACATCCCACTTTCCCCTCATCCCACAATATCTTCTGATTTCCATGGTGTAAGCATGCACCTTTTGCTTTCCCGCCCTCCCCTCATCACAACCCTACCCTTGTGCCTTCATCATTTTAGACACCCAAGAATCATATAATAATAGAATAGTACAGCAAGATGGGTGAGGCTTGCCTGTAGACAAAAAATTTGGCATGAGACTTTCTTTCAGTAACTTATATATTTATATGAGACTTTCTGGTAGCACGGCCTTCTTTTTTGGCCTCATTTTGACTGTCTGATAAACAGTCATCCCACAAATGTGGGCTGTGGGGTCAGAGGCCAATTTTTTTTATCAAACCCATCTTTCCTGGAACTCCACCTTTGAATCCCCCCAATCAGGTTTCCATCCCTGCCACAGTACCGAAACAGCTCTCATCAAAGTCACAAATGACGTCCTTTGTGACTGTTACAAAGGTAAACTATTCCTCCTCATCCTTCTCGACCTGTCTGCAGCCTTTGACACGGTTGACCACTCCATCCTCCTCCAATGCCTCTCTGCCGTCTTCCAGCTGGGTGGGACTGCACTCGCCTGGTTCCATTCTTCCCTATCTAATCGTAGCCAGAGAATCACCTGCAATGGCTTCTCCTCCTGCTCCCGCATCTTTACCTCTGGTGTCCCCCAAAGATCTACCCTTGGCCCCCTCCTATTTCTCATCTACATGTTGCCTCTCGGCGACATCATCCGAAAACACAGCGTCAGTTTCCACATGTGTGCAGACAACACGCAGCCCTACCTCACCTCCACATCTCTCGACACTTCCACGGTCTCTAAATTGTCAGACTGCTTGGCCGACACCCAGTACTGGATGAGCAGAAATTTTCTCCAATTAAATATCGGAAGGCCGAAGCCATTGGACTTGAAATTGCAGTTGGAGGCTTGCTGCCCGCATACGCCTCCGAACCACAAGAAAACTCCATACTTACCTGATGGCTCTGGAGCTTCAGACTCTTGCGGTCCTGGGCCTGCAGGCGTACACCTGCATAAAGGCCCACGCATCCCAGGAGCGCATGCGGTTCGCAAGTGTCCATGGGATCATGTGGGCCAGGCCAACCAATGACAAAGGGGGATTTCTATTATACTTATGGGGATTCCATTTACGTACAGAATCCCCATAAGCATGATAGAAATCAACTAATAAATACAGTTTCACAACACTGAAATAAAAATAAATGATTACAGGTTCAAAATTAATTTAAAATACCATTTAATTAAATATTTAAAATAAAAATTTAATTTTTTGAAAAATAAATGTAACCATTTTAACCAGGACAAAATTGACCTAAATTAATTTTAAATGTAAGTGAATGTACAAATCATTAAAAAAAATTATTTTAACATTTATTTAAACCCTTACACTGGTAAAAGAAGGCCTTACGCCTGCTTTTACCAGGCATAAGGGTTTGGTGGGTAGTCGCTGGGCAGTAGTTGGGCAAATAGCCCTACCCTGCGCCAGTGAAAGTGAATTTCCAGCGGATGGGTATGATCTGTCAGGGAGAAACTTGACAGATCGCAAGTTCTGAGTTTTCATGCATGCTCCTTGCATGCGGAAACCCGGAACTTGTGGGGCACTTACGATGGTGTATGCATGCATACGCCATCATAGGCCCCGTAAAATCCAGGCCAATGTCTTTGGTCCCCGCTACAAACTTTGTTCCCTAGCCACCGATTCCATTCCTCTCCCTAGCATCTGTCTGAGGATGAACCAGGCTGTTCGCAATGTTGGTGTCATATTTGATCCTGAAGTGAGCTTCCAACCACATATCCACGCCATCACTAAGACTGCCTATTTCCACCTCCGTAACATTGCCCGTCTCCGCCCCGCCTCAGCTCATCTACTGCTGAAACCTTCATCCATGCCTTTGTTACCTCTAGACTTGACTATTCCAACGCACTCCTGGCTGGCCTCCCACGTTCTATTCTATGTAAATTTGAGGTCATCCAAAACTCAGCTGCCTGTGTCCTAACTCGCACCAAGTCCCTTTCACCCATCACCCCTGTGCTCGCTGACCTACATTTGCTCCTGGTAAAGCAACGCCTCGATTTTAAAATTCTCATCCTTGTTTTCAAATTCTCCATGGCCTCACCCCTCCCTATCTCTGTAATCTCCTCCAGCCCCACAAACCCCCAAGATATCTGCACTCCTCTAATTCTGCCATCTTGAGCATCCCTCATTATAATTGCTCAACCATCGGTGGCCATGCCTTCAGCTGCCAGACACCAAGCTCTGGAATTCCCTCCCTAAACCTCTCCGCCTCTCTACCTCTCTTTCCTCCTTTAAGACGCTCCTTAAAACCTACCTCTTACAATCATAGAATCATAGAAACTTATGGCACAGAAGGAGGCCATTTGGCCCATTGTGTCTGTGCTGGCCAAAAAAGAGCTAATCAGTCTAATCCCACTTTCCAGCTCTTCATCAATTGCCTTGTAGGTTACAACACTTCAGATGCATATCCAATTGCTTTTTAAATGTGATGAGGGTTTCTGCCTCTACCACTCTTTCAGGCAGTGAGTTCCCGACACCCCACCACCCTCTGGGTGAAAAAAGTTCTCCTCAACTCCCCTCTAATCCTTCTACCAATTTCTTTAAATCTATGCCCCCTGGTTATTTACAGAATCACAGAAACCCCACAATGCAGATAGAGGCCATTTCAGCCCATCGAGCCTGCACCGACACATATCCCACCCAATCCCCGTAACCCCACGTATTTAATCCCCCTAACACTAAGGGTCAATTTATCATAGCCAATCAACCTAACCTGCACATCTTTGGACTGTGGGAGGAAACCGGAGCACCCGGAGGAAACCCACGCAAACACGGGGAGAATGTGCAAACTCCACACAGACAGTCACCCAAGGCCGAATTTGAACCCGGGTCCCTGCTGCTGTGAGGCAACAGTGCTAACCACTATGCCACCGTGCTGCCCCTCTCTGCTAAGGGAAATAAGTCTTTCCTATCCACTCCATCAAGCCCCTCATAACTTGATACACCTCACTTAAATCTCTCCTCTGTTCCAAGTGAGTATCGGGTGAGGGAAGCACAAGGCTGGGCTGTGGTGACCAAAGGGCCAATCAAACCCATTGGTGAAAAGACATCCAACGCTCATTGCCTACAGCCCAGACATGAAGAATGGTCACGGGGTTGAGGGACTGGAGAGGTGCCATCGCATGCGGAGCACAGAGCCAGAGCACAGAGTAGCACCATCTGGAGGCGAGGGTGGGAAGTGGGAAGGAAATTCAGGAAAGGAGCAGAAAAATAGGTAGAAAGAGCTATACTGCCAGCGGAAAGAAGACTATCAGGAACCGTGATGGATTTGCCCCCATTGAGTCGAAAACATAGGGCCCTAAATACTTATAAAATTGAACAAATTTAATATACCAAGCCCTCATACCAGATTGTAAGACAGCGATAAGAAAGCTTTTGGTCATCTGCCCTAATTTCTCTTTATGTGGCCCGGTGTCAAATTTCTTGTCTTATAGCACTCCTATGAAGCACCTTGAGATGTTTTACTACGTTAAAGGCGCTAGATAAATACAAGTTGTTGTTGTTGTACCAGTTGCGTGCAGATCCTTTGCTGCCTGCGGGGTTTCACAATTTTGGCTCTTTGCTGTGCTGAGTTAGTAATATAGATCTGCATTCTATTTGCTTTGTCAACTGGTGCTTCACCATGACTTAATATGGTAAATGTAAATATTGAGTCTACCATCATTTCAGATTTCTTTCAGCTCTTTCACCTATAGCAAGTTCAACACCATTCATTGTGTAAGCATTTTCTGCCAGTGCGCAATACTTATGTGTATTGAATTTCATCTGCCAAAATTCTGCCCACTTGTAAATGTTGTCTAGGCCCTCCTGCAAAGGCACAGAATATACTCTGGGTGGAGGAGCTTAATTGTCCAACACTAAGAGTGGCTCAATAGTAACACCAAGTCCAAAATGAGGAAGTAACCTACTTGACAATGTCCTAACCAACCTATCACAGCCTCGTCTGTTCCTATTATTATTGGTGGGTGTTTAAGCTGGGATGTGGGATTAACTTGGACAGCTCTTTCAAAGAGCTGACACAGCAATGAACGGCAGAATGGCCTTCTCCTGTGCTGTAAGATTCTATGATTCTAACAGTATTTGAGTGTGGTGTACTGCTGCTCCTCCAGCCTATTTCACACTGCTCTTCTGCTGCCACCTGTATCTGTTCTTCTTCACTCATGCCAGGTTTTGCCCTGTGCCCCCTACATCTCTACATCTCTACATCTTCCCCTATAGTATACACTTTTCACTGATGCTTGTGGAAGCTGGAGTGAATGATGCAGTGTAGTGGGAAGTGGATTAGCCTTCTGGCCCTGCAAGCTGATGCTCTCAGGAGGCCCTATGAAAATACAATGGGAAAAAGCAATTGGAACAGTTCAGGCATCACAGTTATGATGCTATGGCAGTAGGTAGGTTATATTTTGGAAGAATGCATGAGTGACAGACTAATTCCTTGAGGGACGAGAAAGATTGAAGAATGAATATTAGCCTGCATATTTTTGTTCACTGTTTGCATGCCTCTCTCCACTGATTGGATTCCCGCTATGTCCAGGATTAGTTCTTTGAGCCATCTCAATGGCTTCAGATTTGGAGGGGGACTTTCAGTTTTCAACCTCTATCTTTTACGGTGGGTTTCCTTTGCCTGCAATCGTAAGAAATGAATGAAATGTTGACTGTTTCTTGAGGCTTTCAATAGCTTTGTAATTAGCCATTGTGCTTCTCTAAACAAAAGTGCAAGAACATGCAGCATTCAAATTAGTACTAGGGGAATGTGTTATGGTTTCACCCTCAAGCAGTGAGATATTTACTGGGAAGATAAAAGATCCCACTCCTGACATTTAAATCAAAAGGGAATTGGATAAATACTTGAAGGAGAAAATGTTGCAGGGATATGGAGAAAGAGCGAGGGAGTGGGGCTAACTGGATTGCTCTTTGAAAGAGCCAGCATAGACTTGATGGGCTGACTGGAGGAAATCCAGCCTGTCCAGCCAGTGGTTAACCACGAAGAGGGAGAGGAGAGTGAAGAAGAAGAAGCAACACCGTCACTCCCAGCCACCAGCTCCTCAAGGTTGTCCTGCAAGGCCATTTACAGTGTCCCTCACTGAAAGTCAGCAGCCTTCCACCAGCCATGCTGCAGCCACTGGGGTAGCACTGCATGACATCACTAGGATAGACAAAGGCACATGCAAGACAGTCACTAAGGGAATGCACGAGGGTGATTAGTTGATTTTTGATGTAATATTGGATGCATATATGGATAAAGTTGGATTGGAAAGTTTGCTTTGTGATAGCTTTAATTTCAGCATTGTGGCCAAGAGGACGCTGTGATGGTCAGTAACAGAAGGAAGGTAAGGTGCGGGACAAATGTTGAAAGGGGAATTCGGGTTATGGTCACTGGTACTGCAGGTGGATGATTTGATCCTGGATATCCCGGCCAGAAAGGGGCTCTCTGGGTTGCCACCTTCCTTCCGCTTCCTCCTCTTCTGCATCTCATTGAAACTTATAAAATTCTAACATACTGGCATGGGTGGAAGATTGGCTATCTAACAGAAAACAGAGAGTTGGGATAAATGGTTCATTCTCGGGTTGGCAATCAGTAACTAGTGGTGTTCCGCAGGGGTCAGTGCTGGGACCCCAACTCTTTACAATCTATATTAACGATTTGTAGGAGGGGACCAAGTGCAACATATCCAAGTTTGCCGACGATACAAAGATGGGAGGGGAAGCAGTGAGTGAGGAGGACATAAAAAACCTGCAAAAGGACATAGACAGACTAAGTGAATGGGCAGAAATTTGGCAGATGAAATATAATGTTGGAAAGTGCGAGGTTATGCACTTTGGCAGAAAAAATCAAAGAGCAAGTTATTATCTAAATGGAGAGAAACTGCAAAGTGCTACAGTACAAAGGGATCTGGGGGTCCTGGTGCATGAAACACAGAAGGTTAGTATGCAGGTACAGCAGGTGATCAGGAAGGCCAATGGAATCTTGGCTTTTATTGCAAGGGGGATGGAGTATAAAAGCAGGGAAGTCTTGCTTCAGTTATACAGGGTACTGGTGAGGCCACACCTGGAATACTGCGTACAGTTTTGGTTGCCATATTTAAGAAAAGATATACTTGCTTTCGAGGCAGTTCAGAGAAGGCTCACTCGGTTGATTCCGGAGATGAGGGGGTTGACTTATGAGGAAAGGTTGAGTAGGTTGGGCCTCTACTCATTGGAATTCAGAAGAATGAGAGGCGATCTTATCGAAACATATAAGATTGTGAGGGGACTTGATCGGGTGGATGCGGGGAGGATGTTTCCACTGATGGGTGAGACTAGAACTAGGAGGCATAATCTTAGAATGAGGGGCTGCCCTTTCAAAACTGAGATGAGGAGAAGCTTCTTCACTCAGAGGGTAGTGAATCTATGGAATTTGCTACCTCAGAGAGCTGTGGAAGCTGCGACATTAAATAAATTTAAAACGGAGATAGACAGTTTCCTAGCTGATAAGGGAATTAGCGATTATGGGGAGCGGGCAGGGAAGTGGACGTGAGTCTAGGTTCGGATCAGCCATGATCCTATTGAATGGCGGAGCAGGCCCGAGGGGCCATATGGCCTACTCCTGCTCCTACTTCTTATGTTCTTATGTATGTAACAGGACTAGACAGACTTGATGCAGGAAGGATGTTCCCGATGGTCGGGTAGTCCAGAACCAGGGGTCACAGTCTAAGGATAAGGGGTAAGCCATTTAGGACAGAGATGAGGAGGAATTTCTTCACCCAGAGAGTGGTGAACCTGTGAAATTCTCTACCACAGAAGGCAGTGGAGGCCAATTCATTAAATATATTCAAGAAGGAGTTGGATATATTTCTTAAGGCTAAAGGGATCAAGGGATATGGGGGGAAAGCAGGGACAGGGTACTGAGTTTGGATGATCAGCCATGATCTCGTTGAATGGCGGAGCAGGCTCGAGGGGTCGAATGGCCTACTCCTGCTCCTATGTTTTATGTTTCTATGTTTCTCTCTTCCTCTTCCCTCTGCGAGTAGCTTGTCCCCTTTGCTGTCTTTGCTTCATCTCCATGTGATGATGCAGCCCAAGGGGGACTGCAACTAGAGCCCCAAGGACTGTGAGCAAGTGGTCTTCTCAGAGGCTTTCCTTTAACATCCAAAGCCTTGCAAGCATTCAGCACCATTCCCTACATCCCTGCACACTTTAACAACTTTTTAAGTGTATTGCACCAAGCTATTACTTTAATAAAATAAGAAAAAAACAGTCCAAAGGCTGAAATTGAAACTTACCTGAAAGATGTATGTGTCCCTTTAAGAAGCACTGACAGCATCTCTGTACAACTGTTATAGGCACGTTCTTCTGTGTGTGGTTAGGAGAGGGCATTATGGCGTGTGGTGACATCCAAAATCGCAGTCGTGCGTCAAATCAGGCTTTGCATGCCAATTGACGTCACAATCTGCACATTTACATTGGAGAGGCCAGCGCAGGCAATGGCAGTGCTGCCGACCTTTCCAAAATGGCGGCCACTGTAAGAATTCGCAATAATTTACAGTTATGAAAATTCATTTTTTTTGATTAAAGGATCACTGAGCGAGGTGCTTTTAAGTTTCCAAAGATAAAATGGCTGTCACACCACATGGCCGAAGGACAAAAGAGGTTTGGAATGCAGCTTTCTGTGTCTGGAAGTAAGGTTCAATGAAGACAAAGGACAATGCTTTGTTTACAAAGCAATTGAATGCTATTAGCATTTGTTTGTATGTTGAGTGGATCCAAAGGACATCTAAACTGCAGAAGTGACTTTTTGTATCTTAAATGGGAAGCGTTAACATTTGAAAGGATTTTTAAGACACCCAGTACTGGACAATGGAGCAGATGTATCTCCCTTTTGTTTCAGCAAAGGGAGCTCTGAAAATCACATTAACTCAATCTAACCACTTTGAGTTAGCCTATCACAGCTTTGGGGTTAATTTTGCACACAGCCCTTGCAAGGCAGAACGGCAGGGGGGCTCACCAGGTATAAAGATAGATGCTGAAGCCAGCTCTTTCTCTTGACTTCCTGGGACGACAAGGTGAGCTCTCTCTCTCTCTCTCTCTCTCTCTCTCTCTTCGCTGGACCATGTGAGCAGAGATTTCCTGACTCTCAACAAGGCAACCTAGCAGGAGTTAAGGGGGGATGGTGATTTAAGGGAATTGCTAAGATTGTTTAAATACATTGTAGCCATTGTATCCCTCGTTTTTGCCGTGTGTACCCCCTTGATATATAGTTTTACAATTTTACTGTGTTCGTGTGGGATAGTTTGATATTGTGATTGTAGTTTCTTTTAGTTAATAAAGCTTGATTTTTTTCTCTCATCCAAACCACGTGTTCCGTTTTAATATCATTAATTATAAGTTCCTCCACTCAGAACTAAAGGAGGGGTAGCGATTCGAAACCGCTGTTTGTAAATTGGTTTAGAGTGCAGCAGCAAAAAGACTGCTGGCCAGGTAGATTACCTTAAACCAGTTTAAACGAAGCCCCCGGAATCCTTACAATGGCGAGCCAGGTAGGAGTGGAGGCAGTTTTTGATTTAATAAGTGGTCTGGATCTGGTGAAAGCATCAGCTCTTGTTTCTCTCGTTGTTTTCAGTATGTGGGTAGCCCTGCGGATGTTAGCAGCAGCGTGTAGGCTGACCTATCAGGGTATAGGTGGTTGGGTTAGGAAGGTTGTGAAGAGAGAGCAGGAGGAAAGGTTTAGGGAAGCAAAGGCAGCTTATAAGCTGGCCTGTGCCCTAAGGTATGAGGAAGCAGATCATGGCCCCTGTAGTGCAGAGATAGAAAGCCTTAACATGGCTTTAAATGCATCAAAGGGGATGATTTGTCTGATCAGCCCGAAGGCAGGTCAGCTGGATTTTACTGGCAGCCCAAGTAAAACCGCCCCACAGGCAACACCCAGGGAAAGGCTGGCTAGGGAATTAGAGATCCCAAGACAGCAGCCCACAGCTCCGGGTCTTGAGGAGCTCTGGCAGCGAGGAGAGGTGGACAATGGGGTGGTTGGAGAACACCAGCAGGTCCCGCTAGGCAGGCGGGGACCAGGACCAGTGTATCCCCTCAGACAACGGAGGTACGGTCCACCCGTGAGGAGTGAGCCTGAGAATAGGAATCCTCAGCCCACAGCAAGTTCGAGTTCACAGGCAAGCACTGTGGCTTGTGTGGGGGGAGGAGCCATTCATATTCAGAATAACCTGTTCAAGCCAGGGAACAGGAGAGGAGAGTTCTCGGACCCCTGTAGAGCAGGTCCAGTAGCAGAAATCCAGGACAAGGGAGGCACGCAGGGGATAGTTTTGGCCTCAGGAAATAGGCAGGTCCAAAATTCCCCAGTTAAAGCCACCTGGGTGAGGGAACATGAGCTTGTCGCTTCCCAGCCCGCTTCTAGAGTGGTCCCCCCCATGATGTGGGACCCTGCGACGGCAGGGATAGCAATCCCCCTTGCAGGAGACATAGGGAGGGAGCTGACACCAGGTTTTAAACATGGGGAGGAAAATTTCCAGCCACCAGCAGCGGGTGGTGAGAGCATACCTGCCCCCAGCACAGGAGTGGGCAGGAAAGAGCAGACAAACCCAGAGAGAGATTTGCACCGGCAGGCTGCCAGGTACATTATACAGTGCGGGCTATTTGGACATGGGGGAGCAGGTTCCCAGCCAGCTGGGGCTGTGACCCAAGCTCAGGGTCCGCCAGCCAAAGTTTCCCCCGTAGAAACACCCCTCAGAAGGTCTCAGTGGGTGCCCCAGCCTAAGAAAGCATGGTCACCCACTTTACAGTGGAGTAGGGCAGTCTCCCGAGCCAGGGAAAAGCCAGAGAACAGAAGCCCCCACTCAACAGCCATAAGCTGCGAGGGACCAGAGACAGGAGGCAGTCCAGCTTCGCTGCAGTCAGCAGCAATCTGCGACAGTGCCAGAGATTAGACTGGCCGTCCGGAGACGGGCGGCATTTGTATTTATAGCTATGTGTGTGTATATAGCGTGCTTTTAAGGTATTTTAAGTTTTGTTGATTTAACTAGTTTGTTAAGTATGTTTAAAGAGTTTAAGTTTACATGTGTGCCCAAATGTTTGTATTTTGGTCCGAGGTCGAGGGACCCGACCATGTCTCCACCTAAGGCAGCAGGTCAGTGAGACCTGGCTGCATGTCCCTTTTACGTTTTTGCAGGAGATGGGAAAATGAAGCAGCCATGTTCGCCCAGCCCGAGCTGGACATCGAATGAAGATACGGAATGTTGGGGATCACCTCGCCACTGGACGAATCCAGCAGACCCCGCAGCGATCTTCGGGGAAAAACCGGACAGAGTCTGGAGGAACTTGCCTACTCCTCCTACGGGGAGGAGATGGCCCCAGCTGGGTGGGGCATGGCCCCCAACCCAGCACTATCCTGACCGAAGTTCACGTGCAGGAGACCTCGCTGTTGAGGAGTCACGACGGGGAAGCACGGGCGCCTGGTCATAGGGACGCGTTCCCCGGGGGTGGGTGGTGATGGCCCGGGAATGATTGTATAGAGGAGGGGGAGACCCAAGAGTCGCGTGGGTGCGGTCGGGGGAGGGAGGAACTCACCCGGGGGCCCACGGGCAAAGAAGATAAGTTGTGGCTGGGAAGGATGAGTGGGTGGCCGGATCAGTGTGGGGCCAGGGAGTGCCGCCACACAGGCACCCATCATTTTCTGCAGCCAGTCGAGGGAAGACGGGAGGGGGAGGGACTGGGAGTCATGAGATCCCATACTCCCCGGTCTCGGTCTGTGGAAGGTAATTTTAAACGTGAGGGGTACCCCGCCTCCACAAAAGGACAAGGGAACGGCTCGGGGCTGGCGGAACAGGCTGGTCGGTAAATCCATTCTGCCTGTTTTAAAGTTTAAGCTGATCATAGGAGGGTGGAAGGTACTTTTACTGCCCGAGTGGGAGGAACAATACCCACTCGAATTTCGCGACCCATCATCGGCACGTGATGATCGGGGTTCATTTAAGCATGTTGTTTAATGATTTTTTGTATTTTGTGTTGCAGCCCCAAGTTGAGCAGAGGCATGAGGTCCTCTCCGTGCTTGGGACCAGTTTGTGACAACTCCAAGTTGAGCAGAGGCGTAGGACCCTCTCCGTGCTTGCGATAATTTTTGAGTACATTGTGTAACTAAGATTGCAACATTTTGTAATAACTTATGATGTAAAAAAAAAGGTGATTGTAAATTTGGTTTACACTGTATAATTTTACAAGCGTGTAGGGGTATGAGACCCCTGAGTGAAAACTGAAGTATCTGTAAGATGCCTACCGTACCATGGTTTTTTTCTTGAATTTAAGGGGAATAGACAGGACGGGGATCAGTGGCAGATAGCTATTAGGTAAATACAGGGGATGGTTGTTTGTGGGGGGTCAGAAATTATTGCTCATTTCTTCAAGAGGATACTACAAGCAAGCTGGAAGTATCCAAGGGCGGACTGTAAGAATTCGCAATAATTTACAGTTATGAAGATTCATTTTTTTTGATTAAAGGATCCCTGAGCGAGGTGCTTTTAAATTTCCAAAGATAAAATGGCTGTCACACCACATGGCCGAAGGACAAAAGAGGTTTGGAATGCAGCTTTCTGTGTCTGGAAGTAAGGTTCAATGAAGACAAAGGACAATGCTTTGTTTACAAAGCAATTGAATGCTATTAGCATTTGTTTGTATGTCGAGTGGATCCAAAGGACATCTAAACTGCAGAAGTGACTTTTTGTATCTTAAATGGGAAGCGTTAACATTTGAAAGGATTTTTAAGACACCCAGTACTGGACAATGGAGCAGATGTATCTCCCTTTTGTTTCAGCAAAGGGAGCTCTGAAAATCACATTAACTCAATCTAACCACTTTGAGTTAGCCTATCACAGCTTTGGGGTTAATTTTGCACACAGCCCTTGCAAGGCAGAACGGCAGGGGGGCTCACCAGGTATAAAGATAGATGCTGAAGCCAGCTCTTTCTCTTGACTTCCTGGGACGATAAGGTGAGCTCTCTCTCTCTCTCTCTCTCTCTCTCTCTCTCTCTCTCTCTCTCTCTCTTCGCTGGACCATGTGAGCAGAGATTTCCTGACTCTCAACAAGGCAACCTAGCAGGAGTTAAGGGGGGATGGTGATTTAAGGGAATTGCTAAGATTGTTTAAATACATTGTAGCCATTGTATCCCTCGTTTTTGCCGTGTGTACCCCCTTGATATATAGTTTTACAATTTTACTGTGTTCATGTGGGATAGTTTGATATTGTGATTGTAGTTTCTTTTAATTAATAAAGCTTGATTTTTTTCTCTCATCCAAACCACGTGTTCCGTTTTAATATCATTAATTATAAGTTCCTCCACTCAGAACTAAAGGAGGGGTAGCGATTCGAAACCGCTGTTTGTAAATTGGTTTAGAGTGCAGCAGCAAAAAGACTGCTGGCCAGGTAGATTACCTTAAGCCAGTTTAAACGAAGCCCCCGGAATCCTTACACCGCCGTGCCAGAAGGGGACAGAAGTGAGGCGGGCGCCACTTTTTCCAGAAAAACGGCGTTAACGGCCGTACTACTTTAACTTTGTGGAATTTGGATTTTCTAGTTTTAAAAGTATTTGCCTATTGATAAGATATGACTTTATCCACTGACAATCAATGATTGAGTTAAGCTTCCCTAATATAAATTTTTACATTTTTATTTTTTTAAGCTGTGGTCAGCAAAGTGAAAACCCCACAGAAGGAGCATTCTTTCTGAATCAGTATTCAAATGACGATCTGGATTCTTTTAGGCGTCAATCTGGTTCAACAATAATCGACTCGAACACTGTTTTCTCAAAGAATAGTCTTTTATTCTTTATCGGCCGAAGCACTCGGTCCTGCTTGACTACCCAGAACTCAGCTGAGTCTGGAATACCAGCTAGGAGCGAGAGCTACGGACTCCCAAAAAGTTACAGGTTATATACACTTCAAAAAGTACAAATTCATCAGTTACTACACAATTTCCCTTAGCAACACATTACCCTTCAATCACATTCTTTTGAAGACAACTTAGCTATAATCTTATCACAACATCAAAGCCCATTCTTTTACGATCTGTCTTTTGATCTAACATAGAAACATAGAGATAGGAACAGGAGTAGGCCATTCGGCCCTTCGAGCCTGCTCCGCCATTCAATGAGATCATGGCTGATCTTCGTCTGAGATCATAGCTGATCTTACCAGTTCAGTACCCCGTCCCCGCCTTTTCTCCGTAACCCTTAATCCCCTTAGCCTTCAGAAATATATCCAATTCTCTCTTGAAAATATTTATTGAATTAGCCTTCACAGCCCTCTGTGGCAGGGAATTCCACAGGCTCACCACTCTTTGAGTGAAGAAATTCTTCCTCATCTCTGTTTTAAATGATTTGCCCGCTATTTTTAGACTGTGGCCCCTGGTTCTGTGCTCCCCGGCCATTGGAAACATTCTCTCTGAATTCAGCCTGTCCAGGCCTGCCATAATTTTATATGTTTCGATGAGATCCCCTCTCAATCTTCTAAACTCCAGTGAGTACAAGCCCAAACTATTTAATCTCTCTTCGTAGGTCATTCCCGCCATTCCAGGTATCAGCCTGGTGAATCGCCGTTGCACTCTTTCCATGGCAAGAACATCCTTCCGCAGATGGGGCGACCAAAACTGTACACAATACTCCAGATGCGGTCTCACCAGCACCTTGTACAGCTGTAGTAAGGTATCCCTATTCCTATACTCGAACCCCCTTGATATGAAGGCCAACATACCATTTGCCTTCTTAATCGCCTGTTGCACCTGCATGCTCTCCTTCAGTGACTGGTGCACAAGAACACCCAGGTCCCTCTGCACTTCCCCATCTCCCAATCTATTGCCATTTAGATAATAATCTACCCTCCTGTTTTTACCCCCAAAGTGGATAACCTCGCATTTATCCACATTATAGTGCATCTGCCACGTATCCGCCCATTCCCCCAACCTGTCCAAATCGCACTGTAGCCTCCTGACATCCTCATCAGAGCCCACCCCTCCTCCTAGTTTAGTGTCGTCAGCGAATTTGGAAATATTGCATCCAATTCCCTGATCCAGATCATTTATATATATTGTGAACAGCTGGGGTCCCAGGACAGATCCTTGCGGCACCCCGCTGGTCACTGCCTGCCACTCCGAAAACGAGCCGTTTATTCCAACTCTCTGTTTTCTATCCGCCAGCCAGTTCTCTATCCACGTTAATACTTTGCCCCCAATCCCATGAGCCTTAATTTTGCATGATAATCTTTTGTGTGGAACCTTATCGAAGGCTTTCTGGAAGTCAAGGTACACCACATCCACTGGCTCTCCCCCATCTATTTTACCAGTTACTTCCTCAAAAAATTCCAGCAGATTAGTCAAACACGATTTACCCTTTGTAAATCCATGTTGACTCTGTCCGATCCTTTCCCCATTTGTCAAGTGCTCCGCTATTTTATCCTTAATAATGGACTCTAGCATTTTGCCCACAACCGATGTAAGGCTTACTGGTCTATAATTCCCTGCTTTCTCTCTACCCCCCTTTTTAAATATTGGGGTAACATTAGCTACCCTCCAATCCACGGGTACTGTTCCCGAGTCAATGGAGTTCCGGAAGATGATCCTTAGAGCATCTGCTATCTCCAGGGCCACCTCCTTAAGTACCCTAGGATGTAGTTTATCAGGCCCCGGGGATTTGTCGGCCTTCAGTCCCCTCAACTTACCCAACACCATATCCCTAGAGATACTAATTTCTGTCAGCTCCTCCCTCTCATTAGTCCCTATGTTTGCCGATATTCCTGGGAGGTTATTTGTGTCCTCCTTTGTGAATACAGAACCAAAGTATGAGTTTAATTGGTCTGCCATTTCCTTATTCTCCATTATATATTCTCCCGAATCGGACTGCAAGGGACCGACTTGGGATTTTACCAGTCTTTTCCTCCTGATATACCGATAAAAGCTTTTGCAGTCTGTCTTTATGTTTGCTGCAAGTTTACTTTCGTATTCTATTTTCCCCTTCCTGATTAATCCCTTTGTCCTCTTTTGCTGTATCCTGTACTGCCCCCAATCTTCCGGTCTGGTGCTTTTTTTTGCCAGTTGATATGCCCTTTTTTTTTATTTTATGCTGTCCCTAATTTCCCTCGTTATCCACGGTTGAGTCACCTTTTTAGGTTTATTTTTATGCCAAACCGGTATAAACATGTTCTGGAATTCTTCCATTCTATCTTTGAATGCTTGCCATTGTCTATCCACTGTCAATCCCCCCAGAAACACCACCCAATCAATCTTACCCAATTCCCGTCTCATACCCTCGTAATTCCCTTTATTTAAGTTCTGGACCTTAGTCTCTGATTCAATTTCCTCACTCTCCATCTCGACTGAGAGCTCGATCATATTATGATCGCTCTGACCCAAGGGACCATCGGACCTCAAGGGCCGGTGTTTGTTTACTATAGCCTAGGTCCATTTGAGTTGTCAAACCGTGATTGAGCACTGCTCAGATACCAATTGATTATCAAAGGACAGTTGACATTACATGATCTTTATTGTTCTACAATCTAAATTGTTTCAGAGCGGAACTGCCATCTCTGCAAACTGCCATGGTCTGCAAAGTAAGGCTGAAGTACCCCTTTCCGGTCTCACTAAACTAAAAGCAATCATCCCTTACACGAAGCCATTTTGTGCCCATTCTATTTACACTGAAAGGTTCCAGACACCATTTTAATTCATCAGACTGTATTCCAATAAGGGGTACATTTCCACATTCCCCCCTTTTATCATTCCATGATAACCATCTGAGATACCCAGTGATTCTGAGCTTCATCATACTGGTCCATCTCTACCTTACTGAGTCTATTATACTCCTCCTCCATTAATTCTTTCTCAACTTGCTCCTTTACCATCTCACTCGCTTCACCCTCTATATTCAGTAATTCAGTTTCTTCATCAGGTGATTTCCTTTGTACCATTTGACTTGGAATTACAGTTGCTCCTAATCTATTGCAGCCACACTTAATCAGCATGAAAACCAGAAAAATGCACATGATTATTGCAAGTACCACCACTAACCCATGTAGCAGAGTCTGCCCCATTGATCCCAGCCATCCTCCAAGGATCCAATCAAACCAGCCATCCCTGGGCTTAGGTTTCTTATACTGACTTACTGCATCCCGGATATGTTTGACAATGTTGGTTACATTTTCCGAACTATCAGGGATATAAGTACAGCACTCACTTCCTATCAAGGCACAGGTTCCTCCTTGTGCTGCAAGGAGATAATCTAAGGCCATTCGATTCTGGAGGGCTACTGTTCTAATGGCTACCATTTCGGCACTCATTTCTGCTAGAGCTTCCTCAGTGTCATTGGCAACTATCTCTATTAGCCTTGCCAGGTTCCTTGTTTCATCCATCAAGGTCATTATTCCATAGGGAGGGTTTACTACACTAAAGAATCTTTGAAAAGTTCCTAACTCTCTTATGGTCCTGGATTTCTTAAATTCATGGTGTTCCCCAATCTCATTCAAGTGGTGAATGTAGAGTACTACATAACCTAAGTAACACGGACCCGTCCAATTCCGGGGTAACCATGGGTAGGCTCTGTGACCACATATAAATTAGGTCCCATTATACGCAGTTAGATTATTACCTAGTGACTTACGAACCCTCCACCTCCATCTGATTTCCTCCCCTTCCCACGGTCCCCCATGTGTTCTATTGGGGGTTCCGGTATGATTGAATTGGAAGAAACCTTGGCCACAGCCTTCGGTGAGTTTACATTCCGTTATGTTAACCTCTTGAAAACATTTACTGCGTCCTACTTCTGTACCGCCGGACACATTCTTCGTTAAACATATTGGCCCCTCCGGCCTACCAACCCCTGAGGTATTAACAAGAACAAAGGCTGGAGGCTGTCTATTCCGATTATAATTAGGCTGATACCACCCGTGGAAAGTGGTTAAGTCATAACCTGCCGACATCCATTTATCCCTGTCACCTTCCTGGTTGTATGAATTGTTATAATCGCCGCTGGCGTTCTGGCGCATGACCCATTCTGCCATCTCTGAGGCATTGAACGGGATGGGTCTCAAGGGAATCCCTCCTTTACTATGGATGGGAATATGACTACAGACCCAACAGCGTGTTAGGTTACTGCTTTTGGCATATTCATAGGACATGTACAAAAAGGTGTTGGTACGTAACTCCCTCCTTTTCCTAATTTCCCTTTTCTTTCTAGATCCTGAGCGTCTCGATGGATCCCTTTCCTGCAACCATGGGTCTTTAACTAGTACCTTTCTGTAACATCCTCCATTATACATCATCCACGATTCTTTTCCTTTTTCTGGGTTAGTCCTACAAGTAAAATCGAATTTACATTTTTGGTGCCAGCATGGCAAACCCCATCTATTTCTATTGTCCAAATGTACTTCACGATGTTCCTGTTTTAATAGTCCAGTACAGAAGTCCCATTTAGTCACGTTCCAGGATCTGAAAGCTTTAAGATTCTTGTCTTTGCACTGGAGAATATCTCCTCGGCACAGGTGGACTGTTTTTCCAGGTGTGATTTTCTTACATTTCTTTAGTCGATTGAACGCCCCGCCCGCGAGCAGGATAACGCTCAGAAGCAGTAATAAAGTCCTCATCTTGACTCTTGATGATCAATCGATACTACTTATTAACTATTAATCTGGAAAACAAAGAGCTCACACAAGATCAAAATTAAAACTTAAAAGTAAAAATTTAAAAATTAAAGATTAATTAAATATTGTTACTGTCTTATACTGTGTATACTGTAAAATCTACTATATACTGTACTGATTACTGATCATCTTCTCCCCCCCTTTTGATTGGTTTCTCCAATCAATTTACGGTGGTGGTGGAAGTACCAGTTTACAGTGGTGGAAGTGCACCCATGCGCTTCTTCCCTCGACCTTAGCTGCAGTCGGAGTTGTTAGTAAGACCTGATAGAGACCTTCCCACCTTGGATCTAGACTTTTACGGGTCCAGTTTTTCACCATCACATACGAACCTGGTTCAATTTTTGGAGAACCAGATAAGTCAGGAAGTTCACCATATGCAGCACGGACCTGTGAATGGAACCCGCGCAAAACCTTAGTAAGAGCCAAGACATAGGTTGTCATTTCCTCAGTCATATGGTGAAAATGCACCGTGGTAGGAGCATTTTGGTTCCAGGGAGTCTTGAGTGGTCGACCGTAGATAATCTCAGCGGGTGTAAGTCGTGCTTTACCCGTTGGTGTTGTGCGACTTTGAAAGAGAGCTACCGGAAGCAATTTCAACCAAGTGGAGCCGGTTTCAGCTACCAATTTAGCAAGTTTGTTCTTCAGAGTCTGATTGGCCCTTTCGACAAGTCCTGCAGCTTGTGGTCGATGAGCACAATGCAATTGCTGATGAATGTTCAACTGAGTACAAAGTTCCTTGTTCACTTGGGCAGTGAAATGAGGACCATTGTCAGAACTTAACCGAGTTGGAATACCATACCGAGGTATGATCTCTCTCAGCAATACCTTAACAACAGTAGAGGCTTTATTGTCTGTGGTTGGATATGCCTCGATCCATTTACTGAATACATCCACAATGACAAGTACATATTTGTAACACTGACATCTTTCCAACTCAATGTAGTCCATTTGCAGGGTCTCAAAGGGACCCTCAGGCAAAGGGGTTTTTCCCCATTCGCAAGGCACTCCCTTTCCGGGGTTGTGTTGTTGACAAATCAGGCATCGATCACTAATGCTCTGTGCTATAGCCTGAAGTCTTGGATGCCACCAAGGAGCAAATCACTAACTGCCCTGGCACCACAATGAGTTGCAAAGTGTACACATTCAATAACCCATAAAGCTAGCTCATCAGACATACAAGTCTGTTCTGCGGGAGTAGTCCAGAGTTGTAATACAGGGTTATATACACATCCCAATTCTCTCCACAAATGCTTATCACTATCAGGAGCGTCCTCCTGCAACTTAATCACCTCATGGATGGTTGGCATTAGTTTTTCCGAGGGAGACTGATTCTTTTTTGAATTTTTAGTCTGCCTCATCATTTGGGGCACAATCATTTGGTGACTCCTAGAAGCATTTTTGGCCGCCTCATCAGCGCGGCGATTTCCTATATCTACCGGGCTTTGGCCAGTGGTATGGGCAGAGCATTTGATCACCGCTATCTGTTTGGGGAGTAAAAGGGCTTGCAAGAGATCTGAGACTAACTGACGGTGAGAGATCGAACTGCCCGAAGAGGTCAGAAATCCTCGATATTTCCACAATTGTCCAAAATCATGAACTACTCCAAAGGCATATCTAGAGTCAGTATATACATTGAGTCGTAATCCTTCTCCCAAAGTACAAGCTCGTATGAGTGCAAACAGTTCGGCTTGCTGGGCAGAAAAAGGGGATTCAAAGGCTGCTGATTCTAAGGTGACACCTTCCTGATTTACAATTGCATAACCAGAAATTCATTTTCCCATCTCATCAACGGAAGAACTGCCATCCGTATACATGTTAATATCGGGATCTGCAATAGGAGTGTCAGACAAATCAGGTCGGACTGAGGTATCTTCTTTAATGAGGTGTAAGCAATCATGGCTTGGTTCATCACTCTCGGAGGGCGGATGTGCAAGGAAACTGGCAGGGTTGATAGTGCTACAGTGTTTAAATGTGAGCCTGGGATTGTTCAATAAGTATATTTCGCACTTATTTTGCCTGGCAGTAGTCAGGTGTTGGGTCTGCAATTGCCCCAATAACGCAGTGACTGAGTGAGAGCTATACACAGTAATGTCCTGCTGAAGTGTCATGTTAGCAGCTGACTGTAGACTGTTGTAGATGGCTGTAAGGATCTGGGTGCAATAGGGATATCCTAGAGCTACCGGATCCAGTTTTGATGAATAATAAGCTACCGGTCGATTCTTATCTCCATGCTTCTGGGTCAATACTGCTGTTGAGCAATCGTTCATTACTGTGCAATATAACTGGAATGGCCTATCATACAGGGGTCATCCAAGGGCTGGTGCTTGGACCAGATCCTGTTTTAATTCCTCAAATGCTTTCTCTGCCTCTGGTTCCAGCTCAAACTCTCCCTCTTTAGTCGTGTAGGGAGTCAGAAGTTTGGTTAATACTGCAATATTAGGTATCCACTGTCGACAATAATTAACCATTCCCAGCCACTGCCTGATGTTCCGAGGGGGTCAGTACTTGTTGGATTAAAGCCCATAAATCTCGGGATTCAGCGTTGTACACCTGAATGGTGGTTCGTAAAAAGTCCACAAATTTTTGAGGCGCTTTGAGGCGATCCGGCGCATTAGTTAGGATAGACATTAATTCATTAGGCTTCCATGGGAAGAATACATCTATGGTGGGGTGAGCTGCGGCAGCAGCCTGATCTGGGTTTGGCATTTTTCTCACTGGAAGGTTCCTGGGTGGGTTACCGGAATGATTTTTGGATTCTGACTCATGATCATCAGAAGGTGATAAATCATTTTCTGAACTGGTAAAGTCACTACATGACTCAGTGTCGTATTCCTGAGTGGACTTATGTTGTACTAACTGTCTGAATCTTTTCTTGTTTATCCGTTTGTTTTCCTTCTTTTTCTTCTTGTCACTCCAGGTAGGAGTATAATTGGGCACAGGGCCTGTCTGTCCTGCCGTTTGTAACCGGGTCCGACCACTTATGTGATCAGTAAAACCTGTGGCCCCAACGGGTGAGGTAGTTGGGGGTATTCCTGGAGTGAATGGGGGACTATTTATGGAGAGGGTTACTGGAGGAGTAATATTAGACGTCGGTGGTATGGCCGACGTTGGAAGGGGGGGATAAATATAGTTGTACTGGGGTGGCTGAGGAGGTGGCACAGTAGGGGTTCTGTATGTCCAATTATCTAAGTCCTCATCTTCTCCGTCTCCCTCTGTCAACCTAAGGCCAACCATTGAACTACGTAGTTCATTTTGATCCTTTTTATTTGGCGCCTCTTCAGATTTTGACCTTTTCCCATGAGCACATTCTCTCTTAAGTACTTCAACGGGTTTAAGATTCCCTCCTTCGGTTAACTTTATTCCTAATTTAACAGCATTCCCTTGCCAGCTGGCTAATAGGGAACTGTCTTTAATTTCTTGGCAGTACTGTCGCCAGAGTCCAATTAGTTTTTTAGTCTTACTTCCCATGTTCTTTTTCCAAATCATTTCTTGAGTTCGCTTAACCATTTCTAAACTTTTGGGACCCCCTAGAGGCCATTGTTCGCTGCCTAACTTTTTATTTAAACCCCCTGAGAGTTGTCTCAATTGTTGGGCTTTGTCTGGATATTTGTCACATAACGTTTGTAGGGCACTGCCCTCGTCACTCGTTGTGTCTAAGTAATTACCCATGGTTTTCTTACACTAAGGGCTCCTTTTCAGGATTAGAAGAGTTACGTTTTACAATTATCTCATATGTTTCACAGATACCGGCACACAAAACTAAACACCATGATACAATAAGTACAATAGTTAGACCAAACAAAAATACACAGTGAGTCGTCTATATTCGTCAAATCGTAATTTTAGCCTCTGTCACTGCCTGGTACAGGTATTCTTAAACCCTAATTATTCTAATCGTAAATTTAGCCTCTGTCACCGCCTGGTACAGGTATTCTTAGCCTAATTATTCTACTTATACGACCCTTATCTTGCACTCCCCGAGTACAAGTTGCTCGAGCTCTAGAGTCCCCGACTCTCTCTTTTTACTCTCTTTCAAGTATTCTTTTTCTCTTCTCTCTTGGAATCTAAAGTCACTACTTATCTACTTTTTAGTCCAATCGGAGCCTGAGCGGACCAAGTGATATACGAGGTCGTCGCGTTACTCGACTTGAATACTTATTTCCTAAGTTTACACAGTATTCGCCAGATTGACCCGGGTTTCGTCGGGACACCACACGAGAGTTAGCGAGTGGCCAAACTTTAATCGGACTTACGGATCAGAGGAAAACCAAAGTGGTAAAATTTAACTATACTCACTCTGGGGGCCCATTTCCTCCGCTCGCGTCCAAGACTAGTTCGGTTCTTGGTTCGCTCTTTCTCGGTGATCATCCGTTGAAATCCCACTTCTGACACCAAATGACGATCTGGATTCTTTTAGGCGTCAATCTGGTTCAACAATAATCGACTCGAACACTGTTTTCTCAAAGAATAGTCTTTTATTCTTTATCGGCCGAAGCACTCGGTCCTGCTTGACTACCCAGAACTCAGCTGAGTCTGGAATACCAGCTAGGAGCGAGAGCTACGGACTCCCAAAAAGTTACAGGTTATATACACTTCAAAAAGTACAAATTCATCAGTTACTACACAATTTCCCTTAGCAACACATTACCCTTCAATCACATTCTTTTGAAGACAACTTAGCTATAATCTTATCACAACATCAAAGCCCATTCTTTTACGACCTGTCTTTTGATCTAACATAGAAACATAGAGATAGGAACAGGAGTAGGCCATTCGGCCCTTCGAGCCTGCTCCGCCATTCAATGAGATCATGGCTGATCTTCGTCTGAGATCATAGCTGATCTTACCAGTTCAGTACCCCGTCCCCGCCTTTTCTCCGTAACCCTTAATCCCCTTAGCCTTCAGAAATATATCCAATTCTCTCTTGAAAATATTTATTGAATTAGCCTTCACAGCCCTCTGTGGCAGGGAATTCCACAGGCTCACCACTCTTTGAGTGAAGAAATTCTTCCTCATCTCTGTTTTAAATGATTTGCCCGCTATTTTTAGACTGTGGCCCCTGGTTCTGTGCTCCCCGGCCATTGGAAACATTCTCTCTGAATTCAGCCTGTCCAGGCCTGCCATAATTTTATATGTTTCGATGAGATCCCCTCTCAATCTTCTAAACTCCAGTGAGTACAAGCCCAAACTATTTAATCTCTCTTCGTAGGTCATTCCCGCCATTCCAGGTATCAGCCTGGTGAATTGCCGTTGCACTCTTTCCATGGCAAGAACATCCTTCCGCAGATGGGGCGACCAAAACTGTACACAATACTCCAGATGCGGTCTCACCAGCACCTTGTACAGCTGTAGTAAGGTATCCCTATTCCTATACTCGAACCCCCTTGATATGAAGGCCAACATACCATTTGCCTTCTTAATCGCCTGTTGCACCTGCATGCTCTCCTTCAGTGACTGGTGCACAAGAACACCCAGGTCCCTCTGCACTTCCCCATCTCCCAATCTATTGCCATTTAGATAATAATCTACCCTCCTGTTTTTACCCCCAAAGTGGATAACCTCGCATTTATCCACATTATAGTGCATCTGCCACGTATCCGCCCATTCCCCCAACCTGTCCAAATCGCACTGTAGCCTCCTGACATCCTCATCAGAGCCCACCCCTCCTCCTAGTTTAGTGTCGTCAGCGAATTTGGAAATATTGCATCCAATTCCCTGATCCAGATCATTTATATATATTGTGAACAGCTGGGGTCCCAGGACAGATCCTTGCGGCACCCCGCTGGTCACTGCCTGCCACTCCGAAAACGAGCCGTTTATTCCAACTCTCTGTTTTCTATCCGCCAGCCAGTTCTCTATCCACGTTAATACTTTGCCCCCAATCCCATGAGCCTTAATTTTGCATGATAATCTTTTGTGTGGAACCTTATCGAAGGCTTTCTGGAAGTCAAGGTACACCACATCCACTGGCTCTCCCCCATCTATTTTACCAGTTACTTCCTCAAAAAATTCCAGCAGATTAGTCAAACACGATTTACCCTTTGTAAATCCATGATGACTCTGTCCGATCCTTTCCCCATTTGTCAAGTGCTCCGCTATTTTATCCTTAATAATGGACTCTAGCATTTTGCCCACAACCGATGTAAGGCTTACTGGTCTATAATTCCCTGCTTTCTCTCTACCCCCCTTTTTAAATATTGGGGTAACATTAGCTACCCTCCAATCCACGGGTACTGTTCCCGAGTCAATGGAGTTCCGGAAGATGATCCTTAGAGCATCTGCTATCTCCAGGGCCACCTCCTTAAGTACCCTAGGATGTAGTTTATCAGGCCCCGGGGATTTGTCGGCCTTCAGTCCCCTCAACTTACCCAACACCATATCCCTAGAGATACTAATTTCTGTCAGCTCCTCCCTCTCATTAGTCCCTATGTTTGCCGATATTCCTGGGAGGTTATTTGTGTCCTCCTTTGTGAATACAGAACCAAAGTATGAGTTTAATTGGTCTGCCATTTCCTTATTCTCCATTATATATTCTCCCGAATCGGACTGCAAGGGACCGACTTGGGATTTTACCAGTCTTTTCCTCCTGATATACCGATAAAAGCTTTTGCAGTCTGTCTTTATGTTTGCTGCAAGTTTACTTTCGTATTCTATTTTCCCCTTCCTGATTAATCCCTTTGTCCTCTTTTGCTGTATCCTGTACTGCCCCCAATCTTCCGGTCTGGTGCTTTTTTTTGCCAGTTGATATGCCCTTTTTTTTTATTTTATGCTGTCCCTAATTTCCCTCGTTATCCACGGTTGAGTCACCTTTTTAGGTTTATTTTTATGCCAAACCGGTATAAACATGTTCTGGAATTCTTCCATTCTATCTTTGAATGCTTGCCATTGTCTATCCACTGTCAATCCCCCCAGAAACACCACCCAATCAATCTTACCCAATTCCCGTCTCATACCCTCGTAATTCCCTTTATTTAAGTTCTGGACCTTAGTCTCTGATTCAATTTCCTCACTCTCCATCTCGACTGAGAGCTCGATCATATTATGATCGCTCTGACCCAAGGGACCATCGGACCTCAAGGGCCGGTGTTTGTTTACTATAGCCTAGGTCCATTTGAGTTGTCAAACCGTGATTGAGCACTGCTCAGATACCAATTGATTATCAAAGGACAGTTGACATTACATGATCTTTATTGTTCTACAATCTAAATTGTTTCAGAGCGGAACTGCCATCTCTGCAAACTGCCATGGTCTGCAAAGTAAGGCTGAAGTACCCCTTTCCGGTCTCACTAAACTAAAAGCAATCATCCCTTACACGAAGCCATTTTGTGCCCATTCTATTTACACTGAAAGGTTCCAGACACCATTTTAATTCATCAGACTGTATTCCAATAAGGGGTACATTTCCACACAGCATAGTTTCCATTGGAATATGTAATGTCAGTAGTCAGCAAAATCTCAACAGTAATAGCGTAGCATTTCCATAATGCTGCATGTTATGAATAGCCAGGAGATGCAACTGTTCAGCAAATCACTTTTGTAGACGCTTTGTGGATATCTTGTGGAAAAATCAAATTTATGGATCTGCAAAGGTTTACGGGATATAAAACTACTTATTCTGAACCTAAAAGTTGTGAGGTGTGGGTCTTAAAAATGGCAAAGTGATGCAGCTAATTGCACAGTCACTTTGCACTCCTGAAGCCTCTGATTCAAGCTATGGTTATGGCTAAAAATTAAGGTCCATATGCAGTGAGTTTCAATAATTCACCTCTGTGTTGCTGGTGAGAGTTAATGACAATCTTTGCCCCACAATAAGGTTCCATGGTAGGTCATGACATTTACAGTGAGTGTGTAGGTCATGCATATTATGTATATAACTGCATGGGATTCAGATGGTGTGTACTAAAAGTAGACAAGCTTTAAGGAAATACATTTCCCAAAGTTGAACATGTTTTATTTCAGTTTTTTGTAGGTCTCCTGCACCATCTAACATTCCCCAGGAAAGCAGCCACTATCCCTCACAATTAAGCACTCGGGGGTTCACTGAGATGACATACTGAGTGGGATTTTAACCTCACCACCAGGAGGAAACCAGGTGAGGAGGCAGTTAAAATGGAGCAAGGGACTTACGCACTCCGCTCCTGCCCCAACCTGGCCAACTGCAATTTTACATTCCCCTCCCTAAGGTCTCGCAGCCACTTACCTCCTGCAGCAGCCTCTGAGCCGTCAGATTTTAATGGCCGTGTTAAGTCTGTGTGTTCCAGTTGTATTAAGATTAATTACTGACACAGACTACAAGAATAAAGTTCAACAGGTCTTTACTAGTTGGAGGTCAGGACTATACTAAATACAATATCACTACACAGTACTTATATACCGGTGGTCACCACCGGTATTACGTATACAGCAGCCAGAGAAAGTAGTACATCTCTTAAGGTGGAACAGGCTTAAGTTCTCTTAAGGTGGAACAGGTTACATACACCACAATCCTCCCTTTTTAGCTTAACAGTCATATCCCCATTTAACATAACATAATAACATATATACATATATAACTTCAGGTGTAAACAGTTCAAAGGTTCAGTCTCTCAGGAGGCCTTCTGATTCGGTTTGGATAACGCCTTTCAGTGGTCTCTGATTCTTGTTGCTGAGGTGACTCTTCTTGTTGGTTTCCTATGTATTGGACGTCATCATCAGGTACAGTCCCTGCCGAGGTAGATGCTTCAGGTTCATTAACGTCTTCCACAGTTGTCTCTGTCGCAACCATGGGTTCGACCCTTGCTCTTGATTCTACCAGTTGATCCGCATGACGCCTTATCACATTGTTACCAATATCTACTGTGTACATCAGAGGTCCTTGTCTGGCCCGAATTGTTCCAGACTGCCATTTTTCGTTTCCATAGCCCCTTGCCAACACTGGTTGTCCTACGTCGAAACTTCGAGTGGACTTGTTATTAATATGCCGGAACTGTTTGTTTTCCACTTCCCTCCGCACATTTGGTTTTAACAAGTCCAACCTGGACCGCAACCTCCTGTTATAAAACATCATGGCAGGACTTTGGTTAGTCACTGCATGAGCGGCGTTTCGATATGCCATTAGGAAATTGTCCACCTTGTGTTGTAACGGAATCTGATCATCGTTCATGGCCTTTATTGCCTTTTTGAATGTTTGGACAAATCTCTCGGCCAACCCGTTTGTCGCCGGATGATATGGGGCAGAGGTATAATGTTTCACCCCATTCTTCTTTTAGAATTTTTGGAATTCTTCCGACACGAACTGTGGCCCGTTGTCCGAACATACCTGTTCTGGCAATCCGTTCCTTGCGAATATTGTTCTTAACACCGCAATTGTCTTTTCTGAAGTAGTGGTATTCATCTTGATCACTTCTGGCCATTTGGAATGTGCATCCACCGCAATTAGGAACATGGAGTCCATGAATGGACCAGCAAAGTCAATATGTACGCGTTGCCATGGGGCTGAAGGCCATTCCCATGGGTGTAGCGGTGCGATCGGAGGTGCATTTTGCACTTTTTGGCACCCAGCGCAGCTTTTTGTCAACTCCTCTATCTGTTGATCAATGCCCGGCCACCATACATAAGCCCTAGCAAGACTTTTCATCTTAACTCCCCCCAGATGACCTTCATGCAGTTCCTTTAGAACTCTTTCCCGTAACTTGGGAGGAATAATCACTCTTGCCCGTACATCAAAGTACCATGGCAGACAGACAGCTGGTCTCGCCTTGCCGAGAATGCCGGTAACAGAGGATCACCATGTGTTGGCCATCCCTTCACTGTCACCTCGTAAACTCGGGACAGTGTCGGGTCGTTCCTGGTTTCTCTTTCAATACTTGCATTGGTGACTGGTAAACACTCGATGATGGTCGAATGAAATAACTCAACAGGGTCAACTTTTGTCGTCTCTTCTGCTTCAGGTAGTGGCAGGCGCGACAGCCCCTCAGCATTGCCATGCTGCTTTGTACCTTTGAATTCTATTTGATATTGATGTGCCCCTAGGAAAAGGGACCATCTCTGGAGTCGCTGTGCTGTCATCACCGAAACACCCTTCTTAGGGTTAAAAATGGATACCAACGGCTGATGGTCTGTCAGAAGTGTGAATTTTTGGCCCTGCAGGTAATGATTAAACTTCTTCACTCCCCATACAAGGCTGAGAGCCTCCCTATCGATCTGCGCATAGTTGCGCTCAGCGGAGGTCAATGATCTGGATGCAAACGCGACTGGCCTTTCCGTGCCATTTGGCAACTTGTGTGAGAGTACTGCCCCAATACCGTATGGAGAAGCATCACAAGCCAACCGAATAGGCAGTGTCGGGTTGAAGTGAGCCAACACTTCCTCTGAGGTGATCAATTCTTTGCTTTTGCGAAATGCCTTCTTACAGTTTTCGCTCCATTCCCATGGTACCCCCTTCTGTAAAAGAGCGTTCAGCGGGTGCAGTACCGTGGATAGATTCGGTAGAAACTTATGGTAATAGTTAATCAATCCCAGAAACGACCTCAACTGAGAGACATTATCCGGAGCGGGAGCCTTTACAACTGCCTCTATCTTGTCAGGAGACTTATGAAGCCCCTCCCGGTCAATGACATGACCACAGTACGAGATCCGCTTCTGAAAGAACTCACATTTCTGCCGATTAACTCTAAGTCCATACTCTTTCAGTCTGTTGAGCACCAGTTCCAAGTTTGCGAGGTGTTCTTCATCACCATCACCTGTAATCAGAATATCATCCAGGTAACATTGTGTGCCTGGAATTCCCTGTAATACCTGCTCCATGGCCCTCTGCCAAATTGCCGGAGCCGATGCCACTCCAAAAACCAGCCTATTATACCGGTACAAACCTCTATGCATGTTGATCGTGAGGTACTGGCGTGACTCTTCTTCAACCTCCATCTGCAAGTACGCCTGCGCCAGGTCTATCTTGGTGAAGTGTTTCCCGCCAGACAACGAAGCAAAAATATCCTCAATCCGTGGAAGCGGATACTGCACCGTGTGAAGCACCGGATTAACGGTGATCTTGAAATCTCCACAGAGGCGAACCTTCCCTGGTTCTCCTGGCTTGTTTCTCGAAGGACGTTTCATAACGGGAACAATGGGCGTAGCCCACTCACTCCAATCTACCTTAGACAGTACACCTGAACATTCTAGCGCTTCCAGTTCCGCTTCTACAGTAGGTCGTATTGCATAGGGTACCGGTCTGGCTTTGAAAAATTTTGGTTGTGCATGTTCATCAATCTTGATGTTTGCCGTAATTCCTTTCAGTGTTCCCAGTCCTTGCTGGAACACCTCTTTAGCATCATCCAATATTTTGGACAATCGTTTAGGTTTGACATCTGTTTCCCCGGAATCTACCGTTAGTGCTTTTAAGGAGTGCCAGTCCATATTCATTTTCCTAATCCACTCCCATCCCAGTAGTGGTGGACCTCCTTCAGGTAGCACATATAAGTCCATTACTTGGCTTTCTTCGCCCTTGTGGACCACTTTTACCTCTATCTTTCCGATGGGGTACACTCTTTGCCCCGTGTATGTTTTCAATATAATCTCCGTATCCCGTAGGGGAATATGTTGGAATAACCTTTTGTAATCTTTCTTATTCATGACCGTCAATGCCGATCCAGTGTCCAATTCCATCTTTACTTGGACTCCTGCTATCTGAAGAGTGACCCAAATTGTCTGGAGATCTGCATCCTTACCAACGTTGTGTACTCTTAAGCTACCCAGTTCATTACTGCTAGCGTCTGAATCTGACTTCTGTTCGTTCGAACTGGTCTTTGTCACCTTGTGCACCTTTATGTATTTTCCTTGCGGTGACTTTTTGTTGCTGGTCTTCTTTCCTGACCGGCATACTTTAGCTATGTGGCCAAGCCTGCCACACGTTCTGCATTCTTGGTTTTTAAACCAACACTGGTTCTGATCGTGTGTTGTCTTTCCACAACGATAACATTTTACAGTACTCAAACCCAATTTATTTGTACTGAGTCCTGGTGACCGTAGCTGCATTACTGCCATGCCTCTCGCTGCGGCTTCGTGTGCTGCTGCCATAGTGACCGCTTTCTCAAGCGTCAGCTCATTCTCCTCGAGCAGTCGCTTTTGTGTATCTTCTTTTAATAATCCACACACAAATTTATCTCTTAGCGCGTCTGTTAGTCCCGTTCCAAACTGACAGTGCTTTGCTAGCTTACGCAATTCCATTAAATATTCAGCATTGCTTTCATCCTTCAGCTGCCTTCTGCTGTAAAATTTAAATCGTTCCGCTAGCATCAGCGGCGTGGGGTTTCGATGATTTTTCAGGACAGTAACAATCTCCTCGAACGTCTTATCCGCCGGTTCATCTGGTGATAAAAGGTGTTTCAATTGCCCGTATGTCTTCGCACCCATTAAGTTTAATAAAGTTAGTGCTTTCTCTGCATCTGGGATTTTATTTGCTTTACAATAATTTTGTATGCGTTCTACATACATGGCCCAATCTTCGATGTCGCTATCAAAGGTATTAATGTTCCCATGTTTAGGCATCGTTGCAATTTATTTTATCCCAAGATGGCGGCTTCCCGCTCTTGTCTTCGTCCTCCGCCTACAAAATGGCGGTTTTCCCGCGCTTGGCGGTCTTCACCCACTGGCTGCAATGGCATTTGGCGTGCCGCTGCTGCTCCCCTTTCCCAGCGGTTAGTAACTCCCCCGACGCTGTCTCCGCTTCACCGCGGCTCCCTCGGGCATTCACGCTTCCCCGATGTCGCGCCTCGCAGCCCTTCTTGCAGCCCGGTTATTAGCACCGGCTGCGTTCGCCTTCACCACGGCTCTCGCGCCTTCAGTCGCCCCAGACGCTGCGCCTTTTTGGCCCGAAAGCGGCCCGGCCCTTATCACCAGCCGCGATCGATGTCCCCGCGCTGCGCCTTTCGGCCCGAATGCGGCCCGGCCCTTATCTCCGGTTGCGATCGATCTCACCGCCCTTATTCCTCCGTCTTCCTCCCCCCGTCTGTACAGCCAACACGGCCGACTTTCTGCTCGCGTCGCTGACCGGCTTACCCACCACCGAGGTAGAAAGAAGATAGCTGACTGCCGCTGATGGAGGCTTCGAGTTCAGGATGTCTTCTGCACTCCGGGTTCTCGATGCCTGCCGCGCGACGTGTCTTCCAGCAGGGTGATGAGGGTGGATGCCTCTCTTCGACGCCCGTTCTGTGGACGAAGCCGGCGTGGATATAAACTGCCGCAGGGTAAGAATCGGACTCGTCGCCACTGTTAAGTCTGTGTGTTCCAGTTGTATTAAGATTAATTACTGACACAGACTACAAGAATAAAGTTCAACAGGTCTTTACTAGTTGGAGGTCAGGACTATACTAAATACAATATCACTACACAGTACTTATATACCGGTGGTCACCACCGGTATTACGTATACAGCAGCCAGAGAAAGTAGTACATCTCTTAAGGTGGAACAGGCTTAAGTTCTCTTAAGGTGGAACAGGTTACATACACCACAGGCCGGGCAGCCACTTCCTGCCAACATCCCAGCCCTTTTGATTGAAAAGTCAGCAAATGGCATGCTAATGAGGCGCAGCTGTTAAAATCATCTGAGCCTCCCTGCTGCTGCCATACAGGCATGGTGCCCGCATTGCCGCGTACCCATCAGGGGGATAAAATCAAGTCCTTGGTGCTCAGTGGTTAACTTGAGTCTGATTATGTTCGTGAATAACTTTCGAGCAGCGGTAGCAGTGGGAGCGGCAGACCTGCGAGGGAGCAGCGGCTGTGGGTGAAAATAAAGGTCGGTGATTTTCAAGCCCAGATGAGCAGCGGGAGTGGTGGCAGAATTCGAGAGACGTCACAGTACAGAAAGTGACGCTGGTGCAGGGGAAGCAGCTGATTGGGTGAGTACGGCCAGGTGAGTATTTATACTACTCTATAGTTTGACAGTTAAGGTTAATAGGTTATAAAGATTAAAAGGTCTTAATTTTGTGGTTCATAGTTGCTAAGGTCTCTGTTGTGTTGTGGGGAGTGGTAGGAAACAAGGGCCCTTGAGTATATCATTTAATTGTAGTGTAATTAATGGTATTGATTTGAATTCATTTAATTTGAATTAATTAAAGGGTAAGTCATGGCAGGACAGCTCGGCCCTGTGGTATGCTCCTACTGCACTATGTGGGAAATCAGGGACACTTCCTGTGTCCCTGAAGACCATGTGTGCGGGAAGTGTATCCAGCTGCAGCTACTGGCAGACCGCATTGCGGCACTGGAGCTGCGAACGGATACATACTGGAGCTTTCGCGATGCTGAGGGTGTTGTGGATATCATGTTTAATCAGTTGGTCACACCGCAGGTAAAGGCTGCACAGGCAGGAAAGAAATGGGTGACCACCAGGCAGAGTAGTAGGCGCAGGCAGGTAGTGCAGGGGTCCCCTGTGGCCATCCCCTCTCAAACATATATACCGCTTTGGATATTGTTGAGGGAGATGGCTTATCGGGGGAAGGCAGCAGCAGCCAACATCCTGGCACCGTGGGTGGCTCTGCTGCACAGGATGGGAGGAAAAAGAGTGGGAGAGCTATAGTAATAGGGGATTCTATTGTAAGGGGAATAGATAGGTGTTTCTGCGGCCGCAAACAAGACTCCAGGATGGTATGTTGCCTCCCTGGCGCAAGGGTCAAGGATGTCTTGGAGCGGCTGCAGGGCATTCTGGGGGGGGTTGGGTGAACAGCCAGTAGTTGTGGTGCATATAGGTACCAACGATATAAGTAAAAACTGGGATGAGGTCCTAAAAGCTGAATATAGGGAGTTAGGAGGTAAATTAAAAAATAGGACCTCAAAGGTAGTAATCTCAGGATTGCTACCAGTGTCACGTGCTAGTCAGAGTAGAAATAGAAGGATATTTCAGATGAATACGTGGGTAGAGGAATGGTGCAAGGGGGAGGGATTCAAATTCCTGGGACATTGGAACCAGTTCTGGGGGATGTGGGACCAGTACAAACTGGACGGTTTGCACCTGGGCAGGACCAGGGCCGATGTCCTTGGGGGAGTGTTTGCTAGTGCTGTTGGGGAGGGTTTAAACTAAAATGGCAGGGGGTTGGGAACCTGTGCAGGGAGACAGAGGAAAGGGAAACAAAGATAGAAGCAAAAGACAGGAAGGAGAAAAGCAAAAGCGGCAGTCAGAGAAATCAAGGGTTTAAATCAAACATGGCCACAGTAAATAATAATTCTAAAAGGTCTAACAGTGTTAAAAGAACAAGCCTGAAGTCTTTGGGCTAGAAATTCAGTAGGCTTTGCGCCCAGTTTTCGCCCAAAGAGGGCTTTTGCGCCACTTGCTGAGCTTTCGCCGATATTCAGCGCTGCGGTAATGGCGGCGTTAGCCAGTAGCGCTGCGCCGCCACCGATGACATCATCGGTGTGCGCAGTGCCCCGCTACCGCCCCACTACCGGCCCGACCGCCATATTTAGTTGCGGCCGCCTCTTCCGCTGCGGCCGCAAACAGCGATCAGAAAACGGGGCCGTCCTGTAGCGTTAGTGGGGCGAATTAAGGCGGAGGTGCGGTCGGCCGCTTTTTCGGCGGCCGCCTGCCCGCACCTCCTTCCCCGGCCTCCTCCACCCCCCCCCCCGCGGCATTGCCGGCTGTTTTCCGGGAACCCGGCACTTCTCTGTGGTGCCGGGCTCATTTGGCGGTACTAGTGAGCGGCGATCTCGCTGTTGCAGGCACCTCTCCCTTAAGAGAGGGAGGAAGGCCTGCAGTACCGCAGCCTGCCGCTCCGCAGCGGGTGGCGCTGCGGCACCTAGCACGCCGATATTCAGTTTCAGCGCCCCAAGCGGGGGCGCCGAAACCCTTGAATAGTGGCCGCCTTCGAGTTGGGGCGCTGAAACTGAATTTCCGGCGGGCGCGAGTGGCTCCGCGCGCAGCGGTACTTTCTGGGCGCGAGCGAGCTGGCCGCCCCAAACTGAATTTCTAGGCCTTTGTGTCTTAATGTGAGGAGCATTTGTAATAAGGTGGATGAATTAGTTGTGCAAATAGATGTAAATGGATATGATATGATTGGGATTACGGAAACATGGCTCCAGGGTGACCAAGGCTGGGAACTCAACATCCAGGGGTATTCAACATTCAGGAAAGACAGGCAAAAAGGAAAAGGAGGTGGTGTGGCATTGCTGGTTAAAGAGGAGATTAACACAATAGTAAGGAAGGATATTAGTTCTGATGATGTGGAATCTGTATGGGTAGAGCTGAGAAATACAATGGGGCAGAAAATGTTAGTGGGAATTGTATACAGATCCCCAAACAGTAATGCTAAGTTTGGGGATGGCATTAAATGGGAAATTAGAGACGCGTGCAATAAGGGCACAGCAGTTATCATGGGTGACTTTAATCTACATACAGATTGGGCTAACCAAATTAGTAACAATACTGTGGAGGAGGAATTCCTGGAGTATATACGGGATCGTCTCCTGGACCAATATGTCGAGGGACCAACTAGAGATCAGGTCATCTTAGTCTGGGTATTATGTAATGAGAAAGGATTCATTAGCAATCTTGCTGTGCGAGGCCCCTTGGGGCGGAGCGATCATAATATGATAGAATTCTTCATTAAGATGGAGAGTGAAATATTTGACTCAGAGACTAGGGTCCTGAATTGAAATAAAGGAAACTACGATGGTATGAGGCGCGAGTTGCGTAGGATGGATTGGGGAACATTACTTAAAGGGTTGACAGTGGATAGGCAATGGCAAACATTCAAAGATCGCATGGATGAACTATAGAATTTGTTCATCCCTGCTTGGCATAAAAATAAAACAAAAAAGGTGACTCAACTGTGGCTAACAAGGGAAATTAGGGATAGCATAAGATCCAAGGAGAGGACATATAAATTGGCAAGAAAAAGCAGCAAACCTGAGGATTGGGAGCAGTTTAGGATTCAGCAAAGCAGGACAAAGGGATTAATTAAGAGGGGGAAAATAGAGTATGAGAGTAAGCTCGCAGGAAACATAAAAACTGACTGTAAAAGCTTCTATAGATTTGTGAAGAGAAAAAGATTGGTGAAGTCAAGTGTAGGTCCCTTGCAGTCAGAATCAGGGGAATTTATAATGGGGAACAAAGAAATGGCAGACCAATTAAATACATACTTTGGTTCTGTCTTCACAAAGGAGGACACAAATAACCTCCTAGAGATGTGGGAAACACAGGGTCTAATGAGAGGGAGGAACTGAAAGAAACCAGTATTTGAAGGGAAATGGTGTTAGGGAAATTGACGGGATTGAAGGCCGATAAATCCCCAGGGCCTGATCATTTATATCCTAGGGTATTTAAGGAAGTGGCCCCAGAAATAGTAGATGCATTGCTGGTCATCTTCCAAAATTCTATAGACTCTAGAACAGTTCCCATGGATTGGAGGCTAGCTAATGTAACCCCACTATTCAAAAAAGGTGGCAGAGAGAAAGCAGGGAATTATAGACCAGTAAGCCTGACACGGTAGTGGGGAAAATGCTAGAGTCCATTATAAAAGATGTAATGGCAGAGCACTTGGAAAACAGTGACAGGATCAAACAAAGTCAACATGGATTTACAAAAGGTAAATCATGCTTGACTAATCTACTGGAATTTTTTGAGGATGTAACTGGTAGAATAGATAAGGGAGAACCAGTGGATGTGGTGTATTTGGACCTTCAGAAGGCTTTCGATAAGGTCCTGCATAAGACATTAGCGTGTAAAGTTAAAGCACAAAGGTTTGTGGGCAAGGTATTGACTTGGATAGAGAACTGGCTGGCAGACAGGAAGCAAAGAGTTGGAATAAACAGGTCTTTTTCCAAGTGGCAGGCAATAACTAGTGGGGTACCGCAGGGATCGGTGCTAGGACCCCTATTCACAATATATATTAATGATCTAGACAAGGGAACTAGATGTAATATCTCCAAGTTTGCAGACGACACAAAGCTGGGTGGGCGTGTGTGCTGTGAGGAGGATGCAGAGAAACTCCAGTATGATTTGGACAGGTTGGATGACTGGGCAGATGCATGGCAGATGCAGTATAATGTGGATAAATGCGAGGTTATCCACTTTGGTGGCAAAAACAGGAAGGCAGATTATTATCTGAACGACAATAGATTGGGAGAAGGGGAAGTGCAACGAGACCTGGGCGTCCTTGTGCACCAGTCGCTGAAGGTAAGCATACAGGTGCAGCAGGCGGTTAAGAAGGCAAATGGTATGTTGGCCTTCGTATCGAGAGGATTCGAGTACAGGAACAAGGATGTCTTGCTGCAGTTGTACAGGGCCTTGGTGAGACCACACCTTGAGTATTGTGTGCAGTTTTGGTCACCTGATCTGAGGAAGGATGTTCTTGCCATGGAGGGAGTGCAGCGAAGATTCACCAGATTGATACCTGGGATGGCAGGAATGACGTATGAGGAGAGATTGGGTCGATTGGGCTTATACTCGCTGGAGTTTAGAAGAATGAGAGGGGATCTCATTGAAACTTATAAAATTCTAACAGGACTAGACAGACTAGATGCAGGAAGGATGTTCCCGATGGCAGGGGAGTCCAGAACCAGGGGTCACAGTCTAAAGATAAGGGGTAAGCCATTTAGGACAGAGATGAGGAGGAATTTCTTCACCCAGAGAGTGGTGAACCTGTGGAATTCTCTACCACAGAAGGCAGTTGAGGCCAATTCATTAAATATATTCAAGAAGGAGTTAGATATATTCTTAAGGCTAAAGGGATCAAGGGATATGGGGAGAAGGCAGGGACAGGGTAATGAGTTTGGATGATCAGCCATGATCTCATTGAATGCGGAGCAGGCTCAAGGGGCAGAATGGCCTACTCCTGCTCCTATCTTCTATGTTTCTATGTTTCTGATTAGGAGTCTTTTTATAGTGACTTGTCATTCAATAAACGCTGACCATTATTGGATAACAGGTGGCATGACTGAATGTGTGCTGCTAAGTTTGCAGAGTGAGAAGAGCTCCCCTGTTTTAAAAAGAAAGAAATTGCATTTATATAGTGCTTTTCATGTCCTCAGGGTGTCCAAAAGCACTTCACAGCTAACTAAATACTTTTGAAGTGCAGTCACTGTTATGTTGGCAAAAGTGACAGCCAAGGTACCACAAACAACATTGTGATAATTGACCACTTATTCTCTTTCTGGTGTTGGTTGAAGGGTAAATGTTGGCAAGGTCGCCTGGAGATCTCCCTTGCTCTCCTTTGAATAGTGCCATGCGATCTTTTATACCCAAGCAGGCAGATGGGGCCTCAGTTTAATATCTTATCCGACAATCTAACAATGACGCATTCCTCGGTTCAGTCTGAGTGAAAGTTCAGATTATGAGCTCAGGTCCTGGGGCACCTCTTGGTCCCACAACCTTCTGACTGAAAAGTAAAAGAGCTACTACTGATCCAAACTGATACTTAAATATTACCTTTGTGTTGGAGAAATAGTATCTTGTAACTTCCGAGCTTCTGTTACTAATCTTTATGGATTCCAATAATCCATTTTAAGAATACAAAAGTATGGGCTAAAACTAACATTCCTTGACTAAAGGATTGTATGAGGCATACCTGCAATTCGTGAAATTAATGCTCAATTTTTATTTAGTAGTTCTTTGCAACTGTAAAGTAATAATGTTCACAAAATTTACCACATTAAATTTAAAAATTTGTTGGAATACAGTTATTTATAATAGTAGCAGGCCACATGTCAACAGCTTTCAGCAAAACAAAATATTTAATAGCTCTTGTTATTTTAATAAGATTGTTTTATAATTCACTCAACAAGGACTTTGATCTGAACTGATTTTGGATGGAATTCAGGGAGCTTGACCACCCTAATTTATTATAAAGGAAAATTTGACTGGTAATTTTCAGGAATGAAGTGGGTCCTTTCTCCCAAGGAATTCTCCTTCCCCGAGGAAAGAAGACAAGCATGCTCAAACTTTTGGGACTGGGATGCTTCCATTCTAAGGATACAGAGGCTATGGCATTCCACTTCTCCTCTGAAAAGCTTTTGTGATTACCAAATAATACAATGGGGGGGATTTTAACTCAGGTGCGGGATGGTGTCGTGTTATCCGAATTTCGTGTTTCCCACACGAATCTAACTGGATGTGGGAGACTGATGCAATTTTAATTGAGTTGGCCAATTGATTTCCAACGTGTGGGAAGCTTTTGCAAATGGCTTTTTCATGACTGAAAGTCCCCTCCGATGACGTCATCATTGCTGCTGCATTTAAGGTCCACAGCAAGCCTTGCTTCTTCTGCAGACTGCCAAGCTTCTTGACTGTGCAGTGTGAGAGAGCTGCAGCAAATATGACAAGCGGGAGGGCCAGATCAGCTCCTCGCTTTGACGAGGTGGCGCTGCAGGCATTAGTGGATGGGACTAGGGCCAACAGGGAGGTGCTCTTCCCTTCATCAGGGAGGAAGAGGCCTCCCACTCAGACCAAGGCAGTGTGGATGCAGGTGGCTGAGGAGGTCAACTCCTTGGGAGTCACCCACAGAACCTGGATACAGTGCAGGAAAAGATTTCATGACCTTCAGCACACTGGAAAAGTGAGTATGAATTTCCCATCACCCTCAATCTGATCCCCATTGCCTTTCCTCACCAGCACTCAGCTTTAGCAATCTCTTCCTCCATATCCCACTTGACACTGACATCCATGCACTCTTACACATTCCCTCTAACTCTATGCTCACATTCACATAACTATTCGACCATGCAGCCCTCACACTTCCTATCACTCTGATACTTTGAACACAACTGACAACACACAGGGAGGGCCCTTGGTCTGGCATCCTCACTTCATCTTTGTCTCCTTCTAAGTATCTATGCTATGCAATCTCTACACTCACTCCTTCATTCTCACTCAACCTCCACTTGTCTCCCTCATTGCAGGAAAAGAGAGCTCACAACAAAAGAGAGCGAGCCAGGACAGGAGGAGGGACAGCCTCAATAGCCCACCTGACCCCCTGGGAGGAGGCCGTCCTGGAAATTATGGGAATAGAGGATGATTCGCGCATGGGGGACGGACAGATGGGTGTGACACAGCAAGCTGGTGACAGAAAAGTTTCCTATCTCTCTCTTTGACATTGCATGAGTCGCTGATAATGATTGTGAAGCTGTAACAGATGGACTTATGAGCATCTGCAAAAAGCTATGTGCATGTAGTCTTTGCATCACATCTCTGACTCTTTCCTTTACTCCCCCACAGGACCATCACAAGCATACGTCCCCCCTAGCCAGGAAGGAGAGGCTGAGCAGCCAGACTCCTCAGAGAAAGCTGCAACCTCTGAGGGCGCAGCGTCATCAGAATTCAGTGCACCCGGCACCAGCGCAGACACTCACACCTCGGTGGGACTTTCAGGACATAGAGTAGTGTTGTCACCTGGTGTATCACAGCTCACAAGTGAGCATCAGCAGATTGTGGAGACAGGGACAGCAGTGGAGAGTCTTAGTCGGAGGGCGCAGGACTCTGCCAGCTCGGCTCAGCAGCATGTCGACCCTCTGCCTCTGGGTCCATCCATAAGATCAGAGGTGATGGAACTCCAGGCACAGATGCAGGAGTCTCTGGCAGGTTTTGTCTCTAGGGTCGCTGCGAACATGAGCAGAGCCTTTGTGCAGTCATTGGCGCATGAACGCATCACCACGGAAAGGATGGCTACCTCCGTGGAAAGGATTGCTACCTCCATGGTAAGGCTGGCTACCGTAGAGGATAGGATGGCTACAGTAGAGGAGAGGATGGCTACAGCCATGGAGGAGCTTACTCGCCAGGGTATGGAAAACATGGTCATTGTTCAGAACAGAATGACATCTCTTGAGGAGCGATGGGCATCTATTGAACAGAGAAACCAGACCTTCATGGAAGTCCTTCTGAGTAGGACTGCCATTGCAGATACGGGTCCCCATGGCCCCCCTGATGTGCAGCAAAGTGCTCTCCAGCTACATGCAGGCACTGAGGGGGACCTGTCCCATGAGAGGGAGGTTGGTGGCAGACCTCAAGGAAGTGGGGGCTCCTCTCCAAGCGCTCACACTTCCATGCCACTGCAGAGCCCTCGGTCAGAGCCCCACCGGAGTCCACACCCAAGTGAGATAGACATCTCAACCCCTGCACAGCCGCAGGAGCAGCAGACTGTTGACGAGCCCTCACAGGCTCACAACCCCAGAGGACGCATGCCAAAGGTGTCGAGACAGGAGCAGCAGGAAAGTAATCAAGAGGCCTCCACGTCTGCTGAAGCCACGGGGAGGCACCATGTAGGAGCACATGTAAGAGGAAAACTCTGCACAAATAGTCACAAGGGTAGTCACTTGGGTGCAATTTTGTGTTTATTGTAAAAATGCCATCACGTCGTTATTGAACAAAAATTCTGATGGCAAATGTTGCATTTGTGGCGTCTGTCATTTCGCTATTGGGGCTTCCACATTGAGGCCTTAGGAATACTTGCAACTGTCAGTATGGTGGTAAGAGTGCTAGGAATCCTCTGGTTCTTGGCCATTGTCAATGCTCTGGTAAGAAGCAGCGAGGCAAAAGTGTTTGATTGACTAGGCTAAGCAAATCTGACCAGGGTGAGTGCATTCCTTGCATCCCGTGCAGCAATGTTTTCGAGTAATGCTGCCGCTGGTTGATGCGCCTCTGCAGGATGTTTGTTTTGGTACTCCTCCTCCTCCTCCTCCTCCTCATCTGAGGAGGATATGTGAGGAGCCTCTTGGTCCTCAGGAATCATCTGTGCCATGTTGTGAAGTTTACAGCAAACCACGACGATTCTGGAGACCCTGGCTGCTGAGTACTGCAGGGCTCCACCTGATCTATCCAGGCATCTGAAGCGCACCTTCAGCAAACCGATGGTTTGCTTGATAATGGATCTGGTGGAAATGTGGCTGGAGTTGTAGCGCTCCTCAGCTTCGTTGGCTGGCCTCCTCAATGGCGTCATTAACCACGCCCTGAGGGGATAGCCCTTGTCTCCAAGTAGCCATCCGTTAAGTTGGTCTGGCGGACTGAATAGCGGAGGTACACTAGACTGGTGCAGTATGAAGGAGTCATGGCAACTGCCAGGGTACTTGGCAGAAACATGCAATATTCCCTTTTTGTGGTCGCACACCAGCTGAACGTTGAGGGAGTGGAAGCCCTTGCGGTTGACAAAAGTAACTGGATTGCGAAGGTGTGCCCTAAGGGCCACATGTGTGCAGTCAACGACGCCCTGCACCATTGGAAAGCCTGCCATATTAGCTAATCCAACCGCTCGCGCCGCGGCACTTACTCGATCCTTGGTGAAATAGATGTGATTGTGCGCGAGGGCAATGAGGGCATCGGTTACTTGCGTGATGCAAGTGTGTGCGGCCGCCTGGGAGATGCCGCTGATGTCTGCTGCTGATCCCTGGAATGAGCCTGAGGCAAAAAAGTTGATTGCGGTGGTGACTTTGATGGCCACTGGTAATGCTTGTCCACCTGGTCCTCTGGGCAGCAGGTCTTGCTGTAGCATTGCGCAGATGTCAGTAACTACCTCTCGCGAAAGTCTGAGCCGCCTTTGGCACTGCTGCTCAGACATGTTGAGCTAGCTGACCCTGCGTCTGTAGTTCCTGTTTGGGGTGGTATCTCCTGCGCCGACGGGCTTCCAGGCACTGGCCCCTTCTGGCCTGTGCAGCTTCAGGTGGGTGAGCAGCAGCCTGGCGCTCCTTCTGCTGCTGCTGTTGCTGGTGCTGCTGTTGTTCCTGGTTTTGCTGCTGCCACGGCTGGTGCTCGAGCTCCTCTAATGCCCAGATGGGAAGGAAATAAATGGATCCCATGCTTCTGGTATATGACTCTGTTGAGGAAGCGCTGAGTGAAGGTGGCGGGAGGGGTTTCCCAGGAGGTCACACTGGAGATGGGTTTGAGGCTCCAACCTTCCACAGGTATGGTTAAGCCTTCTAAAAGTTGCCCCAGACCTGAGACCACTAAGTCCTGCCACCTGCAAATCATGGCTGATCAAATCTCCTCTTTAATGGTTGACCTGCAGTTGATAGTCAGTAATCCAATAGTGCTCCCAGGTTTCACATTCGTGTTTCCCACCAGGCGTGTTTCATGTGGGAAAAGGGTTAAATTCACAAGGGCCTTTCAAAATAGGATTATAGAGGCCATTTAGTGGTTGTTAAGGGCCTTAATGACCAGTCCCGCCTATTGGATGCGGGATGGAGTCGGGGCCATCAGACACGACTGAGTTAAAATTGCTCGGAGTCGGGAACCAGGCGGGGGGGTCCCGCCCGTTTTTGCGATTTTAACCCCCCCGCACACCTCCAAGCCCGCCTCCACGGCTCAATGAAAATCGAGGCCAATGTCTTTGACTATAGGACTGTAGCATAAGGTTACTCATAACTAACATAATTAATCGTAGAATCATAGAATGATATAGCACAGAATGAGGCCATTTGGCCCATCGTGCCTGTGCCGGCTCTCCAACTAGTTCCACTCCCCTGCCCTTTCCCCATAGCCCTGCAAATATTCCCCTTGAAGTATTGATACAATTCCTTTTTGAAAGTTATTATTGAATCTGCTTCCACCACCCTTTCAGGCAGTGCATTCCAGATCATAACAACTTGCTGCGTAAAAAAAATTCTCCTCATCTTGCCTCTGGTTCTTTTGCCAATTATCTTAAATCTGTGTCTGCTGGTTACTGACTCTTCTGCCACTGCAAACAGTTTCTCCTTATTTACTCTGTTATTTACTCTGTTACTTATTTACTAGAGTGTCCTGTCCGCCACCTGTGAGTAACCCTGATTTTAAATAACTGAAAATGATTTTTTTTAACTATACAGAACCATTTGCTAGTTATATTGGTGTACAGTAGTCAATTTCTTTGTACATTAAAATATATATATATATTCATAAGCTTTTAAAAAGTGCCTATTAGTGTCCTTGCGCCTAAAGAACAGCTTAATTTTTAGAGCCTCCTTAAAGGCCCAGAAACTCGTAGTGGCGATTAATTCGATCTGGGGGGCAAGACCAGTTTTGTGGGCAGGGCTGGATTCTAGCGCAATGTTTATAAAACTAGTGCAAAAGATCGCAGGAATTCTATTTGCGCTGAACATAGTTTGCGCCATCTTTTGCGCCAGTTTTGCCAATTTTGGGCGAATTGTGCCGAAAAAAAGCAGCGCAACCAAGCGGAAACTCCAGGCCAATGGATTTTTAACTTGATGTTCATTGGGTTATTCTATATTTTTATTGCTATGGCAATTATCTTATGGCAGTATTATTAGTTATTAAATTTGATATGATGAAAACAATGGCAATTATAAATAGATAGTAAAACTTAATGGGGGAAAATTCAGTATCGCCCCGTTTGGGGCGCCATTATCGGCCGTGCGCAAAGTTTAGCGCCTGGTGCTAATTATCGCCTCCAACAGCAAACTTGGCTTTTATTGCCCCTGGAGGTGATTGGAGCGCTAAATCAGGCGCTTGACACCTGTCTTAAGGTGCAAAGGGCGAGGAGCGAGGTGCTACCTCAGAGCGCTGGCGAAGCAAGGAAGGGCAAATCAAAATAAACCTGCAAAGTTCTGCTCAGTACCCAAAACTCATTCACACAGCTTTGAATCTCTCCAGAAGTCTCTCTCTCAGAATGCGTGGTGCTAAAATGTCACCGACAAAAAAAGGCAGGAAGCGGTCGCCTTTAAATAGCGCTCCCCTAGTCCCTTTCTGACAGCACAACGCTACCCTCAACCTGTTGTTGCTAGTGGCAGGCGGTAAGGTAGGGGGCGCCACTCAACATCCGGTCCGGTGCGCTAACAGGGCGTTGCACACTCGACTGACGTCACAATCTGCTGGCGCAGGAGATCGTGGCGGTAGTGTTTAGCACCACCACAAAATGTCTGGTTAATTTCGCGAGTGGCGCAAACATCGCCGCGCCCGGGCGCTAGTTGCTTTGCGCCCCATTAGCGCCCTCTTAAGGTGCTAACGGGAGGCGCAAACAACTGAATTTTTCCCCCAATGGGCGTGAAATTCCTCAGGAGTTCTGCCAGTCTCCTGCTGTAACTCTGCCAGGTGACCGGTGGAACTCCTTGGAAAACAGAGGAGACCCAGTTGAGTCAGGTCTCCGCTGTTTCTATAAGTTTTCTAGTTGCCTTATAAGGAGCAGAACCTCCGCCCACCCTTTACAAAGCAAATGACAGGCGAGGGGTGAGGGTTCACTATACTGGAAGTTCCTATGTCTCAGCTCCATTGTGACTATCGTATCAGTGGAGGCCGGTATACCGAGTGAGTGGGGTCACCAACGAGGTTCAAGGCAGGCAAGGAGACTGTGCTCCCAAAGACCAAGATGTTGTTCAAGTACATCCTTTTAGATTGGCCCCTTGCTTAGGAGGTGGAGGGGACCGTGGTGGGAATGGGGGGAGGGGGACTTATGCAATTCTCCTCCCATTGCCGGGTGGACAGCGGAATTTACAGCTGACATGGACAGCTGGGTGCTGAGATGAGCTTACACTTACTCCCCCCTATCCAATGTAAATGAGGTGCCCTCCCACTGACCCCACAAACTCCAACAGGGTCAGTGCTGGAAGACACCATCAGCTGCAACCCCTGTGTAACTGCTGTGATTGCAATCCGAGGAATCTTGGGGCCAATATCAATACAAAAGTAACTAACTTGGGCTAAAAATTCAATTAGACCTGAAAACGGGCACGGGGATCGCAATGTGTGATCGGACTGCGCCCGTTGAAAGTAATGCAGGCAGCACACAACCGACCAGCTGCCTGCCAATCACCATGATTGATGCGTGGCTGAGTGCTCAGCAGGGGCCCCAAGTTCATGCGACTCTAGCTCTATTTAAAGCTAGCCTCCACTTTTAAAGGCAGTCTGCACATCTTAAAGATGAGGTGCATTCTCCATTCAGCAGCTGCTGGAAGTGCTAAACAATGCAACTGTGACTGAGTAATGGCTCAACAGGGCAGAGAAAGAGCACCAAGGTTCTCCAACACAGCACTAGAGGCCTTACTGCAGAGGGTAGAAAGGAGGAGACAGGTCCTCTACCTGCAGGGGGCCAGGAAGCTCTCTAGACACACAGTCAGAAGGCAGTGGGAGCAGATAGCCAAAGCAATCATTGCCAGCAGTCTTGCCCCGAGGACCAGGATACAGTGCCGCAAAAAGTTCAATGACCTCACATGACCAAAGCTGCCTCCCATCAACTGCACCACTAGTCTCACACACTGCTCAATGCACCATACCCTCATCACTCGCCTACCAACAATCTCTGTCAATCACGACTGATTTGCAGCATGGAAATGATGAGCAACTCCATTAGCGCACTTGTGGACCCAACCGTGATGCAGGGTGTGATGTGCGATGTCTCAGCTTCCATTTCAGCACAAGTGGAAGTGGTGCAACATTTGAGTGCTGCAGTGGAAGCCCAGACATCTGTCATGCCAGCTCAGGCTGCTCTCATCAGCCTCAGCTTGCTGGCACGTAAGCTCAGACTGCTGCCATTGTAGCTGTGTTTACTAAGGTGTCACAGCAGCCCAGCAATCAGTCCTCTAACTGATTATTAGGATTGCTGAGGCGATGCCCCGGGGGAGTGGCAGTGGCTCCGTGGAGCATGAACTTGCTGTCCTCTCTCAAGATGACAGCATTCGTACTTCCACCACTGTCACTCCGCCAGTGCCCTTGCCTGTCAGCCAGCCAGCCCAGATTGCTGCCGCCCATCCTGAGGTGGTGCAGTCTACAGCCGGACTTTCTAGGCCCAGAGTTGCTCGAGGTCGTCCTGCAAGGCCATCTGCAGTCTCCCCCACAGAAAGTCAGCAGCCTTCCACCAGCCATGCTGCAGCCACTGGGGTAGCACTTCATAGGAGCACTAGGACAGGCAAAGGCACACGGAAGACAGGCATTAAGGGAATGCACAAGGGAGATTAGTTGACTTTGTTATGTAGTATTGGATTGATTGATTTATAAATGTTGTTTGGAATATTTGTTTTGTGGTGCCTTTCATTTCAGCATCATGGCCAAAAGGATGCTGTGATGTTCCGTAACAGAGGGATGGTGAGGTGAGGAAGTGTTGAGCAATGGGGATCTGAGGTTTCATTCAGGGGAACTGGAGCCTGATGATGCGCTCACAGACAGCCCATCCAGAATGTGGATGTGCAGGCTGCCTCCTTCCTTCTTTCTCCAACTCTTCCTCCTTCTCCTCTTCCTCCTTTTCTTTCTACTCCTCCTCCTCTTCCTCCTCCTCCTCCTGAGGTGGTCGCAGAATCTGTGGTGGCAAGGATTGCACCCTCTTGATGGCCAAATTGTGCAGGATGCAACACGACCACCACAAATTAGGACACCTGCTCGGGGGATTACTTGAGGACTCCTCCCGAGTGGTCACGGCAGCGGAACCATTGCTTGAGCATCCTGATGGTCTGTTCGATGACATTTCTTGTGGCAGCATGGTTCTCATTATATGAGTGCTGGCCACGAGTAGTGGGGTTGCGGAGGGGGGTCATCAGCCAGTTGTAGAGCGGATAGTCCTTGTCACTGAGCAGCCACCCTCTGGTTCGAAATGGTGGCCGTAAGATTGCTGGCACAGCGGACTGGTGCAGGATGAGCACATCATGACTGCTGCCAGGATAGCGTGCATTCACCAGCATGATATGCTGGGCGTGGTCGCACACCAACTGCAGATTAAGCGAGTGGTACCCTTTGTGGTTATGGAGCATCTCACCATTGAGATGCGGCACACACAAAGCCATGTATGTGCAATCGATAGCACCCTGCACCATGGGAAAGCCTGATATCCTGGCAAAGCCACATGCGTGCTTGTCGTGCTTCTCTCTGTTTAGAAGACAATGATGTCACCTCTCCTAGCATACAGAGCCTCTGTTACCTTCCGGATGCAGCAATGGACGGCAAACTGCGAGATGATTCCCATTTCACCTGTTGCAGCCTGGAAGGATCTGCTGGTGAAAAGATTCAGGGCCTGTAAGGTTCGCAAAATTCTGCAAAACCCCAAAACAGAAGATTAACCTTATTTAAAATGATTTTGGACCATTACAGAAGAAATCTGTAAAAGATAAAATGTATGGTTGGGCCTAACAGAAGAATTCAAAGAGTTAAGTTACACATTTTCCCTAAATGAAAGGAAGGAAGAGATTTTGGACTGTTTTAAGGAATTATTGGGCCAAAGGGATTTAAAAATAAAAACCCCAGGAAGATTTGGCTGGTTTAAAAGGCATGTTCAGACTTACAAAAGGCTGTGACACAGGGAAGGTGGGGTGGGCCCCCGAGTTTGGATATTGGACAGTCTGGGAATGTCCTAGGCCACCTCAGCCTTTACATAAAGACAATGAAACCTGTTCCCGCTGAAAAACACAGAGCCCAGGTACATGAATAAAACAGTACCTACCCCCAGCAACACAAAGAAAAGAACATAGCCCTACAGGATACAACAATCAAAGCAGCAGTCCAAAACCAATCAAAGAGATTGACAAACGTTTTACATTTTTAAACTAGTTTCAAGGCAATCCCAAAACCAGTTAAAAGTAAATTAAGAGTTAGATGGACCATCCCTGAAACTTGTTAAGTTTAGATGGGCCATCTCCGAAGCTCGTTAAAGTATTAAAACCTATTAAAAATAATGAGCCCGCCAAATTTAACAAAGAAACCTGAGATTTGGCGATCAGATAAGCCAGGCCCCAAATTAGTATAATTGAGGCCTGCCTTTTCAGTTCAACAGTCAGCTCGTCAGAAGGTCAGCAAAGTACAGCAAGAACAGTAAGATCAACAGTCAGCGAGAGCACAGTACAGCTCAACAGTCAGCGAGAGCACAGTACAGCTCAACGGATCATCATCGGAGACTTGAAGGAACAGAAGGAGAACAAAGTCGCGGCAACCAAAAGCCTACAGAAACCAACAACCACCAATTTTACCACCAACCAGGTAATACTGAGCCACCGTGACCAACAAGAAACCAACCGCCAAAAATTCACAAACCAAAGACTTGTTTCCACTCTACAGGCTAGTCTGACTTACCCCTGGGTAAGATTTGGATACAAAAGACCCTAAAACTTGCCCTAACCAAAGAAAATTGGGTACTCACTCGATACATCCAACAGCGTGACTAACCGCATCAGCGGACCAACCCAAACTGAAGACCCAGCGCAGATGCAGTCTTCTACCATGTCCGGGCTATGGCAGGCCCCAACCACCACAACTAAGGAGAACCCTGAAATCGCGAACCTCTACAAACTGTCAAGAAAGTCGTTTTGGTGAGCATTTCCTGGTCCTCTGGATTCCAGCCTAGTTAGTGTAGTGGGGTTGGGAGGGTAAGGGATTTTGTATATTGTAATTCTCCATCGCTTATTCCGAGTGCTCCCCACCCTTTTAGAGTATAAGTTTTATTGTATTGTATATTTTCCTGTCTCAAAATAAAGATCTGAATTCTTTTGACTAACCCAGGCGTCTGTTGCAAGTTTATTACAACCCCCAAATAAGTCCAAAGTCTAGAACAAAAGGGAGTGGGAACGATTCGAACTGCTCAAAGGAGTCAGAGGTTGATACGCTTATCAATTACTCCATAAAAGACGATGAATCAGGAAGGTGATGAAAAGGCTTTTATTAACTAGAGAACAGAGCATGCCTCTCGTGGGTGGCTGGTTCCAAGAAGGAAGTGAGTCAGCGAAACCCCCACCTTTATACCTGGTCATGTGGGCGGAGTCAGCTGAGGCATGCCTTGGTACACAGCGCCACCCAGAGGTAACAATATACAATAACAGTGGTTTACCACATTCACCCCTTGTTTAAAATTAAGTCCGGCGGGGTGAAGGGTACTACAAGTTCGTGTAGTTAAGTCTATCAGGAGGCCTTGTCTGACGTCCTGATCGTCGTGGTGGCGGCGGCGGTGTTGCAGCATCCAACGTCGGATCTGGTGTCTGGGTGGTCAACGAAGGGTCCTGGGGCTCCGGCATGTCGTCTACAGGGGTTGGATTGGGAGGGGTGGTGGGGGATAACGGTGGTAGTTCAGGGGTACCCGAGGGTGCGAGATCTCGTATGGAGACCGTGTCCTCCCGCCCGTCTGGGTATGTCACCCAGGCATACTGGGGGTTGGCGTGTAGGAGGTGCACCCTCTCGACCAGGGGGTCCATTTTATGTGTCCTTACGTGCCTCCGCAGTAGGACGGGCCCAGGAGAAGTCAGCCATGCCGGTAGCGAGGTTCCCGATGTGGACTTCCTGGGGAAAACGAACATTTGCTCATGAGGGGTGGCATTAGTGGCAGTACAAAGCAGTGACCGGATGGAGTGGAGCGCCGCAGGGAGGACCTCCTGCCAGCGAGAGGTCGGAAGGCCCTTAGATTTTAAGGCTAAGAGGACGGCCTTCCAAACCGTCGCGTTCTCTCTTTCCACCTGGCCGTTCCCCCGGGGGTTGTAGCTGGTGGTTCTGCTCGTAGCAATACCTCTCGCTAGCAGGTACTGCCGAAGTTCGTCGCTCATGAAAGATGAGCCCCTGTCGCTATGTATATAGCTAGGGAACCCGAACAAGGCGAAGAGGTCATTCAGACATTTGATGACCGTGGTACTGGTCATGTCTGGGCAAGGGATGGCAAACGGGAAACGGGAGTACTCATCAATTATGTTGAGGAAGTACACATTGCGGTCAGAGGAGGGGAGGGGCCCTTTAAAATCGACGCTCAGGCGCTCGAAGGGGCGAGTGGCCTTGATCAGGCTTGCTCTGTCCGGCCTACAAAAGTGCGGTTTGCACTCGGCACAGATTTGGCAGTTCCTGGTCATGGTCCTGACCTCCTCGATGGAGTAGGGCAGGTTACGGGATTTGATGAAATGGAAGAACCTGGTGACCCCCGGGTGGCAGAGGTCATTGTGGAGGGTCTGCAGTCTATCAACCTGCGCGTTGGCGCATGTACCACGTGATAGGGCGTCTGGGGGCTCATTTAGTTTCCCGGGCCGGTACAAGATATCATAATTGTAGGTGGAGAGTTCGATTCTCCACCTCAAGATCTTGTCGTTCTTGATTTTGCCCCTCTGCTTATTATTAAACATAAAAGCTACTGAACGCTGGTCAGTGAGCAGGGTAAACCGTTTTCCGGCCAGGTAATGCCTCCAGTGACGCACCGCTTCCACAATAGCCTGGGCCTCCTTTTCGACAGAGGAGTGTCGGGTCTCGGGGCCCTGGAGGGTCCTTGAGAAAAAGGCCACGGGTCTGCCCGCCTGGTTAAGGGTCGCAGCTAGGGCGAAGTCGGATGCATCGCTCTCCACTTGGAAGGGGATCGACTCATCCACTGCGTGCATTGTGGCCTTCGCGATATCGCTCTTGATAAGAGTGAAGGCTGCACACGCCTCTGGTGTCAGGGGGAAGGAGGTGGATTTGATGAGGGGTCTAGCTTTGTCTGCATAGTGGGGAACCCACTGGGCATAGTAGGAGAAAAACCCCAGGCATCTCTTCAGTGCTTTTTGGCAGTGGGGGAGGGGTAGCTCCATTAGGGGGCGCATTCTGTCGGGGTCGGGCCCGATGACTCCGTTCTCCACCACGCAGCCGAGAATGGCAAGGCGTTTGGTGCGAAACATACATTTCTCTTTATTGTACGTTAGGTTCAGCCGTTGGGCCGTACGGAGGAATTTTTCTAGATTAACGTCATGGTCCTGCTGGTCGTGGCCACAGATGGTGACGTTATCCAGATAGGGAAAGGTGGCCTGCAGCGCGTTCTCGTCAACCATCCGGTCCATCTCCCTTTGGAAGACCGAAACCCCATTGGTGACGCCGAAGGGAACCCTAAGGAAGTGGTAGAGGCGGCCGTTTGCCTCGAAGGCAGTATACTGGCGGTCCTCATGGCGGATGGGGAGCTGGTGGTATGCTGACTTAAGGTCAATGGTGGAGAATACTTTGTATTGCGCAATCTGGTTGACCATATCAGATATGCGAGGAAGGGGGTATGCGTCCAGCTGAGTGTACCGGTTTATGGTTTGGCTGTAGTCAATGACCAGACGGCATTTATCAGTGGTTTTAACGACTACAACCTGGGCTCGCCAGGGGCTAGTGCTCCCTTCGATAATGCCCTCCTTCAAGAGCCGCTCCACCTCAGAGCTAATGAAAGCTCTGTCCCCGGCGCTGTACCGCCTGCTCTTGGTAGCGATGGGTTTACAGTCGTGGGTGAGGTTAGCGAACAAGGGAGGGGGGGGGACTTTTAGTGTGGAAAGGCTGCAGGTGGTTTGCGGCGGGCGATTTAAAAGGTGTTGGTTGCAGACTGTGAGTGGGGGGAGGGGTCCACCGTATGCTAATGTGACACTTTTAAGGTGGCACTGAAAATCCAACCCTAGCAGCATGGCAGCGCAGAGACAGGGCAGGACTAGAAGTTTAAAATTTTTATATTCTGTGCCCCCAACCGAAAGGGTCACCACACAGTAGCCGCCGACGTCCATTGAATGGGACTTGGACGCCATAGAAATCCGATGGCGCGTCGGCAGGACCGTGAGGGAGTGGCTACGTACCGTGCCTGGGTGAATAAAACTCTCTGTGCTCCCGCTGTCGATTAGGCAAGTGGTGGCGCGGCCGTTTACCGTGATATCCATCATGGAGCTGGATAGATGATGAGGGAGGGCTTGATCCAGCGTAACGGAGGCCAGTGTATGGCTTAGTGAGTCGGTATGGTCGTCCGACGAGACGCTGGTCGAGTCCGGAGATGAAGTGGCGGTTGAGTGCGGCGGATAAAATGGCGGCAGCCATGCGGCCGGAGGTGCACAAAATGGCGGATAAGATGGCTGCCCTCATGGTTCGCACGCGGCGCTGCTGGCGTTCGCTGGTTTCCCCCTGCAGGCATTGGCGTAATGGCCTTTCTTCCCGCAGCCCGAGCAGGTAGCGGTCTTAGCCGGGCAGTGCGCTCTAGGGTGTTTTAACTGGCCACAGAAATAGCATTTTTGGGCCTGGTTACGGGGCATCGCTGCGGTTCTTACCGGGGGCGGCTGTCCCAGTTGATTTCGGGACATCGCTGCAGCAGTTGGTGCCGGGGGCGGCGGTCCCATGTCCCACGGTCGCGATGGCCATGGCGCGGCGCCGTTACGTGGGTATGCTTCGAGGTTTCGGTGGGCCGCATCTAGCGAGAGCGCAAGGGCTACGGCCGTCTTCAGGTCGAGCTCCTTGCTTTCGAGCAGTCTCTGCCGGGAGTAGTCGGACTGGAGGCCCCTGACGAAGGCATCACAAGTAAGTCCCTCCGCGTGCCCCGCAGCCGTTACCTCCTTACAGTCGCAGTCTCTGCAGAGTGTCTGTAACGCCCGTAAAAATGCCTCTACCGATTCCCCCGGTTGCTGCCTGCGGGATCCCAAGAGGTGTCTGGCGTAAATCGTGTTCACTCGGCGCGTGTATTGCCCTTTTAGTAGTTCAAGGGCCGCCGTGTACGTAGTAGCGTCTCAGATGAGCGTATATACTTGAGGGCTCACCTGGGCGGTCAAAACTTTTAGTTTGTTCTCCTCCGATGTCACGGCAGAGGCTCCTAGGAAGGATTCAAAGCAGCTCAGCCAGTGTTCGAAATTGGTTGATGAACCCGCTGCTTGAGGGTCGAGGTCCAGGCATGCCGGTCTGAGGGCTCGCAGCAACGCCTGCTGTTGTTGCTGTTCAGGTGTCGCCATTTTACTTCTAGTTAATAAAATTGATACGCTCATCAATTACTCCATAAAAGACGATGAATCAGGAAGGTGATGAAAAGGCTTTTATTAACTAGAGAACAGAGCATGCCTCTCGTGGGTGGCTGGTTCCAAGAAGGAAGTGAGTCGGCGAAACCCCCACCTTTATACCTGGTCATGTGGGCGGAGTCAGCTGAGGCATGCCTTGGTACACAGCGCCACCCAGAGGTAACAATATACAATAACAGTGGTTTACCACAGAGGTGAAGCTGACAAACAACCCACACACCACCCCTTACAGGCCACGGTCACCTTGAGGGCCAGTGGCAGCGCCATCGTCGCCCTGCTCTGAGGCTGCAGGTCTGTTTCCAAGAGGTGGCAGTGGCCTGAGTATGTTTTCTTGCCCTACATACCTCCCTTCTTTGAATAAGGGTGCGGTCACTAACAGTGCTGGAAAGGCTAGTTGTGTACTTGTGGACTTATGCACATATGGTGGCTGGAATCTGGTTAAGCTCTTGCCTTCTCACACACGAGATGCTGTCATTAATACCACTCGGCGAGTTAATAGTGTATGCAGGCACAGCTCGGCCTTCTGTCTCCTCTCTCCAACATGCTATCATTAATAGCACTTTTAGAGTTGACATCCTGTACGCACAGATACACGCACATTGCCAGAATGTAGGTGTACAGATGTGTGCATGCTGTGAGTCCCATCTCTCCCCTTCTCACCGACCAGCCTCCTGAACTAATGGAAAGACTTACATTTATATAGCATCTTTCATGACCACCGGACGTCCCAAAGCATTTTACAGCCAATGAAGTACTTTTGAAATGTAGTCACTGTTGTAATGTAGGAAATGTGGTAGCCAATTTGCACATAGCAAGCTCCCACAAACAGCAATGTGATAATGACCAGATAATCTTATGTTGGTTGAGGGATAAATATTGTCCAGGACACCAGGGATAACTCCCCTTCTCTTCTTCGAGTGCCATGGGATCTTTTACATCCACCTGAGAGAGAAGACGGGGCCTCGGTTTAACCTCTCATCTGAAAGACAGCACCTCCGACAGCTCAGCTGTCCCTCAGCACTACACTGGAGTGTCAGCCTAGATTTTGTGCTGGAGGCTCTGGAGTGGGGCTTGAACCCATAACCTTCTAACTCAGAGGTGAGGGTGCTACTGAGCCATGGCTGAAGGGTTAATAGGATATGCGTACACAGATGTGTGGGGGCTGTCAGGTTCATGTATCCTGAGGATGAGTCTGTTAACAGTAACCTGGGGGCTTCAGTGTGTGTGTGTGGAGTTTAGGACCCAGTGAGTCAGTCTCACCTGTGCTCTCTCTCTCTCCTCCCAGCGAGTTGACGTCAGGCCGAGTGTTGGCTTGGAGCTAACACTGGGAGGGAGGCGCAGATCCTCAGACATAGGCTGGGCTGGCAAGACTCAGCGCTACTGCAGCCCGTCCCGCTCAGCGCTCAACACGGGCTCCCGCCAGGAGTGAAGCAATTGAACCATGAGCGGCTCACTGTGGTCTCTGCTCCCCGGCTCCCTTCAGCTCCACCCTCCTGAGCCTTGGCAGCGAGTCCCTGTCCAAGGAAGGTAAGATTCATCATAGAATCATAGAAATTTACAGCACAGAAGGAGGCCATTCAGCCCATCTCGTACGCACCGGCCGACAAATAACTATCCACTCTAATCCCACTTTCCAGCACTTGATCCATAGCCTTGTACATTATGGCACTTCAAGTGAATATCCAAGCACTTTTTCAATGTGATGAGGGTCTCTGCCTCCACCACCCTTTCAGGCAGTGAGTTCCAGACCCCCACCACACTCTGAGTGAAAAAATTTCTCCTCAACTCCCCTCTCAACCTCTGACCAATTACTTTAAATCTGTGCCCCCTGGTTATTGACCCTTCTGCTATGTGAAATAGGTCCCTCCTATCCACTCTACCTAGGCCCCTCATAATTTTATACACCTCAATTAGTTCTCCCCTCAGCCTCCTCTGTTCCAAAGAAAAATAGCTCAGCCTATTCAATCTTTCCTCATAGCTAAAATTCCCCAGCCCAAGCAATATCCTCGTAAATCTCCTTTGCACCCCCTCTAGTGCAATCACATCCTTCCTGTAATGTGGTGACCAGAACTACACGCAGTATTCTATTTGCAGCCTAGCTAGTGTTTTATACAGTTCAAGTATAACCTCCCTGCTCTTATATTCTATGCCTCAGCTAATAAAGGCAAGTATCCTGTATGCCTTCTTAATCTCCTTATCTACCTGTCCTGCTACCTTCAGTGATCTATGGACATGCACTCCAATGTTCCTCTGATCTTCTGTACTTCATGGTGTGCTACCATTTATAATGTATTCACTTGCCTTGTTAGCCCTTCCCAAGTGCATTACCTCACACTTTTCCAGATTGAATTCCATTTGCCACTGTTCTACCCACCTGACCAGTCCATTGATATCTTCCTGCAGTCTGCAGCTTTCTTCTTCATTATCAACCACACGGCCAATTTTTGTATTATCTGCAAACTTCTTAATCATACTTCCTACATTCAAGTCCAAATCATTGATATATACCACAAAAATCAGAGGACCCAGTACTGAGCCCTGCGGAACCCCACTGGAAACAGCCTTCCAGTCACAAAAACACACTTCGACCATTACCCTTTGTTTCCTGCCTCTGAGCCAATTTTGGATCCAATTTGCCACTTTGCCTTGGATCCCATGGGCTTTTACTTTCATGACCAGTCTGCCATGCGGGGCCTTATCAAAAGCCTTGCCAAAATCCATATAGACTACGTCAAACGCACTGCCCTCATCAACCCTCCTTGTTACCTCCTCAAAAAATTCAATCAAGTTAGTCAGACACGACCTTCCCTTGACAAATCCATGCTGACTGTCCCTGATTAATCCATGTCTTTCTAAATGAAGATTTATCCTGTCCCTCAGAATTTTTTCTAATAATTTTCCTACCACTGAGGTTAGACTGACTGGCCTGTAATTACTTGGTCTATCCCTTTCAACCTTTTTAAACAATGCTACCACATTATCAGTCCTCCAGTCCTTTACCTGCACCACACCTGTAGCCAGAGAGGATTGGAAAATGATGGTCAGAGCCTCTGTTATTTCCTCTCTTACTTCTCTTAACAGTCTGGGATACATTTCTTCCAGGCCTGGGAATTTATCCATTTTCAAAGATGTTAAGCCCCTTAATACTTCCTCTTTCACTATGTTTATTTCATCTAATATTTCCCACTCCTCCTCCCTGATTGCAATGTCTGCATCATCCCTCTCCTTTGTGAAAACAGATGCAAAGTATTCATTACGAACCATACCCATGTCTTCTGTCTTCACTGACAGGTTACCTTTATGGTCCCTAATAGGCCCTACTCTTACTTTAGATATCCTCTTGCTCTTAATGTATTTATAAAATATCTTTGGGTGTTCCTTGATTTTACTTGCCAATATTTTTCCATGCCCTCTCTTTGCTTTCCTACTGTAATTTCCTTTTTAATTTCACCTTGCACTTTCTATACTCATCTAGGTTTCCTGCAATATTGAATCCTTGGTATCTGTCATAAGCTTCCCTTTTTTTCTTTATCCTACCCTGTATGCCCCTTGACATCCAGAGAGCTCTAGGTTTATTAGTCCAACCCTTTTTCTTTAAGGGAACTATTTCCTCCTTGAATGCCTCCCACTGCTCTGACTCTGATTTACATTCAAGTTTCTGTCTCCAGTCCAGTTTGGCTAAATCACCTCTCAACTTAGTAAAATTAGCTTTTCCCCAATTGAGAACTTTTATTTCTGGTCTGTCCTTTTCCTTTTCCATAACTACCCTAAATCTAACTGAATTATGATCACTATCACCAATATGCTCTCCCACTGATACCCTTTCCACCTGCCCAGCTTCATTCCCTAAAACTAGGTCCAGAACCACCCCCTCTCTTGTTGGGCTTGCTACATACTGGCTAAAAAAGTTCTCCTGAATGCATTTTAAGAATTCTGCTCCCTCTATACCTTTCACATTAATTTTATCCCAGTTAATATTAGGGAAGTTGAAAATCCCCTACTATTACTGCCCTATTTTTGCACATCTCAGAAATTTGCCTACATATTTGCTCTTCCATCCCCTTCTGACTGTTTGGGGGTTTATAGTACACTCCCAGCAGTGTGATTGCCCCTTTTTTGTTTTTCAGTTCAACCTATATGGCCTCATTTGATGATCCTTCTAAGATATCCTCCCTCCTTGTTGTGTATGTACCTTTAAGAGAATAACTGGTCTCAGACTGCAGTACCGGCAGTCACCACCCCTGTATAAAAGGCACTGGTGAGCCTCTGTTGTTTTAGTTTCACTATTGACTTCCACCAGTAAAGACGTGTTTTGTTCAGCTCCTGCTGTCCGTGTCTCAATCATTCACGGACATAATACTGGCAACGAGCAGATACGAACCTACCTACAGTCTGCACCACCTCCTGGGATCCATTCCTACAGCGAAGTGAGCAGAGGTCGAGGCCAGAAAGAAAAGAAAGTAAGAGGCAGTAGAAACGGGCGTCGACCGTGGGCATCCGCCCTGTGTTGCAGAGTTGAAGATTGCTGGAGAAGCTGTCGGATGCGGGGCCTGGTTCCTGTCGACGGTGCTTCAGCTAATCGGGCTGGTGGCAGGTAGTGCACTGATCCTTCCTGGGCTGCAGCGGTCGCGAACTCGAGCGGGTGGTTTGCAATGGGGCCGAGCAGCGTTGTCGGGAAGAAGAGAGAGAGAGGGTGGAGCACACAGGGCGCGGCCGGTGCTACGAAGCCGGGCTGCGTATAGACCCACGAAGAGGGAGGCAAGAGCCCCACAGGGTTGTTCCACGATGGGAAAATAATTTTAAAAAAATATTAAACACGCAAGAAACCGTGGAAAGCAGCGCTAACAACAGCAGGGAAGAAGGCAAAGCGCGGGAGGCGCCATCTTAATCAGCGGGGAAGACAGCAAAGCGCGGGAGGTGCCATTATGTTAAATCAGGGAAGAAGGCAAAGCGCGGGAGGCGCCATTTTAGATTTGCAAGATGCCGAAGACTGGCTGTATCACTGCTTTTGATAATACAATAGAGGACTGGACCATGTATGTGGAAAGAGTCGAGGTATATTTTGAGGCAAACGAAATAGCGGAGGAGAAAAAGGCATCGATATTGTTAAACTTAATGGGCGTTAGAACGTACGGCCTATTGCGGGACCTGATTACTCCAGCCAAACCGAAGGCGAAGAGTTTTAACGAAATTGTTGCTGTCCTACAGGAACACCTAAACCCTGCACCGCTGTTGATAGCAGAAAGATTTAAATTCCACAGGAGAACTCAGCACAAAAATGAGAGCAATGCTGATTACCTTACAGAACTACGCAAGCTCTCAAAGCACTGCCAGTTCGGAGCAGGACTGGCAGATACCTTAGGGGACAAATTTGTCTGTGGACTCCTGAGTGAAGGAACCCAGAAGAGGTTACTCTCAGAGAAAGAGCTGACGCTAGATAAGGCTTTCAGCGTGGCAGTATCGTACGAAGCAGCAGCAAGGGGTGCTGCGGAAATACAACAAAAGCCACAGGAATACGGCACCCACAAAATGACACGGGGATTTACAAAATGTTATCGCTGCGGCAGAACTAACCATGACCAGAAGGACTGCTGGTCCAAAGACAAAATATGCAGGCAATGCGGGAAGATGGGACACATTGCACGAGTTTGCAAGTCTGGGAAGAAGACCAGTGACAACAAAAAGGCTACTAAGGAACCGTACAAGAAAGTACAAAAGATGACGGACAGTAGTTCCGAAGACCAGATGAGCGATAGCGAATCCGGGAACAGGAGACTAAGCTGTCTCAAACTTCACAATGTAATCGCAAAAGAGGATCACCGAACCATTTGGGTCACCCTCACGATAGCAGGGTCCCAAGTTAAAATGGAATTGGATACAGGATCAGCGCTAACCGTCATGAATCGACGAGACTACGAGCGGCTATTTTCACACATACCCTTGAGAGAGACATCCATCGTCTTGACGACGTATACCGGGCAAAAAGTATACCCCAGAGGAAAAATAAGGGTGCCTGTCGAATACAACGGCAAGAAAATACGGAAATTGTATCTCTACATACTGCCAAATGGTGGACCACCATTATTGGGATGGGAATGGATCAGGAAGATAAACTTAGATTGGCACTCCATTCATGCAATGACGGTGGACGGTAAAAAAGATGAAGACGTCACTCCTGGACGATTGTCAACAATCTTAGCTAACGCCAAAGAGGTATTTCAACAAGAACTGGACACGCTTAAAGGCGTAACCGCCTCGATAAAAATAGAAGAGAATGCAGTTCCCAAGTTTTTCAAAGCAAGACCGGTACCATATGCAATTCGCCCAGCCGTCGAGGCAGAGCTGGAGAATCTGGAGAAGGCGGGCGTGTTGTCTAAGGTCGACTGGAGCGAGTGGGCGACACCCATCGTTCCTGTCATGAAGAAAACGTTAAGCAATAAGTCCAGGGAGCCAAGGAAGATTCGCATCTGTGGGGATTTCAAGGTGACGGTGAACCCAGTCCTTCACACAGTATAATATCCTCTTCCAAGGATAGAAGACATCTTCGCCTCACTGTCTGGAGGGAAGCGTTTTACAAAAATTGACCTAGCACAAGCATATTTGCAGATGGAGGTTGAAGACACCTCTAGGAAGTATCTCACGATAAACACTCACAAAGGTCTTTACCAGTATCATTGATTGGTATTCGGAGTAGCATCGGCTCCGGCGATATGGCAAAGAGCGATGGAACAAGTCCTGCAAGGGATTCCGGGGACTCAGTGTTACTTGGACGACATCCTTGTGACAGGTGAAGATGACAGTGAACACCTTAACAACCTAGAACAGGTACTCACTAGACTACGGGAACATGGGCTGCGAGCCAACCGCCCCAAGTGCGAATTTTAAGAAACAGATATCGTATTGTGGCCACGTGATTGATGAAGAGGGGTTACATAAGTCCCCTGACAAAATTGAAGCGGTTGTTAAGGCCCCAGCACCTGAAAATGTGTCGCAACTGAGGTCATTCCTCGGATTGGTGAATTACTATCATAAGTTTTTGCCGAATTTGTCGACAATTCTGCACCCACTGAACGCCCTGCTACAAACGGGGGTAGCATGGAAATGGAGCGATGATTGTAAGCGTGCTTTTCAGAAGAGTAAGGACTTAATCACTTCAAGGGAAGTATTGGCTCACTACAACCCAGCACTGCCGATCAGACTGGCGTGTGATGCGTCTCCCTATGGCATTGGGGCGGTACTGTCACATAAATTCCTTGATGGTTTAGAGAGGCCGATAGCTTTTGCGTCACGCTCGTTAACTTCTGCCGAGCGTAACTACGCCCAGATTGACAGAGAGGCCCTCAGCCTAGTGTGGGGGGTGAAGAAGTTCAATCACTACCTGCACGGTCAAAAATTTACTCTACTAACCGATCATCAACCTCTTGTCTCCATTTTCAACCCTCAGAAGGGCGTACCGATAATGACAGCACAACGGCTGCAGAGATGGTCCCTTTTCCTAGGGGCACACCAATATGACATCGAGTACAAAGGAACTAAACAGCATGGAAATGCTGATGGATTGTCACGCCTACCGTTGCCGACGGTAGAAGAAGAAGACCTTGCAGTGGATCCAATGGAGTTATTCCACTCAACCATAGTCGAATGTCTCCCTGTGACGAATGCAAACATAGAAAAGGAAACACGGAATGACCCGACACTATCACGGGTCTATGATTTAACGGTGAAGGGATGGCCAGCACATGGCGAACCACTGCTGCCAGCATTCTCGCCGAGAAGAGAACAGCTGTCAGTGTGCAGAGGAACCTTGACGTGTGGATCCAGAGTAGTAATTCCACCTAAGTTGACGGATAGAGTGCTCAATGAGTTTCATGAGGGTCATCTGGGTGGGGTAAAAATGAAGAGCTTAGCCAGAGCATTTGTGTGGTGGCCAGGAATCGATAGAGAAATCGAAGAGATGACCAAGAGCTGTGCAGGATGCCAGAAGGTCCAAAACGCCCCACCACAAGCTCCTCTGCATCCATGGGAGTGGCCCTCATCTCCATGGCAAAGGGTGCACATTGATTTTGCTGGTCCCTTCATGGACTCGATGTTTTTAATTGCGGTGGATGCACATTCAAAGTGGCCAGAGGTAATAAAAATGTCCTCAACACCATGGAAAAAGCTATCACAGTTTTACGAACCATATTCGCCAGGAATGGGCTGCCTGAACAGATTTGCTCTGACAATGGACCACAGTTTGTGTCTGAAGAGTTCCGGAGGTTCTTAAAGAACAATGGTGTTAAGCATTACACATCTGCCCCATATCATCCAGCCACTAATGGATTGGCCGAGAGGTTTGGCGAAACATTCAAGAAGGCTGTCAAGGCAATGTGTAATGAAGATATACCCCTACAACACAAGGTGGACAACTTCTTGTTTGCCTACCGGAATGCGACACATGCGGTTACCAACCAAACTCCAGCCATGATGTTCTTCAATCGAAGACTACGATGCCGCTTGGATTTGGTTAAGCCAAACGTCCGAAGAGATGTGGAGAACAGGTAGTTTCAGAATATGAATGAAAGGTCGACCAGGAGTTTTAAGATAGGTCAACCAGTTTTGGCCCGGGACTACCACACTGAGAAATGGCAGCCAGGAACGATTTGTACACGACAAGGACCTCTCATGTATACCGTGGACGTTGGGGAGAGCATTGTAAGACGCCATGCTGACCAGATTCTAGAGTCACTGGAAAGCGTCAACTCCACACCACGATCTGATACACCTGGTAATGAAATCGACGTTCCAATTGCAGCTACCGCAAAACCGGTAATATTGGAAGCAGATGAACCAAACAACGACATTGATCCCGACTCAACATTGCCAGAAGAACCTGATACCCCAAAGAGGCGTTATCCAGACAGAATCAGGAAGCCTCCTCAAAGACTGAACTTATAATTGCTTAAACTTAACCAATGTATCTTGCAACAGTAATTGTGATTGTAATTAGTTATCATTTAGTTGTTAAATGAATGTTATGTACTGTTTATCTAAAAGGGGAGGAATTGTTGTGTATGTACCTTTAAGAGAATAACTGGTCTCAGGCTGCAGTACCGGCAGTCACCACCCCTGTATAAAAGGCGCTAGTGAGCCTCTGTTGTTTTAGTTTCACTATTGACTTCCACCAGTAAAGACGTGTTTTGTTCAGCTCCTGCTGTCCGTGTCTCAATCATTCACGGACATAATACTCCTCACAGCTGTAATTGATTCTTCAATCAATATTCCGACCCCCCTCCTTTTTTATCCCCCTTTCTATCTCATCTGAAAACCCTGTAACCAGGAATGTTGAGCTGCCATTTCTGCCCTTCTTTCAGCCATGTCTCAGTAATAGCTATAATATCATACTCCCACGTGTCTATCTGTGCCCTCAGGCTATCTGCTTTATTCCCTAGAGTCATTGCATTGAAGTATATACCATTTAGCACTGCCAAACTGCCAAGAAGCACAAGGCAACTTCCACAGCGTGAGGAGAGAGAGAGAAACTTTACTTTGAAAGCAGTAGCTGCTGATACCACCCCTCTTCTTCTGAGACACCTCTGTGAATGAACATTTCAGGGCAAAGAGTGTGAAGGGAAGGGCTGCGGGGGAGGAGCGAGGTCTCCCGAGTGCAGGAATGTGCCTCATCTCTCAGCTTTCCCATCCGGTGTGTGGGAGCTGTGTTCCTGGAGCTTCCAGTCATTTTGGGCTCTCACCCCCTTTCTCATCAGGGAGAACTGGGCTGTTTTTTAAAATGTTCTGACAATCTGGGTAACTCTCTTCTTCTTAGGCAGTCCTTCGGAACTGAGGATGACTTGCTTCCACATTAAAAATGAGTTCTCAGGTGACTGATGAGTCCAATGCGGGATCTACAGTCTCTGTCACAGGTGGGGCAGACGGTGGTTGAAGGGGCGGGTGGGTGTGGTGCTTGGGTTGATGTGCGCTCCTTGCGCTGCCTGCACTTGCTTCCACTTGCTTCCAGCGAAGAGACTCAAGGTGTTCAGCACCTTCCTGGGTGCTTCTCCCCCACTTTGTGTGGTCTTGGGCCAGGGATTCCCAGGTGTCGGTGGGGATGTTGCACTTTTTCAAGGAGGCTTTGAGGGTGTCCTTGAAGCATTTCCTCTGCCTATCTGGGGCTCTCTTGCCGTGTCGGAGCTCCGAGTAGCGCGCTTGTTTTGGGAATCTCGTATCGGGCATGCGGACAATGTGACCCGTCCATTGGAGCTGATCGAGCGTGGTCAAAGCTTCGATGCTGGGGATGTTGGCCTGAGCGAGAACACTGACGTTGGTGCGCCTATCCTGTCAATGGATTTGCAGGATCTTGCAGAGGCTGCGTTGGTGGTACCTCTCCAGTGCTTTGAGGTGCCTGCTGTACATGGTCCATGTCTCTGAAGCATACAGGAGGGCGGCTATCACTACTGCTCTGTAGGCCATGAGCTTAGTGCCGGGTTTGAGGTCCTGGTCTTCAAACGCTCTCTTCCTCAGGTGACCGAAGGCTGCACTGGCACACTGAAATCATCGAAGTCTGCCCTTGTTGAAAGTAGGCTCCCAAGGTATGGAAAGTGGTCCACGTTGTCCAAGGCCTTGTCGTGGATTTTGATAATCGAGGGGCAGTACTGGTGGCGGGGGCAGGTTGGTAGAGGACCTTTGTCTTACGGATGTTTGGTGTAAGGCCCATGCTCTCGTATGCTTCGGTGATCCTGAATGTGTATCTAGGCTTTATAGTGTTTCATTTTCTTTGCTCAGGGACTTTAACCTGTAAGAAACTCCATAAGAAAGGCATTGAGTTGTGGGATGTTTCTGCTGCCGGGGGAGGGTCATAAAGTTTGCTTTTCTCTAAACAAACACACGTCTGTGACCAGCAATGTGGAACATTTCTTTCCTCGCTTTCTTATCTAAATTTATAATTCGCGTGCACTCTTACTTAAAGCACAGCTCCAAAGAATCAGGCAACATAAGGTGTATTTCTGAATCGTTGAGCATCTCCTCTAACTATGGATTATTGCAGGTAAAGATTGTGTAATGTAATCACATTAGGATGTGATTGTTGCTCTGCTTTTGTTAGTTACGCCAGAATGTGTGAATTGTTTTGTCGTTATTTTATAATCAGTCAACAATTGTAATCCTGCACAACAACATAACCTTGATTAATGTTACATGGGCTTTAGAATTCTACCAAAGAAACGAGGTTGTCCTCAGTGAAGCATTATGCACATGTTTTTAAGTTAGTTTAAGTACTGATTGCCTTCTGGAATTAGACATGTAACATCTGCAGTAACAGCTCCGTAATGCTGAGTTCTGCTAACCCAATGGCCACTGGTATCTCGGCAACATGATGAATAATTCATGCAGTGCGGTTGACTATAAAAGTCACAAGCAGTAAAGTTGTGAGTGGTCTGCTTCAGGGGCGGATTAATTTATCATGTTGCACTGAGTTGTGGTTTCATGATCTGTCATCATATCTGACTGCTGAGTGACATTCTCTTCAGAATAAGTTTCTGACGAAGGGTCACCAACCTGAAACGTTAACTCTGTTTTTCCCTCCACAGATGCTGCCTGACCTGCTGAGTATCTCCAGCATTTTCTGTTTATATTTCTCTTCAGAATACTTGTCCTTCCAATTAGTTTAAAAGCTTGAATTAGCTATTTGAAGTCGATTGAACGAAGCAGTTCTATAATACAAAACAAAATACTACGGATGCTGGAAATCTGAAATAAAAACAGAAAATGCTGGAAATACTCAACAGGTCAGGCAGCATCTGTGGAAAGAAAAACAGAGTTAACGTTTCAGGTCGATGAAACCTTTCATCAACCTGAAACATTGGCCCAGATTTTGCCGTGGTAATGGCAGCGAAACTGTCAGCTTTCGCTGTCATTGCTCCTCTGAAAGTGACAGGAACTTCTGTAATAAGCGCATTGAGCAGATAATCACGGAAATCCAGAAGTTGTGGTCAGTCATTCCTGCTCCTCCATAGGTTGCACAGTGGAATTCCCCCAGAGCCAACAATCAATTCAAATCACACTGAAGGATGAAAACTTCCCCTATTACACTGGAACATCACTGTTAAACCCCACCCCCTCCAAAAAAGTTGAGAGTGGTCTGCACAGAGTGGTCATAAATGCAGTGCTTGAGTGTTAAAGTTGGGAAATAACAACAGAAAATGCTGGAAAAACTCAGCAGGTCAGGCAACATCCGTGGAGAGAAATTTGAGTTCTCCGTCTCCGCCGTATCTGCTCCGACGATACCACCTTCCACACCAGTGCTTCAGACATGTCTTCCTTTTTCCGCAACCGAGGATTCCCCTCTACCGTGGTTGACACTGCCCTCAACTGTGTCAGTTCTATCTCCCGCACTTCTGCCCTCACCCCTGCCCCTCCCTCCCGGAACCACGATAGGGTTCTCCTTGTCCTCATCTTTCACCCCACCAGCCTCCACATTCAACGGATCATCCTCCGGCATTTCCGCTACCTCCAAAGTGATCCCACCACCAAACGTATCTTCCCCTCCCCTCCCCTTTCAGCATTCCGCAGGGACCGCTCCCTCCGAGACACCCTAGTCTACTCCTCTATCACCCCAAACAGCCCTTCCCCTTCGCCTGGCACCTTCCCGTGCAAGCGGAGGAGATGTAACACCTGCCCCTATACCTCCCCCCTTCCCACTGTCCAGGGCCCCAAACACCCCTTCCAGGTGAAACAGCGATTTACTTGTATTTCTCGCAATCTAGTATACTGTATTCGCTGCTCACGATGCGGTCTCCTCTACATTGGGGAGACCAAACGCAGATTGGGTGACCGCTTTGCGGAACACCTCCGTTCAGTCCGTAAGGGTGACCCCGAGCTTCCGGTCGCCTGTCATTTTAATTCACCGCTCCGTTCCCACTTGGACCTCACCGTCCTCGGCCTCTTGTATTGTTCCACGGAAGCTCAACGTAAACTCGAGGAACAGCACCTCATCTTCCAATTAGGCACTCTGCAGCCTTCCGGACTCAATATCGAGTTCAACAATTTCAGGTCATAAGCTCGGCCCCCATTTCATTTTTTCTTGTAATTGTTCCACTCCTTTCCCCCCACCCCCCCCCTTTCCTTTTGTTTCTCTCTCACACCTGGCAGCTATCTTTTGCCCTGCCAGTACACTTTACACCTAATCCCAGCCTATTACCATCTCGTCTAGCTTCTAATCTCTTTTACTTCTTTTGTTTCTTTTATTCTTTTGTCCGATCGCAGCCCTGCCTTTGATCTAGTTTCTTTTCTTTCCAGTTTTGAAGAAGGGTCCGACCCGAAACGTCAACTCAAATTTCTCTCCACGGATGTTGCCTGACCTGCTGAGTTTTTCCAGCATTTTCTGTCGTTATTTCGGATTTCCAACATCTGCAGTATTTTGCTATCGTGTTAAAGTTGGGAATTTGGAGAGAGTGGGAATTCGGAGCATAGGAGGAAAGAGGTGCTGCTTTTTGCCTCCAATACTTGCAATGTTTTGTGTTACAGTAAATATTTAATTTAATCTACCTATAACTTAAATGAGATCTAGTTATTAGTTTAATAAAAAACGAAACTATAAGCTAAATTTATTACATTCATTTACTTTAATTAAATAAATACATAAAACAACATTATATAGGGATGGCAGTGCAGGTGGTGTGCCGCAACTGCAGCATGTGGAAGTTCATGGAGAGCATCACAATCCCGGACGACCGTGTCTGCAGTAAGTGTCTGCATCTCGAGGAGCTTCAGCTCAGAGTTGTTGAGCTGGAGTCCGAGGTGCAGACATTACAGGCCATTAGGGAGGAGGAGAGTTCCTAGACATTTTGATCCAGGAGGCTGTCACACCCCCTGGGTTAGGTAGTAGTACATGTCTGGTTAGTGGTCAGGGACAGAAGGGTGTGACTACAACTCAGACAGGTAAAGGGAACCCAGGTGCAGTGCTGGAGGAGCCTCAGCCTTTTTCCTTATCCAACAGGTACAAGGTTCTTGCTGCCTGTGTGGATGAAGGAAAAGTCTGCAGGGTGGATGGGCAAACTGACCACGTCACCGTGGTACACGAGGCCATTAAAGTGGGGGGAGTGTAAAGGAATGTTGTAGTGGTAGGGTGACAGTATAGTCAGGGGGGCTAGATAATGTTCTCTGCAGCCGCGACCGGGAGTACCGAAGACTGTGTTGCCAGCCCAGTGTCAGGGTTAAAGACATCTCCTCACAGCTAGAGAAGAATTTGCAGTGGGAGGGGGAGGATCCAGTTGCCGTGGTCCACGTAGGAACCAACTAGCAATGAGGTTCTGCTGAGAGGGTTTGAGGGGCTAGGGTCCAAATTAATACACAAAACCTCAAAGGTAATAATCTCTGGATTGTTACCTGAGCTATACACAAATTGGCATAGGGACAGGTGGATCAGAGAATTAAATGTGTGGTTCAAATGTGATGTGGGAGGAAGGGGTTTCAATTCACGGGGCACTGGCACCAGTACTGGGGAAAGAGGGAGCTGTTCCATTGGGATGGGCTCTACTTAAACCATGCTGGGACCAGTGTCCTGGTGAATTGAATAACTAGGGCTGTAGATGGGGCTTTAAACTAAAAAGTGAGGGGAAATTTATAAATCTAAAGAGAAAAGTCAAGGCAATGGAGCAGTGTAGCAATTTGGGTAAAGATAGCAGAGTGTGACAGGAAAGGACAGAGAGCTTAATGGTAATAGTGCATCAGCAAATAAAGTAGAAGCAGGAAATAATGATATAAAGTTCAAATTAAAGGCTCTTTATCTGACTGCATGAAGCATTCGTAACAAGATAGATGAATTAGTGGCACAAATAGAGATAAAAGAGCCATTAGAGACATGGTTGCAAGGTGACCCAGGTTGGGAACTAAATATTCCAGGGTACTTGACGTTTCGAAAAGACAGGCAGAATAGAAGAGGAGGGGGAGTAGCCCTGATAATAAAGGATGACATAAGGACATTAGTGAGATAGGATCTTGGCTTGGAAGATCAGGAAGTAAAATCAGTCTGGGTGGAGATAAGAAATAACAAAGGGCAGAAAACATTGATGGGAGTAGTTTATAGGCCCCCTAACAGTCGCTGTACCGTTGAACAGAATATTAATCAAGAAATAATAGGAGCATGTAACAAAGGTAATGCAATAATCATGGGGAACTTTAATCTTCATATAGACTGGGCAAATGAAATTGGCAAAGGTAGTCTGTACCATAGTCTCTTCCAATCCTCCTTGGATACAGGGCTGGTGCCAGAGGACTGGAGAATTGCAAATGTTACACCCTTGTTCAAAAAAGGGTGTAAGGATAAATCCAGCAACTACAGGCCAGTCAGTTTAACCTCGGTAGTGGGGAAGCTATTAGAAATGAAAATCCGGGACAAAATTAACAGTTACTTGGACAAGTCTGGATTAATTAAGGAAAGCCAGCATGGATTTGTTAAAGGCAAATCATGTTTAACTACCTTGATTGAGTTTTTTGATGAGGTAAAATAAAGGGTTGATGTGGTGTACATGGACTTCCAAAAGGCATTTGATAAAGTGCTAGATAATAGGCTTGCCAGCAAAGTTCAAGCAATTGTTTCTGGCTGTACCCCATCATTATCCTCATATAAGAAAAAGAGAGGCCATTAGCTCTGTTTCTCTCTCTACAAATGCTGCCTGACCTCCTGAGTATTTCCAGCATTTTCTGTTTTTATTTCAGATTTCTAGCATCTGCAGTATTTTACATTTATACTTCACTTCTACAGATGCTCTGAATTATGAACTGTGGGTAGTTGGGTTTTGACTTCCTCAAGGTAAAAGCCATGGGTGCTAGAAAAAGGATCATCTTTGATACAAAATACTCCCAAATCCAACGTTGCATATTCTTGTATACTAAAACTTTACCCTTTGAATATTCCATTTTCTAATCTTTTCTCCCCTCCACTCCAGCTCAGAAGAGAATCCTAGCCCACACGGATCTCAATTTTTCTATTTCCCACATAAGCCATTTTTATGGCCATTCCCAGTGAGACTATTTTGTGCCCCTTTATATGTAGTTTTGAGCTGTGGATTGAATTCATTTCAAATCATTCCTTTGTAACCAATGGTGATGGAGATTTTCATTCCACCTGTCTGGTCAGGATTGAAACCAGATGCAGAGGTGAAAGTGTTCTAGTCCTGCATCACTCGGTTATTTTTCCCTTTTCAATACATAGTGAGCTGCTGCTGAATTGAACATGCATTCAAATTTGCCACCTTGAAAACTTTTTTCTTGATAAAACTGGAAAGTCGGTCTTTTTGATGTGCCTCTAACTTGAAGATTGTGGGTTCAAACCCCACTCCAGAGACTTGAGCACATAATCTAGGCTGACACTTCAGTGCAGTACTGAAGGAGTGCTATACTGTCGGTAGTGCTGTCTTTCAGATTGGACGTTAAACTGAGGCCTCGTGTGGATGTAAACAATCCCATGGCACTATTTGAAGAAGAATAGGGAAGTTCTCCTGGTGTTCTGGTAATTATTGATCCTTCAATCAATATCACTAAAGCAGATTATGATCATTATATCATTGCTGTTTGTGGGGCTTTGCTGTGTGCAAATTGGCTGCTATATTTCTCTACATTACAACAGTGACTACGCTTCAAAAGTGCTTAATTGGCTCTGAAGCACTTTGGGATATCCTGAGGTCATGAAAGGTGTTATATAAATATAAGTTTGTTCTTTCTCTCTTCTATATTAAATTTTATCCAGCTATTACATATTTCCAAAGCACAAAGGCTATGTGCTTTATTTTCTCTAATTTTGTTTTTTCAGTAGGCCTATGCATTTCCATTAATCTTATAAAGCAGTCTTGAAATGTTTTTTGAGTATGTTATCTTTCGGTATGTAATTGTAGTGTTTACTAAACATAAATGAGAATTTTTTAAATATTTAACAGAATCACCATCAACTTGACATTTGATTTGCAACAGTCACTTCCAGCTTTCTTGACCTCACTTACAAATGTGGCCAGCACAAAGTTCTCAAGATCTCCCTGTGCTCTCAAGAATAACCAGGAGATAACTGCCCTTTGACAATTGTTTCTGGCTGTACGCTGTCATTATCCTCTTATAAGAAAGAGAGTTCACTTCAACTGCAGTGCCCATTGTGATGGTGCTTTCTCATAACAGCAATCTGTTTGTTTTTGTAATACAGTCTAATAATCTTTAACAAACAGTACAAGACTGCCAAAAACTGCTTTTTAATTCTATGCTAGTTCTGTGTAACTTTTAATGGAATTGAGCCTCTTACAGATTGTAATGATGATTTACGGTCTTGATAGTTCAAAATATGTTTGTCAGAAACCTGAGTTGAACTGATGGGTCAACATGTACTTTAGTTAATAAGTAGTAGAGAATTTCCAAATGCTCCATGTTCTGCTCTTCCAGCTTTTATAGCATTCCCTTCATAGTAAACTGAGGATGTTTGTACAGTTAATCTGGGAGTATGAGTTTAAGGACCGAGCGTCATCTAATTCCTTCTTGCAAATAAGAAATTGGAAGGTGTAAATCCAACAGCCTCATCCACATCTCTATTGAAGTGTTGGCCTGTGTGTTCGAGACAGTGGTGGGACAACCAAAAGGCTTAGTTTTAATATGATAGCCATTTCTTTTTTTCAAATATAGCGTTATGTTTTTACACTATCTTCTCACTAAATGATGCACAATATTTATAAACCTGTGCTTTAGAGGCTAACCTATTATGAATATTTAGCTGATTACAGTTGAAAGTCAGCACTCCAGTGCATTAGAGACTCCTTAAGACACTTAAGGTTGTCTATATTCATTGTTTAATATTTTATAGAATTCAAGTTCATAGCCGAAGATCACAATGTATTATGCGTCTCTAACTGTATTCCTGTACATGAGCTCCTTTAGAGACTGTTGAGGACCTTTTATCGTAAGATCTCTGAGGCTGGGTGAGTGTCTGTGGGAAAGCATATGACAGAATTTTTTTGGCAATTCCCTTTTTATGACTTAACAATAAGCTTTTACACAACAAGGATTTATGAATGCTTTTGTGAACATTGTCTATTTTATATCATTACATTCACAGTATAATTCTATGAATAAGTTTTCTATTGATATGAAAAATAAATTACAATAATTAAACTGATATAAATGTAATTGCCCTTGAACAATTTAAATCTGTTTGAATGGAAAATAATTCATCAGATAATGCTTTCATGTGTGTTGCAGTTTGAAACATTGGCCCGGATTTTGCTGTCAGCGCTTGCCATTATTACTGGGTAAAACGGACAGCAACCTCTGGCATCCACACATGCGCAGTGAAAAGCGGAAATCTGGAAGTTGCTGTCAATGATACCCTGCTCCTCCACAGGGTGCACTGTTGCAGTTTTTGTCGATGGAATCTGCACAGAAATCACTGTTAAGATGTGAACTTAAGCTAATTACCCACTATTATTGCACTAAAGACTGATGAAAAATTTAAGCCTTGTTCAATCAGGAGTAACTGAGTTTTTAACAGCGTAGGAAGTCATAATTACTGCTGAACAACTTCTCCGGCCCTGAAAAATTAATTTACAAATGTGGAGTCTTATTCCCTCAGAAGAAAATTAATGTTGCAGAATTTTAAAAAAAATTAAGTTTGTATGTTTTTCTATTTAAGTTTCTCCCTTAATCCCATGTGTATGTCCTAATCTTTATTTTGCTTTCTGTACAATGATTTAAATACAACTTATATTTCCTGTTTTTACTTCCCGATTTGCCATCTGTGAGGATTCTTCAATATGATTGGTTGATCAGCCTGTCTGCTGCTTTCCCTGTTCATAGATGCCACAGATCCCCCCATAGAGGGTGCTGAATTCAAACTGATGTCAGAAAGGGGAAGTCTGCGCTCTAGAGCCCGCTAAAACTTTGTGGGCAGCTTTTTTGTGGGTGAGCGTTGTTCCTTCGCCACTGACTGCAAAACCCTAAAAATGCTTGTATAGTTCTCATTACATAACCCATATTTATTGGTATATGCTGTACAAACATTATAATTTTATTCATCATTACAAAAACCTATAAGACTTATTCAAAGACATCAGAAATGCGAGTACATGTGGCACAAAGGATAACAAACAAACACAGATGAAATTTACCCTGACTTTTTGCTTGGAGCCCAGGAAGACTTGGCAAAACTGTACTGTGATATCACTAGAGAACGGATTTTATATAACCTGATATATAACTTATAGATCATTGGAATATTTGCTCAAGAATACAATTATCAACACACGAGGCAAATTGCGATTAAAACAGCTTGACGTAAAGCACACTCCGGTCACAAATAGCAGCTTTTGTAACAGCAGCTTACATTATGCAGCAATAGGAGAACCTGGACTGAATTTTGTCAATGGGAAGCTTTTGGAGGCGGGACTGCTGCTTGCCGGCTTTCAATCCCACCTCCATCAGCTTCTGGCCAACCAGTGGGATTTTCCCGATTGACCTTGTTAAGCCCACCCAGTGGGCTCAGCAGGCCAATTAGGGGGAAATCACTAACAGAGAACGTCAACGTCTGATGTGCCATCTGTCAAGATTTCTTGAAAGAAGAAATGTTGGCGTTTGACAGCTCTGTGAAGCTGTCAAACACTGACATTCTGTGTAGTTTGATGAGCCCTTGTGTTCAGGACTCATCAAAACTTTCAACTTTGCAGAAATCACCTGGCTGTTGGTTCGGAGGATCCAACAGCCAGTCTGTGAAATCTACAATGAAGATGTCCGGACTCCGGATCCACAGCGGCTGAAGGCAGTAGGCAGAAACAAAGGTAAATGAACATTTTATAACAATTAACACTCACCTTACATACTTACCACTGCACACTTGCACCCATCACTCACCCCTACATCTCACTTTCAGACCCCCTCCCCCGGCCCCCGCAGACCTCCTTCTCGTCCCCTACACCCTGGCGGGTGATATACCTATCAATTCGTCCAATGAAAAGCGACGAGTTAGGAAAGTAACTATAGGTTTTTATTGACTAAATAACAGAGCCCACCCTCATGGGTGATCGGATCCAACAAGGAGGAATACCAGCCAGTCGACTACCTTTATACCTGGGCAGGTAGGTGGAGCCATGGGCGGAGTCAGTGATGGTCAGCCCAGGTATAACAGCGTGACAAGAGGCGACCTCGTATAGTGGTACAACAGTGAGAACAGTGAGAACAATATAACAGTGATAACTATAGTGTAACGATAGTGAACGATAAAAGTGGTTTACCACATTCACCCCTTCTTTAGATTTGAGTCCGGCGGGGTGAAGTGTACTACCAGTTCTGGTATGTCAGTCTGTCCGGAGGCCTCGTAAGCCTCTCCGATCGTCGCAGCGGTGGTGTTGCATTATCCGGTGTTAATGCTGGTGTCTGCGTGGTCGGCGAAGGCTCGTGGGGTTCCGGCGAAGGCTCGTGGGGTTCCGGCATGCCGTCTACCTGGGCTGGGATTGGGGGGGTGGTGGGGGGGGGTAAAGGTGGTGCCTCCGGAGTGCCCGAGGGTGCGAGGTCTCGTAAGGAGACAGTATCCTCCCGCCCGTCTGGGTAGGCCACGTAGGCGTACTGGGGGTTGGCGTGCAGGAGGTTCACCCTCTCTACCAGGGGGTCCGTTTTATGGGCCCTCACGTGCTTTCGCAGCAAGACGGGCCCCGGAGAGGTCAGCCAGGTTGGTAGAGTGGTTCCCGTAGTCGACTTCCTGGGGAAAACAAACATTCGTTCATGGGGGGTGGCATTAACGGCAGTGCAAAGTAGTGACCGGACGGAATGCAGCGCTGTCGGGAGGACTTCCTGCCAGCGGGAGGTTGGGAGGCCCTTAGACTTTACGGCTAAGAGGACGGCCTTCCATACCGTCGCGTTCTCTCTTTCCACCTGGCCGTTCCCTCGGGGGTTGTAGCTGGTGGTCCTGCTTGCAGCAATACCTCTCGCTAGCAGGAACTGATGGAGTTCCTCGCTCATGAAGGAGGAGCCCCAGTCACTATGTATATAGTTTGGGAACCCGAACAAGGCGAAGAGGTCGTTCAGGCATTTAATGACCGTGGTGCTGGTCATGTCTGGGCAGGGGAAGGCAAAGGGGAAACGGGTGTACTCATCAACGATGTTGAGGAAGTACACATTACGGTCAGAGGACGGGAGGGGCCCCTTAAAGTCGATGCTCAGGCGCTCGAAGGGGCGGGTGGCCTTGATCAGGCTTGCTCTGTCCGGCCTAAAGAAGTGCGGTTTGCACTCGGCACAGGTCTGGCAGTTCCTGGTCATGGTCCTGACCTCCTCGATGGAGTATGGCAGGTTGCGGGCCTTAAAGAAGTGGTAAAGTCTGGTGACCCCGGGGTGGCAGAGGTCGTTGTGGAGGGTCTGAAGTCTATCACTTTGCGCGCTGGCGCATGTAATTCGTGACAGAGCATCAGGGGGATCGTTCAGCTTACCTGGCCGGTACAAGATATCATAATCATAGGTGGATAGTTCGATTCTCCACCTCAATATCTTGTCATTCTTGATTTTGCCCCTCAGCTTGTTATTAAACATAAAATCGACCGAACGCTGGTCGGTGAGCAGGGTAAATCGTTTGCCTGCCAGGTAATGCCTCCAGCGTCGTACCGCCTCCACAATCGCTTGGGCCTCCTTCTCGACCGACGAGTGTCGGATCTCAGGGCCCTGTAGGGTCCTTGAGAAGAAGGCCACTGGTCTCCCCTCCTGGTTAAGGGTAGCGGCTAGGGCGAAGTCGGATGCATCGCTCTCCACTTGGAAGGGGATGGACTCGTCCACTGCGTGCATTGTGGCCTTGGCGATGTCTCCCTTAATGAGGGAGAAGGCTGCGCACGCTTCCTCCGTAAGGGGGAAGGATGTGGACTTCATGAGGGGTCTGGCTTTGTCTGCATAATTGGGCACCCATTGGGCATAGTAGGCGAAGAGCCCCAGGGTTCTCTTCAGAGCCTTTGGACAGTGGGGGAGGGGTAGCTCCATGAGGGGACGCATTCTTTCGGGGTCGGGGCCGATGACTCCGTTCTCTACTACACAGCCGAGGATGGCAAGGTGCGAGGTGTTAAACACACATTTCTCCTTATTGTAGGTGAGGTTCAGCCGTTGGGCCGTACGGAGGAATCTCTCCAGATTAACGTCATGGTCCTGCCGGTCGCGGCCGCAGATGGTGACGTTATCTAGGTAGGGGAACGTGGCATGCAGCCCGTTCTGGTCAACCATCCGGTCCATCTCCCTTTGGAAGACCGAAACCCCGTTGGTGACGCCGAAGGGAACCCTAAGGAAGTGGTAGAGGCGGCCGTTCGCCTCGAAGGCTGTATACTGGCGGTCCTCAGGGCGGATAGGGAGTTGGTGGTAGGCCGACTTAAGGTCGATGGTCGAGAATACTCGGTATTGTGCAATCTGATTGACCATGTCAGATATGCGGGGGAGGGGGTATGCGTCCAGCTGGGTGTACCTGTTTATGGTCTGGCTGTAGTCGATGACCAGGTGATTTTTATCGCCGGTCTTAACGACCACGACCTGGGCACGCCAGGGGCTGCTGCTCCCCTCGATAATGCCCTCTTTCAGGAGGCGCCGCACCTCATAGCTAATGAAGGCTCTGTCCCTGGCGCTGTACCGCCTGCTCTTGGTAGCGACGGGTTTGCAGTCGGGGGTTAGGTTAGCGAACAGGGAAGGTGGCGGGACCTTGAGGGTGGATAGGCTGCAGGTGTTACGCGGTGGGCGGTTTAACATTCGCTGGTTGTCGACTGTGAGTGGGGGGAGGGGTCCACCGTATGCTAGGGTGACACTTTGGAGGTGGGATTGGAAGTCCAGCCCTAGTAGGACGGCAGCGCAGAGCTGGGGGAGGACAAGGAGTTTAAAGTTTTTATACTCCGTACCCTTAACCGACAGGGTCACAGCACAGTAGCCGCTGATGTCCGTGGCATGGGACCTCGATGCCATCGAGATTCGGTTGCGCGTTGGCAGGACAGGGAGGGAGTAGTGGCTCACTGTGTCTGGGTGGATGAAGCTCTCCGTGCTTCCGCTGTCGAACAGGCAGGTCGTGGCGTGGCCGTTTACTTTGATGTCCATCATCGACTTGGACAGGTGATGCGGGCGGGCTTGATCCAGAGTGACGGAGGCTAGTGTGTAGTTGAGCGAGTCGTTGTCGTCTGCGGGTGAGGCGGTCGTCGGGTCCGGAGGCACGGTGGCAGTCGAGCGTGGTGGGTAAAATGGCGTCTCCCACGAGGTTGGACAAAATGGCTGCCCCCATAACTCACATGAGGCACTATTGGTGTCGGTTGCCTTGATCAAAGATGGCCGCCCCCATGACTCACGTGTGGGGATGCTGGCCTCTGTTGCCTTGAAGGAAGATGGCCGCCCCCACAGTTCGCATGAGGCACTGCTGGCCTCTGAAGATCCACTCCTGCAGGCCTTAGCAAAATGGCCTTTCTTCCTGCAGGTTGAGCAGGTGGAGTTCCTAGCTGGGCAGCGCGGCCTCGGGTGTTTCTCCTGGCCGCAGAAAAAGCAGCCGCGGGGGTCCGATGTCGGAGCCGGTACCGGGGCTGGCGGTCCCGATCGGGTCCGGGACGCCGACGCTGAGGTAGGTCCCGGGGGCGGCGCGGTGAAGGGTATTGTGGTAGGGGTCGGGCCCGAGTCCCAGGGTCGCGAACAGTACCTGGAAAACGCCTCCTGGTCCCGATGGGCCACCTCCAGGGAGAGAGCGAGGGCAGCAGCTTTGTCCAGGTCGAGGTCCCTTGCTTCCAGTAATCACTGCCGTGAGTAGTCGGACCGTAGGCCTTTCACGAAGGCATCGCGGACGTTGTCTTCCGTATTTTCTGCCGCCTTTACTGCTTTAAAGTTACAGTCTCTGCCGAGTGCTTGTAGCACCCGTAAAAATTCCTCCACCGGCTCCCCTGGCAGTTGCGGGTGGGACCTTAGGAGGTGCTTGGTATACATGGGGTTTACCGGGGTTTGGTACTGTCTTTTCAGCCGGTTGATGGCGTCCTCGTATGTTTTAAGGTCCCGGATGAGCGCGAATACTTTAGGGCTCAGTTGGGCGTTCAGGACTCTTAGCTTGGATCTCTGAGGCACACTGGACTCTTCCAGGTAGGCTTCAAAGCAGCCCAGCCAGTGATCGAAGTCGAAGGCTGAGTTCGCTGCCCGTGGATTTAGATCCAGGTACGGTGGTCTGAGGGCTCGCAGCCAAGCCGGCTGCTGTGACTGTTGTGGCTCGGCGTCTGAAGGCTGCTGTGGCTGTTGTGGCTGGGCGTCTGGCTGGTCAAACATCTTAAAATTTAGTCAATAAAATTGATATACCTATCAATTCGTCCAATGAAAAGCGACGAGTTAGGAAAGTAACTATAGGTTTTTATTGACTAAATAACAGAGCCCACCCTCATGGGTGATCGGATCCAACAAGGAGGAATACCAGCCAGTCGACTACCTTTATACCTGGGCAGGTAGGTGGAGCCATGGGCGGAGTCAGTGATGGTCAGCCCAGGTATAACAGCGTGACAAGAGGCGACCTCGTATAGTGGTACAACAGTGAGAACAGTGATAACAATATAACAGTGATAACTATAGTGTAACGATAGTGAACGATAAAAGTGGTTTACCACAGCGGGGTTCTCCGAGGTCGGGAAGCCTGCACTTCAGAGCTAAAAATAGGGGTAACCCTATTTTTTGCCTGTTAACTACTTGTTAACAGGCAGTTAATAGGCTTTAATCCCTTTCCCACCTCAAGGAGATGGGACCCGGGGCAGGACGGCTTCCTGCCTCCTGGCAAGAGGGCACGGAGGTGGGATGGGGGCGGGTTTGGCAGCCTTCCCCAAATCCTGCAATTTTACCGGCAGTACCGCCTCCATACCCGCCTCCTCTGGGCTGACAAAATCCAGCCCCCTGTTTCTGTAATTACTGCTGAGAAGCAAAAGGAAAATTATTCTTCCTAGGAAAGTGCACGGTGTCCCAACAGCGAATGTCCTGAAAGTCTGTACAAACAATCTGGAATATTATTGAAACAGTCATCTTTTACACTACTGCAAACAATTGGCATTAATCCTCCCCATCCGCCTTTTGCCAAAACTGTCCCACCCTAGAATCTGTGTGTGTAATACCTGTGCTCTCTCAGCCCATTAGAGTAATGAAAATTGTAAATAATTTTAGGCATCTGCATTTGATTTTGCAAGCTGTATTTGTGTTTGGGAATTTAATGTTACTTTGATGCAAGCCAGATAAGGAATTATTCTAAAAGAAAAGCTCTATGTTGAAAACAGCATTTTAAACACATACATGTAAAGATTTATAGTCCGCAAGTAAAGAAGCACGACGTGGTTAATGTTGGGAAAAATTTGGCCAAAGTGATCTTTTGCAGTGATCAAGCAGGCTGACACAAAAGATCACCTCCAGGGTCTCGAGCTGTCTCACTGAAAACATCAGATGTAGAAGTAGCATATCCACTTATGTAGTCAATCTTGAGCAAACATCGCTACACAAAGCTATATAGATGGAGCAAGCCAATGGTGCAGAGCAGTGCATTTCTGTCTAGACAGGCTGCACTTGCAGTAGTGAGGTCAGATGGAGGCTCTCTTTCCCCCATGATTCTTCACATCGTGAGGACTCAATCCCAGCTGAGTCTGGGAGGGAACACTGAGCAGAGACAACATGGGGGTGGTTTTGCCAATGGGGACGTGATGGAGGCGGGATTGCTGCTTGTTGGGTTTTAGTCCCGCCTCCATCGATGTCCGGCCAACCCATGCTATTTTCCCTTGTTGAGCCCGCCCAATATTTGACAGATGAATTGTCATCGTTTGACAGCTTTGAGAAGCTGTCAAACATTGACATTCTCTGCTGTTTGGTGAGTTCTTGTACTCAAGACTCACCAAACCTATTTTCTGAGCAGAAAGCAAATGGCTGTTGCATCGGAGAATGCAGCAGCCATCTGTCATCTCTGCCGGTGAGATGCGAGACTCTCCACATCCCCAACTGTTGAAGCCTGCAGGAAGAAACAAAGGTAAGGAAACTTTTTCTAAGACTTTTCACTCACCTCATATATTACCTCTCCACACTGGCACCCTTACTTACCTCCACAGCGCACTTTTCAACCCCTCTCACCCCCGCAGACCCACTGCTCACCTCGCTGACCCTGGCGGGGTTTCCTGACGTCGGGAAGCCCGCACTTCTGTTGGAAAAATGGGGATAATCCTCTTAACTGCCTGTTAACTACCTGTTAACAGGCAGTTAAGTGGCTGTAATCCCCTTCATACCTCGAGGAGACGGGTCCCTGCATGGGTCAGGTACCCGCCTCCCGGGAAGATGGCACAGAGGCGGGTTGGGGGCGGGATGGGTACCCGCCCCCAGGTTCTGCCATTTTCCCGGCAGTCCCGCCTCCAAACCCACCTCCCCAGGGCTGGCAAACTCGCCCCCAAGTTTCAATTGTGAAAGAGGAGTGGGCAAGTAGCAAGGAAAACATTTCAAGTGCAGACACAGGAATGTCATGACCTAGTGGCAATCTGCAGTCATGAACTGGAAGATTAATTCTCACTAGGCCTGCCATCTCAGATTTTGGGAACTTTTAGTTTAAGTACTGCTATACTCTTCTGCTAAAGTGCTGTGCAGTGCTCATCTTTAAAGGAATAACAAACCAAATAGCATTTACATAATGCTTTATTGTCTCTCTCGGGAATCCCAAAGTACTTCACGTGCAAGGGAGAATTACTTTGAAGTCCAGTCACTGATGTCCTGTAAGTGAATTCAGCAGTCATTTGATGCACTGGATCCTCAGGACAGGAATGAGATGTATGGCCAATTAATGCATGTTTCTTGGTGGGGTTGGTTGAGGAAAGGTTGAGAGAAGAATGTTGGCGAGGATTCCCAGCTTTTCTTTGAATAGTGCTCTGGGAATTTTAATGCCCACCTGAACAGGCAGATTGATCCTCGGTTTAACATCACCTCCTAAAGATGGGTCCTCTTACAATGCATCACTCTCTGAGTATGCACTAAATTGTCAGTCAAGATTATCTACTTAAGTCCTCGAGTGGGGCTTCAACAAACGACCTTTTGATTTAGAAACAAACAGATGAACATACAAAAATGACAGGCAGGAAAAGATCATTAACTGAGCCAAGCTGAGCTAAATTAGCAAAGAAATAACCAATATTATCAGATTTAATTTGAAAAACGTAGATTTCAAGGAGGTTTGATTTAATTCTTTAAAATAATGAAAGGATTAGGCTTGGTTCAAGTGTGGGTGTACTGTTCGAGCTAGTTGGGCTAGGGAGGACCAGAGGATATAAATTACATAAGCATAGAATTAGGTTCAATGCGAGAAGGTACTTCTTTTCACAGAGAGTCTCTGGAAGAATTTGCCAGCATAGGGATCAAGAGATATGGGGAGAAGGCAGGGACAGGGTACTGAATTTGGATGATCAGCCATGATCTCATTGAATGGCGGAGCAGGCTCGAAGGGCCGAATGGCCTACTCCTGCTCCTATCTTCTATGTTTCTATGTTTCTATGCAGTGAGTGTGGATTTGTTGCAAACATTCAGAAGAGAGCTGGATGAGAGTGGGTTCAAGCTCCACCCCAGAGACTTGATCACATAATCTATGTAGAAGGTAGGTGGGTGACTGAAGGATGTGTCACTTAGTCACTCTGATCTTCTGGAACTTGTTCGACTTTAATCGGGTCAGTGAGGAATTTCCCAGCACTTTATCCCTAAATTGGCCTAAGATTTGCCGTTTTTTTGGCTCTCCCAGGAGATTGTATGGGTGGCTGGAGGGAAGGGGGTGGATGGTTGTGATAGTGTGCAGAAGTTACACCATAAGAGCATAATACAGACTCGATGGACCAGCCGGTATTTACTTATCACGAGATGTGGATAGGCAGAAACCATTACTTTTCATGTAACAGTAGATATATATTTGAAGGAATGGAGGATACAGGGTTTTGGGGAGAGCGTGGGGTTGAGGGATTAGCTATGGATTGCTCTAGCAAACAGCCAGTAGTAATACGATGCAAGTGGCCTCTTTCTTTATTCTCCATTTCCAGCTGGAGGAAGTTTATGAGATGCATGATTAGAATGAAGGGGGAATGGAAAGAAAATAGAGGAACGGAACAAATTTTAATAAGATGTGAAGAATATGCAACTCCTGAAGGTAGACTCAATGGGCTGAATTTTGCCAGCGCTCGGAGTGCGGGTTTGGAGGCAGATTATCCCGCTGTAAACCCGCCTCCTTGTCAGTTTCCCAAATGTCGGGTGTGTCATCCCTGAACAGACCCGACACCAAGCGGCGGGTCAGCCAATTTAGATAGTTAAAAGCTTATTAAAAGGTAGTTAGAACCATTTTCCCATGTACTTACCATTTTACCAGGTGTTTAACAAGGTTCCTAGAGAGCGGCTATCACGTTGGGTAACTATGTCATGTTCTCAATGACTCTCCATTGCTGTGAATAGGTGAAAGCTGCAAAAATAGTATAAAACCTACCATTTCACAGCTGTTCAGTTCCCAATCTTAGAAGCGGGAGCATTAATGATTTGGAACCCACTTTTGAGCTTTATGCACTTTTGAAGTGTTTGGAGTAATCTCTCTATCCACTGTCACCTCCTTGGAACAACCTATCTCAACATTAACAGATTAATTCTGTCACCTCAACCTCACCTGCCATTTATTCCATCAGTATCAGTGCCCTGAAAAAATTTCACCTTGGTCCTCAACCCAGCCCCAACACCAGAATCAGCAGACACACCAGCAGCACCAACATCCACACCAACCTTCTCCGCAATCAACTGATGCTGCACTGGACACAGGGGCATCATCACCCGTGCACATTGCTGCCTGGGACGCCAGCAATGGCCTCACCATATCCAGATTTGCTTCACTTAACACTGAACACCCTGGCTGCCACATGATGCACCAGGTTGGCACCACCCCACACCAGCACCATAAAGCATCCCTACAATGACCAAGCCATTCCTTTCACACTCATCACCATTGAGGTGAGGGGACGTTATGTCTCACCATTCACTTCAACTCACTAAGACACTTTCAAAGATGCACACAAATCTTTCCAAGAAGGCAAAGTGGTGCTCGATAACACAACAACAGAAAGTTTAAATGAACATTGGCTAAAACACCCAAGTGCCTACCTTTATGTGTTGTTAGTTGCTATGATTGGACTAGGATGAGGGTGAGTGTGAGGGGTGGCTAGTGAGATGGAGGAGTGATAATGTAGATAGAGCGGGATGGTTGGAGGTGAAAAGTAAGTTGGTGTGAGTAAGGCTAGGGAAGGCAGAGTGATGGGGATGTGATGAGTGGCACAGGAGGATGAGGTTGACTGTGGCTTTGCAGTAATGTTTCGTGATCTACTGAGATCATTGAAAGGTTTGCGCCACTGCAGTCTGGTCCTCCTGATGACACCCCTGCTTGTGTCCTCCTGTGCAATGTGCAACTAGGCTGTGTTGGTGTCCTGGAGAGGTCTCTTCCGCCCATGGGAAGGGAAGAGGACCTCCCTGCATGCTGTGACTCCCTCCATAAGCATATGGAGGGAGTCATGTGAGAGCCTGGGTGCAGCCATGCACCTTTGTGCAGTGCTTGTCAGTGTTTGCAGCACCTCAATGCTGTAGAACACTGACAGCAGGACTGTCAAAATCAATTTGGATATAGCCCATTAAGGAAACCGGCTGATGACGCATCATCAAATGACGTCAGCAGACCCGCTTCCTATTAATTGGCCAGGAACATCGCAGGGCGGGCTTAAGAAGCCCAATCAACGTAAAATCTTGTTGGAGGCCAGGATCGAGACAGATGCGAGGTCTCCACACGCTTCGGACGTCGCCTGCCACAGACCTGCCCGCCAAGGTTGTAAAAATCCAGCCCAATAGCTCTGCCTGTAAATCTATAAATTGAAAATTCAAAACTTGCAAAGTTCACATTAGAACTGTAGAGGTTTACAAGACAGAAGGTGGCCATTTATCCTGTTGTGTCTGTGCTGGATGTTTGCCAGAGCCGTCCAACACTACCCCCTCTGGTCTGTTCCTTCCCCATTGCTCTGTTTCAAATATGTCTTTCCCTATTCACTTTATTAAAACCCTTCGTAATTTTAAACACCTATTAAATCTCTTCGTAGTCTCCTTTGCTCCAGTAGAAATAGTGTTAGATTCTCAAGTCTCTCCTCATAACTTTGGTTTCCATCTCTGGTATCATCCTGATAAAGGTAAGCTGTGTGCTCTCTATGGCTTTAATTAACTTTGTATAATGGGGCATCCAAAACTGCACACCACACTCTAACTGTGGCATGACTTCTTTCCTATTCAAATCAATCAAATCAAATCAAATCAACTTTTATTGTCATTGTTAGTGCACAAGTGCAGTACAACAAAATGTAGGCTTGCGGCTCCCGAGAGTGTACATTTGGATTAAGACATTTAAACATTCAACATACATTTGGCTTGTAGTATATTAACATAACATTGTAATCTATGCTCCTATTTATAAAGCCCAAAATGCTGCTAGTCTTTTTTATTGCTTTATCTACCTGTGCTCGCACCTTGCGGGAACTATTATAATATATAAGTATGTGTGTGTGTGTGTGTGTGTAAATTTTACATATATATATCTATATACCTATATATGTGTGTGTGTGCATGTATATATGTCCAGCAACTTTCAATCCTAATTAAAAAATCCTTGAGGCCTTTTATGTATTATGATAATTACTCCAACAGGAATTCACAGTCTACTTGATGACCTAAAGTTAACTTGTATGTAAAGGTACAAACTAAAGGAAACATCTTTGGAAATTAAATTATTTCCTAACTACTGTTCCTGGGCATTTGACTTCAGGACAAAAAGCAGAGGGCAGTGATGTTGATCCACATTATGAATACAGGTGTCTACGCTCTTGATAATTGGTTGTTGCCATAACAGTATGTTTGGAACAAAATGTTTGCACAAACAGATTTTGTTACTGCATAAAAGCAAAGCAAATTAAATTTAGGAGCCATATGACTTTAACATGAATGGTCAGTTATTTTTTGGAGTCATTGCATCCTGCTATCTTACAGCATTATGGGCTGGAATTTGCGGTGGGCAATAACTGCGAACTAACAACGTTCACTGTTATTACCCCTTTGAAACTGACCGCAACCTCAGGATGTAGCGCATGCGCATCTAATCGCGGAAATCCTGAAGTTGCGGTCTGTCATTCACTGCTCCGACACTGGCTGCGCTGTGACCCCGCGCCCCCTCCTCCCCCTATACCCGGCAATCAGTGTAATCAGTGAAACTGATGAAAACGTGGGCTTTTCGCGATAATAATGCTGTTAAATACTCCATTAAATGTTAAGCCTTGTTGGATTAGGTGTAACTGGGGTTTTAACAGTGTATTGAGTGCTAAACAAATATTATGGCCCTGAAAAACTAATTTTAATTTTGTGAAGTGTCAAATTTCTGCATTATGGTAAGAATTACAATTTCTAAGAAACTTTAAAAAATAAATTGTATTTTTTAAAAGTTTGTTCATGATTATTTTAGGTTGTACCTTATCCCCATGTGAGAGCCCCAATCTTTGTTTGGTTCTCTGTAACATTTTTAAAAAGTCATGATAAAAAGAAGATTCTCATTTCCTGCTTCCCTGTCTGTGAGAATTCTGCATTGTGGTTGGCTGCTTAGACAGCTTGTTGCCATCACAGCAGATCACTTTAGGGATTACCCACTATAGAGCACTGGAATCTCTTGCGCATCGGAAAAGACAAATTTCTCGCCACAGAGATCGGGAGAATGGGCAGCTTTCTGCGGGGCCAGCGCAAACGCCTTTGCTTCGCCACTGACTGCAAGTTCCGGGTCTATACATCAAGCAATTGGTGCGAAACACTTGTGTGGCTCACATGCTGCGTCAGCGACACTTAAAGCCTTGGAACGGGTAACCTCGTAATGTGGAGTTGAAGGTATTACTGTGGTAATACAGAGCATTTTTAGCAGTATAAAGGAGTAGGTTTTGTAATGTTTTGTATTACATTTGTAAAGCTTGTCAGATCAGTGTTATCAAAACTAACTTCAAATTTGTAATTCAGTAGGAAGATAACTGGAAAGAAAAACTTTCATTATTGAAAAGTCCAGACCTGTTTCCACTCTCCATTTTCTGCAGGTTTTAATCTCCGTATTTACCTGCATACAGTCCTGCAAGTTCAGTGAGTCACTCTAGAATAACACTCACTCAATACTGTGAAAATATTTATCACTTGAATGCTTGACATCTGGGAAGAATCCCAAATTGTTCTTCGCTCTAGTGGAGAAGTAGCAAAGTTACTTGCATGTCAGCACCAGCACCAGCTGACTGACAGAACCAGATTTCCCAAGTTACCATATTTTTATTGCTAGTAGTCGATCTCCTATTGCATTACACATGGTGGGTTGAGAATGTGATCTCTCACTTACCTGTCTCTGATGTTTCTGTCTTTCCTCTTCTGCTTCTATCTCTTCCTACTGCTCCTTTCCCCTTAACTCTGTGTCTTTCTCTGTCCTCAACTACCTCTCTGTTTTCTTTCCTTTTGGGTGGGAGTTGCTGGGTGGAATTGCTGGCAAGGAAAGGAGCCACCAATGGCTGTTGACTGTATGTGGGGTAGGGGGTGCCGGGGAAATGTGGCACTCAGTGGCTCTCATTATATCCCCTACCCTTTTACCTTCTCACTACCCATTCCTCTTCCTGGATACTAAAATGTTTTTTTATATTAAAGGATGGAGTGGGCCACTGAGTGTGGGATTGGGTGAGGGCATGACAACTGATGCTATATAGGTTGCAAAAGTGCTCAATAAAGTTTTGCCTCCATTTTTACTAAGGAGGAGATTGGTTGTGAATCACTCAGGGCGTTGTGAATCTCTGCCCCAGAGGGCTGTGTCTTTGAGTATATTCAAGGCTGAGATAGATAGATTTTTGGACTCTAGGGGAATCAAGGGATATGTGGATCGGGCGGGAAAGTGCAGTTGATGTCAAAGATCAGCCATGATCTTATTGAATTTCAGAACAGGCTCGAGGGGCCGTGTGGCCTGCTCCTGCTCATAATTCTTATGTTCTTATGATCTTATGTAGCTTATTTTATCTGGAAAGGGAACTAGATGGTATTGCTGGAGTAAGTTGTTAAATTATTCACATTACTACCAGAATGGTTGCTGAACAGCAGTTTAAACTTAAGATACATCAATCTCGAGGATCGGAGAAATCTATTATGCTGCGCTTGAAAATCTGCGTGCGATATTGAGACCTCTAAACAAGCACAATTGGAGGATTCTCACATTTGAGAGTCGGGGCATGGCCAGGTTTATGGATGGAGATTTGTTCGAATAGAGGGTTTAATGGACGGACATAAAAGATTGATGAGACATGGGCATATTGTAGTTAAACACATACCTCACTTTGCCCAAAATGCCACGATTTTTGAGGTGCGTAGTTTTTGTGTCCCTATTACGGGTGTATCTGGGCGCAAATGCAGAGGAAACTCCAGGTCGAAGAGTTGATAATGACATCACTATTCTGTTCTAAATGTGAAGGCACTTTAAAAACAAGTTGCACAGAAATGGTTGAATTTGAATATTAGGGCGCATTTGCTCTGCCAGTTTAAGATTGGTGTAAAGGGATTTCCACATCCAAGCCGACTCCAGCTTGAAATCCCCTGGAGAGGGTACTCTTGCACCACTTTCGTTTGATACCACATGCAGTGTAAATTCAGTGCAGTGCTAAACCAGGTTTGGCAAAGCTACTGGGTGTTCATTTAGAGAGTGGGGATTCACCCCTCCCTGTTCTCTAAAGATTTAAGTCTCGAACTTTTATGAGACAGCTCTGTGCAGACATGCATGTGTCCAGGCATACCCAAAACATTCTCCAAAACAGGACACTTAAAGTTCCAGCATAGGCAGGAGCCGAGCAATGTAAACTATGTTCTGCCTGGCTGGAACTCAAACCGCAGCTACTGATTTGGGGGCTTTCGTTGCAGTGTAAATGCATCGAAATGGTCCATTTACCCTTCATGTTTAGCCTCAATGCAAACTTGGAACTGCGTTGCCCTCATGTTAAGCTTGGAGTGTGTTATAACCGAGTAGTAAGGTCCAATTAATTGATATAAGTGAGACTTCAGGAACTCAAAACTTTACTTTTAATTTACACAGAATAAGGAGAGAACAGAGCTCTTACAAGCTACAGGTATGCACTTCTAATTCTCCTGCACGATGCATCCAAGATGGATGATCCTATGAATCATTCCCACAATGCAACATTACCTTAAAACACTGGTAAATGAACCCTTAACAATTGTCTCCCTCTGGTGGATAGCTTAAGCATTACATCTGAGATTACTATATCCCCCCCTCTTAAGTTACAACAATTTTTAACAACATTCTTAAAAAGTTCATAAGGTAACTCCTTTAACGATAGTCCATCCTGAACAATTTTAGCAGGTTGTGATCAATCGCTCTGGTGGCTTGTGAGACCTTGTTGAACGTCTTACAGTCAAGTCCCTGCTTGGTTGTGGTAAAGCCACCTGCTGCTCCTGAGCAGTACTCAGAGTATCTGACTCTGCTACGATGGTTTCCTCTTGATTAAGGGGTCCAGGTATAACTGTCTCTGTTCGTGGTGTTGGTACCACCAAGGCATTTGGATAACTGGGGACCAACTTGTCCTCCAACCTTTCCTCTGGAACCTCCAGTTCGATCACCTGTTGTCTGGTCAGTATCTGATCCACATGTCTGCATACTCCCTGACCAGTTCCCAACATGACCCTATATGAAACTGGACCAGTCATTGAATCTATGATGCCAGGAATCCATTTTGGACCATAACTGAAATTTCTGGTAAGGACCGCATCTCCTTCTCCAAAACTGCGGCTCTTGGTCCTTTTGTCATGGTTCTCCTTTTGTTTGATTTGCCGGTTTTCCACCTTCCTTTTTAGATCTGGGTGAACCAGGTCAAGAGTGGAGTGTAGTCGACGTCCTAACAACTCAGCAGGAGAGAGTCCTGTGGTAGATTGAGGTGTTATTCTGTAGCTGAACAGAACTCGTGACACCTTTGCTGTCAAACTCCCTTCTGCACTTTTTTTCATCATCTCCTTAAATGTTTGTACGGCTCTCTCCGCAAGTCCATTTGAAGACGGATGATATGGAGCTGAAGTCACGTGTACTATGCTCTTGTTTCTCATGAACTCTTTTGTTTCTGTACTCACAAAACACGTGGCATTGTCACTTACTACGATCTCCGGTATCCCTTGATTACTAAAACTTCTACACAGGCAGTCTATAGTAACAGTAGATGAAGCAGAATTTACAGGGTACACATCCATCCATTTGGAATGTGCATCAATGATTATGAGGATCATCTTTCCCATGAATGGACCCGCATAATCTACATGTAATCTTCTCCATGGTTTATCCGGCCACTCCCAGGGGTGAAGTGGAGCCGCTGCCGGTGCCTTCCTGTGTTCTTGACAAGTGCTGCATGTCTTGACTAGATGTTCTATCTCCTCATCTAGCTTTGGCCACCACAAGTAACTCCTTGCCAAGGCTTTCATGCGCGAAACTCCAGGATGACACTGATGTAGTTGCACTAGGATAGACTGTCGTGCTGGCTGTGGAATAATCACTCGAGCTCCCCACAACACACAACCATCCTGCACACTCAGCTCTGTTTTCCTGACACTGTAAGGTGCGAAATCAGTCCCTTCCGGATGTTGTGGCCAACCCCTCATTACATATTCTCGGACTCTAGACAGTACTGGATCCTTACCAGTCCAAGTCCTTACTTGTTTTGCGGTCACAATTGCCGTGTCCGTGTCCTCCAACATCAAAACTCTGTCCACTGGAGCTGCACGGATAGGTGTACCTGGTAGTGGAAGACGGCTCAAGGCATCTGCGTTCCCATGGTACTTGCCCGCTTTGTAAACGATGACATACTCATATGCCCTCAACGTCACTGCCCATCTCTGGATTCGGGGTGACACCATCTGTGGTACTGCTTTCATCTCATTAAAAAGAGATAGAAGAAGTTTATGATCGGTGCATATGGTGAATTTCCTGCCATATATGTACTTATGAAACCTCTGTAACCCAAATATTACTGCTAATCCCTCTTTATCTAACTGGGAATAGTTTTTTTCCGCTGTGGTCAGAGTTCGAGACATAAACCCGATCGGTCTTTCTGTTCCATCTTCCATACTGTGTGAAAGAACTGCCCCCACCCCGTAAGGTGAAGCATCACAAGAGAGAATGATGTCTTTCTCTGCATTGTAGTGCACCAGCACATCCGAGGATAGCATCAGTTTCTTGGACTGTTCAAATGAAACCCTCTGTTCCTCCTCCCACTGCCACTGTGTCTCCTTGCGCAGTAGTTTGTGAAGAGGTGCTAACACTGTTGACAAGTTTGGTAAAAAACCTGTTATAATAGTTTAGCAGTCCCAGGTAAGCTTTTAACTCAGTCACATTTGTAGGATCTGGGGCCTCCTGCAGTGCTTTTAACTTCTCCTTGATTGGATGGAGCCCAGTGGCGTCCACTCTGTGTCCCAGGAACACGGCCTCATTCCCCATGAAAGTACACTTACTTCTCTTGAGCCGTAACCCAGCCTTATCCAATCTTTGAAGTACCTCTCTCAGAGTGCTCAGATGCTCCTGGTCAGTTCTTCCCGTCACCAGAATATCATCCAGATAGATGGAAACATGTGGAATCCCTTGCAGTACACCCTCGATAGTTCTCTGGAAGATAGCTGGACTAGATGAGACACCAAATGGTAAGTGGTTATAGGTAAACAAACCCTTGTGTGTATTTATGGTTACATACTTCTTGGATTCCTCATCTAGTGTAATCTGCAAGTATGCGTGACTCATATCCAGCTTCGTGAATTTCTTCCCTCCAGCCAGGTTTGCAAAAAGATCCTCAGTTTTAGGAATAGGATACTGTTCTAGTTTAGACACCCTATTTACAGTCAATGTATAATCTCCACAGATTCTTACCGAATTGTCCGGTTTTAAAACAGGTACAATTGGAGCTGCCCATTCTGAACATTTCACGGGTTCCAGAATGTGCTCCCACAAAAGACGATCAAGCTCAGCCTCTACCTTCGGTTTCATGGCATAAGGCACAGGTCGTTGTTTAAAAAATCTTGGCAGTACCTCCTCGACATAAATCTTAGCTGGGGGGCCATTAAATGTTCCAAGTTCTTCCTTCAACACCTTCTCATGTTCAATCAACACATCTTGCAAAGACAACTGTTTGCCTCCCTCTAGTTGATTTATTGATTCCCAAACTAATTTAAGTTCTTTTATCCAGCCCCGACCTAACAAATTTGGTCCAGAACCCGATACTACAACTATAGGTAGCTGTTCCACGGTGTCCCTGTGTTTCACAGTTACAATAGCTGTACCCAATGTTGCCACTCGTTCACCGGTATAGGTTTTAAGCTTCATAGAGCAAGACTTTAGAACTTTTGCACGGTTCCACAATTTTGAATATTCCTCCTTGTTCATTATGGTAATGCCTCATCCAGTATCCACCTCAAAGTTGACCTTAGTGTCATTTACTATCAGTTGCAAAGTGATAGGATCCACTTTAGGAATGTCCTCTACCATACTATGCATTATGAACACGTCGTCTTCTTTCTCAGCTTCTCCACTGATGTGATGTGCTCCCTGTTTTTTCACTTCTCTTACCAGGTTTTGCTTTTCTCCCCCTTTAGGTTTGTATTCCTTTTCAGGGGCTTTTGCCCTGCATGCACGTTTTATATGTCCTTTTTTCCCACACTTGTGGCACTTTTCCTCCAGAAACCTGCATTCCCTTGCCAGGTGATCTCCATTGCATCTATAACATGCCTTTAAAAGCGCACGTTGTGGTGTACGACTCATATTTAACTTGTGCACCAGCGTCTGACCTGCAACTTGCTTCGTAGTAGACCAGTCTGAACCTTGTATTTCTTGTACATCACGGTTAGCTGTCTCTATTAATTGAGCAAGTTCCAACGCTTTTTCATACGTAAGCCCAGTCTCAGACAATAATCTCCTCTGCATTCGAGCATCCATTATTCCGCAAACCAGCCTATCTCTCAGCATATCTTTCAAGCTGTTCCCGTAATTGCAATCATGTGCCAGTTTTCTCAACACCGCTACATAATCCAACAGTTTCTCCCGGTATCCTGTTCCGTGAATTAAATTTGAAACGCTGTACAATCTCACTCGGTCTGGGATTGAAATGTTCCTTTAGCATGACCACTAATTCAGTAAATGATTTATCTCCAGGCTTTGCAGGACTGCATAAATTTCTCAATAAATTATACGTCAGACTTCCCACCGAAGTTAGCAAAATAGCTCTCCTTTTTCCAACATCGACAATATCATTTGCTACAAAGAAATGCTCCAATAACTCACAGTACTCGATCCAAGTTTGTTTTTGAACATCAAAAGCAGAAATCTCTCCTACTCGAGTAGCCATGATTCAGATACAGTGATCTTGTATTTTCCCTTCTTCAAGTTGATATCTGTTAATCCTCGTCGCCAAATGTTATAACCGAGTAGTAAGGTCCAATTAATTGATATAAGTGAGATTTCAGGAACTCAAAACTTTACTTTTAATTTACACAGAATAAGGAGAGAACCGAGCTCTTACAAGCTACAGGCATGCACTTCTAATTCTCCTGCACGATGCATCCAAGATGGATGATCCTATGAGTCATTCCCACAATGCAACATTACCTTAAAACACTGGCAAATGAACCCTTATCATTTGTCTCCCTCTGGTGGATAACTTAAGCATTACATCCGAGATTACTATAGAGTGTTAATCAGGTATGAAGACCCGAACTGACTGCAAAGTGACGTGGAGTGACACCCTCCTCCAGGGATTCTCATTCCACTTTGTTCTCGTGTCAGGCCTTATCTGATGCTGCATTGAGTCTGCATTTATGTTACAATTGCAGTGTCTCTCAAAACACAACCTCTTCGCACCTATGCTACGGTTGTGGGGTGATGTATCCTCAGAATTGTCTGACTAGTGTACTACTGTTAAAGTTTGGCATCCTGGCTTTTTCTCCATTTAAGAAGCCAAAGAAATCTGGTTTTGTGCTCCAATCAATATGCAGTATGTACTTTGTTCTGAATGTCACTTCACTACTGATCTAACGTGCCTAATTTTCTTTAATTCTATTGTTTTGTTCTGAAGAGTCGCATTTTAAAGAGCTGCATGCATTAATTTGAATCCAAAACATTTATTAAAATTAAATACTTTGCTGGCATGCTCAGCTTTAGCATATTTCAGCAGCAGGATCTAGTTTTTCTAGAACAGACACCTGGAGGTATATGTGCACAAATCGTTGAAGGTGGCAGGGCAGGTTGAGAAAGCAGTTAAAAAAGCATACGGGATCCTGGGCTTCATAAATAGAAGCATAGAGTACAAAAGCAAGGAAGTTATGATAAAGCTTTATAAAACACTGGTTCAGCCTCAACTGGAGTATTGTGTTCAATTCTGGGCACCGCACTTTAGGAAGGATGTGAAGGCCTTAGAGAGGGTGCAGAAAAGATTTACAAGAATGATTCCAGGGATGAGGGACTTCAATTACATGGATAGACTGGAGAAGCTGGGGTTGCTCTCCTTAGAGCAGAGAAGGTTGAGAGGAGATTTGATAGAGGTGTTCAAAATCATGAGAGGTCTAGACAGAGTAGATAGAGAGAAACTGTTCCCATTGGCGGCAGGGTTGAGAACCAGAGTACACAGATTTAAGGTGATTGGCAGAAGAACCAAAGGCGACATGAGGAAAAACTTTTTTACGCAGCAAGTGGTTATGATCTGGAATGCAATGCCTGAAAGGGTGTTGGAGGCAGAATTGTGACTTTCAAAACGGAATTGGATGAGTACCTGAGGAAAATAATTTGCAGGGCTACGGGGATAGGGCAAAGGAGTGGGACTAGCTGAAGTGCTCTTGCAGAGAGCCGGCATGGGCTCAATGGGCCGAAAGGTCTCCTTCTGTGCTGTAACTATGAAGGGATAATTACTAGTCCTTTTCCGGGCTACCCCAGATCAGGCGTATTCCCTAGACGTTCACCTTCAACTAAAGTTAGAGATAGCCGAATTCTATAAGATGGGTCTAAAGGTTCAGACTATCTCTCCCTAAAGGAAAGGAATGACATGAAGATGTTACCGCCCTCCGGATAGCACTTTTAATAAGTTTAACTAGACTGTAACCTTCCGGATATTATGAGGGTCCAGAAACCACCCCTCCCCCCACCCCCCAGAATTCTGCAACTCCTTACAAAAGAGTGTACAGAAATTGAGTTTGCGAGTTGGATACAGAAATACTACTTGAGACAATTCTAAAAATATATAAATTTATTAAAGAACTGACATTCAGTTAACAGCTTGTGAGTCAATCGCGACTTTAACAGTTCAAAATACAAATAGCTTACATTTCTTTTTCTCAGAGATCCTTATTCTCAAATCTTAACTTCGTACATTTTTACATTTCTTATCCTTAATTCTAATCCAGAATATCCATCAAAATCAAATTAAAAGTACCTTGATCCCCAAGACTCAGAGTTAAAAACTTACAGAGCGTGCCTCTGAAGTTGAGAGAATCGCTTTGCCCCTTTCCAGCGACTAACTGAAAAGCTCTATTTTTATACCTTTTTTTAGTGGTTTATCCTTTGAAATTTTCTGCTGATGTAAGCTAATTATCTCTAGTCATCTTCCTGTTGACTTTTCTCTATACTTACAGCCAATTCAACCATTAGCTTGCAGACTTCAGTCTGTTGTTTAGGTGTTTCAAAAACTTATCATAAAACACAATGGCCTAGAAATTGGGTATAGCCCCGCTTGAGGCGTTAGAACTGGCGCTGCGCAAAGTTTATAGCCAGACGAAACTTATCGCCGACTGGCGCGAAATTGGGTTGCATCACCCCCAAAGGTGATTGAGGCATGAATTCAGACGTTGCACGGGCCTCCTAAGGTGCAAAACTTCCGGCGCAACCCAATATCGGCGCGGACGGGCGCAGTGCAGGTGATCTCAATTACCGATAACCACGAGACTTCCAGGCGCCGGCCGGCTCTTAAAGGGGTGGGTCAGTCAGCCTCAGCTTCCACACTCATCGCCTTGGAGGCCTCAGAATCGGCGCATGCCCTTCTCTGGCGCAAACAACTTGGTCAAGATGGAGAAGGCGAGACAGAGAGCAGAGCGCTTCAGCACTGAGGCTCTGGAGCACTTGGTGGCCGCAGTGGAGCGCCGTCGAGATGTTCTCTATCCTGACAATGGCAGGAGGCTGAATCAAAAGGACTACCGCCGAGCTTGGAGGGATATTTGTCAGAGGGTCAACTCCAGCTCCATGGTGACCAGGAGCCCTGTTCAGTGCAGGAAGAAATTCAACGACCTTACTCGGGTCGTGAGGGTGAGTGGTGTTTATGGAAACTTCTGATTCCCTCCATCTGTGTAGTGTATGTAACGTTCCACCTTTAAGAGAACTATTTTAAGGGTTGCACTACTTTATCTTGGCTGCTGTATACTGTAATACCGGTTGTGACCACACCGGTATATAAGTGCTGTGTAAGAATTTATTGGGCAGTTCCGCCCTGACCTTCAACCAGTAAAGTCCTGTTAAAGTTTACTCTTGTGGTCTGTGTAGTAATTCGCAATATAACACACAGACTTAACAGTGGCGACGAGTTCGATCTTACCCTGCGGCAGAGATACATCCAAGGCAGTTAACGGGCGTCGAGAAGAGGCATCCGCCCTCGTCATTCTGCTGAGAGAAGACTCGAGTCTGCAGAGCAAAGGCAGAAGGAAGAATTCTGACACGAAGCCTTCCATCAGCAACAGGCAGTGATCGTCCCTTCTATCACGGTGGTGGGTGAGCCGATCAGCGATGAAAAGCAAGTCGGCCATGTTGACTGTGAGTAGGGGAGAAAAAAAAAAAAAACGGAGGATATAAGGGCGGAGAACTCGACCACGGCCGGGGGAAAAGACCCGGACAGAAGTCAGGGCCAGAGGCGCTGAGAATGGGGCAGCGTAAGGCACGGAAGCCGCGGTGCAGGCAAACGCAGCCGGTGTGAGAGACCGGGCTGCAAGCGGGCTGGGAGACGCAACAGCATCGAGAGCAAGCTCGACCGCGACCGGTAAACAAGGCCGGGCAGCTACCGAGGCCGCGAGGCGCAGCGACCGAGAACCGCTTGCGCGGGAGAAAATAAAACAAATTTTTTTTTAAAAACGCGGAGAACTCAGCCGCAGCCGGGGGGGGGAAGGACCGGACTGCAAGAGGGGCTGGGAGGCGCGATTGAAAACCGCTAGGGAGGGCGAACGCAGCAATACGGCAATCGCCGTTACAGCCAGCGGAAGAGACAGAGCCCGAGCGAGCGGGAGAGACAGACCGAGCGAGCGAGGGAGAACGAGACCGAGCGAGCGAGGGAGACCGTGCGAGCGCGGGAAACCACCATTTTCGGAGGCGGGGAAGAAGACAAGCGCGGGAAACTGCCATTTTCGGAGGCGGGGAAGAAGGCAAAGCGGGAAACCGCCATTTTTGAAAAAGAAAAGATTGCGAAGGTGCCTAAGCGTGGTAACATCAATGATTTCGATCCCGAGGTGGAAGATTGGGCCACGTATGTAGAACGCATAGAGATATATGGTAAGGCAAATAACATATCAAATGATGATAAAGCACTAACCTTACTAAACTCAATGGGTGCGAAGACATACGGGCTATTGAAGCATCTTCTATCACCAGCTAAACCGGCGGATCAGACTTTCGCTAATATTGTTGCTGTCCTGAAGGATCATTTGAACCCCACACCGCTGATGTTAACGGAACGATTTAAATTTTATGCGAGAACGCAACTGAAAGAGGAAAGCAACGTGGAGTACTTGGTTGAACTGCGTAGGCTAGCGAAATACTGTCAGTTTGGGGAAAATCTGACAGAGGCACTGAGGGACAAGTTCGTGTGTGGGTTGTCGAAGGAAGGAACACAAAAGCGACTGCTCGAAGAGAATGATCTTGCACTTGATAAGGCTGTCACTATTGCAGCATCGCACGAAGCCGCAGCGAGAGGCACTGCAGAAATGCAGCTGAAGGCAGCGGTACTCAGAGTAGATCAAATGGCTTCGGGTACAACGAAATGTTATCGTTGTGGGAAGACAACACACGATCAGAACCAATGCTGGTTCAAAAACCAGGAATGTAGAAAATGTGGCAAGCTTGGTCACATAGCTAAAGTATGCCGGTCAGGAAAGAAGACCAGCAACAAAAAGTCACCGCAGAAAAAGTACAGAAAGGTACATAAGGTGGCTGTGAAGAGTTCGGATGAACAGAATTCGGATTCAGATTCCAACAGCAAGGAACTGGGTAGTCTGAGAATTCACAATGTGAGTAAGGAAACTGACCGACAAACTATCTGGGTCACACTGCAGATTGCAGAAGTCCAAGTGAAGATGGAACTGGACACCGGATCGGCATTGACGGTCATGAATAAGCAAGATTACAAAAAGTTATTCAAACATATTCCCCTACGGGATACGAAGATAGTATTGCAGACATACACGGGGCAAAAGGTATACCCCATCGGAAAGATAAAAGTCAAGGTGATACACAAGGGCAAAGAACACCAAGGAATGGACTTATATGTACTACCTGAGGGAGGTCCACCACTTCTGGGACGGGAGTGGATCAGGAAAATAAATATGGGCTGGCACTCCCTAAACGCAATAACGGTAGATCCCGGAAAGAAAGATGTCAAACCTGAACGATTGTCCAGAATATTGGATGAGGCTAAAGAGGTATTCCAACAGGGACTGGGAACACTGAGAGGAATTAAGGCAAAATTCAAGATTGCGGAACATGCAAACCCAAAATTTTTCAAAGCCAGACCGGTACCTTATGCGATACGACCTGCTGTGGAGGCTGAACTGGAAGGGCTTGAACGTTCAGGGGTACTGTCTAAGGTGGACTGGAGTGAGTGGGCCACGCCCATTGTTCCCGTCATGAAGCATTCATCGAGTAACAAGCCAGGGGAACCGGGGAAGGTCCGCATCTGTGGAGACTTCAAGATCACAGTTAATCCGGTGCTTCACACGGTGAAATATCCGCTTCCGCGGATTGAGGATATCTTTGCTTCATTGGCTGGCGGGAAACACTTCACCAAGATAGACCTGGCGCAAGCGTACTTACAGATGGAAGTTGAGGAAGAGTCGCGCCAGTATCTCACAATCAACACGCACAGAGGCTTGTATCGATATAATAGACTGGTTTTTGGAGTGGCTTCGGCTCCAGCGATTTGGCAGAGGGCCATGGAGCAGGTCTTACAGGGAATTCCAAGCACTCAGTGTTACTTGGACGATATCCTGATTACAGGAGAGGACGAGGAGGAACACCTCGCAAATTTGAAACTGGTGCTCACCAGGTTGAAGGAATATGGCCTTCGAGTTAATCGTCAGAAATGTGAGTTCTTTCAGAAACGGATCTCGTACTGTGGTCATGTCATTGACCAGGAGGGGCTGCACAAGTCACCTGACAAGATCGAAGCTGTTGTGAAGGCCCCCGCTCCGGAAAATGTATCCCAGTTGAGGTCGTTCCTAGGGTTGATTAACTATTACCATAAGTTTCTGCCAAATCTATCCACGGTGCTGCACCTGCTGAATGCTCTGTTGCGGAAAGAAGTACCATGGAAGTGGAGCGAGGACTGTAAGAAGGCCTTTCGCAAAAGCAAGGCATTGATCACCTCAGAGGAAGTGTTGGCTCACTTCAACCCAACGCTACCTATTCGTCTAGCTTGTGATGCTTCCCCTTATGGTATTGGAGCAGTACTCTCACACAAGTTGCCAAATGGCTCGGAAAGGCCAGTCGCATTTGCATCCAGATCATTGACCTCCGCTGAGCGCAACTGTGCTCAGATAGATAGGGAGGCTCTCAGCCTTGTGTGGGGAGTAAAGAAATTCAATCATTACCTGCAGGGCAAGAAGTTTACACTACTGACAGACCACCAGCCGTTGGTATCCATATTCAACCCTAAAAAGAGCGTTTCCATTATGACAGCGCAAAGGCTACAGAGGTGGTCCATTTTCCTAGGGGCACACCAATATAACATCGAATACAAAGGGTCAAAACAGCATGGGAATGCTGACGGGTTATCGCGCCTACCGTTGCCAACGGTAGAAGAGGCGCCTACAGTGGACCCAGTGGAGATGTTCCACTCAACCATAGTGGAATGTCTACCAGTAACAAATTCTACGACCGAAAAGGAAACAAGAAATGACCCGACTCTCTCACGAGTCTATGATTTAACGGTGAAGGGATGGCCAGCACATGGCGAACCAATGTTGCCAGCATTTTTGCAAAGAAGAGAACAGCTGTCAGTGTGCCGAGGAACTTTGATGTATGGATCCAGAGTGGTGATTCCACCCAAACTCCAGCATAAAGTGCTAAAGGAGCTTCACGAGGGGCATCTGGGTGGAGTGAAAATGAAGAACCTAGCCAGAGCGTTTGTGTGGTGGCCAGGTATCGATGGAGACATCGAAGAAATGACCAAGAGCTGTCTAGGATGCCAGAAGGTCCAAAACGCCCCACCACAAGCTCCTCTGCATCCATGGGAGTGGCCCTCATCTCCATGGCAAAGGGTACATATCGACTTTGCTGGTCCATTTATGGACTCAATGTTCTTAATCGCGGTGGATGCACACTCCAAGTGGCCGGAGGTAATAAAGATGTCCTCCACCACCACGGAAAAAACCATCACAGTATTAAGGACCATATTTGCCAGGAATGGGCTGCCGGAACAGATCTGTTCTGATAATGGACCGCAATTTGTGTCCGAAGAATTCAGGAAGTTCTTAAAAAACAATGGGGTTAAGCACTACACGTCCGCCCCATACCATCCCGCCACCAATGGATTAGCTGAAAGGTTTGTCCAGACCTTCAAGAAGGCCATAAAGGCCATGGGTAATGAAGACATAAATCTACAACATAAGGTAGATAACTTCTTGTTGGCGTACAGGAATGCAACACATGCGGTCACAAACCAAACTCCCGCCATGATGTTTTTCAATAGAAGACTAAGATGCCGGCTGGATTTGATCAAGCCAAACATCAGAAGGGACGTAGAGAACCGGCAATTTCAAGGCATGAATGAAAGGCCAACTAGAACCTTCCAGATAGGTCAACAAGTTTTGGCCCGGGACTACCGTACCGAGAAATGGCAGCCTGGAACTATTTGCAAACGACTAGGACCGCTGATGTATACCGTGGACATTGGTGAAAGCATAATAAGGCGCCATGTTGACCAGATCATAGAGTCATCCGAAAAGGGCCAACCTACTCCACAACTCTATACGCCTAATGTTGAAGCAGAGATACCCATAGCATCTACCTCCGATCCGGTAATACTGGAATCAGATGAACCTGACACTGGCCTTCAAGCCGAATCGACCTTGCCAGAAGAATCTACTACACCACCGAAAACTACTACACCACCGAGGCGTTATCCGGACCGAGTCAGGAAGCCTCCAGAGAGACTGAATCTGTGAACTGTTTTTACATGAAGTTGTGTATATATGTTATGATGTTATGTTTAATGGGAATATATACTGTTAACCTAAAAAGGGAGGATTGTAGTGTATGTAACGTTCCACCTTTAAGAGAACTATTTTAAGGGTTGCACTACTTTATCTTGGCTGCTGTATACTGTAATACCGGTGGTGACCACACCGGTATATAAGTGCTGTGTAAGAATTTATTGGGCAGTTCCGCCCTGACCTTCAACCAGTAAAGTCCTGTTAAAGTTTACTCTTGTGGTCTGTGTAGTAATTCGCAATATAACACACAGACTTAACAATCTGCACCTGACTTCATGGCTACAGGGTGTGCAATGCCCCAATGGCCATGTGTCAGCAAGCACCCATGGCCCTTTCTGGGTACACACATGCACATTTGACTCAAGGCGTCATGTAAGGGCTCTTGCACCATGGGGGGCATGAGATGATCACTCAGGGCATCATGTAAGGGCTCTTGCACCATGGGGGGCATGAGATGATCACTCTGGGCATCATGTAACAGAACTTCCCTTCTTCCCCTGCAGTCCAAGCTGGCGACGATTCGCAAGGACCAGCTTCGAACCGGTAGAGGACCTCCACAAGTGGTCACTCTCACGGATCTTGAGGAGAGAGTGCACCAGATTCTTGGAGGACGTCTGAGTGGTCCTGTTACCACTGCAGCTGCCGACCCCATTGTCGACAGCGATGGTAAGGATCTCACCTTTTTCAGCTGTCTCCTTCCACTTGGTCACCCCGCCAGCATGCTTTCTCACTGTGGAGCCATGTCATAGCCTTGCCGCAATCTGGCATGCCTTGCTGCCAACCTGTCCTTTTGCTAAAGCCACTGTTCCACCTCCCTGCTTTCAGATGCTGCATCACCAGCTCGGGATCCGGGCCCTGAAACTGCCAGTGCCAGTGCCTTCGGAGGTGAGGATCAGGAGGAAGCCGGACCATCCGTTCCAGCATCAGGGAAGCCAACACATCTGCAGACTGGGGATAGTAGCTCCCTGGAGGGGAGGGGGGTGGGCTCTGAGGAGGAGACAGTTGCTGGAACAAGCGGCCTGCAGCAACGCGAGGGGGGTAGGCAAGTTCGGGCACCGGCTCCCCGGAGGGCAAGGCAGGGAGCGATGACTGCTGCACAGAGTGCAGAGGAGGTGCGTAGCCTGGCTGAAATGAGCACCCAGGCCCGGCTCAGGCACACTGAGCTGATGGCTGCAGTGGGGAAGATGCCTCAGTCGATAGAAACACTGGCAAAGAGTGTGCTGGACTTTGGGGCAGCAATGGAGAGGACTATCCAGGGCTTCGGGGCAGCAATGGAGAGGACTGTCCAGGGCTTCGAGGCTGCCATGGAAAGGACTGTTCAGAGCTTCGGACAATCCCTGGAAAGGTCTGTCCAGGGCTTGTCTGAGGCAGTGGAACGGACTGCTCCGGCCTTGTCCGAAGCAATGGAGAGAACTGTCCAGGGCTTCTCCGAAGCACTGGCACCTGCCACACAGGTCCTCACTGTTGCCACGCAGTCACTTGCTGGCCTCGTCCAGACCCAGATTGAGGCAACGCGAACTCTCACTGCTGCCACCCTATCTGCATCAGCTAGGATCACCCCGGGCCCTTCCAGCACCACACTAGGCCAGGAATCAGTGGAGCAGTCGATTGTGGCGGATGAGCCGAGCCGGTCCCCTCCGAGAGCCAGTGTGTCATCCGACCATGGTGCAGGTGTCCTCTCTCGGCAGGTGACCATTGCTCATGCCGCCGCTGCAACGTCTGCATTGCAGCTGCCACCACCTGCAGTGCACACTGCTTCCAGCCATGGCCAGATCAAGCAGCCAGCCTCCGCACCCTCCAAGCCCAGAGGTCGTCCAGGCCGTCCCTCAGGGGCTTCTGGGCTTCCAGGCAGTCAGCAGGCGTCCCCCAGCCTTGACACCGCCACTGGGGTTCCATTACGTAGGAGCAGCAGGGAGGGAAGGGACCGACCACGAAAAAGAAGTCGGTCTCCATCAAGGGGCCAGCAGTAGAGGGAGGTGCTGAGACGTTTCTTTCACCAAATTCAGGGACGCCCTCACCTGTTGTGATTGTTGGTGATGGTTTGTTTAGTTTTGCGGCTTTGGCAGAGAGTTAACTGTTATTTTGTTAGTTATGGTTTCTGTTGACATGACGTTGTTATGCTGGAAGGAAGCACTTTTTTGACAATAAAGAATTTTTTTTATTTACAATGCTACGCATTACTATTTACACTCATGGTGGCCTTCATAGGCTTTGTACGATCAGAAGTGCGCAGGACAAATGAGACCCATCATTCCGTCAGAGGGTCAGCGAACCGAGTCCTTATGAGCCTCTGACGGACGGCCCTTCCAGTTTCAGGAGCCCTCCCATCTTCCTCCTCCTCCTCCTTCTCGTCCGCATGCTCCTCCTCCTCCTCCTCGCCCGCCTGCTCTTCCTCCTCCTCCTCCTCCTCCTCATCCGCCTGCTCTGCTGGACCTTGAGGGGCAGCTGGCATTGGCTGGGTTCATCAAATTGCCAAGTTGTGGAGCATGCAGCAGACGACGACGATGCGACCCATTTGCTCCGGTGAGTACTGCAGGGCTCCCCCCGAATGGTCTAGACAGTGGAAACGCTGTTTGAGCACACCAATAGTGTGCTCCACAATGTTCCTGATCGCCTGATGGCTGCTATTGTAAAGCTCTTCTGCCGGGGTGGCGGGCAAACGGAGTGGGGTCATGAGCCATGGGCAGAGAGGATAGCCCTTGTCGCCAAGAAGTCAGCCTCGTGGGTGAGCCGACCCCTCAAAAAGGTCAGAAACTGAGGTCTGCCGCAGGATGAACGCATCGTGGCTGCTCCCAGGGAATTGCGCGTTGACTGCCATGATCATCTGGCGGTGGTCACAGACCAGCTGGACATTGAGGGAGTGGAACCCCTTGCAGTTGCGGAACTCCTCAGGATTCAGTAATGGCGCCCGCAAAGCCACGTGTGTAAAATCAATGGCCCCCTGCACCATGGGGAAGTCCGCAATAGCAGCGAAGCCCTGCGGGCGCTCCGCCTGCTTCTCCAGGGTCAGAGGGAAGGTGATTAATTGACGCCTTCTTCTATAGAGGGCAGCTGTCACTTGCCGGATGCAACAATGCACTGCAAATTGAGAAATATTCGCAATGTCCCCAGTGGCTGACTGAAAGGATCCGGTGGCGTAAAAGTTGAGGGCAACAGTCACTTTGACGGCCACCGACAGAGAGGTCCTGCACCGTAGATGCGGCTGCAGATCCTCAGCAAGCAGGTGGCACAGCTCAGTCACAACCTCCTTACCAAATCGGAGCCTTCGCACACACTGCTCCTCCGACATGGTAAGGTATGACACCTGCTGCCTGAAAACCCTCGCAACGTATCTTCGGAGTGGCCGACCTCCATTGCCCCTCCACCTTCTGGCCAATCCCGGCCCTCTCTCCCGCCGTCTCTGTGCCCCTTCAAAGTGTCCGGCCATGAGGACGTTCCCCTCCAAAGCAGCTCCCATTGCTATGCCAGATGGGCAACACGCTGTAATGTCGAGCGCTCCAACTGCTCCGGACAGGGCTGAAGGTCCCAAGTATTCGAAGGCTAAATCCAAAAAATCCTGTGCAACAGTAGCTCACCAACTCTCTCCAGCAACGATCAGAATGAACAGGCCAAGTGGCTGCAGCTTTTATACTAGAGCTGTCCCCTTTAAATAGCGCCCCCCGACTCCGAGAAGGGCCTGGGAACGTTCCATCGAACTGTCACTAATAGCGCCAGGCGGAAAGGTTCCGGGCGCCACCGAATATCCGGTCAGGGGCGCCAAAAGGGCGTTGCACACTGAAATGACATCATGATCTGCCTGCGCACGCGGGCGCGCGCTAATAATTAGCGCAGGCGCTAAATGGATACTCAATATGGGAGGTGTCGCTATCTTCATTGCGCCCGCCCGAACATTGGGTAACGCCCCAAATCTCGGGCTCATTAGGCGCTAATCGCTGGCGCAACCAACCGAATTTCTAGGCCAATATGACAGTAGTATTTATTTGATGCCATTCTAATCGAAGGTCTTCCATTCAATTCTAAAACCACCTTAACTGGATACAACCACAGACTCCTGTCTCTGTGGCGTTCCAAGTTCAATACAAACACCATGGGCAGGATTTTCATTGTGCCGTGGAGTCGGGATTGGAGGCATGCGGGGGGTTAAAATCCTGAAATCAGGGGTCCCGACCCCTTCCCGCACCCAAACCCGCCTCCATGTCAGTTTCAAAGGAGGCGGGTACCCGCCCCGCACTGGGACCCGCCTACCCGAGGCGGGAAGGGATTAGTGCCAATTTAGCCTAATCCCTATTTTTGATGTTGAAATGTGGGATACCCAACGGCGCCAAACCACGCCAAGTTAGAGGAGGTGGGCCGTCGGGTTGAAGGACTTGGAGGGGGCGAGATGTCGGTGTTCAGGTGAGTGATGTATGCATGAGTGCAAAGGTAAGTGTGTTTGGTATGTCTAAAGTGATTAAATAAGTTTTACATACCTTTTCTTACCTTTTCAGCATTCCTTCCTTTAGGTTCCAGGAGTCCCTCATCTCACCGGCACAGAAAGCAGAATGGCTGCGAACTGTCATAAGTGACAGCCTGCAGCTTTCTGTGCAAGAGAGATTTCTAACTGAGTCTGTGGAGAAGGACTCGGGTTAGAAGTAAGACTGTCAGTGTTTGACAGCTTCAAACAGCTGTGAAACACTGATATTTCATCTGTCAAAAGCTCTTGACAGATGAAATTTCAGTCTGTGACATTACCTGTTGTCGGGTGGCCCTTAATTGGCCTGCTGAGCCCGCTGGGCGGGCTCAACAAGGTCAATCAAGTTAAAATAGCATGGATTGGTCGCATCTCGATGGAGGCAGGACAACAACCCAGAAAGTTGTAGTCCTTGTAGTTGTAGTACCTGGAAAGGTACCACCAATGCTGCCTCCGCAAGATCCTGCAAATCCATTGGCAGGATAGGCGCACCAACGTCAGTGTTCTTGTTCAGGCCAACATCCCCAGCATCGAAGCTCTGACCACGCTCAATCAGCTCCGATGGATGGGTCACATTGTCCGCATGCCCGATACGAGACTCCCAAAACAAGCGCACTACTCGGAGTTCCGGCACGGCAAGAAAGCCCCAGGTGGGCAGAGGAAATGCTTCAAGGACACCCTCAAAGCCTCCTTGAAAAAGTGTAACATCCCCACCGACACCTGGGAATCCCTGGCCCAAGACCGTACAAAGTGGAGGAGAAGCATCCGGGAAGGCGCCGAACATCTCGAGTTTCTTCGCCGGGAGCAAGCGGAAGCCAAGCGCAGGCAGCGCAAGAAGCACACGTCAACCCAAGCACCCCACCCACCCACCCCTTCAACCACCGTCTGCCCCACCTGTGACAGAGACTGTAGGTCCCGCATTGGACTCATCAGTCACCTGCAAACTCATTTTTAATGTGGAAGCAAGTCATCCTCGGTTCCGAGGGACTGCCTAAGAAGAAGAAGATTTCAATAGGGCCATTGTTTTAGTATTTCTAACCAATTCCCATTTCAAAACCTTGTGGTGTTTACAACTTTTGTGTTATCAAACCATCCCATCTCAGAAGCCTGTTTACACAGCTTGTGTCATTGAGACTTTAGATTTTTAAACCCAGTATGTCATGTTTTAATAATATCAGAAATCTGTTCATATGATGGTATATTTTTCTGAAATATGGCTTATTCCTTCACAACCATTCTATGATTCTACAATCTATTTATCTATCCATCCATTTTGCTGCACCAAAGTAGTTTTTAAAGAAAGAAAATATACTTAAATGCACTTGGGTGCAAATAAGAGCTCTTTTTAATAAAATCAAGTGATTTGAAATAAGTTGTTTTTTCTGGATTTGTTTGTGTCAAATCTGATTTATAACCTCATAATGTGCTAGCAAATGGATTACAATAAATTTGCTTTAGCTTAATATTTGTTTAAATTTATAAATATTTGTTTCATTCATTTTTTTTTCTCTTATTATTGCAGTTTGTGTGGGCACTGAAAACAAATGAATATTGTTGTCAAATGTGGATGACCATAACAAAAACCTTCGCAGAACTTACAATGCTTGTGAGGTACTGATGGGCAATGTGGAAATAACCTTCCTGGAGCCATACCATGATGTCTGATCCTTCAGGTAATGGGCCTTATTTATATTTTTCACATCCAAGGTTGAGAGCAGTCGTGTGTTTCAGCAGCAGAAGTGATGGAACAGGCCTGTCATGTTGTCGTATGGAACTCGCCTGTCCCATGGCACAGGCATTTTGTCCATCTCTTTCTTTCTCTCTCTGCCTCTTGTGTGCTCTCTCGTTTATTCTCGTTCTCTCTCTCCCTCTCTCTCTCTCCTCTTAATTATCACTGTTAAAGTCATCATGTAGCCTTTCCAGAAATGTCTTTGTATTGCTTACGGAGTCGGCTATAGTCTCCAGAAAAGGAATTTGGAGTAATTGGAGCTAAATTCTCATATTTATTATTACAATTCTAAACACTTCATTTGTCGCATTTTACTCAATTCTTAAGTAAAAGAAAGAAGGAAAGAACTAGAATTTATATAGCGCATTTCATGACCTTGGGATGTTCCAAAGTGCTTCACAGCCAATGAAGTACTTTTGAAGTGTAGTCACTGTTGTAATATAGAGAAACGCAGCAACCAATTTGTGCTCAGCAAGGTCCCACAAACAGCAGTCTATTTTAGTGATGTTCGTTGAGGATAAATATTGGCCAGAACACCGGGAGAATGTCTCTGGCCTCTTCTTTGTATAGTGCCATTGGATCTCTTACATTTACTTGAGAGGACAGATGGGGTCTTGGTTTAATGTTGCATCTGAAAGATGGCACCTCTGACAATACAGCACTGCCTCAGTACTGCATTGAAGTATCAGCCTAGATTATGTGCTGAAGTCTCTGACGTGGAGCTTGAACCATGATTTTCTAACGCAGAATCCAGAGTACGACCATTGAGCCGAGGATGACGTCTTCAATGTGAGATTTTTTCAGAAGTACTTTTTTATAATTTGCAATAACCGAAGACATCCAACATACTTAGATGACATGAAACTTATCGCATGTAGTCCACTAAAAAGATGTCTTATTCATTTCATTTTCAAACATGTACTGAGGGTAAGGACTCTCTTGCATTCTGTGCACAGTATGGCTGCATCAGTGCCTTGTATAGACTCATTGGCCGGAATTTTCACATTGCAAAGTGTTATGTCTGTGCATCTTGATGTTGTGTCCTTCAATAATTAGACAACAAGACTGCAGGGAACGATTCAACAGGCGTTTACTGAATGAGGGTTACTCTAGAACTAACTATACAGATCACTACTCAGGGTTTATATACAGGTGTGGTCACTGCCGGTACTACAGTATACAGGAGCTGTAAAAGTAGTTCTCTGCCTTAAAGGTACATACATTACAATTCCTCCCCTTTTAGATTAACAGTACCATAACACTCATTTAACAATTAAATATCAAACTAATTACAATTAACACTTTTAACATGCAACATTAGCTGAAAATAGTCCATTTATAAATTCAGTCTTTGGGGAGGCTTCCTGATTCTTTCTGGATAACGCCTTTCCCGAGTGTCTCGCTCTTGGTGCGGAGGCGATTCTAGCACCCTGCCGTCAGTTGATTCATCAGCTTCCAATGCTATTGTTTCTGAGGCAGATGTGACCTGTACATCGGGTTCCTCACCAGGTACGTATGGCCGAGACATGGGGTTGACTCGTTCCTGTGACTCTAGGATCTGGTCAGCATGGCGTCTCACAATGTTCTCCCCAACATCCACTGTGTACATTAGTGGCCCCTGCTGTGTGCATATCGTTCCTGGTTGCCATTTCTCTGTTCGGTAGTCGCAGGCCAAGACTGGTTGCCCTACATTGAAGCTCCTTGTCGGCTTCTCATTGATGTGCTGGAATTGCTTACACTCAACATCTCTTCGTACATTTGGTCTGAGCAAATCCAGACGAGATCTCAACCTTCGGTTAAAGAACATCATGGCCGGGGCCTGGTTGGTGACTGCATGTGTCGCATTTCTGTAGGCTAACAGGAAATTGTCCACCTTATGCTGCAGTGGAATGTTGTCATCGCACATGGCATTTACTGCTTTTTTAAAGGTTTGTGCGAACCTCTCAGCCAATCCATTTGTGGCTGGATGATACGGGGCGGATGTGTAATGCCTTACCCCATTCCTTTTCATAAATCTTCGAAACTCTTCGGACACAAACTGTGGTCCGTTATCGGAGCAAATCTGCTCTGGCAAGCCGTTCCTGGCAAAAATGGTCCGTGGGACTGCAATAGTTTTCTCCGTGGTGGTGGAGGGCATTTTGATCACCTCAGGCCATTTCGAGTGCACATCCACGGCTATTAAAAACATTGAGTCCATGAATGGACCAGCAAAATCAATATGCACCCGTTGCTATGGAGATGAGGGCCACTCCCATGGGTGTAGAGGGGCATGTGGTGGTGCATTTTGGACCTTCTGGCATCCTGAGCAGCTCTTTGTCAGGTCCTCGATTTGCTGATCGATCCCCGGCCACCACACATAAGCCCTAGCAAGGCTTTTCATTTTCACCCCTCCCAGATGACCTTCGTGAAGCTCATTGAGGACTCTCTCCCTTAACTTGGGTGGAATTACCACTCGGGATCCACACATCAAGGTCCCCTGGCATACTGACAGCTGTTCTCTTCTGGATGAGAATGCTGGCAACAGTGAGTCGCCATGTGCTGGCCATCCCTTCACCGTCAAATCATATACCCGAGACAGTGTCGGGTCATTTCGGGTCTCCTTCTCTATACCAGCGTTAGTTACTGGCAAGCATTCAATTATAGTCGAATGAAATATTTCGACAGGATCCACTGCTGGTGCTTCCTCCGCAGTAGGCAGTGGCAGGCGTGATAGCCCATCAGCATTTCCATGCTGTTTCGTGCCCTTATACTTGATTTCATATTGGTGCGCCCCTAGAAAAAGGGACCATCTTTGTAGCCGTTGCACAGTCATCACCGGAATGCCCTTCTTTGGATTAAAGATGGAGACAAGTAGTTGGTGGTCAGTCAGCAAGGTGAACTTCTGCCCGTGCAGATAGTGATTGAACTTTTTCACTCCCCACACTAGGCTGAGGGCCTCCCTGTCAATCTGGGCGTAGATACGCTCGGCTGAGGTTAGTGACCGAGACGCAAAGGCTACTGGCCTCTCCGAGCCGTCCGGGAATTTGTGCAACAGCACCGCTCCAATGCCATAGGGTGATGCATCACACGCCAACCGAATTGGTAGTGCTGGGTTGAAATGAGCCAACACCTCTTTTGATGTGATCAATGCTTTGCTCTTCTGGAAAGCTCGTTTACATTCGGCACTCCACTTCCATGGTACCCACGTTTGCAGTAGGGTGTTCAGTGGGTGGAGTACTGTAGACAAATTCGGCAAGAACTTATGGTAGTAGTTCACCAGCCCGAGGGACGACCTCAGTTGTGACACATTTTCCGGTGCTGGAGCCTTGACTACTGCCTCAATCTTTTCAAGGGACTTATGTAACCCCTCTTTACCAATAACGTGGCCACAATACGAGATCTGCTTCTGGAAAAACTCGCTTTTGGGACCATTAGCTCGGAGCCCATATTCCTTCAATCTAGTGAGCACCTGCTCCAGGTTGGCGAGGTGATCACTGTCATTTCCGCCCGTGACCAGGATGTCGTCCAAATAACACTGGGTACCTGGAATCCCTTGCAGGACTTGTTCCATTGCCCTTTGCCAAATAGCCGGAGCTGATGCTACCCCGAACACCAGCCGGTTGTATTGGTGGAGGCCTTTATGAGTGTTGATCGTGAGGTACTGTTTCAAGGCTTCTTCTACCTCCATTTGCAGGTACGCCTGGGCCAGATCAATCTTAGTGAAGCATTTCCCTCCAGATAGCGAGGCGAAAATATCTTCAATCCACGGAAATGGATATTGTACAGTGTGAAGGATTGGGTTCACTGTCACCTTAAAGTCCCCACAGATGCGAACCTTCTTTGGTTCCCCAGGCGTATTACTCAACGACCTCTTCATTACAGGAACGATGGGTGTAGCCCACTCGCTCCAGTCCACTTTGTACAGTACTCCTGAACGTTCCAAACCTTCCAGCTCTGCTTCGACAGCTGGGCGGATCGCATAAGGTTCTCATTGATGTGCTGGAATTGCTTACTCTCAACATCTCTTCGTACATTTGGTCTGAGCAAGTCCAGACGAGATCTCAACCTTCGGTTAAAGAACATCATGGCTGGGGCCTGGTTGGTGACTGCATGTGTCGCATTTCTGTAGGCTAACAGGAAGTTGTCCACCTTATGCTGCAGTGGAATGTTGTCATCGCACATGGCCTTTACTGCTTTTTTAACGGTTTGTGCGAACCTCTCAGCCAATCCATTTGTGGCTGGATGATACGGGGCGGATGTGTAATGCCTTACCCCATTCCTTTTCATAAATCTTCGAAACTCTTCGGACACAAACTGTGGTCTGGCCTTAAAAAACTTTGGGCTTGCATTTTCCTCTATTTTGATCGTCGCTGTTATACCTTTTAGTGTTCCGAGTCCCTGCTGGAACACTTCTTGTGCGTCATTTAGCATTTTTGACAGTCGTCCAGGTGTGACGTCGTCATCCTTTTTGGCATCTACAGTCAGTGCTTGTATGGAATGCCAATCTAGCTGTATCTTCCGGATCCATTCACGTCCGAGTAGTGGTGGTCCTCCATCTGGCAATACATATAGGTCCATTTTTGGTGTTTCCTTGCCGTTATATATAACGTTCACCCTTATTTTTCCTTTGGGGTAGACTTTTTGCCCCATGTACGTCTTCAAGACAATCTTTGTATCTCTCAAGGGTATATCTGAGAATAGCCGCTTGTAGTCCTTTCGGTTTATGACTATTAGGGCTGATCCTGTGTCCAATTCCATTTTCACTTGGACTCCTGCTATCTTGAGCGTGACCCAGATAGTTTGGTGATCCTCCGTTTTGATTACATTATGTAGTTTCAGACAACCCAGCTCCTTGCTTCCGGAGTCTGTATCACTTTTCTGTTCGCCTGAACTACTCTCCGTCACCTTATGTACCTTCTTGTACTTCTCCTGTGGAGATTTCTTGCTGCTGGTTTTCTTTCCCGACCTGCAGACTCTTGCTATGTGTCCTACTTTTACACACTGTCTGCACACTTTGTCCTTGAACCAGCAATCATTATGGTCGTGTGTTGTTCTGCCGCAGCGATAGCACTTCACTGTTCCATATGACATTTCATTTGTGCCATATTCTTGCAGTCTCCGTTGTATCTCTGCAGCGCCCCGTGCTGCTGCTTCATGTGATACTGCAATGCTGAAAGCCTTGTCCAGCGTAAGATCCTTTTCTGATAGAAGCCGTTTCTGGGTTCCTTCACTTTGAAGTCCACACACAAACTTGTCCCTTAAAGTATCTGCTAGTCCCGTTCCAAACTGGCAGTGTTTCGATAGCTTGCGCAGTTCCGTTAAATGCTCAGCATTACTTTCATCTTTATGCTGGTTCCTTTTGTGAAACTTAAATCTTTCTGCTATCAGCAGCGGTGTGGGGTTTAAGTGGTCCTGTAGGATTGACACAATGTTTTCAAAATCCTTTTCTACTGGCTTCTCTGGGGTTACTAGGTTTCATAGTAAGCCATACGTTTTTGCACCCATTGAATTCAACAATACCAGCGCTTTCTTGTCATCTGGCACTTCATTCGCCTTGCAGTATACTTCTATGCGTTCGACATATGTCGTCCAATCTTCGACTTCATTGTCGAACGCTGTGATACTGCCACTCTTCGGCATTTTTGGGTGTGGTTAGACTGGCTTAAAATGGTGTCTCCCGCGCTTTCCTTTCTTCCCCACTGCGGCTTAAAATGGCGTCTCCCGTGCTGCTGCCAACGCCGCTCTCGGCGGTCCTCGTGGCAAATGGCAACGCCCTGTGGGTTTCATGTGCTGCTCCTGCGCTGCTGCCAATGCCGCTCTCTGCGGTCCTCGTGGCAGTGGCAGCGCCTCGCATTTTCCTGCGCGCCTCTCTCCCCTGTTGACGCTGCTCGGCCCTTGAACACCGGCTGCGCTCTGCGCGTTTTCCTGCGCGCCTCTCTCCCCCCGTTGACGCCGCTCGGTCCTGAACACCGGCTGCGCCCTGTGCGCTCTGCCCTCTCTCTCTCCCCCATCGACGCTGCTCGGCCTTGTTCTGTGCCGCCCGGTCAGCTCTAGCTGCTGCTGTCCAGGAAGGGTCTGCACAGTACCTGCTGCCAGCCCGTTTCGCTGGACCACCATGACTGGAAAGCCAAGCCTGGCTCTTGACAGCCTCCCCTGCGATGCTCAAATCTCCGCTGGATGACTGGGCGATTGCCCGTGGTCGACGCCCGTGCTTCTGGACTTGACCTCCTTCCACTGTTTTCCAGGAGCGAATCCCTGGGAGGTGATGCAGAGTTGCAGGTAGGTTCGAATCTGCTCATCGCCACTGTTATGTCCGTGTATCTTGATGTTGTGTCCTTCAATAATTAGACAACAAGACTGCAGGGAATGATTCAACAGGTGTTTACTGAATGAGGGTTACTCTAGAACAACTGTACAGATCACTACTCAGGGTTTATATACAGGTGTGGTCAATTCCGGTACTACAGTATACAGGAGCTGTAAAAGTAGTTCTCTCCCTTAAAGGTACATGCATTACACAAAGCGTGCGGGTTTGGGAGTGGGCTGGCAATTAAAATCACTGACATTGACAGTGCATCGGAATCCCGCCGAGTTCCTCATTTAACTGGGACGCATTTCGAAGCGCACCACGAACCCGCTCGGGAGTAGCAGGCAACCTCATTGTGGTAGTTAACTGCTCGTTCTGAGACCCTTAGCAGCCTTTTTTACCGTGAGGTTTCAACTTTAACTCGGGAAGCTCGCCTGTGAAGGGGAGGCAGGAGCTCAGTGGCAATTGTGCGAGTTCATTAAGTGACAGCTGGAAGAAGCACAAATACTCACACCTTACACCTACTTCCTGGCCGAAGGGAAAGGCTCTTGCTGACACCATTTTGTGCAGAGATTTTGCTTTCAGGAGTTTGTAGGTGATTTCTGCAACCTCGGAAGCCACTCTCACCACACTGTGGGGGAAAAATTCGGTATCACCCCATTTGGGGCGCCATTATTGGCGGTACGCAAAGTTTAGCGCCTGGCACTAATTATCGCCTCCGACAGCAAACTTGGCTTTTATCGCCCCTGGAGGTGATTGGAGCACTAAATCAGGCGCATCACAGCTGTCTTAAGGCACAAAGGCCGAGGAGCGAGGCGTTACCTCAGAGCGCTGGCGAAGCAAGGAAGGGCAAATCAAAATAAACCTACAAAGTGCTGCTCAGTACCCAAAACTCCTTCACACAGCGTTGAATCTCTCCAGAAGTCTCTCTCTCTCTCTCTCAATGCGTGGTGCAAAAATGTCATCGACAAAAAAAGGCAGGAAGCAGTCGCCTTTAGATAGCGTTCCCCTAGTCCCTTTCTGACAGCATAACGCTCCCCTCAACCTGTCGTTGCTAGCGGCAGGCGGTAAGGCAGGGGGCGCCATTCAATATTCCGTCCGGGGCGCTACCGGGGCGTTGCACACTCGACTGACGTCATAATCTGCCGGTGCAGGAGATCGTGGCGGTAGTGTTTAGCGCCACCGCAAAATGTCTAGTTAATTTCGCGAGTGGCACAAACTTCGCCACGCCCGGCCTCTAGTTGCTTTGCGCCCCAATTGGCACCCTCTTAAGGTGCTAACGGGAGGTGCAAACAACTGAATTTTTCCCCTGTAAGTCACTCTCACTACATTGGAGGATTGTGCCTCTGATCTCCACTTTATCTGCCATCTATCAGATCAGCATGGGTGCGCTTATGCTGTTTCACCTTGGACCTCAGGTTCGGACCAAGATGAGCGCCAGCACCAACAACACCAGCAGCACCAGTAAGAGCAGCAACAACACCAACAACACCAGCCACACCAGCAGCAGCAGCAGCAACAACACCAGCAGCCTTCTCCTCACTGACCTGATGCTCCACAGGAGTGAGGGGATCAGCACTGGGGTGCACCTCGTCGGAGGTGATTCCTGCAACACAGGGTATACAGGCAGAGGATGAGTTTTCTGGACATCACTGAGCAGCAGTATTTCAGGAGGCTCAAGCTATCGCACCAGGTCATAGCAGACATTTGTAGCTTGCTGGAAGAAGACCAGCTGCCCAGAGGACCTGGTGGACACGCCTTACCAGTGGCTGTCAAAGTCACCACTGCCCTCAACTTCTTCGCCTCAGGCTCCTTCCAGGGATCTGCAGAAGACATAGAATAATGGTTACAGCACAGAAGGAGGCCATTCGGCCCATGGAGTCTGTGCCGGCTCTCTGCAAGAGCACTTCAGCTAGTCCCACTCCTCCGCCCTTTCCTCGTAGCCCTGCAAATTATTTTCCTTCAGGTACTTATCTAATTCCCTTTTGAAAGCCACGATTGAATCTGCCTCCACTACCCTTTCAGGCAGTGAATTCCGGATCATAACCACTCGATGCGTAAAAATGTTTTTCCTCATGCTGCCTTTAGTTTTTCTGCCAATCACCTTAAATCTGTGTCCTCTGGTTCACGACCCTTCCGCCAATGGGAACAGTTTATCTCTATCTACTCTGTCCAGACCCCTCATGATTTTGAACACCTCTAACAAATCTCACAACCTTCTCTGCTCTAAGGAGAACAACCCCAGCTTCTCCAGTCTATTCATGTAATTGAAGTCCCTCATCCCTGGAACCATTCTCGTAAATCTTTTCTGCACCCTCTCTGAGGCCTTCACATCCTTCCTAAAGTGTGGTGCCCAGAATTGGACACAATACTCCAGTTGAGGCCGAACCAGTGTTAAGGCAAAGATAAAGGTTCATCATAACTTCCTTGTTTTTCTACTCTATGCCTCTATTTATGAAGCCCAGGATCCCGTATGCTTTTTTAACCGCTTTCTCAACCTGTCCTGTCACCTTCAATGAGTTGTGCATATATACCCCCAGGTCTCTCTGTTCATGCACCCCCTTTAGAATTGTACCCTTTAGTTTATATTGCCTCTCCTCGTTCTTCCTAACCAATTGTATCACTTCGCACTTTTCTGCGTTAAATTTCACCTGCCACGTGTCCACCTATTTCACCAGCCTGTCTATGTTTTCTTGAAGTTTATCACTATTGTTGGATCAGTGGTTCAGTGGATATGCTGTTATTAAATAATCACACGGATGCTGTACATTAACAATAAACAGGTCTTTACTGGAGGAGGGTAGTCTCAAGACTGGGGGTACAGAGGCATGCGCAAAGCTTATATACAGGTGTGGTCACTGCCGGTACTACAGTATACAGGAGCTGTAAAAGTAGTTCTGACTTAAAGGCACATACACTACAATTCCTCCCCTTTTAGATTAGTGGTACCCCTAATATTCAAATAACAATTAACATTTCAACATGTGCATTAAACAACAAAGGTCCATTTATAGATTCAGTCTTTGGGGCAGCTTCCTGACCCTTTCGGGATAGCGCCTTTCCAGAGGTTCTTGTTCTTGGTGCAGAGGCGATTCTGACTCCTTTTCATCGGGTAGTTCATCGGGTTCCACTGCTACTGGGTCTGAAGTAGATGCTACCGGTATGTCGGGTTCATCCCCAGGTACTCGAGACATGGGGTTGACGCCTTCCTGTGACGCTAAGATCTGATCGACGTGGCGTCTCACAATGTTCTCCCCGACATCCACTGTGTACATTAAAGGCCCCTGCCTTGTACATATCGTTCCGGGTTGCCATTTCTCGGTTCGATAGTCACGGGCCAAAACTGGTTGCCCTACATTGAAGCTCCTTGTCGGCTTCTCATTGATGTGCTGGAATTGTTTGTCCTCAACATTTCTTCGCACATTTGGTCTGAGCAAGTCCAGACGAGATCTCAACCTTCGGTTAAAGAACATCATGGCCGGGGTCTGGTTGGTAACTGCATGTGTCGCGTTTCGGTAGGCTAATAAGAAATTGTCCATCTTATGCTGTAGTGGAATTTCCTCGTCGCACATGGCCTTTATCGCCTTCTTAAAGGTTTATACGAACCTCTCAGCCAATCCATTTGTGGCTGGATGATACGGGGCGGATGTATAATGCCTTACCCCATTCCTTCTCATAAATTTTTGGAACTCGTCGGACACAAACTGTGGCCCATTATCAGAGCAAATCTGCCCTGGCAAACCGTTCCTGGCAAATATGGTCCGTAGGACTGCAATCGTTTTCTCTGTAGCGGTTGAAGACATTTTTATCACCTCAGGCCACTTTGAATGAGCATCCACTGCTATTAAGAACATTGAGTCCATGAATGGACCAGCAAAATCAATATGCACCCGTTGCCATGGAGAGGAGGGCCACTCCCATGGGTGTAGAGGGGCATGTGGTGGTGCATTTTTGGACCTTCTGGCATCCTCAGCAGCTCTTAGTTAGGTCTTCGATTTGTTGATCGATTCCCAGCCACCACACATAAGCCCTAGCAAGGCTTTTCATTTTCACTCCCCCCAGACGACCTTCATGTAGCTCATTTAGCACTCTCTCCCTTAACTTGGGTGGAATCACCACTCTGGATCCACACATCACTGTCCCCTGGCATACTGACAGCTGTTCTCTTCTGGATGAGAATGCTGGCAACAGTGAGTCGTCATGTGTTGGCCATCCCCTCACCGTCAATTCATATACCCGCGACAGCGTCGGATCATTGCGGGTCTCCTTCTCTATATCCGCGTTTGTTACTGGCAATCGTTCAATTATTGATGAATAAAATATCTCGATAGGGTCCACTGCTGGTGCTTCCTCCACAGTAGGCAGTGGCAGGCGCGATAGCCAATCAGCGTTCCCATGCTGTTTCGTGCCTTTATATTCTATTTCATATTGATTCGCCCCTAGAAACAGGGACCATCTTTGTAACCGCTGTGCAGTCATCACTGGAATGCCCTTCTTAGGATTAAAGATGGAGCCAAGTGGTTGGTGGTCAGTCAGCAAGGTGAACTTCTGCCCATGCAGATAGTGGTTGAATTTTTTTACTCCCCATACTAGGCTGAGGGCCTCCCTGTCAATCTGGGCGTAGTTGCGCTCGGCTGAGGTTAGTGACCGAGACGCAAAGGCTACTGGCCTCTCCAACCCGTCTGGGAATTTGTGCGACAGCACCGCTCCAATACCATAGGGTGATGCATCACATGCCAAACGAATTGGTAGTGCTGGGTTGAAATGGGCCAACACCTCTTTTGATGTGATCAATTCTTTACACTTCTGGAAAGCTCGTCTACGTTCGTCATCCCACTTCCATGGTACCCCTGTTTGCAGTAGGGTGTTCAGTGGGTGTAATACCGTAGACAAATTTGGTAAGAACTTGTGGTAGTAGTTTAGCAGCCCGAGGAATGACCTCAGTTGTGACACATTTTCCGGTGCTGGAGCCTTGACTACTGCCTCAATCTTGTCAGGGGACTTATGTAACCCCTCTTCATCGATGATGTGGCCACAATACGAGATCTGCTTCTGGAAAAACTCGCACTTGTGGCGATTAGCTCATAGCCCATACTCCTTTAATCTGGTGAGCACCTTCTCCAAGTTGGCGAGGTGATCACCGTCATTTTCGCCCGTGACCAAGATGTCGTCCAAATAACACTGGGTCCCTGGAATCCCTTGCAGGACCTGATCCATCGCCTTTTGCCAGATAGCCGGAGCCGCGGCTACTCCAAACACCAGCCGGTTGTATTGATAGAGACCTTTATGAGTGTTGATCGTAAGGTATTGTTTCGAAGCTTCTTCTACCTCCATTTGCAAGTACGCCTGGGCTAGATCAATTTTGGTGAAGCGTTTACCTCCAGATAGTGAGGCGAAAATATCCTCAATTCGTGGAAGCGGATATTGTACCGCGTGAAGGATTGGGTTCACTGTCACCTTAAAATCCCCACAGATGCGGACCTTCTTTGGTTCCCCAGGCGTATTACTCAATGACCTCTTCATTACAGGAACAATGGGTGTAGCCCACTTGCTCCAGTCCACTTTGGACAGTACTCCTGAACGTTCCAACCCTTCCAGCTCTGGTTCAACAGCTGGTCTGATCGCATAAGGCACTGGTCTGGCCTTCAGAAACTTTGGGCTTGCATTTTCCTCTATTTTAATCATTGCTGTTATTCCTTTTCGTGTTCCTAGTCCCTCCTGGAACACTTCTTTTGCGTCTGTTAGCATTTTTGACAGTCGTCCAGGTGTGACGTCGTCATCCTTTTTGGCCTCAACCTTCAGTGCCTGTATGGAGTGCCAATCTAATTGTATCTTCCGGATCCATTCACGTCCTAGCAGTGGTGGTCCTCCATCTGGCAATACATATATATCCATTTTAGGTATTTCCTGGCCTTTATATGTCACTTTCACCCTTATTTTTCCTTTGGGGTAGACTTTTTGCCCCGTATACATCTTCAAGACAATCTCTGTAGCCTTCAAGGGTATGTGTGAAAATAGCCGCTTGTAGTCTCTTTGATTTATGACTGTTAGAGCTGACCCTGTGTCCAATTCCATTTTCACTTGGACTCCGTCTATCTTGAGTGTAACCCAGATAGTCTGGTGATCCTCCATTTCAGTTACCTTATGTAGTTTCAGACAACCCAGCTCCTTGCTTCCGGAGTCTGTGTCACTTTTCTGTTCGTCTGAAACACTGTCCATCACCTGGTGTACCTTTTTGTACTTCTCCTGTGGAGATTTCTTACTGTTGGTTTTCTTCCCAGACCTGCAGGCTCTTGCTATGTGTCCTGCTTTCCCACACTGTCTGCACACTTGGTCCTTGAACCAACAATCTTTCTGGTCATGTGTTGTTCTGCCGCAGCGATAGCACTTCCCTGTTCCATAGGACATTTCATTGGTGCCATATTCTTGCGGTCTCCGTTGTATCTCTGCAGCGCCCCTTGCGGCTGCTTCGTGTGATACTGCCATACTGAAAGCTTTGTCCAGCGTAAGGTCCTTTTCTGATAGAAGCCGTTTCTGGGTTCCTTCACTTTGTAGCCCACACACAAACTTGTCCCTTAACGTCTCTGCTAGTCCCGCTCCAAACTGGCAGTGTTTCGATAGCTTGCGCAGTTCCGTTAGGTACTCAGCATTGCTTTCGTCTTTGTGTTGGTTCCTTTTATGGAACTTAAATCGTTCTGCTATCAGCAGCGGTGTGGGGTTTAAGTGGTCCTGTAGGATTTCTACTATGCTTTCAAAATTCTTGTTTACCGGCTTCTCTGGGGTTATTAGATTTCGCAGTAACCCATAAGTTTTTGCACCCATGGAATTTAACAGAACCAGTGCTTTATTAGCATCTGGCACTTCACTTGCCCTGCAGTACACCTCAATACGTTCCACATATGTCGCCCAATCTTCGACTTCATTGTCGAACGTAGAGATACTGCCACTCTTCGGCATCCTTGGGTGTGAGTTAACTGTCAAAAATGGTGCCTCCCGGGCTTTCCTTCCTTCCCGCGCTCGCCCTTCTTCTCCGCTGCGGTTTCTAAAAATGGCGTCTCCCGCGCTCTTCCTTCTTCTCCGCGGCTCAATGGCGTCTCCCGCGCTCCCCTTTCTTCGCCCCGCGGACCCTGTTCAGCCCGTGAGCCCTGGCTGTGCTCTGCGTGTTCTTTTTATATTTTTCGACGCCACTCAGTCTAGAACCCGGCTGTTTCTTTACCCTCTCTCTCTCCGGTTTGTTTTCTTTTTCTCGACGCCGCTCGGTGTTCAACCCCCGGCTGCGCCCTGCGCTTTTCACCCTCTGTCTTACCCCGTCGACGCTGCTCGGCTTTCTCTCCGCCATCGGTCGGCTCCAGCCGCCGCTGCTCAGGAAGGGTCTACGCTGGACCTGTCGTCGGTCTCTTGCTGCTCGTCGTGGCTGGGGAACCAAGCCCGGCTCACCACAGCCTCCCCTGCGAAGTTCAATCTCTGCCTGACTGCTGGGCGGTTGCTCATGGTCGACGCCCGTGTTCCTGGCCTCGACTATTTTTTTTTTTTATGTTACAGGTAGATTCGAATCGACACTCATCGCCACTGTTGGATCCGTGGTTCAGTGGCTATGCTGTTATTAAATAATCACACGGATGCTGTACATTAACAATAAACAGGTCTTTACTGGAGGAGGGTAGTCTCAAGACTGGGGGTACAGAGGCATGCGCAAAGCTTATATACCGGTGTGGTCACTGCCGGTACTACAGTATACAGGAGCTGTAAAAGTAGTTCTGACTTAAAGGCACATACACTACAACTATCCTCCTCACTGTTCACTATACTTCCAAGTTTTGTGTCATCTGCAAATTTTGAAATTGTGTCCGGTACACCCAAGTCTAAATCATTAATATATATCAAGAAAAGCAGTGGTCATAATACCGACCTCTGGGGAACACCACTGTATATCATCCTCCAGTCTGAAAAACAACCATTCACCACTACTCCTTTTTCCTGCCACTTAGCCAATTTTGTATCCATGTCCCTTTTATTCCATGGGCTTCAACTTTGCTGGCAAGCCTATTATGTGTCACTTTATCAAACGCCTTTTGGATGTCCATGTACACCACATCAACCGCATTGCCCTCATCAACCCTCTCTGTTACCTCATCAAAAAACTCAATCAAGTTAGTTAAACACGATTTGCCTTTAACAAATCTGTGCTGGCTTTCCTTAATTAATCCAGACTTGTCCAAGTGACTGTTAATTTTGTCCCAAATTATTGTTTCTAAAAGCTTCCCCACTACCGAGGTTAAACTGACTGGCCTGTAGTTGCTGGGTTTATCCTTACACCCTTTTTTGAACAAGGATGTAACATTTGCAATTCTCCAGTCCTCTGGCACTAGCCCCGTAACCAAGGAGGATTGGAAGATTATGGCCAGTACCTCCGCAATTTCTTCCTTCACTTCCCTCAGCATCCTAGGATGCATCCCATCCGGACCTGATGACTTATTTACTGTAAGTACAGCCAGCCTTTCTAGTACCTCCTCTTTATCAATTTTTATTCCATCCAGTATGTCAACTAGCTCCTCTTTCACTATGACTTTGGCAGCATCTTCTTCCTTGGTGAAGACAGATGTAAAGTACTCATTTAGTACCTCAACCATGCCCTTTGCCTCCATGCATAGGTCTCCTTTTTGGTCCCTAATCAGCTCCAACCCTCCTCTTACTACCCGTTTAATATTTATATGCTTATAGAAGACTTTTGGATTCCCTTTTATGTTAGCTGCCAATCTATTCTCATACTCTCTCTTTGCCCCTTATTTCCTTTTTCACTTCCCTTCCGAACTTTCTATATTCATTCTGGTTCGCACTTGTATTCTGAACCTGACATCTGTTGTACGCCCCCTTTTTCTGCTTCATCTTACTCTCTATCTCTTTCGTCATCCAGGGAGCTCTGACTTTGGTTGCCTTACCTTTCCCCCTTGTGGGAATGTACCTCGAATGTACCCGAATCATCTCCTCTTTAAAGGCAGACCATTGTTCTATTACAGTTTTTCCTGCCAATCTTTGGATCTGGCCCGGGTAAATTGGAATCATTCTCAATGGCTTTCCTCCACTTAAGTATTTTTATTCTAGATTGCTCCCTGTCCTTTTCCATAGCTAGTATAAACCTTATGGTACTGTGATCACTGTTCCCTAAATGTTCTCCTACTGACACTTGCAGGATCTCACACTCGGCCGCACACAAATGCATCAACCAGGTGTCCGACGCCATGTTTCACAAGTCAGCCACTTACGTAAACTTTGCCACTGATGAAGCCAGTGTTACTGAGTGGGCACTCGGCTTTGTGGCTCTGGCTGGCTTCCTACAGGTGCAGGGTGTCATCGGCTGCACACATGTGGCCATCAACGCATCCCCAGATCATCCAGGAGTGTTTGTAAACTGGAAGGGCTTCCACTCCCAAAGTGCAGCTCGTCTTCAACCATAAAAAGGTCATCATGCATGTTTGTGCCAGGTTCCCAGGGAGCTGTTATGACTCTTTTGTCCTGTGCCAGTCCACCCTCCCTCAGCTCTTCGCACCTCCAAACAGACTTACTCGCTGTCTGCTTGGAGACAAGGGCTATCCACTGAAGACATGGCTAATGACAACTTTGAGGAGGCCAAGCAGTGAGGCCGAGGAGCGCTATAATAAAAGCCACATGTCGACCAGATGTGTCATGGAGCAAGCAATCGGCATGCTGAAGATACGCTTCAGATGCCATGAACGATCTAGAAGAGCCCTTCATTACGCACCAGCCAGGGTCTCCAGAATCATTGTCGTAAGCTGCGCTGCACAACATAGCGCAGCAGCGAGGATTAGAGTTGCAGGAGGAGCAAGGCGCAGAGCCTCTTCGGAGGAGGAGGAGGAGCAGGTGAAACATGAGGAGGAGGAGAAGGAAGAACCTGAGGCGGAGATGGCACCAGCAGCGGCAGACATTGCTGCTCGAGAGGCCCAGGATGGCCTCATAATGGCCCGATTTAGTTAAGTTGCACCCATCTGGCTCCCAGATGCTGTACCAACTTCCCCCTGCCCCTCCCTACCAACACCACAAAGCAGTCCTAAAATGACTAATTCATTCCTGTCAAAAAAACACCCATTGTTCGAGGTTAAGTAATGTCTCATCATTCACTTCAAGTGACAAGGCCACTTCCCAGGTAGCAGGAAAAAATGGACAAGATGGAAAAGTGGTGCAAAGAAATAAATTTATGTGTGTCATAAATAGAACTGAAACTTAACACTAACATTTTGACAAACACCCATGTGCATACCCTTGTGCATCTACGATTGTGTCTTTTTTCTTCTCTGAGTGCTTCTACAAGGTGCAACCCCTGTGGCTTCAGCAGAGGTAGAGGCAGGCTGCTCACTTCCCTGCTGTGGCTGCTTCGACACTTTTGGTGGACATCCTCTGGGTTTTGGAGCCTGTGAGGGCCCCGCCAAAGACTGCTCCTCCTGCAACTGTGCAGGGGCAGACTTGGCCATCGGGATCCAATGCAGCATGTGGGGCTCTGACTGAAGGGTGTTGGGGGGAAGCAGAAGAAGTGGGAGTGCTTTGAGCAGAGCCCTGACTTCTGTTGTGTCGGTACCTTTCCACCTAGACACAATTTAGGACTCGAACTCAGAGATTCAAACATGAAGTGCTTTATTGGAAGGAAAGGAAGTTCTGGGAAGTTCCGAACAAAGAGAGCTAAACTTAACAGAGAACACCCAACCATTTATCTGCTGTGACAGCGCCACCACAGGTGGGAGGAGAACACACAATACATAACATATTCCTCCCCTCTTAAATGGAAGGTCCACATTATTCCTCAACAGGTAAGTTACTTTCAATGCACTCAACTAACCTAGGGTAGAGGTAGACTGCCTCAAACCCTGACTTTACCCTGGGGTTTATTCTGCCCCAGTCTTGTGGGTAAGTCACTAAGCCTACAGATCCAAGCGTCTTGGAGGCCGCCGCTCTCTGACAGGATACCGGCAGTCATCGCTGGCTTCCACAGCAGTAGGCATTGACACAGGCCTGGATGGAGAAGGTGCCTGTGTCAGTCGAAAGTCAGGAGTTTGCACAGGTGGAACAGTCTCTTTGACTTCCTGTGTTGGAGAAGAGCACTGTGGTAAAGGATGCTGGTTTGCGGTATCATCCGGAAACAGTTCAGGCCAACCAGCCGTTGGAGCCTCTGTGGCTGTCTCTGCTCCTAGCAACAGTGGATCTGTGTGTCTTCTCCAGACGACGTCCTCAGCAGTCTCAACCGTGTAAGACACAGGGCCCGTCTGCACGGTCACCGTAGCAGGAACCCATTTCGGTCCAGTGTTGTAGTTTCGAGCTAGGACGTGCTCTCCCGGATGAAACCGTCTCTCCTTGGCTCTTTTCTCTCTCTTTTCAACTTGAGCTTGTTGTTGACAATGGACAACCTGTTCGGCCCTTGGAGGCTTGAGTGAGCCAAAACTTGTCCGCAACTGCATCTTCATCATGAGCGAAGCGGGGGAAGTTTTGGTTGTGGCATGCGGCTCGTTCCTGTAGGACAACAGGAAGCTGTTCAGACGTTGGTGGACTGAGCCCTGACCTTGCGATGCCTTCAAGGCGTGCTTCAAAGTTTGCACAAACCTTTCTGCCTGGCCGTTAGTAGAGGGATGATAGGGCGCAGACCTGATGTGTTGGACACCATTCACATGCAGGAAGGTTGCAAACTCCTGTGATACAAATTGTGGACCGTTGTCACTTACGAGTTGTTCCGGTGAACCATAACGGCTGAACATCTCACCAAGTTTCTCAATTGTTTTCTCTGCCATGGTAGACCTCATCACAGCGACCTCCGGCCACTTGCTACGAGCGTCCACAACCACCATAAACATCTTCTCTTCGAAAGGACCGGCGAAATCCACATGTACTCGCTGCCACACTTCTGCAGGCCAATCCCAGGGGTGTAGGGTTGCCAGCTGTGGAACATTCCGGACCCTTTGACATGGGGAACATGTTTTGGCTTTCTCCTCAATATTCCCATCGAGACCTGGCCACCAGAAGTAGCTTCTTGCCATTTCCTTCATCCGAACCATCCCACTGTGGCCTGTATGAAGTTGTTGCAGTATAGGTTCCCTCAGAGGTGGCGGAATGATGACACGGTGTCCCCAAAGAAGACAACCTGCCTGGACGGAGAGCTCATTTCTTTTTGAAACGTAAGGTTTCAAACTAGGAGAATCTCCTATAGCTCTCCCTCGAATGACATCGTCCATTACCTCAGACAAGACTGGATCGTTGCGGGTGTACCTTCGCACCTGAACTGCAGTGACAGGTGCTCCCTCCACTTGTCTAAAGTAGAAGATGTCTATCTGACGAGGCTCTGGGGGAGTAACAGGCAAGGGTAGCCTCGAGAGACCGTCTGCGTTGCCGTGCAAGTCTGATTTGCGATATTTGATGTCGTATGTGTGTCCTGACAACAGTAAAGCCCACCTTTACATCCTGCTTGCAGCGAGAGACGGAATTCCGGTGTGGGGCCCGAAGATTGAAGTCAATGGACGGTGGTCCGTCAGGAGTGTGAACCTTCTCCCAAACAGGTACTGATGAAATTTTCAAATTCCAAAAACGATTCCCAAGGCCTCGCGCTCGATCTGCGCATAGTTACTCTCGGCCTTGTTCAAGGTGCGTGATGCGAAGGCGATAGGTTTCTCTTCACCCAAAGGCATGATGTGGGATATGACTGCTCCCACAACATATGGTGATGCATCACATGCTAGCTGCACGGGTAGCTTTGGGTCGAAGTGTGTCAGGACCTCCGATTTCAGCAATGCTTTCTTTGCTTGGGCGAAAGCTTCGTTGCACAGTTCAGTCCATTTCCATGTTTTGCCTTGACATAGCAACTAATGTAACGGCTTCAGCAATGTTGCTAAGTCTGGAATAAACTTCCCATAGTAGTTAAGTAGCCCCAGAAATGAACGTAACTGGCTCACATTCTGGGGTGCTGGGGCCTCCACGATCGCCTTGACCTTTGACGGCGCCTTATGCAGGCCAGTAGCGTCAATCACATGCCCCAGGTACTCAACTGAAGACTGAAAGAATTCACATTTGTCTTTACGAACTCTGAGTCCGTACTCTTTCAGTCGTTGTAGTGTCGCATCCAAGTTCAGAAGATGATCCTCCTCATTTGTCCCAGTGACAAGGATGTCGTCCAGGTAGCACTGGACTCCTGGCAGTCCACTCAAAATCTGATCCATTGCCCTTTGGAATAGAGCAGGGGCCGACGTAATTCCAAACGGAAGGCGGCAGTACCTGTATAGCCCCTTGTGTGTCACAATTGTCAGCAGCTCCTTTGATTTGTCATCGACATGCATTTGTAGATAAGCCTGGCATAATCTATTTTGTTGAACTTTTGCCCTCCGGCCAGGCCCGTAAAAAGATCATCAATGAGGGGAAGAGGGTACTGTTCCGCAGACAGCACCGGGTTAATAGTCACTTTAAAATCCCCGCAGATTCGAACAGATCCATCCTTTTTCAGGACAGGAACAATGGGTGTGGCCCATTTGCTCACGCTCACAGGCTCCAGGACTCCATTCTCGACTAAGGCCTCCAAGTTAGCCTCAACCTTTGGCCTAATTGCATAGGGTACAGGTCGGGTTTTGTGAAACTTCAGCTTGCTGTCAGGTTTAATGTTCAGTCTCAAGCTGATCTTTTTCATGCTCCCAAGTTCCCCATTGAAGAGTTCTGCATGTTTGTTTAACACTGCAGTCAGACCTGACTCCCCTTTTGACATCATGCGGACTGCAGGCCAGTCCAGCGTGATTTTCTCTAGCCACGCACGTCCCAGTAGCGATGGGTAATTTCCCTTTACCACATATAGTGGCAGTTTTGCAGTCTGTCCGTTCAATTTAACTGTCACCTCAATGACGCCTCTCATGGCCACAGGTTCGCCGGTATATGTCTTTAGCACAATGTTTGTTGGCTGAAGGGTAAGATGCTTTAGCATTTTGTTGTAGACAGTGTCTGAAACAAGGGACACAGCCGCGCCTGTGTCCACCTCCATCCGCACTGATTGTCCCTCCACCAGTGGTGACACCCAGTAGCCATTTGAATCAGCTGCAACCATCAGTATGTGCACCTCTTCCTCCTCAGAGGTGTCGCTCCCCTCTGTTTTGCTTGTTCCATCATACTGCACTGAATGAACACTCTTTTTCCTCTCTTGTCCAAATACAGACATTTTGCTTCCATGCTTCCCAGCTCTGTCTGTTCTTTTTTTACCTCTACAGGCGCGTTCAATGTGACCTTTTTTGCCACAATTTCGGCATTCCAGCTCCGTACACCAGCAGTCATTAGCGTGATGGCCCGTTTTCCCGCAACGGTAACATGTGCCGCTCCGCGCACCTTTAGGCTCAGACGACACCTTGTGAACTCTTCCTGTTGAACTCAACTGGTGAGCCTCCTTTTCCGCCATCTCCATGGAGACACTAACTTCAATGGCCTTTTCAAGAGTAAGGTTGTCCTCAGTAAGAGGGCGCTTCTGTGTGGCTGCATTTTGCAGACCACACACAAGTCTGTCTCTAATGGTGTCATTCAGCACCTCCTTGAACTGGCAGTGTTCCGACAACCTTTTTAAAGCAGCAATAAACATCGTCACTGATTCCCCCTCCTCTTGATTCCGTTTGTGAAATCTAAATCTCTCAGCAATAACCAGAGGTTTTGGCGAAAAATGTGCTCCAAGAATTTCCACTAGTTGCTTATATGTTTTAGTTCCTGGCTTATCTGGCTGCATGAGGCTGCGAAGTAAATTGAATGTCTTCGGCCCGACTACACTCAAAAAGGTAGGCACGACCTTTTCATTTGCCACCGCATTCGCCAATACAAAATAGTCAAAACATTCCGTATAAGCGCTCCATTGCTCCACATTTTCATCAAAATCACCGATGTTTCCTAATATAGTAGCCATCTCACATTTCAAATTAAATTTTCTGTTTACTCACTGCACCCGTAACGTATGCAGATTCAATCCCATCTTCATCGCCACTTGTTGTGTCGGTACCTTTCTACCTAGACACAATTTAGGACTCAGAACTCAGAGATTCAAACATGAAGTGCTTTATTGGAAGGAAAGGAAGTTCTGGGAAGTTCCAAACAAAGAGAGCTAAACTTAACAGAGAACACCCAACCATTTATCTGCTGTGACAGCGCCACCACAGGTGGGAGGAGAACACACAATACATAACAACTTCCATGCCTCCTTTCACTATCATCCCTCTCAGGGGCCACCCTCACTTCCCTGCTAGCAAGGAGCTGGAGAGCACCTTGCTGCACATCAGTCTACGTTGCTATCCCTTCTAGAGATGATGTCAATAAGAGTCTGCAATCTGTTGTTCACAGCAAGCATGTTCTCGTTCAACTGGTGCATTTGCTGCTCCATGCAGGTGGCCATCCTTTCCATGGAAGAGCACATCATCGCCATTGCCTGCGATATGGAGGTGCTCATGTTGGAGATGGACTCCTCCATTCTCTGTACAATCGCACATATCGCAGCTGGAAAAGCTGCCAGAACCTCGTGCAATTGTTGCTGCTCCTCCAAGATCAACCTCTTTGTCGACGGCCCCCGAGGTTCAGCATCGGCATCCAGCTGAGCAGAGCTTGGATTGTCCGCCGCCCTCTGGCGAGGACTCGCCACTACTGTCCCTGTCTCCTCCATCTGCTCTTGCTCACTTGGGATGTGTGAGACACCAGGTGACAGCACTGCTCTATGTCTTGCAGGAACCACCAACGTGCGCGTATCTGCGCTGGTGCTGGGTGTGCATGGGTCTGGTGACAGTGCACCTTCAGAGATTGAAGCTTCCTCTGAGGAGTCGTCTTCTGGCCATTTATCTTATTGCTGTTTGTGGGATCTTGCTGTGCCCAGATTGGCTATCACATTTCCCTACATTACAACCGTGACTGCACTTCAAAAGTATTGCAATAGTTGTGAAGTGCTTTGGGGCATCCCGAGGTCATGAAAGGTGCTATATAAATATAAGTTCTTTCTTTCTACACAGCCCCAAGATATAGTTAACGTTGCTTATTGCTACTGCACACTGCAGGGTTGGTTTCAGTAAGCTACCTACCAATACCCCATTACAAACTTCAGATATACATGAAGTGTCAGCCTTCACTCAGTGGTAGCACTCTCGTCTCTGAGTCAGAATTTTGTGGGTTCAAGCCCCACGCGAAAGTCTTGAGCACATAATCCAGGCAAACACTTGAGGGAGCGCTGCTTTGTCGGAGGTGCCGTCTTTCAGATGAGTCGTTAAACTAAAGCCTCATCTGTCCTCTCAGGTGGGCATAAAAGATCCCATGGCACTATTTGATAAAGAGCAGGGGAATTCTCCCAGTGCCCTGGCCAATATTTATTCCTCAACCGATATCACTAAAAAAACATTTATCACATTGCTGAGACCTTCCTGTGTTCAAATTAGCTGCCATGTTTCCTACATTGCAACAGTGACTACACTTCAAAAGTACTTCATTGGCTGTAAAGAGCTTTGGGGCATCCTAAGGTTGTGAAAGTGGTTGTTGGTCGATAGCCTATCGGCAGAAATGGAGACAAAAAAGTTGAGGAAGGGATGGGAAGAGTCAGAGATGGACCACGTGAAGGTGAGCGAAGGGTGGAAATTGGAAGCAAGGTGAATGAAATTTTCTAGTTCAGGGCGAGAGCAGGAAACGGCACCGATATACTCATCAATGTACCAGAAAAAGAGGTGAGGGAGGGGGCCTGAGTAGGACTGGAACAAAGAATGTTCCACATATCCCACAAAAAGACAGGCATAGCTAGGACCCATGTAAGTTCCCATAGCAACACCTTTTATTTGGAGGAAGTCAGTGGAGTCAAAGGAGAAGTTGTTAAATGTGAGAACAAGTTCAGCCAGGCGAAGGAGGGTGGTGGTGGATGGGGATTGGTTGGGACCCTGTTCAAGGAAGAAGCGGAGTGCCCTCAGGTCGTCCTGGTGGGTGATGGAGGTGTAGAGGGATTGGACGTCCATAGTGAAAAGGAGACGGTTAGTGCCAGGGTACAAGCTGCTCGCAGAGTGAAGAGGAGAAGGCGGAAGGAAGGAGGCAACCCAGCCAGACCTTTTCTGGCTGGGATATCCAGGATGGAATCATCCGCTTGTGGTACCAGTGACCACAGCCCCAGTTCCCCTTTCAATATTTGTCCCACTCCTTACCTTCACTCTCCCTCTGTTACTGACCATCACAGCGTCCTCTTGGCCACAATGCTGAAATAAAAGCCACCACACAGCAGACTTTCCAATCCAACTTTATCCATAAATGCATCCAATATTACATCAAAAAATCAAGTAATCACCCTTGTGCATTCCCTTAGTGACTGTCTTGCATCTACCTTTGCCTATCCCAGTGCTCTTACGTAGTGCTACCCCAGTGGTATGGCTGGTGGAAGGCTGCTGACTTTCAGTGAGGGAGGCTGCAGATGGCTTTGCAGGATGACCTTGAGGAGCTGGTGGCTGGGGGTGATGGTGTTTCTTCTTCACTCTCCTCTCCCTCTTCTTGGTGAACCACTGGCTGGGCAGGCTCGATTTCTTGGGTGTCTGAAATTAGGAAGATATAAGAGTAGGGCTGTGGTGAGGGGAGGGGGTAAAGCAAGAGATGCATGCTTACACCATGTGCAGCTTGTAAATCAGAAGATATTCTGGGATGAGGGGGAAGTGGGATGTGAGAAATAGGATAATGTAGGAGGATACCAGCATCTTGTATTCTTTCAGCCATGCCCTGCCAAGAATGGTCACCACCGTCTCTTCCAAGGGAGTGAGGTGAAGCTAGGAATGTAAGATATGCCTCGTGTTTGGTAGAGATTGTTGGTATGTGAGAGATGGGGGGAGGTTGTGCATTGAGCAGTGTGTGAGGCTAGAGGTGCAGTTGATAGGAGACAGCTTTTGAAGATGTATTCACTGACCTTGACCACTCGTTTCAGGTCATGAAACTTCTTTGGGCACTGGAGCCAGGTCCTGGGGGTAACACTGCTGGCAGTGACTGCCTCGGTGATCTGGTCCCACATCCTTCTTTCTGGAGGGTCTCCTGGCCCCCTGTGGGTAGAGAATTTCTCTTCCAGTGTTGACCCCCTGCACAAAGCTTGAGTGCTGCGTCCGAGACCTTACATGCCCTTTCCCTGGCCTGTTGTGCCATTTGGGTTAGTGCTGAAGCACTTTTACCATTTTTCATCATAAGAACATAAGAACATTAGAATTCGGTCCCTTGAGCCTGCTCCACCATTTAATAAGATCATGGCTGATCTTCGACCTCAACTTCACTTTCCCACCCAATCCCCATATCCCTTGATTCCCCCAGAGTCCAAAAATCTATCTATCTCAGCCTTGAATATACTCAATGATTCAGCCTTTTGGGCCAGAGAATTCCAAAGATTCACAACCCTCTGAGTGAAAAAATTCCTCCTCATCCCAGTCTTAAATGGCTGACCACTTATCCCCTAGTTCTCTAGTGTCCCCTAGTTCTAGACTCTCCACCCAGGGGGAAAAACCTTTCAGCATCTACCCTGTCAATCCCCCTCAGAATCTTGAGTTTCAATGAGATCATTTCTCATTCTTCTAAATTCCAGAGAGTATAGGCCTAATCTACTCAATCTCTCCTCATAGGACAAGGCTCTCATCCCAGGAATCAATCTAGTGAATCTTTGTTGCACCGCCTCTAAGGCAAGTATATCCTTCCTCAGATAAGGAGACCAAAACTGAGCACTGTACTCCAGGTGTGGTCTCACCAAAGCCATGTACAATTGTAGCAAGACTTCCTTACTCTTGTACTCCAATCCCCTTGCAATAAAGGCCACCATGCCATTTACCTTCTGAATTGCTTGGTGTACCTGCATGCTAACTCTCTGGGCAGGATTTTCATTGGGCCGTGGAGGCGGGATTGGAGGTGTGTGGGGGGTTAAAATCCCGAATTCGAGGGTCTCGACACCATCCTGCCCCCAACCCGCCTCCATGCCAATTTCAAAGGAGGCGTGTACACACCCCACACTGGGACCCGCCTCCCTGAGGCGGGAAGGGGATTAGTGCCAATTAACAGCCTGTTAACAGGTAGTTAACAGGCAGTTTTTAGCCTAACCCTATTGTTAATGTTCAAGTGTGGGATTCCCGATGGCTGCAAACCACGCCAGGTTAGAGGAGGCAGACCGTCGGGATGAAGGGCTTGGAGGGGTCGAGATGTCCGGTGTTCAGGTGAGTGATGGGTGCATGAGTGCAAAGGTAAGTGTGTTTGGTGTGTGTAAAGTGTTTAAAGAAGTTTTACTTACATTTACTCACCTTTACAGCCTTCCTTCCTTCAGGTCTCGGGAGTCCCTCATCTCACCGGCACAGAAAGCAGAATGGCTGCGAGCTGTCAAAAATTGCAGCATTCAGCTTTCTGTTCCGGGGAGATCTCTAAATCATCCTGACAGGAAGGAATTAACTTAGAGTACAGACTGTCAGTGTTTGACAGCTCCAAACAGCTGTCAAACGCTGATATTTCATCTGTCAAAAGGTCCTGACAGATGAAATTTCAATCTGTGATGTCACCTGTTGCCAGGTCGCCCTTAATTGGCCTGCTGAGCCCGCTGGGCGGGCGCAACAAGGTCAATCAAGTCAAAATCGCGTGGGTTGGCTAGAACTCGATGGAGGCGGGACTACAACCCTGAAAGTTGTAGTCCCGCCTCCTACCCGCCTCCTCAATGAAAATCCAGCCCTCTGTGTTTCCTGTACAAGGACACCTAAATCTCTGAACACCAACATTTAATAGTTTCTCACAATTTAAAAAATATTCTGTTTTTCTATTCTTCCTACTAAAGTGAATAACCTCATATTTCCCCACTTTATACACCACCTGCCACCTTATTGCCCACTCACTTAACCTATCTATAACCCTTTGCAGGTTCTTTGTGTCCTCCTCACAGCTTACTTTCCCAACAGAAGGCAGCTCACCTTTAAGAGGTACAGACTGCCAAGTGCTGAACACTTTAAAAAAATTTCATCTGCAGAAAGCAGCTCACCTTTAAGAGCAGTAGACTGCCTTTAAGAGGAGCAGGCTAGCTTTAAGTAAAGCTAGCATCGTTCAAACAACGCAAACCTTGGCCCACTGCTCAGTGCACAGCCCATCAGCAGCGTGTTCCGTGCTAGGCTGTGCACTGCAATCATTATAACTAGTAAGCACCACAAAGTTAATGTGCTGCCTGCGCGCCTTGAACAGGCACGTGCACACCTCACATCACGGTGCCTGCGCCCATTTTTTCACCTTATCCAATTTCCCCCCACCCCGCTCCCCCCTCGTATCCTCAAATGAACAGGTAGTTCCAGCCTAATAGGTGTGCATGCTCAGTGGAATGTCTACATGAACTTCCATTGTCTCAAACTGAAGTGGTATGTGGGAAGCATTACTTTGTGAGCTTTTTCGTCTCATTCTAATCCATATTTCCCAGTAGTTGAATGTAGTGGATTTAACCTTTTGTGAGCTGAACTTAACTTAATATTGTTTTAATATAAATATATAAATTACACCAAAATCCTGCCATATAAAATAGGCAGAAATTCTGAAACATGACACCCCCAGATCCCTCTCCTGTGTTGCGTCCTGGAACCTAGAACTGTTTAGGTTATATTTCCACTTTTTATTTCCTTCACTCTGCTTTGCATTTATCCACAGTAAATGCAATTTTCTGCTCCTCAGCCTACCTCCCAGATGTATCCTGCCCTATTCTATTTGGTTTGCTTCAACTCTAGTTTTGAAAAGCCTCCACTAAATTTGATGTGAACTGCAAACTTAGGCAGCTCAGTCCCCAGCTCCAAATGATCTATACGTACACTGTAAATAGTAATGGCCGTGGCACTGATCTCTGTGGCACCCCACTGGTGAACCTTTCCATTATCAATGCAGCTCCATTTACAATCATTGTTTTTTCTGTGTTGGCCAATTTGCAGTCCACCTCAGTAGCTTGCCTCCTACTCCATAACTTCCTATTTTGTGGACTATTTTATTGTGTGGCATGTGTTAAAGCCTTTCTAAAATCTAAATATATTACATCCATAGAATTTTCCTTGTCTACAAGATCAGTCATTTCCTCAAACAACTTCAGCAAATTTGTCAGGCAGGTCCTCCCTCCCATAAACCCTTGCAATCCCATACCATACTCTTGTCGGTTTGTTTCATTATCCCCCTCTTTCAGAATGCCTTCTAATATTTCATGCATAATGGATGTCGGGCTCACTGATTTGTAGTTTTCCAATGCCCCTGGTGTAATGCTAGCTGCTTTCCAATCCTCGGGTGGTATTTCTATTTAGAATCATTCCCCAAATATAGTGTGGAAGATGTGACCGATTTTGCTGGTCAATTCTTTAAATGGCCTAGTATCAAATCCATCTGGGCCTGATGCCTTGCTTTCCATTGAGTTCCCCAGCCGATCAGTGATGGCCACATCTGAAGTTTCTGTCTCTTGTAGTAATCCCATTCCCTTCGCATGGAAAATCCAGTGACATCCTTTTCCTTTTTTAGCTGTTTGTTGCAAATGTATAACAATGCTTGACATTTCTTTTAATATTCCCTGCTATCCTAACTTGTTTGCCATTATAGTTCACCTCATCAGTTTTTTAACCTCCTTAACTTTGTTTATTTATTCACACCAGTCCAATTTACTACCTGTAGTTTTGTACTTTAAGAAGAATCTCTTTGCCCTTAGTCCCCATTTTATTGTCATTGTTACCCACAATTATATTTCCCCCATTATCCTTTTTTCCTGTCTGTTCTGCATTCCATATGTAATATTTCTCAATCCACTTTTCCTTGCTTTTTCCCTTGACCAGGACAGACCAGTCCAGTTGCCTAAGCTCACCTCTCATCCCCTCGAATTCTACCTTTCTAAAGTCGGATGTTTCTAATGAACTAATTCTCTTAAACTCTATCTTATTCTGACTGTGACCTGCTCTGCCGTCTCCTTGCTCCTGCTTATTACCAGATCTAAAGATAGTGCAACTCATGTGGAAACTTTGACTAATGGTTCCATGTAGCAATCTAATGTAGTGTCCTGGATAATGTTTTCACCCCTATTGCACCCTTGATAATTTCCCAATCTATCTCTGGTTAGTTGAAGTCACCTGTAACAACTTGTGTGATTTATAATTTATTTTTAAGATATGGATATGGCATGTGGGAGACATTTTCTCTCTCTTACCAGCAGTGTGTGTCAATGGCCAAGGAACTTGATGTGTGAAGATTTGATCACTGCTAAATGACTGGAATTTGATGTACAATGCATCAGTGGGTAATAGCACTGTGCCATGTCATGTACAGATTTAATACATATATACAAGACTTAAAATTGCCTTTGACTTAGTCATCTGATATTGCCTTAAACAGCTCCAAAGCTTTTGACTGTCTCTGGCACCATGCACTTATAAGCAAGTTAACATTATACAACCTCCCATGAATGCTATATTCGTCACTCATTTCCTCATAGATTCAGTCACACACCAATAATTCATAGTCACTTCTGCACTAAAAAAGGAATTATCCAGTAATTCAAATTAAGCAACATAACTAACACAGAAAAGTGGGAATTGGGTCCTCAAAAAAAATTCACATGATCATATAATTCATATTAAGTGACTTCAAATTAAGAGCAGACGATAGCACTATTTGTGCTGTAGTAGATGGCTCACCTTCTGACTCATTTTCCATTAAATCACAGGTTCCCTGGGGCTCCATTCTCTCTTCCACTCTGTTTCTTCCCCATATTAATGATCTCTTCCATTCATCATCTGACCCTGTCCACCCTTTTGCTGATGATTCCATTCTCCATTCATCAACTTCACATCGCACAGTCTGTACTCTCGCAGTGCAATGACTGAATGATGATCTGCATCGCCTTCAATGGAAGCAAAGAAAATCTTGTTTCTCTCAATTCTTCAGACACAGTTCTTCATATCTCTTCGTTAACCAACAACTACTCACCTCTTGCCTTTTGAACAGTGCACCAGCTTTTCCACCACTGCTAAAGTTGGTTCCAGAAAACGTGATTTCCTCTTTTTTGCTCTTTACTATGCATCTTGCGCCTTCTCTTACTTTCTTAATTTAAAAAACTCTTAAAGGCTTTAATATCAGAAATAGCACATTGGTTTATGATGTACTTGCCACTTAACTCCATTATTACACAAGATTATAACTCTCTGATGTTTCAGTCAACTGACATGATGAATAGCTGCACTGTAGAGACCAGGTAGGGCACAGGTTTGATGTCTGGTCTGTGCTGAGTCAGCTGTTTTTCAGCTGGTGCTGGGATAGGACTGCTATACCATGGCCTTAAACACCCAGGGACAGGGAGGGTAAAATTGGAAACATTTGCTGTTCCTGAGCTGAATGCAATGACTCCTGTTGGAAGAGCATGTGTGTGGATGTCAGCTGAGAAAAATATGATGCTTGGCTGGGAAGACCCCACAGTTGAATAGCCTCACAGCTCGCATGCAAATAATGGAAACTTGTGTGAGGTGCTAAAGGGCGACTAGTGCCCACTGTAAAGTACCTGAGCAAGGAATCAATGCCTGCAGGAGAACAGAGGAGGAAAATTAGAAAAGGAAAGTTGACAACTGCAAGTAGGTATGAATAGACCATGTTTATATTGTGTATGTCTGTATAGCATCTTGTGAAGTATGTATGGCCTTTGATATATGATTTTCATGCATATAATATATGATGAGTATTCAGGAAGTTCCAGGTTATGTCCTCATAGCCCTCAACAAAATTTCAAGAATCCCGCTGGAGAATCTTAGGATCATCCGAGGTCACCAATTTTACGATGACAAATTTGCCCTCATCGTTTTGTCAAACTATGATCAGGAAGAAAAAATTGGGCTTAAGGAGCTACCTTTAAGAAATCTTACATGTTAGTTTGATGTGTTTTAACAATGGAAAATGGAAAGTGTGTGTTTATAATCAAGCATAATGTTTTATAGATCCACCATACTGTCACATGGAAGAACATAAGTTTGCACCCACAGTTCTCCACACAGTGAATTCCTGAGCTCAGCTGTGATTCAGGGGGAACATGAATAGAGAACAAAAGGGGAAAGGAAATGGGAAAGTCATTCACCTGAGCAGCTGGCTACAGTGCTGCATTGGTAGAGAGCTGGGAGCAGCTCGTCATCCCACCCAGTCAACCAATGATGTTTGACCAGTGAAGACTACAGTGGGAAAGAAGAAAAACTAAAGTAAGGTCGAGGCTATCTGTAACGTTACATATACATTGTGGTAGTACATCATTTAAATCTTGAGATGTTTTTATTTATTAATTGGTCAATTATAGCATCGCTACAGTAGCTTGCTAGACATGGAATGTACATTTGATGGTCCCACAGGACATTCCAGAAGCATTTAAATGGATTTGTAACTAATACATTCAGGGCTATAAACCATCACTAAAATAATGTCTGAAAGATTGCTGAGCACAAAGCTGGTCTATTGTGACATTCTGACATTGGCATGCTTTTAAATAAAACAAGTGATTGGAAGATGTATGTCATAGAGTCATAACGGCACAGAAGGAGGCCATTTGGCCCATCAAGTCCGTGCCGGCTCTCTGTAGAGCAATCCAGTCAGCCCCATTCCCCCACTCTATCCCCGTAGCCCTGCAAGTTTATTTCCCTCAAGTGCCTATCCAGTCTCCCCTTGAAAACATTGATTGTGTCCGCTTCCACCACTTCCGTCGGCAGCGAGTTCCAGGTCCTCACCACTCGCTGCGTAAAAACGTTTTTCCTCACATCCCCCCTGTATCTCTTGCCCAATACCTTAAATCTGTGTCCCCTATGTATACAAGAAAAGACCAGATAAATATTATAGTGACATTTTTTAATTTGGTATATATAAAATCAACAAGGCAAGTTTTGTTTAGAGAATGGCTAGAGCCTCTGTAGTCTGCTGCTTGTAATATTACCAGGAACTCACCTGTCCACCATTGATGGTTAAGATGAAATGTTTTATTTCTGAGATGGTATCTTACAATTAGTAAAGATATGTCACAATCAATTCCTAAAAGTCCTAGAGTTACCAACCAGTAAATGAATTTGATCTTTCATGTTTCCCCATGTGTGTAGCTTGCCACACAAGTTTAACCTAGCCAAGAGAACAGACGGGCACCCTGCTCACTGGCATTCGTCAGTATTCCTCTCTAATCAGCTGCTAGGAAGTGCACAACAGTGGCTCAAAGTTACTTTTCTTCCAAATTCAGGAATCTGCCTGACCTTTGCTTGGCATCACTTCAGGGCGGAATGCCAACCAGCCGGTCAATCGAGAGCTATAGCCTGTGCTTTCTGAAATAGAAACTTCATTCAGACAGCTGGCTTGCTGTCTTTAAAAGAAACCTGAATCAGCAGTTTATCTAAACTGTTCAGCTGCACCTATTCTTCTGCCAGATGATGTTAGCTCCAGCTGTTCCCCGTACTGTTTTTACCTTCGATACATACATAAATCTTCCAGCGCTGATGATGCCCTTCTGGATAGACATTCACTTAAAAGAAAAATATGCACAGCACACAGGCCGGGCTATCAATATGGGATTTGAAACAAAGAGAAAACCTTCGAGATAATGTAACATCTTTCTGATTGCAGTTTTGAGTTTGAAGAATAAATCTTATGTGCCTCCTGTATGTAATGATTCTGGTTAGATGATTGATATCTACTAAATATGGAGCACTTCTGATGAGATTTGCCTTGAGAATTTACTAAGGAAGTGTTGTTTTCAAAGATAGAAAGCATGGAGGGCGATTTTCTGACATCGGAGGGGGCAAATTTGGAGGTGGGAAAATCAGAAACAATGAGGATGGGTTCGGAAACCGCCTCCAATCCGCCTCCGCGGGATTTTGCAGGTGCCGGTTTTGGAGGTCGGTAAACGATCCCGCCTCCAGCTGGCCATAGCGCTAGGTAACATTATTAAATGCTCGTTAAGGGCCTCTCTAAGCCTATTTTGAGAGGCCATCATGATTTTTCGAGCATTTCAGCATGTTCCCCGACCCTCCTAAACCACGCCAGCTAAACCTGGCAGGTTGACTCGTGGGTGGTCTCCTCACAGCTACAGGGCCAACAATACATCATTTATTTCATCAAGGATTACTTGCAGGTGCCAGAACTTTGCTTTTAAATGTCTTTGAGCACTTTTAGAAGGAACCGAAGTCAGAGGTGCTGCAGCTTGAATTTATCAACTGTGGGACCTCCTTGGAAGACCCTCTCCCCGCTTGCAATGAGCGCTTCCCCAACGGAGGCATCTGTAAGCAGCATGGGAACCATTCATTTTCTTTCTCTATGGACCTCAAATGAGGATGAGGAGGAGGAGCACGGTGGCATAGTGGTTAGCACTGCTGCCTCACAGCACCAGGGACCCGGGTTCAAATCCGGCCTTGGGTGACTGTCTGTGTGGAGTTTGCACATTCTCCCCGTGTTTGCGTGGGTTTCCTCCGGGTGCTCCGGTTTCCTCCCACAGTCCAAAGATGTGCGGGTTAGGTTGATTGGCCATGATAAAAATTGGCCCTTAGTGTTAGGGGGGATTAAATACGTGGGGTTACGGGGTTAGGGGGATAGGGCTTGGGTGGGATGGCTGTCGGTGTAGGGACCGGGTGCTAGGGTTTGGATGATCAGCCATGATCTCGTTGAATGGCGGAGCAGGCTCGAAGGGCTGAATGGCCTACTCCTGCTCCTATCTTCTATGTTTCTATCTGGAGGAGGAGGAGTAGGAGGTGGAGGAGGAACAGGAGGAGGAGGAGGAGCAGGAGGAGGTCAGAGCGCCAGTGTATCGACCAGCAGCAGCGGCAGCATGCGAGCACATGGCTGCCCGGGATGCAAGGGCTGAACTTATCATGGCCAGATTGCATAGGTTGCCCAAGTTGGCATATGTCCTTGGCTCCATCCTAAGACATCATTGACGATGGACATGACTCTCTGGCCTCCTTTCATTCAGGCCACCAGCCTGACAACGCAAGTGTGGCGGAGCCCGCAATGTGGAGCTGCCTAAGGAGAAAGAACAGATGCCATAATGCCAACATTTTGGCATCAAATCATTTTAATGCTTTCCAACAGGGATGGCATTTCATCAATACACAGAAACATTCTCCCAATCTCCACACAGATCTGGAGGTCATATCCCTTGCCAGCTGTACCCACACAGCCTTGGTTTCTTTGGGAGGCCTCTTCCTCCCAGATAAGTGGAAGAGCACCTCCCTGCTAGCTGTCACCCCCTCAAACAACATTTGCAGCGCCTCATCCAAAAGCCTCGGAGAGGCCCTTGCCTTGGAATTGGTCATAGTGGTTTCTCAGACTATGCTGCAGGTGGTGCAGCATAGGCAGAAATCCTGTGGAATGAGCCAAGGCAACAAGAAGCCATAAAATCAGACTGGAAAAGTGATGTCAGCAGAGGCGAGTTTCAGTCCCAAAACACTAATTGACCAAAGGCACCCCATACCTCTGAAATCAAGTGGCCAATCATGGGAAAATCACAATTTTTTGAAAACTAACAGTGGAGGCAGGTTTCAAACCCACCCAAACCGAAACCCGCCTCCAAGTGCTCTGCTATTACATCTTTTATAACGGACTCTAGCATTTTCCCCATTACCGATGTCAGGCTTACCGGTCTATAATTCCCCGTTTTCTCTCTACCACCTTTTTTGAATAGTGGGGTTACATTAGCTACCCTCCAATCCATGGGAACTGTTCCAGAGTCTATAGAATTTTGGAAGATGACCAGCAATGCATCTACTATTGCTAGGGCCACTTCCTTAAGTATCCTAGGATGTAGATTATCAGGCCCTGGGGATTTATGGGCCTTCAATCCTGTCAATTTCCCTAACACTTGGAAATTGGCGAGGAGAGCACTGATGGGGTTGCAGACCTTAGTGTTGGTGAGAACATGGTCCACAGTGTTCTGGTTGACAGTTTATGGTAGGTGGAAGTACAGAGGTCAATGAGGAGAAAGTTGGAGAAATTCAACTGCCAACCTCATTAAAATATTTAATTAGCCAGCCCGCCTCCTGGGAGCTGGTTAGCTGCCCGCCCCCTGTCCCATCTTTGGTTAGCCCGGAAGTGGGTGGGTTGGGGTCGGGTTGGAGTTTTAACATCTTGCCCGACCCCAACCCACCTGTTTTGGGGGTTTAAGATTCAGCCCAATGATTTTGGTATTACCAACATTTAACGGAAAGAAATTTTAGCTCATACAGGTTTTAATGTCACGCACTTGGAGAGGGTGGAAATAGCCTTGGAGTTGATGGAGCGGGTGGAGAAGTTGTCAGCATACTTGTAAAAGCTTCTGGATGAAGTCACCGAAGGGTACTCAGTAAATGTAAAGAGAGTGTCCAGGGATTTACCCTTGGGTGCACCAGATGTGACATTCCAGACAAGGGAGGAGAAGTTTGCTTTAGAGGTGATGTTTGCAACGTGATCGGTGGGAGTGGAATCATGAGGGAGCAGTACCACAGCTGATTTGTGGAGAAGAGACATTTTGAGGACGGCATGTTTGACTGTATTGAAGGCAGCAGGAAGGTTCACAAAAATGAGGAGGGATACCAAGCTACAGTCGTACAGGTGTCACTGGTGAATTTGACCTATGCAGACATAGTGCTGTAGCCTGGGCAGGTGTGGTTTAAGAGCAGGCACAGGCAGAAGGCAGAGTGAAAAGGAAAACAGATAGATTCATCCTGGGACCATTTAAATTGGGAATGCTCTGGGGGAGGGAAATAAGACAGTTGGTGGTTTTGGGCAGTGGGAGAGTTGCAGTCGTGCAATGAAAGGGGCCTAGATTGAAGCAGCGAAAGCCCTGAGCCTGTCCAGGAGGATGAGGGCATTATACAGCAACAGTAAGAGTACAGGCATGAGGTTAGGTCAAGGATGCTACAATCAGAACAGGAAAAATTCAGCCAGAAAATAGTTGAGTTAGGCTGGGACATAAGAGACTAGTTCAGTGTCTGCTTACAGATCAGAAAATAATCCATGGTCAGCATAGGGATCTGAGAGTAGTCCAATCAGCATAGGGATCTGAGAGTAGTCCAATCAGCATAGGGATCTGAGAGTAGTCCAATCAGCATAGGGATCTGAGAGTAGTCCAGCGTCACCATTGGGATCAGATAATGTTCCAACATCAGCATGGGAATCATATAGTGGTCCAGGGTCAGCAGGGGGTCAGATAGTGGTCCAGGGTCAGCAAGGGGTCAGATAGTGGTCCAGGGTCAGCAGGGGGTCAGATAGTGGTCCAGTGTCAGCAGGGGGTCAGATAATGGTCCAAGGTCAGCAGGGGGACAGATAGTGGTCCAAGGTCAGCAGGGGGACAGATGGTGATCCACGGTCAGCAGGGGGTCAGATAGTGGTCCAGGGTCAGCAGGGGGTCAGATAGTGGTCCAGTGTCAGCAGGGGGTCAGATAGTGGTCCAAGGTCAGCAGGGGGACAGATGGTGATCAACGGTCAGCAGGGGGTCAGATAGTGGTCCAGGGTCAGCAGGGAGTCAGATAGTGGTCCAGGGTCTGCAGGGGGTCAGATTGTGGTCCAGGGTCAGCAGGGGGTCAGATAGTGATCCAGGGTGAGAACAGATGCTGGAAAGTGCACGGTAAACAGATGAGCCAGGGCAGCAGCAATAGTGGGGAATCCCAGGCAGCAGAAACATGGAAACTGGGAACAGCTGAGGAAGGGAATCTCTCAACCATTGAGGATGCCTTAATTCCTGAAACTGGTGAAAGAAAGTACTGGGCCAAAGAACACATTAGAAAGGGTGTTAAGCAGAATAATAAAACATTTTGTCAGTATCAATAAGGGTGGTTGGGGAAAATATTAAAACTATAAAAGCAAATGGTGGAATAATTAAGATGAAGGAAAAATAATGGCCCAGAAATTCGGGTCTCCACGGGTGAGTACGCACGGGGTACTCACCCGTAGGCCTAATGGAAGTGCCGGTTTCCTGCATGCACTGCGCATGCGCTGGAAACCGGCACTTCCGTTCCCCTGAAAGCAGGGGTTCAGAGGTCGAACGCGTGCACAGGGGAGGCTGTGCGTGCGCATCGAACTTCGTTTTTTTTTACAGGTTTTCCCAGGAGGGTAAGTCTGCAGAAGCTAGAAATGTAAAAAGCAGGCGTAAGGCCTGCTTTTTACAAGGTAAGTGGTGAATTAATTAAAATTAAAACATTTTTTCCACAGGTTTATTATTTTTAAATACTTTAAAGCAAGGTAAGTTTATTTTTAGCCCCGTTAGAAAATAAAATTATTTTTTTCAAAAATTTAAATTATTGTTTAAAATAGTTATTTCATTTAATTTATAGTTTATTTAAAAAATGTGATTTTTATAAATATTTATTTGAAGATTTAGTGATGTTTTGTAAGAAGAAGGGGCCCGTAGTATTTCTAAGTTTGACAGCACTTCCTGTCGGACTTATGAATGGAGCATTCCCTGCTTCAATTGGCTGTCCATGGCCCACGTGATCCCAGGGGACGCATCGAACTAACTGCGCCCCTGGGATACACAAGCACTGCGCGCTGGCAGCTGGACCAGGCCCCGGATCGGAATTCCACGTGGGTCCACAGCTCAATGGCTGGCGCGCAAGGTAACTGCAGGTCGGGGGCTTGCACCCGCGTGAAGCCCCCGACCCAAATTTCTGGGCCACTAAGTAGATTTTATTATTTTCTGGAAGTATTCAGGAGGAATGAAAATAATACACTTAACACCCTAAAGGGTTCTGAAACCCATGTGGAGTGGGTACTTGATAGGCTAAGGGGGCAGAAGACTCAAAATCCTCCAGGCTAGATAACACATATGGAGGAAGCCAGAACGGAAACTTATGGGGCAGTGGCAGTGGTGGTGAAACGATCGTTCAATACCAGACGGCTGCTAGAATGAACTCAGGACCTGCTCACAGGGCTTTAGTAATCCCACTCGATTTGATCATCAGGAGGTGCAGATCCCTGTGAATTTAGATGCTTTTCTTCATCACTCCTTCACTACAGTGATTAAGTGCCTGGTTCCCACTCGGCATTGGGATCAGTCACATGTCATTTGGGAAAATGGTGGCTGCAAATACACCAAGCTCGTGTCTTACTCCTGCAGAACGCAGGATGTTAAAATATTAATTCACTGCTCCATTTTGCTACCCTGCTGTGTGTTACTATGTAACGTTTACTCCTAAATGTAAAGGCCTCAATTGTTTCTACTTGCAATGATTTCACATGATTTTTAACACACTTTGAGGAGAAAACAATCCTTGAAGATTAGAACCCTTTAGGATGTTAAATGTATTATTTTCATTCCTCCTGAATACTTCCAGAAAATAATTAAATCTACTATTTTTCCTTCATCTTCAATTATGGTAAATATGATATTTTGATTTGATATTCTGGGAGAGGGTGTTTCTTCTCTCATTAGTTAGAGAAAGATGACAGTTCGAATCACCTTTATTATAACTGATTCCTTTACTATTGAGCTTTTGGACTAATATTTTGTTTTGTAGTTGAGTAGCATTATCTTTATTATTGTTACATTATCTTTATTAATTGTTGCATTATCTTTATTATTTTTTGGTTTACAGGCACAAAATGTCACGCAGAGTGTCGAGATGAAGCGTGCTGGGGCCCAGGTTTAGAGAACTGTCAGAGATGTAAGTGTTAGCTTTTCAGCTGCTAAAATGAAGAGTTGCAATTTCATGTTTAAAAATCAGACCATTTAAGTTGTGGTTTATTACTGGATTGCTCTTGAATCAATAGATATGTGACTAGCAGCTATTAAACTCTGTACTCTCTGTAGAGACTCATTCATCTTCTTTCCAGGATCTGCTTTCACCCTCTAAAGGTGCAACTTGGGTCCTAACTTTAGTGGTCAGCTATTTCTTAAAGTGTAGAAGATATCTGCTCCAAGACCGTGGTGAAAGCAAGACATGTTTATATCAGGACTTTACCATGCCAGGGGTTATCATGACATGCTAAAAAGATTGCCAGCGTGGTAAGATCCCAATGTATTCATGCCTTTTTAAACCATTTTGCTTAAACTGAAACTTCAATTGATTACCAGAAAATGTATTCCAAAAATGGCAATGACTTGTTCTCCAAGATAGGTTCTATATAACAGTTTAGTCATTAACTGTGAGAATTAAGGTAGTTGCGATCCAATATGTTTCTGTCCGATATTTTGGACTTTGTCAAAGTGCAGCAAATGCGCACGGCACAGCGATATAACGATCACTGCCAAATCCCATAAGAAATGTTTTATTATTAATTCCATATAACGGGAGAGGGATGAAGCTGCTTTTGGTGACAGAACTTGCCTGACCTGCTGAGTTTTTCCAGCATTTTCTGTTGTTATTTCGGATTTCCAACATCTGCAGTATTTTGCTATCGTATTAGAATTTTGTTTACTGTTCCCGTGCTTTAAGTTCAAAACGTCTTGATGCCTTGACCAGGGTTAAGCAAAGGGCAACATAGATGATGTTGTGGCTTAAGCCACATGTGTTATGAGAAGAAAAGAAGATTAGTACGGAACGTGAGCCAGAGTTTTAAAATATTGAATGGATAATGTACAGCTAAGCAGCTTTATGTTAACTTTAACTCTAACTATGACTTTAGTTTAGTTAAAACCAAGATAAAGGGCTTTATTGCCAAATGCCACCAAGGTTGAAAAAAGTAAGAGAGGAGACAAGATAATCAAAAATTAGTGATCAATTAATCAATACCAAGCTTTAAAAGCTTGAAGATTTGTAGGTGGAGGAAAAGATTGAGGGGTGTAAGGAGTTCCACAATTCTGAAGTTCTGGGATCAACTCTTTTGACAAATAGCTGAATGGATATCTTGCTCAGAACAAGATTGAAGGTTTCTGCATTGCTTAAAAATCACAAAATGTGTCTTCTGTCTTTGGCCCCTTGCCTTCGTCCAACCCATCACCACCTACTCCCCCCCTCACACTCATCAGATTTTTGGCATTCTCTCTCTCCATGAGCAGCATATTAGCCCTTGCTCTCCTTGCCTACTGAGAAAAACAATCGTGTTGGCCGAATTTAAGATGTGCTCTGAGAAAGAGTTCTCTCCTTCCTTCACCCCCTCCCCCAACTATTCATGCAAACATCTTTCACTGCTGTCCTGCTTCTCTTTTGCCTTCCATCTCTCCCTTACCCCACCGTTCCACTCACCCTCCTTGCCATTGCTATCACCCCTCATCCCTGTCTCTTGCTCTTTTCCTCCCCTTTCTGCTCCTCTCCCCCTGTCTGTCTGTCTCTCCCTCACCCCCAGCAATTGTTCCATATACTCCTGGTTCACCTACATTCTTATTTTATCAACATTTATAAAAACTGACACTAAATATTAATTATCTCTACCATACCCTCCGCCTCCATTGAAATCTATTGAAAATGTTATCTCCAGCAAATTATCTTTGTGTGTAGCATTTTAACTGTTACCAACTGAGTGTAACTAATTTACCTACAGACAAAATGTGTTGAAACCATCACCGTTTGAACTGCAGGAATATGCATGTTGCCATCCATTTAATTTAAATATTCGTAAAACATCTACTATGCATAACTGGAAGTATTTCAGCAGCCCGTTTGACTGCCTGACACATTGTTAATGTATGACAGTTTGCATTCCCTTAAATTCTAGAGCTAAACAATTCTTTTTTTGTTAGTTTTAGTGGTAGCTATAACATCAGCACGCTGTAAAATAGCTGCAAATGGATTTCCTGTTGGCCAAACGATTTTGTTTTTTGTATGACAGGACCAGCTTTCAGAAAATGTAAACATTGCAGCATTTTCATTCATGTAAGCATTTAGATGTTATAATAAACAGATTTATGATTTAAATGGGAGAGTGGGACTAGCTGAAATGCTCTTGCAAGAGAGCCAGCACAGGCTTGACAACCTACTGTGCTGTTAACGATTCTAGTCTATATGAATTTTAAAACAAGGAATGCACTTGTACAAGTTATTGATTTATGCTAAATGGAAATTATATAAATAAATATTGTATGAATGAGCAAACCCCATTCAACCTTCAACTTTATCTTCCATCAGATCCTAAAATATAATTGACTCTGTCATGGACTCTACCTCACCCAATTAAATCTACTGAGAGTAAGTTCAGCATCATGTTCCCTGATTCTCAAAAAGTAATGAAAGAAAATTCTAAAGTATTTATCCGTTCTCGCATTCCCACTGTTCAACCCTGATTTGCTGTTATATAAATGTAGGGAACAGAAATGTAGAGGAATGTCCCTGTTGGATGCAGCTATTTAAACAGTGAGTGCATCATCTGGATGACACCAGTGACCGCAGTGGTTGTTAGGATATCAGCTTCAGGGGTTTATTTAAGAATTGTATTCATCGGTCAGAAGTAATGAAAATCTTTTCCACGTTTTCAGTCACAAAGAAAATCTGCGCTCAGCAGTGTTCGGGTCGATGTAGAGGTCATCACCCCAGTGACTGCTGCCACAGTCAGTGTGCTGCTGGATGCACTGGGCCGAGAGAATACCACTGTCTGGTAAGAAAGTTAACTGATTTATCACCATTCATTTATAGAGTGAAATAAAGTGTGTTTTCTTACTCCCCTCCCTCTTGGGTGACTGAGAAGACTTAAGCATGTCATGGTGTATCAGGGAGCTAGCTAATTGCTATTGCCAATCATGGTCTTGTTTATTGTCTGTATCATTGTGGAATTTAAAGAATACGTTCTGGTGCTCGTGACACCAACTTCTGTCCAACTATGAAAATATAATATTCTTTGCTGCGGTTGTGAAAGAAGAAAATGTAAACCTGGATATTTCACAATATTTGTCTGTTATACATTAGAATGTTGAGTTAGTCACAACATACTGTCTCAAAATGCATTGAAAACTCCTATATCAGGCTTTGTCAATGGGAAAACCCATTTTTTAAATGTTAACTTTCACCTGCAGTGTCAGTTACATCTGTATGTTGGCACCAATATGGCAATGACAACAGTAATCATGGGGGACTTTAATCTACATATAGACTGGGCAAACCAAATTTGCAGTAATAGTGTGGAGGACGAATTCATGGAATGTATGCAAGATAGTTTTCTAGATCAGTATGTTGAGAAACCAACTCGGGAACAGGCTATTTTAGACCTAGTATTGTGCAATGAGAAAGGGTTAATTAATAACCTTGTAGTAAAGGGGCCTTTAGAGAAGAGAGACCATAATATGATAGAATTTTATATTGAGTTTGAAAGTGATTTAGTTAAATCCGAAACTAGGGTCTTAAATCTAAACAAAGCAAACTACGTAGGTATGAGGGGCGAGTTGGCTAAGGTAGATTGGGAAACTACATTAAAAGGTATGACGGTAGACAAGCAATGGCTAGCATTTAAAGAATTAGTACATCATTTACAACAAATATACATTCCTTTAAGGCACACAAACCCAACAGGAAAGGTGGTCCAACCGTGGCTAACAAGAGAAGTTAAAGATAGTATTAGATCAAAGGAAGAGGCTTATAATGTTGCCAAAAAGAGTAGTAAGCCTGAGGATTGGGAGGATTTTAGAATTCAGCAAAGGAGGACCAAGAAATCGATAAAGAAAGGGAAAATAGAATATGAGAGTAAACAGACTGTAAAAGTTTTGTATCATCAGCAAACTTGGATATATTACATTTGGTCCCCTCATCCAAATCATTGCTATAGATTGTGAATAGCTGAGGCCCAAGCACTGATCCTTGCGGTACTCCACTAGTTACAGCCTGCCAACCCGAAAATGACCCATTTATTCCTACTCTCTGTTTTCTGTCCATTAACCAAGCCTCAATCTATGCTAGTATATTACCCCCAATCCCATGAGCCCTAATTTTGTTTAATAACCTCTTGTGTGGCACTTTATCGAATGCCTTCTGATAATCCAAATAAACCACATCCACTGGTTCCCCCTTATCTATTCTGTTAGTTACAACATCAAAAAGCTCAACAGATGCATCAAACATGATTTCCCTTTCATAAATCCGTGTTGACTCTGCCCAATCCTATTATTATTTTCTAAGTGCCCTGTTACCACGTCCTTAATAATAGATTCTAGCATTTTCCCTACTACTGATGTCAGGCTAACTGGTTTGTAGTTCCCCATTTTCTCTCTCCCTCCTTTTATAAATAGTGGGGTTACATTTTCTACCTTCCAATCTGCGGGAACCGTTCCAGAATCTATGGAATTTTTGAAAATGACAACCAATGCATCCACTATCTCTATAGCCACCTCTTTCAAAGCCCTAGGATGTAGGCCATCAGGTCCAGGAGATTTATTGGCTTTCAGTCCCATTAATTTCTCCAGTACTATTTTTTTTACTACTGTAATACTAATTTCTTTCAGTTTCTCATTCTCGCTAGAACCTTGGTTCTCCACTATTTCCAGGAAGTTTTTTTGCATCTTCTTCCGTGAAGACCGACACAGAGTATTTGTTTAATTTCTCTGCCATTTCCTTATTCCCCATTATAACTTCTCCTGTCTCAGCCTGTAAGAGACCCACATTTACTTTTGCTAATCTTTTCCTTTTTACATAACCATAGATGGTTTTACAATCTGTTTTATGTCTCTTGCTAGTTTACTCTCATATTCTATTTTCCCTTTCTTTATCAATTTCTTGGTGCTCCTTTGCTGAATTCTAAAATCCTCCCAATCCTCAGGCTTACTACTCTTTTTGGCAACGTTATAAGCCTCTTCCTTTGATCTAATACTATCTTTAACTTGTCTTGTTAGCCATGGTTGGACCACTTTTCCTGTGGGGTTTTTGTGCCTTAAAGGAATGTATGTTTATTGTAAATTATGTATTAATTCTTTAAATGCTAGCCATTGTTTGTCTACCATCATACCTTTTAATGTAGTTTCCCAATCTACCTTAGCCATCTTGGCCCTCATACCTACGTAGTTTGCTTTGTTTAGATTTAAGATCCTAGTTTTGGATTCTGATTAATGGTGACCCCCTAGGAAGTTGATGATGGGGGATTTGGCGATGGTAATGCCATTAAATGTAAAGGGGCAGTGGTTATACTCTCTCTTGTTGGAGATAGTCATTGCCTGGCACTTGTGTGGCGTGAATATTACTTGTCACTTATCAGCCCAAGCCTGAGTGTCGTCCAGGTCTTACTGCATTGTGGGCATGGGCTGCTTCATTATCTGAGGAGTTGCGAATGGAACTGAACACTGTGCAATCATCAGCGAACATCCCCATTTCTGACCTTGTATGGAGGGAGGGTCATTGATAAAGCAGCTGAAGATGGTTGGGCCTAGGGCACTACCCTGAGGAACTCCTGCAATAATGTCCTGGGGCTGAGATGATTGGCCTCCAGCAACCGTAACCATTTTCCTTTGTGCTCAGTATGATTCTAGCGAGTAGAGAGTTTTCTCCCTGATTCCCATTGAATTCAATTTTACTAGGGCTCCTTGATGCTACACTTAGTCAAATGCTGCCTTGATGACAAGGGCAGTCATTCTCACCTCAGCTCTGGAATTCAGCTCTTTTGTCCATGTTTGGACCAAGGCTGCAATGAGGTCTGGAGCCAAGTGATCCTGACAGAACCCAAACTGAGCATCGGTGAGCAGGTTATTGATGAGTAAGTGCTGCTTGATAGCACTGTCGACGACACCTTCTACCACTTTGCTGATGATTGAGAGTAGACTGATGGGCGGTAATTAGCCAGATTGGATTTGTCCTGCTTTTTGTGGACAGGACATACCTGGGCAGTTTTCCACATTGTCGGGTAGTTGCCAGTGTTGTAGCTGTACTGGAACAGCTTGCTTAGAAGCGTGGCTAGTTTTAGAGCACATGTCTTCAGCATGACAGCCCCCTCTACCCTTCCCCTAACCCCATGCTACCCAACCCCCGGCCTCCAGCATTCGAGATCTCCCTTGGGCCTTTTTTGATAGAAAAATAAGGGTGACACTGGGTTGCCCCAAGGTCACCAAACAAGAATCATCACAACAAATGCTCCTTTTAGGGCACCACTAATATAGGAAAGAAACATATGGACCAATCAAACCAACAGAAGCCAAAATAAGCAACAAAGTCCCAACAAAAGCAAATGGAACCTTCCCAACTAAACCATAATGTTGCCATCAGTGTCTGACACTCTATACCCTGTGGTGCCCACCAGTTGTGGAAGGCATCAAGCGCATGTTCCCTCTCCAGGCTTCTAGCCTGCCAGTTATCCCTGGGCCCTGGTCCAGTTATCTGCTTCAGCTACAGACTCTCCTTTGTCCCCGTGTGCAGAGCCATGGGAGGGCAACTAGTGGTACATTTCTTTTAAAGCAGCCTGGGTGCCACAGTAGGTTACATAATGCTTGCTCTCTCTCTCCTTCTCCATAGACCCGAACTTCAAAGTTTGTTCTGTCTGCTGGCTGTAAGGGACTAATGTGAAATGAGTTTCTAGTGACTGTCAAAACCGCCCTGGAATGTGTTCAGAATTTAAGCCTTTTCATGGTATTACACTGATCCTAATGATAAAATTATATTTTACTGTCCGTAGCAGACATAATGAGCAGAATGACATAAAAAAGCAAACATATTAAATCTGCTGAATATTATTTCTTTCCTCAGGCATGCCAGAAGTTCAGTGATGGAGGCACGTGTAAAGAGTCATGTCCTCATTTGGAAGTCTACAATAGAGTCAAGTTTCAAATGGAATGAAATCCAGATGGAAAATACAGTTTTGGAGCAACCTGTGTAAAGAAGTATCCCTGTATGGTCTATAAGTTCTTGAAATATTCATTTTAGCTGATATATTAAAGATATTTTTGTAGCTGTGAAAATGGCAGACTGACTATCTTCTTCTTCTTAGGCAGTCCCTCGGAACCGAGGATGACTTGCTTCCACATTAAAAATGAATTTGCAGGTGACTGATGAGTCCAATGCGGGACCTACAGTCTCTGTCACAGGTGGGGCAGACGGTGGTTGAAGGGGTGGGTGGGTGGGGTGCTTGGGTCGACGTGCACTCCTTGCGCTGCCTGCGCTTGGCTTCCGCTTGCTCCCGGCGAAGAGACTCGAGGTGTTCGGTGCCTTCCCGGATGCTTCTCCTCCACTTTGTGTGGTCTTGGGCCAGGGATTCCCAGGTGTCGGTGGGGATGTTACACTTTTTCAAGGAGGCTTTGAGGCTGTCCTTGAAGCGTTTCCTCTGCCCACCTGGGGCTCTCTTGCCGTGCCGGAGCTCCGAGTAGAGCGCTTGTTTTGGGAGTCTCGTATCGGGCATGCGGACAATGTGGCCTAGATTTTCAGTGTGCCGTGAGGCGAGCTTTTAGGCGGGCGGGGGGCAAAAATCCTGAATTCGGGGGTCCCAACACCATCCCGCCCAAAACCCGCCTCCACGTAAGTTTCAGAGGAGGCGGGTACCCGCCCCGCACTGGGACCCGCCGACCCGAGGCGGGAAGGGATTAGTGCCAATTAACAGGTAGTTAACAGGCAGTTTTTAGCCTAATCCCTATTTTGAGGGGTGTCGTGTGGGATTCCCGACAGCTCCAAACCACACCAGGTTAGAGCAGGCGGGACATCGGGTTGAAGGACTTGGAGGGGTCGCGATGTCGGTGTTCAGTTGAGTGATGGGTGCATGAGTGCAATGGTAAGTGTGTTTGGTGTGTCTAAAGTGTGTAAAGAAGTTTAAATTACCTGTACTTACCTTAACAGCCTTTCTTCCTGTAGGTGTCGGGAGTCCATCACTCAGCCAGCACTGAAAGCTGAATGGCTGCGATCTGTCAAAAGTGACAGCCTTCAGCTTTTAGTGCCGGTGAGAGTTCTAACTGAGTCTGTGTAGAAGGACTCAGGTTAGAAGTAAGACTGTCGGTGTTTGACAGTTTCAAACAGCTGTGAAACACTGATATTTCATCTGTCAAGACCTCTTGACAGATGAAATTTCAGTCTGTGACGTCACCTGTTGCCGGGTGGCCCTTAATTGGCCTGCTGAGCCCACTGGGTGGGCTCAACAAGGTCAATCAAGGGAAAATCGCATGGATTGACCGGACGTCGATGTAGGCGGGACTAAAACCCAAAAGTTGTAGTCCCGCCTCCTTCCCGATAGCTTAATGAAAATCAACCCCTGTGACCCGTCCATCGGGGCTGATCGAGCATGGTCAATGTTTCGATACTGGGGATGTTGGCCTGAGCAAGAACACTGACATTGGTGCGCCTATCCTGCCAATGGATTTGCAGGATCTTGCGGAGGCAGTGTTGGTGGTACCTCTCCAGTGCTTTGAGGTGCCTGCTGTACATGGTCCATGTCTCTGAGGCATACAGCAGGGTGGGTATCACTGCTGCTCTGTAGACCATGAGCTTAGTGCCGGGTTTGAGGTCCTGGTCTTCAAACACTCTCTTCCTCAGGTGACCGAAGGCTGCACTGGCACACTGAAGGCGGTGTTGGACTTCGTCATCGATGTCTGCCCTTGTTGACATTAGGCTCCCAAGGTATGGAAAGTGGTCCACATTGTCCAAGGCCTTGTTGTGGATTTTGATAATCGAGGGGCAGTACTGTGCAGCGGGGGCAGGTTGGTAGAGGACCTTTGTCTTACGGATGTTTAGTGTAAGGCCCATGCTCTTGTACGCTTCGGTGAAGGTGTTGACGATGGTTTGGAGTTCGACCTCCGAGTGAGTGCAGACGCAAGCGTCGTCTGCATACTGTAATTTGACGACAGAGGATGGAACGACCTTGGATCTGGACTGGAGGCAACGGAGGTTGAACAGTTTCCCATTTGTTCTGTAAATTAGCTCCACTCCAGCGGGGAGCTTACTGAGGGTGACTATAGACTCATATTGAATGTCCGCTGCCCCATCAATTAACCAGCTAATGATTTACTTCGTGGCAGGGGGAGGGGGGGAGGAGGGGTGTAGTGGGGTGGCAGATAATACAGCCAGCTCCTGTTCTTCAATCTATAATGACACTTGTCATGTAAATCACTGTTTAGAGTATCAGCCTCCATAAGCACCGCTGTATGAATTACTTGTTAATGTTGCCTGTCAAGCAGCTTGAGAAACCAAATTTTAGGAGTTGTCTGGGGAGGACAAAAACCCAAGAATCCCAGGGTGAAAATATCTGATGGAGGATATTATACAAAAATTGACCCTGTGCTGTCTCTCTGTAGCAATTTATGTTAGTTTTCCAGTTAATTCAGGGGTTTGAGTAAGTTGGGTCGATTCCCATTGTGTGCTGCCACCTAGTGGCTATTTGGTACCTAGCAACTGCAGTAAAAGTGCAGTAAAGTGCAGTAAAGCACAGTAAGTGCAGTAAAGTAAACTACAGACCTACAGCGGCACATGCTTTGGGAAGTATATTGTTCCCACGCCTGAGTCTTGGATATTATTTGTCTGTAAGTACTTGAGAATGTTATAGGTGATTAGTGTACACTGTATGTTGCAGAAAATGTTTAGTTTGTAACTTTTCTCTGTAAGCAAACTTACACAGCTAGCCGCGAAGTGCTCGCTCTCTGTCTAGCTGGTTAACTAGTAGCTGTATTTTGATGCACTATGTACAGGGCTAATTTAAAGAGAATGCCTTCCAGTTTGCTAAATGTATATTCACAGTAAGCTGTGTTTCCACGTGTTTGGTAATTTACATGCCAAATGTACTGTGTTGCTCAGGCGTACTAAATTTGTGTAGGAATATCAGTTATGCGCTTGTATACTAATGTGTGCTTCCATTTTTGTGTTGTATTTCAGTTTTACAATAAGAATCTTTCAGTAAAGCTTTACAAGAAAAGTCAAGCCTTGTGATTTTTATGGGAAGATATCAAGTTGTTAGCTACCTGTCTAGCTCTGCATAGGAACGCGCTGCGAGGGCAGAAAAGACCCATTGGTGAGAGTATCTGGGATCATTACTGATGTTTATGCTAGGTGCATTATAAGAACATGCCCATTATTTGCCAAAGTGAGTAGTTAACTAAAGTATAAACATTAACATATTTTATTGCCATCGGAACAGTATTACATTGGACTTGCAATTTAGTCCTCTGACTTTGAAAATAAATGTTTTCCTGTTGAATTTAGCAAAGTCAAATTCAATTGAATTTTAAAGCCTCTTTTGAATACAGTCACTGTTTCCATTCTTTATATTTTAGATAACTATGTGGTAACGGACCTTGGTTCCTGTGTTCGAAGCTGCAGCCCTGGTACATACGAGGTGGATGAAGAGAAAATCAGAAAGTGTAAAAAATGTGAAGGACCTTGTCCAAAAGGTAGCTATATCTGAACTGACCTTTACTTCAATATGCGCTATGACATTGAGTAATTCAACAAGTTATATTGCACAACCAGCTTGTGTTGGCATTTACCCTCTACACAAGCAAATAGTCTTAATTCCATTTATCCATCCTGTTCCCAAATCTATTCATCCTTTTTTCCTTCTTCTACCTATCCAATCCAGTTTTGAATGTTGACACAGTCCTTGCGTCAACCAGCGACCCTGGAAGTGAATTCAACAGTCTCACAACTCTTTATGAAAAGAAGTTTCTTCTGCTCTCTGTTCTAAATCTCTTGCATTTAATCTTGTATCTGTGGCCACTCTTCTAGACCCCTTAACTACTGGAAACAGTCTGCTTACCTTTTTCCCATCACATCTTTTCATAATTTTAAACTTGTCTATCATATCCTCCCCCAAAGTGCAACAGCTCACATTTACTGACATTGAATTTCAGCTGCCACTTTTAGCTCATTCCCCCACCTTATTGGTGTCACCTCACAGCTTCCTTTAGACTTCTAAAGAATTAACTTCACCTCCTATTTTGGTATCACCTGCAAATTTTGACAAATCATTGATATGCACAGTGAACAGGAGTGGTGCCAGAACTGAACCCTTTGGGACACCGTTACCCACTTCCAACCATTCTGAAAAACTGTCCTTAACTCCTACTCTCTGTTTTCTGCCTTCTAACCAACTTTAATCCAGTTTGTTATTCTCCCCACTAATTCCATACCCCCTAATCTTCTCTAGTAATCTTCCATTGGCACCTTCTAATTTTCCCAATGTCTTCTTGACTGTGCGTGACCTTGTATCCAAGGGAAGAAGAATAGGATACTTGGTACAGACTGCTCTGCGAGGGTTTGTAAGGCAGAGGAAATTGATAGCTGATGGAAATCACTGAGATTCTAAAGTGATAGCATCATCAGATGCGGTATGGAATGTGTAACTAGGGTCAAAGAAGGGTTGAGGGTCTTGTAGACCGCACCTGGAATACTGCATACAGTTTTGGTGTCCATACTTAAGAAAATAGATACTTGCTCTGGAGTCAGTACAAAGAAGGTTCACTCGGTTAATCCCGGGGATGAGGGGGTGGACATATGAGGAGAGGTTGAGTAGATTGGGACTCTACTCATTGGAGTTCAGAAGAATGAGAGGCGATCTTATTGAAACATATAAGATTGTGAAGGGGCTTGATCGGGTGGATGCGGTGAGGATGTTCCCAATGATGGGTGAAACTAGAACTAGGGGGCATAATCTTAGAATAAGGGGCTGCTCTTTCAAAACTGAGATGAGGAGAAACTTCTTCACTCAGAGGGTAGTAGGTCTGTGGAATTTGCTGCCCCAGAAAGCTGTGGAAGCTACATCATTAAATAAATTTAAAACAGAAATAGACAGTTTCCTAGAAGTAAAGGGAATTAGGGGTTACGGGTAGCGGGCAGGAAATTGGACATGAGTCTAGGTTCGGAACAGTCATGGCCCTGTGGGTAGTGGAGCGGGCCTAGGGGCTGTGTAGCCTGGTCCTGCTCCTACTTCTTGTGTTCTAATTCTGTGTTAGATTTCAGGAGATGGTTCTATTCACAGGGATTAGTGGAGACATCGAACAGGCTGCCAGCTAGGTGTCCTTCAAGAGTAAATTGGGCCTGTTCCTGGCTGGGGCTGGGGTGGAGATCACCTTTTACAGAAGGTAAGTACTGTAGGAAATGCAGGGACAGAGTGATCTCCTGGACGAGTTTCGATCGCCTAGATGGGTCGGAGAGGAATTTCCCAGATTTTTTCTCCCAAGTTGGCATTGGGTTTTTTATCTGGTTTTTCGCCTCTCCCGGGAGATCACATGGGTTCGGGTGGGATGGAGAGTGATAGTAGATTTGAGGTTCGGATCAGATCAGCCATGATCTTATTGAATGCTGGAGCAGGCTCGAGGGGCCAATTGGCCTACTCCTGCTCCTATTTCTTATGTTCTTATGTAGGATTGCAACACAGTTATAGGGGCACAGGATGAGTGAGTGACTGTACAGGATTTGTTTTAATTGGGTTTTTTTAAATCTCCATTTTACTCACCCATGTGTCTACTGCTACAGTAGAGGAAGTATGTAGAAAAAGGGTGATTTTCAGAAACAGGCACCAGGCTAGAAATTCATCATTTGGACTTGAGGCAAATAAATATCTAAATGGCTTATCTAACTATAGGAGTACTGTGTCTGTATCTCTCCATGTAGAGAATTGAGGGATGAGCATTGGGATTGAGGCCTCAGTATCTTGCAGGCTAAACTACAGCTTTTGTTCCTACGCAAGATTCACTTCGAGATTTGACAAAAGAAATACTAAATATTGAATCAGACACATTTATACTCTATCATGTAATACATCCAGTAAGCATATTAATGGATAAGAATCCCCATTTACCCTGGAGAAGCAGATTACTGAGCCAGGTGAATGTTCTAATGGGGGGTCCATGCCATTGAATGTTAATGCATTGAACAGCAATCAAATGCTGTTTCAGCCCAAAAGGCACTTGTTTAAGGATATTTGTGGTGGGAAAGGGATTTCCTTTGGCCCAGGATTCCTTCTTTGATCTCTTCAGAAATAGACTTGTATTTGGGGAAGAGGGAAGAACAGGAACTCTGGCAAATTACAACAACGTGATGGCCTTAGTAAAAAGTGGGTTAGTTATCTTGCAGAATTACATGCATTTTATCCCGTCACAATCAAATTAAACCATATTTTAATTTGTAAATAATAAATGGTTGATGTGTCTGTTGAAGCATCTATAACGCAAATCGCTCTCGGTCCATGCCCAATTTTCATTATCGACTTTATTCATTTAGCAAAAAAAGTCTTAGAGAAAAACTTAAAAAAATTAAACACTGTGGGGCTCACCAGATTTTAGATTTGTAGGATTTGAATGGGCGATTGGAAGCTCATCACTAGTGTAGACACTTTGAAACTTGCCTAAAGAACTGGTTAATGCTCACAATGTGATAAATATGTTTCGTGCTGATCAGCAACTACTTCCATTTCTATTGCACTCTTGTACACAAAGACACCTCAGAGATCAGGCATTTTACTCTGCTCTGGGTCTACTGGCGCTTTTATGATTGATGTAAAAGCAGGTTGGGTTCTGGTAAGGAGAGGGGGCTATAGTCCAAAGGTATATTACAATGATGCTGTAATATTGAATGTGTAAAATGGAAAAGTAAAAAAAAACAAGAAACATTCACTTTCTCATCAAGATTCATAGAAACATAGAAACATAGAAGATAGGAGCAGGAGTAGGCCATTCGGCCCCTCGAGCCTGCTCCACCATTCAATGCGATCATGGCTGATCATCCAAATTCAATACCCTGTCCCTGCTCTCTCCCCATATCCCTTGATCCCTTTAGCCTTAAGAAATATATCCAACTCCTTCTTGAATATATTTAATGAATTGGCCTCTACTGCTTTCTGTGGTAGAGAATTCCACAGGTTCACCACTCTCTGGGTAAAGAAATTCCTCCTCATTTCTGTCCTAAATGGCTTACCCCTTAACCTTAGACTGTGACCCCTGGTTCTGGACTCCCCGACCATCGGGAACATCCTTCCTGCATCTAGTCTGTCCAGTCCTGTCAGAATTTTATAAGTTTCAATGAGATCCCCTCTAATTTTTCTAAACTCCAGCGAGTATAAGCCCAATTGACCCAATCTCTCCTCATACGTCATTCCTGCCATCCCAGGTATCAGCCTGGTGAATCTTCGCTGAACTCCCTCCATGGCAAGAACATCCTTCCTCAGATAAGGCGACCAAAACTGCACACAATAATCAAGATGTGGTCTCACCAAGGCCCTATACAAGCTTTGAACTAAATTGTATTGTAGTCATGTTTGAATATCAGACAATATTTTAAAGACTGCTACCCAGTTTCTGTTTGGCTCCAACAAATATAATATATTAAAAATCTTCCTGCCTGTGAAACCTTACTCCTGTTAACATAGTTCTGTGTCAACTTTTGCTATTATGAATTCCTATGTCCACATTTATAATGGAAACTGCTGACATAAACTTGTACTATAATTACACAATACAAAAACAAAATACTGTGGATGCTGGAAATCTGAAATAACAACAGAAAATGCTGGAAACACTCAGCAAGTCAGGCGGCATCGTGGAGAGAGAAACAGAGTTAATGTTTCGGGTTGATGACCCTTCATCAGAACTGGAAAAGGCTAGAGAAGTAACAGATTTTTAAGCAAGTGTCGGGGCAGTGACAGGGTGGTGGGGAGGAAAGAACAAAAGGGAAAGTCTGTGATAGGATGGAAGGCAGGAAAGATTAAAAGACAAAACGTATGATGGTGCAAGGCAAAAGGAGATGGTAATGGGACAAGTTAAGAAACAAAAGATGGCTCTAGATAAGGTGTAAATGGCGATAGCAGAATCATCAACCGCTGCCTTGTGAGAAAAAAAAGGGGAACAAAAATATAGGGGCCGAGGTTATAGTCTGAAATTGTCGATGTTGAGTCCAGAAGGCTATAAAGTGCCTAATCAAAAGATGAGGTGCTGTTCCTCGAGCTTACGTTGAGCTTCATTGGAACAGTGTAAGAGGCCGAAGACGGAGAGATCAGAGTGGGAGTGTTGCGAAGAATTAAAATGACAGGTGACCGGAAGCTCAAGGTCACCCTTACGGACTGAACGGAGCTGTTCCGCAAAGCGGTCACCCAATCTGCATTTAGTCTCCCCAATGCAGAGGAGACCGCATCGTGAGCAGCGAATACATTATAGTAAATTGTAAGAAGTACAAGTAAATTGCTGTTTCATGTGGAAGGAGTGTTTGGGGCCCTGGACAGTGGGAAGGGAGGAGGTAAGAGGGCAGGTGTTATTTGCACTCTTCAGCCAATGGTGACACTATAGCACCTCAATTTTGTCTCCCAGCTCCTTGTCTAGGACTGCAGAGAAAATCCTATGTTCCAATCAACTGTCTACATCTTCTCCCCAAATTGCTGTACATTTTTCTATTTAACTATAAGTAATATCACAAATATATAAAATTAAGGAGAGAATGTATAACTTTAATATGTGTGATTGAATTACATCTGTGTGTGTGGTGCAGTAATCCCCTTCTTCTAACCTGGCCTCTCATTGTGTGCAACACCACAGGACATTGACTATTTTAATATAAAAATTGTGAACTGAACACTGTAAGAAAAAATGTACTGTACAGCATCCTTGTTGCAAATCATCGTCTCCTTTGACATAAAGCATTCATGGTGTCAGCCGTGGCTCAGTGGCAGTACACTCGCCTGAGTCAGAAGATTGTGGGTTAGAATCATAGAATGATACAGCACAAAAGGAGGCCATTCACCCCATCGTGCTTGTGTCGGCTTTTTGAAAGAGCTATCTAATCATCCCACGCCCCTGCTCTTTCCCCATAGCCCTGAAAAATATTCCTGTTGTGTCCGTGTATAATAAGACACAGACTGCAGGAGAACGGTACAACAGGTGTTTACTCAACGTGGCTGACACTGGAACTGATCTGTACAGATTACTACTCAGTGCTATATACAGGTGTGGTCACTGCCGGTACTGCAGTATACATGAGCTATAAAAGATAGTTCCCCCCTTAAAGGTATATACATTACAATTCCTCCCCTTTTAGATTAACAGTACCATAACACTCATTTAACAATTAAATATCAAACTAATTACAATTAACACTTTTAACATGCAACATTAGCTGAAAATAGTCTATTTATATATTCAGTCTTTGGGGAGGCTTCCTGATCCTTTCTGGATAGCGCCTTTCCCAAGTGTCTTGCTCTTGGTGCGGAGGCGATTCTGGCCCCCTGTCGTCGGTTGGTTCATCAGCTTCCGATGCTACTGTTTCTGGGGTAGATGCGACCTGTACGTCGGGTTCATCACCAGGTACATATGGGTGAGGCATGGGGTTGACTTGTTCCTGTGACTCTAGGATCTGGTCAGCATGGCGTCTCACGATGCTCTCCCCAACGTCCACTGTGTACATTAGTGGGCCCTGCCGTGTGCATATCGTTCCTGGCTGCCATTTTTCTGTTCGGTAGTCGCGGGCCAAGACTGGTTGCCTTACATTGAAGCTCCTTGTTGGCTTCTCATGGATGTGCTGGAATTGCTTACTCTCAACATCTCTTCGTACGTTTGGTCTGAGCAAATCCAGGCGAGATCTTAACCTTCGGTTAAAGAACATCATGGCTGGGCCCTGGTTGGTGACTGCATGTGTCGCATTCCGGTAGGCGAACAGGAAATTGTCCACCTTGTGCTGCAGCGGAATGTTGTCATTGTACATAGCCTTTATTGCCTTCTTAAAGGTTTGTACAAACCTCTCAGCCAATCCATTTGTGGCTGGATGATACGGGGCGGATGTGTAATGCCTTACCCCATTCTTTTTCAAGAACCTCCGGAACTCTTTGGACACAAACTGTGGTCCGTTGTCGGAGCAAATCTGTTCTGGCATGCCATTCCTGGCAAAAATGGTCCGTGGGACTGCAATAGTTTTCTCCGTGGTGGTGGAGGACATTTTGATGACCTCAGGCCATTTCGAGTGCGCATCAACGGCTATTAAAAACATTGAATCCATGAATGGACCAGCAAAATCAATATGCACCCGTTGCCATGGAGATGAGGGCCACTCCCATGGGTGTAGAGGGGCCTGTGGTGGTGCATTTTGGACTTTCTGGCATCCTGAGCAGCTCTTGGTCAGGTCCTCGATTTGTTTATCGATTCCCGGCCACCACACATAAGCCCTGGCTAGGCTTTTCATTTTTACCCCTCCCAGATGACCCTCATGAAGCTCATGGAGCACTCTATCCCTCAACTTGGGTGGAATTACCACTCGGGATCCACACATCAAGGTCCCCCGGCACACTGACAGCTGTTCTCTCCTTGTCGAGAATGCTGGCAACAGTGAGTCGCCATGTGCTGGCCATCCCTTCACCGTCAAATCATATACCCGAGACAGTGTCGGGTCATTTCGGGTTTCCTTTTCGATACAAGCGTTAGTTACCGGTAGGTATTCAACTATAGTCGAATGGAATATTTTGACAGGATCCACTGCTGGTGCTTCCTCCGCAGTAGGCAGTGGCAGGCGTGATAGCCCATCAGCATTTCCATGCTGTTTCGTGCCCTTATATTCAATCTCATAGTGGTGCGCCCCTAGAAAAAGTGACCATCTTTGTAGTCGTTGCGCAGTCATCACCGGAACGCCCTTCTTCGGATTAAAAATGGAGACAAGAGGCTGGTGATCAGTCAGCAAGGTGAATTTCTGCCCGTGCAGATAGTGATTGAACTTTTTCACTCCCCACACTAGGCTGAGGGCCTCCCTGTCAATCTGGGCGTAGTTACACTCGGCTGAGGTTAGTTATCGTGACGCAAAGGCTATTGGCCTCTCTGAGCCGTCCGAGAATTTGTGCGACAGCACCGCTCCAATGCCGTAGGGTGACGCATCACATGCCAACCGAATTGGTAATGCTGGGTTGTAATGGGCCAATACCTCTTTTGATGTGATTAGTGTTTTGCTCTTCTGGAAAGCTCGTCTACATTCGTCACTCCACTTCCATGTCACCCCAGTTTGCAGTAGGGTGTTCAGTGGGTGTAGTATTGTAGACAAATTTGGCAAGAACTTATGGTAGTAGCTTACCAGCCCGAGGAACGACCTCAGTTGTGACACATTTTCCGGTGCTGGAGCCTTGACTACTGCCTCAATCTTCTCTGGGGACTTATGTAACCCTTCTTTATCGATAACGTGGCCACAATACGAGATCTGTTTTCTAAATAAACTCGCATTTGGGGCGGTTAGCTCGGAGCCCATATTCGTGCAATCTAGTGAGCACCTGCTCCAGGTTGGCAAGGTGATCACTGTCATTTTCGCCCGTGACCAGGATGTCATCCAAATAACACTGGGTCCCTGGGATCCCTTGCAGGACTTGTTCCATTGCCTTCTGCCAAATAGCCGGAGCTGATGCTACCCCGAATACCAGCCGGTTGTATTGGTAGAGACCTTTATGGGTGTTGATTGTGAGATTTTTTTTGATGCTTCTTCTACTTCCATTTGCAGATACGCCTGGGCCAGATCAATCTTTGTGAAGCGTTTCCCTCCAGATAGCGAGGCGAAAATATCTTCAATCCGCGGAAGTGGATATTGTACGGTGTGAAGGACCGGGTTCACTGTTACGTTAAAGTCCCCACAATTGCGAACCTTCCTTGGTTCCCCAGGCGTGCTGCTCAACGACTTTTTCATCACAGGGACGATGGGTGTAGCCTACTCGCTCCAGTCTACCTTGGACAGTACACCTGAACGTTCCAGACTCTCCAGTTCTGCTTCGACGGCCTTAAAAAATTTTGGGCTTGCGTTTTCTTCAATTTTAATTGTCGCTGTCATGCCTTTTAGTGTTCCGAGTCCTTGCTGGAACACTTCTTTCGCGTCAGTTAGGATCTTTGACAGTCGCCCAGGTGTGACGTCATCATCCTTTTTGTCAGCCACAGTCAGTGCCTGTATGGAATGCCAATCCAGTTGTATTTTCCGGATCCATTCACGTCCCAGTAATGGTGGTCCTCCATCTTGCAATACATACAGGTCTAGTTTTGGTGTTTCCTTACCGTTATATATAACGGTCACCCTTATTTTTCCTTTGGGGTAGACTTTTTGCCCCGTGTACGTCTTCAAAATAATTTTTGTGTCTCTCAAGGGTATGTGTGAGAATAGCCACTCGTAGTCCCATCGGTTTATGACTGTTAGGGCTGATCCTGTGTCCAATTCCATCTTTACCTGGACTCCTGCTATCTTGAGAGTGACCCAAATGGTTCGGTGATCCTCCATTGTGATCACATTATGTAGTTTCAGACAACTCAGTTCCCTGCTTTCGGAATCGTTATCACTCTTTTGTTCATCTGAACTCTTCTCCGTCATCTTATGTACCTTCTTGTACTTTTCTTTGGTAGGTTTCTTATTGCTGGTTTTCTTTCCCGACCTGCAGACTCGTGCTATGTGTCCTACTTTTCCACACTGTCTGCACACTTGTCTTTGAACCAGCAATCATTCTGGTCGTGTGTTGTTCTGCCACAGCGATAGCACTTCTCTGTTCTATATGACATTTCGTTTGTGCCATATTCTTGCGGTCTCTGTTGTATCTCTGCAGCGCCCCGTGCTGCTGCTTCATATGATACCGCAATGCTGAAAGCCTTTTCCAGCGTAAGGTCCTTTTCAGATAAAAGCCGTTTCTGGGTTCCTTCACTTTGAAGCCCACACACAAACTTGTCCCTTAAGGTATCTGCCAGTCCCGCTCCAAACTGGCAGTGTTTTGATAGTTTGCGCAGTTCTGTTAAATAATCAGCATTGCTTTCATCCTTATGCTGGTTCCGTTTGTGAAACTTGAATCTTTCTGCTATCAGCAGCGGTGTGGGGTTTAAATGTTCCTTTAGTATCGTTACTATGTCTTCAAAACTCTTTTCCATTGGCTTCGTTGGGGTTACTAGATTTCGTAATAAACCATACTTCTTTGCACCCATTAAATTTAACAATACCGATGCTTTCTTGTCATCTGACACATCATTTGCCTTGCAGTACACCTCTATTCATTCGACATATGTAGTCCAATCTTCGACTTCATTGTCAAATGCGGTGATACTGCCACTCTTCGGCATTTTGGGTGTGGTTTAAAATGGCGTCTCCCAATGGCTTAAAATTGCGTCTCCCGCGCTTTCCTTCCTCCCCCGCTGCTGCCAACGCCGCTCCCAGCGGTTCTCATGGCAATGGCGGCGCCCTGTAGGTTTCGCGCGCTTCTCCTGCGCTGCTGCCAACGCCGCTCTCGGCGGTCCTCGTGGCAATGGCGGCGCCTCGCGGGTTTCTGCGCATCTCTCTCTCCCTCCCTTCGACGCTGCTCAGTCCCTGAACACCGGCTGCGCCCTGTGCGCTCTGCCCTCTCTCTCTCTCCCCCGTCGATGCTGCTCGGCCCTTCACTGTGCCGCTCGGTCGGGCTCTAGCCCGCCGCTGTCCAGGAAGGGTCTGCGCACTACCTGTTGCCAGCCCGTTTTGCTGGACCACCTCAACTGGAAAGCCAAGCCTGGCTCTCAACAGCCTCCCCCGCAATTCTCGAGTCTCTGCTGGATGACTGGGCGGTTGCCCATGGTCGACGCCTGAGTCTCTGGCCTTGACCTCCAATCCACTGATCTCCAGGAACGAATCCCCGGGAGGTGATGCAGAGTTGCAGGTAGGTTCGAACTTGCCTTGTCGCCAATGTTGTGTCCGTGTATAATGGCCCAGAACTTGGTGTCGGGGGCTTGCCGCGCGTGCAAGCCCCCGATGTGCACTTACCCGGCGCGCCGACATCTGAAACCTGGCCCGCAGTGGATTTCCTGTCAGTGGCCCGGTTCTGATGTCGGCGCGCTGTGCTAACCAGACCCAGCGGCGTAGTTAGTGCGATGTGCTGGCTGGGTTCAGGTGAGCACTGTTCAGCCAATCAGGGGAGGGGAAACTTCATTCATAAGTTTGAGAGTAAGAACTGTCAAACTCATGAGAAGTACTGCACCCCAAAACACTACTTAAACTTTAAATAAAATTTTAAAAAACACCCCAATCATTAAATTAAGTATAAATAAGTTTAAAAAAATAATTTAAACAATAAATTTTTTTTGAAAAAAATAAATTTTTAATAAAAAGGGTCTAAAACTAAACTTACCTTATTCTAGATTCTTTAAAATAATAAACCGGTGGGAAAAAAATTCTAAATTGCACTAAAACACCACTTACCTGTAAAAATAAATACTTACGTGTGCTTTTTACAAGCGTAAAGACCGGAGGCCTTTACACATGCGCAAATCCCCCAAAACAGAGGAAATCCAAGACTCACGCGCTGCCCCCTACAGCGCACGTGCTAGCCTCTTCACCTCTTGGGTTAGAGGAGAGGAAATGCCGGTTTTCAGCGCATGCGCTGTGCATGCTGAAAACCGGCATTTCCTCCGGCCAGGCGGGTGAGTACCCCTTCCGTACTCACGCGTTTGGGGAGGAATTACTGCCCCAATAAGACACAGACTGCAGGAGAACGGTACAACAGGTGTTTACTCAACGTGGCTCACACTGGAACTGATCTGTACAGGTTACTACTCAGTGCTATATACAGGTGTGGTCTCTGCCGGTACTGCAGTATACATGAGCTGTAAAAGCTAGTTCCCCCCTTAAAGGTATATACATTACAATTCCCCTTCAAGTATTTATTCAATTCCCTTTTGAAAGTTACTATTGAATCTGCCCTTTCAGGCAACGCATTCCAAATCATAACAACAAGTGGTTCAAGCCCCACTCCAGAGACTTGCACACATAATCTAGGCTGACACTTCAGGGCAGCACTGAGGGAGTGTTGCACTGATCAGAGGTACTATCTTTCAGATGAGATGTTAAACTGAGGCCCTGTCCACCCTCTCCGGTGGACGCAAAAGATCCCATGGCACTAGTTTGAAGGAGAGCAGGGAAGTTCTCCCCGGTGTCCTGGCCAATATTTATCTCTCAATCACCATCACTAAAACAGATTACCTGGTCATTATCTCATTGCTGTTTGTGGGACCTTGCTGTGCATAAATTAGCTGCCGCCAATTTCCTACATTACAACAGTGACTCTACTTTAAAAGTACTCCATTGGCTGTAAAGCGCTTTGGGACATGAACGGTCATGAACTATATAAATGCAAGTTTCTATTTAAAAATACACGTGTCACATTTTAACTATTTGCTTGTTTGTAATGTCTTTATATTCTCTTTTCTCAGGCTGCAGTGGAATAGGAGTACCACCATTGAAGGATACAATGTCAATCAATTCTTCAAATACTGATTCATTTAAAAACTGCACCAAAATTAATGGCAATTTAGTCATTTTGGCAGTGGCTTTCAAAGGGTAAATTATTTCTCTTTCCTTAAAATGTTCTAATCTTTTATTGTCACATGCCAATTGTAGATTATATTGGAATGGTGAATGATCAGGCAGACCCTATGCTGGATTAAGGGATAAAACTAAACATTACTTATAGCATACGTTCTGAGATCCCAGCATTAAATCTGTTAAATTATTCACTGAGGCATAAAAACTTGGTCCATGATGAGTCAATTTTATATTTTATATTTTTTTGTTATTCTGTTGACTTTATAATTTTACTTTGTTCATTTTTACTAACTCTAATAATTTATAATTTTTGTTCCATCCAGAGACTATCCCAAGAATTGTCTCCCTCCTAGCCATAATGGATATTATTCAGGTCCACATACACAACATCAATAATAAGTTGAGACACTGCAAGTTGGACCTGCTTCAGTGATACCATCCCAATGCATCTATTCACTTCACCAAACAATATCAAGATTTTTAGAGCTGCCTTTTCCAGGACAAGATCTTACAATGGTCTTTTCTTTGGCTATTTGTCTGAAAAATGTGCCCTATGACTTTTTCCCCCAAAATGTAGGGGGTGGAAACACCCAATTGTAGACCTTATTGTAGAGTATTCCTTTTATTTATATTATTAATCACGGCTGTTGGTTTGAAGAAGACCAACTTACATTCTTGAATAAAAATTACATTAAAGAAGGATAGCACTCAATTGACAATTATTGTGCAATCATATCTGGTTACCTGTAGAGCATACCCATGTGTTCCTCAGTATTTAGGTAGTTCATCTATGGAGCGCTGTATATCCACCATATTGTTTGGTTAAATGAATTGATGCCCTGGAATGACAATCAATGGGGTCCAACTTATTATTAGTATTGCATTTGTGAAAGAAAGAAAAAAGAAAGAATTTGTATTTCTTTAGCACCTTTCACAACATCAGAATACGTGGGATTTTTTGTGGGTTTGTAGGCCTGTAAATGTGCACTCTGTGTTAGCAAATAAATACTGATAAGGAAAGGATAGTCCTTCCCGCTAACACTAATGATAAAGGGCGGAAGTGCTGTAAAGGAATCCCCCTTGGCTTAAATCATCCAGTTTTTACGGTTCAAACTTTCTAGGTAAATGTGGTACAAAGTGTACATATGGCCAAGGGCGTTCCAACGGAGTTGCTTCATCTTTAGATACATTCCGATTAGTGTGGTAAATGTATCTCTTTTAACTAGCAACCGTACTGCATTATCAGTAATTGAGATTTTTCTTTTTTGTACTTCAAATATCAAAGCAAAAAGCTTTTAATGCAACATAAATTTAACAATAGTTCTTTCAAAAGCTTTTAAAACGTCCCTATTAATGTACTTGCAGCTAAAAAAAAAATCGTAATTTTTAGAGCCTCCTCGAAGGCCCGCAAACAAGCACAATTAGCAGAAAGTCACAATGATTAATTCGATCTGGGCAGTTTTGTGGGCAGGCCGGCTTCTAACGACATGTTTTTTAAACTGGCGCAAAAGATTGCAGAAACTCGATTTGAGCTTAAAACTGCGATATTTTGCGCTAGTTTGGCTGATTCTGGGCAAATTGCGCCAAAAAAAACAGCACAACTTAGGGGGAAATCCTACCCTGCATGTGTATATTTGATTGAAACCACTGTTGTAGATAGTTTTGTTAATGTAGTATGTACTGTTAATTCATGCTTTTCCATTTTAGTGATCCCTTCAGAAAAACAGCTCCCCTTCCTCTAGAAAAATTGGAAGTCTTCAAAACTGTCAAAGAAATAACAGGTTGGTTCATTGGAAACCTGCTTCCAGGCCTCCGCCTATTAAAATAAAATGCATTTTATTTGCAAATGAAGTACCCTGTGTTCTGTATCCTCACCTTTTAGAGAGGTCCAGGGTGTCACGCTGTACCTTCTCAACACCATAGGAGACCTTGGTTTCTCCTAATGCGATGAATTATGAGAATTGTTACATCAGTTGGCTTTGTAGTTGCCAGTGTTGTAGCTGTACTGGAATAGCTTGGCTAGAGGCACGGCTAGTTCTGGAGCACAAGTCTTCAGTACGACAGCCAGGATGTTGTCGGGGCCCATAGCCTTTGCTGTATCCAGTGCGCTCAGCTGTTTCTTGATATCACGTGGAGTGAATTGAATTGGCTGAAGACTGGCTTCTGTGATGGTGGGGACCTCAGGAGGAGGCCAATGCGGATCATCCACTCGGCACTTCTGGCTGAAAATGGTTGCAAGCGCTTCAGCCTTGTCTTTTGCACTCACGTGCTGTGTTCACTGCTACCTCATACTCCAGAATATACGTTCATTTGTGAACAAGGCCCTTGCCATCCATGAGCTTATCATGGCCCTGATGGAAATTTGGCTATGGGGTGATGACACCTTACCCTTAAATGAAGCCTCCCCGCTTGGCTATACCTTCCACCACTTGCCCCGCTCAAACTGCCGTGGTGGCGGTGTGGCTCACATCACCAAATCATACCTTGGTCTGTCCCCCTACTCGTCCAGCACTTTCTCTTCCTTTGAGCATCTCACCTTATTCCACCCCTCTCACCTCTCAGTTAAAATTCTTGTTTTCTACGGCACACCCAAGTACCATAATAATGTTATTACCGAGATATCTTCACTACTTTCCTCCTTCAGCCTCTGCACCGAGCGACTTCTCATCTTCGGTGATTTCAACCTCCATCTCAATTGATCATGCTCTCTCTCTCCTCTGAGTTCACTAGCCTCCTATCCTCCCTTAATCACTCCCTCCATGTAAACTCCCCAACCCATATTCACGGCCATCCCCTCGACCTTGCCATCTCTCATGGCGTCGTTACTCCCAACATGTCAATCACAGACAAGGCCATCTCTGACCACTTCCTCGTATCGCTCTCCACCCACATCTCCCTCCCCCACCCCCAACGCTACTTCCTTCTGTGTCCGCCCCTGGAAAAAATTCTCTCCCAACTCTCTTACAACTGCACTTACGAAATCCCAACTGTCCAGCCTTTGGCCTTCCATTCACCATGACATTTTTGCAGCTACCGATCTGCTCAACCACACCCTCACCACAACCTTTGATGCCCTAGTCCCTATTAAAACAATTACCCTCTTTCACCCTGGCCGTTCCGCCTGTACGGCCCTCATCTTCGCTCCCTTAAGTCTAAGGGACGCAGATTTGAACGGGTATGGCGGACAACTGGTTTAGCCATTTACCGCCAGATCTGGCTGGACCACATAAAGCACTATCGGATCCTGCTCTCGTCTGCCAAAATTGCTCACTATTCCAGAATCATTCTGGAATGCAAGGATAAACCCCAGCTTCAGTTCTCCACTGCTAAACGTCTTCTTAAACCCTCTTCCCTGTCTCCTCCACCCTCACCTCCAACAAGTGAAATTCTTTGGGCTCGATTTTCCAAGCCCCGAGGAGGCGGGTTTGGAGGTGGGAGTGGTGGGAAAATTGCAGAATTGGGAGGCAGGAACCCATCCCGCCCCCAACCCACCTCCGTGCTAATGTCCCAGGAGGCGGGTACCCAACCTGTGCTGGGAGCCACCTCCCCAAGGCGGGAAGGGGATTAGTGCCAATTAATTGCCTGTTAACAGATAGTTAACAGGCAGTTTTTTGCCTAATCCCTATTTTTAGCCCTGAAGTGTGGGCTGTCCAACGGCTCCGAACCACGGCAAGTTAGCGAGGCGGGCCGTCGGTCTGCAGGGGTTGGAGGGGTCGAGATGTCCGTTGTGCAGATGAGTGATGGGTGCATGTGTGCAGAGGTAAGTGTGTGAGGTAAGTGTAAAGTGTTTTAATAAGTTTCACTTACCTTTACTTTCGCCTGCAGGCTTCCTCCCTTCAGGTCTCGGGAGTCCCTCAGCTCACCGACACAGAAAGCAGAATGGCCGCTGAACTGCCAAAAGCTGCAGCCTCTGCTTTCTGGTCTGGAGAGCTCTCTAACTGAGTCTGAGTAGAAGGACTCAAGTTAGAAGACAGATTGTCCGTGTTTGACAGCTTCACAGAGCTGTTTAACGCTGATTTTTCATCTGTCAAAAGCTCTTGACAGATGAAATGTCAATTGCTGACATCAGCAGTAACCAGGTGTCCCTTAATTGGCCTGCTGAGCCTGCTGGGCGGGCTTAACAAGGTCAATCAAGGGAAAATAGCGTGGGTTGGCCACAAGTCGATGGAGGCAGGACTACAATCCAAAAAGTGGGAGTCCCGCCTCCAAAAGCTCCCCATTGACAAAATCGAGCCCTTTGTCTCTGGAGCTCATGGACTTCTTTATCTCTAAGATTGAGACCATCCATTCAGCTGCCTCTGCCACTTCCCTTCCTTCCCCTAGCCCACCAGGTCAAACTTCTCTAAGATTCCCCCCTGCCCTAGCCCTGAACTTACATCTTTCTCCAGTTTTTCTCCGATCTTCCCCTCATGACCTCTCCATTCTCATCTTGTCCATGACACCTACTTCCTGCTCCCTAGACCCTATTCCCACCAAACTTCCACTGACCACCCAACTTCCTTTTCTGGCTCCCATGTTAGCTGACATTGTTAACGGTTCTTTCTCCTCCGGTACTGTCCCTCTCTCCCTCAAATCTGCCGTCATCACCCTTCTCCTCAAAAAACAAACTCTTGACCCCTCCGTCCTTGCAAACTACCACCCGATCTCCAACCTCCCTTTCCTTTCCAGATTCCTTGAACGTGTTGTTGCCGCCCAAATCTGTGCCCATCTTTCCCGCAACTCCATGCTTGCATCCCTCCAATCAGGTTTCCACCCCTGCCACAGTACCGACACGGCTCTCATCAAAGTCACAAATGACATCCTTTGTGACTGTGACAAAGGTAAATTATCCCTCCTCATCCTTGTTGACTTGTCTGCAACCTTTGACACGGTTGACCACTCCATCCTTCTCCAATGCCTCGCCACCGTCGTCCAGCTGGGTGTGACTGCACTTGCCTGGTTCCATTCTTACCTATCTAATTGTAGCCAGAGAATCACCTGCAATGGCTTCTCTCCCTGCTCTTGCATCGTTACCTCTGGTGTCCCCCAAGAATCTATCCTTGGCCCCCTCCTATTTCTCACCTACATGCTGCCCCTTGGCAACGTCATCCGAAAACACAGCATCAGTTTCCACATGTACGCTGACAGCACCCAGCTCTACCTCACCACCATGTCTCTCGACCCCTCCACGGTCTCTAAATTGTCAGACTGCTTATCCGACACCCAGTTCTGGATGAGCAGAAATTTTTTCCAATTAAATATTGGGAAGACCGAAGCCATTGTTTTCGGTCCCCGCCACATACTCCATTCCCTAGCCACTGACTCCATCCCTGTCCCTAGCATCTGTCTGAGGCTGAACCACACTGTTCGTAACCTTGCTTCCGACCACATTTCCGCAGCATAATTAAGACCGCCTATTTCCACCTCCGTAACATCGCCCGTCTCCACCCTTGCCTCAGCTCATCTGCTGCTGAAACCCTCATCCATGCCTTTGTTACCTCTAGACTTGACTATTCCAATGCACTCCTGGCTGGCCTCCCACACTCTACCCAACGTAAACTTGAGGTCATTCAAAACTCGGATGCCCATGTCCTAACTTGCACCAAGTCCCATTCAACCATCACCCCTGTGCTTGCTGACCTACATTGGCTCCCGGTTCTCATCCTGTTTTCAATTTCCTCCATGGCCTCGCCCCTTCGTATCTCTGTAATCTCCTCCAGCCCCACAACCCCCCGAGATATCTGCGCTCCTCTAATTCTGCCATCTTGAGTATCCCTCAATTGCTCAACCATTGGTGGCCGTGCCTTCTGTTGCCTAGGTCCTAAGCTCTGGAATTCCCTGCCTAAACCTCTCTGTCTCTCTACCTCTCTTTCCTCCTTTAAGACACTCCTTAAAACCTACCTCTTCGACCAAGCTTTTGGTCATCTGCCCTAATTTCTCCTTATGTGGCTCGGTGTTAAATTTCTTCTCTTATAACACTCCTGTGAAGTGCCTTTGGACATTTTACTATGTTAAAGGCACTATATGAATACTAGTTGTTGTTGTTGTGTTAAAACTAGGCAATTTAGGAATGAAACAGGAAGCACCTTTTCATGCAAAGCATAGTGAAAATCTAGAACTCGCTGTGGATACTGGGTCAATTGAAATTTTCAAGGCTGAGAGTGATAGAGTTTTGTTAGGTAAGGGTATTTTTTTTATTCATTCATGGGATGTGGGCATCGCTGGCAAGACCAGCATTTATTTCCCATCCCTAAGTGCCCTTGAGAAGGTGGTGGCGAGCCGTCTTCTTGAACCGCTGCAGTCCGTGTGGTGAAGGTACTCCCACAGTGCTGTTAGGGAGGGAGTTCCAGGATTTTGACGCAGCGACGATGAAGGAATGGCGATATACTTCTAAGTCAGGATGGTGGATGACTTGGAGGGGAACTTGGAGCTGGCGGTGTTCCCATGCACCTGCTGCCCTTGTCCTTCTTGGTGGTAGAGATCGTGGGTTTCTGAGGTCCTGTCAAAGAAGCCTTGGCGAGTTGCTGCAGTGCATCTTGTAGATGGTACACACTGCAGCCACAGTACGCCGGTGGTGGAGGGAGTGACTGTTTAAGGTGGTGGATGGGGTGCCAATCAAACGGGCTGCTTTGTCCTGGATGGTGTCAAGCTTCTTGAGTGTTGTTGGAGCTGCACTCATCCAGGCAAGTGGAGAGTATTCCATCACACTCCTTACTTGTGCCTTGTAGATGGTGGAAAGGCTTTGGGGAGTCAGGAGGTGAGGCACTCGCTGCAGAATACCCAGCCTCTGAGCTGCTGTTGTAGCCACAGTATTTATGTGGCTGGTCCAGTTAAGTTTCTGGTCAATGGTGACCCTCAGTATGTTGATGTTGTGGGATTTGATGATGGTAATGTCAAGGGGAAGTGGTTAGATTCTCTAGGGGGAATTTTAACCCTAAAAACGGGTGGGTTGGGGTCGTGTGGGAGGTTAAAGTATTAAAAATGGGAATCCCGACCCCAACCCACCCACTTGCAGGATTAACGGAGGAGTGACGGTGGGCGGGTAGCCAACCCGCTCCCAGGAGGCGGGTTAGCACATTAAATAGTATAATGGGGCTGGAGCTTCTGATTTAATCTGCTGTGCAGGTTTAACTGTGGCTGGCCAGGGATCCAGGCTTCGGGATTCCCGGCAGCTGCAGCAAGGCAATGACAACCTCGGGGAGCAATCCTTGTGGATCGGGAGGAGCAGGATTGCTTTCCCCCGGGCCCCCAAGCTCCCCCACCATCAACACCCCACCCCCTCCAAACCCGCCCCCCCCCCCACCTACCTGTGGTTGCGGCCTCCTGTCCAGTGTTCCCCGCCCTACTGGAAGCCAGCCTGTCAATCAGGATATCATGCATATTTATCCATTTCACTTGTGTCAGTGAATATAAGGGCCCAGAAATTCGGGTCTCCACGGGTGAGTACACACGGGTTACTCACCCGTAAGCCCAATGGAAGTGCCGGTTTCCTGCATGCACTGGAAACCGGCACTTCCGTTCCCCTGAACGAAGGGGTTCAGAGTTCGAACGCGTGCACAGGAGAGGCTGCGCGTGCACATCGAACTTCGTTTTTTTTGCAGGTTTTCTCGGGAGGGTAAGTCTCCAGAAGTTAGACATTTAAAAAGCAGGCGTAAGGCCTGCTTTTCACAAGGTAAGTGGTGAATTAATTAAAATTAAAATATTTTTTCCACAGGTTTATTATTTTTAAATACTTTAAAGCAAGGTAAGTTCATATTTAGCCCCGTTAGAAAATAAAATTATTTCTTTCAAAATTTTAAATTGTTTAAAATAGTTATTTCATGTAATTTATAGTTTATTTAAAAAATGTGACTTTTTAAAAAATTTATTTGAAAATTTAGTGATGTTTTGGGGCCGTAGTATTTATAAGTTTTGACAGCTCTTCCTGTCATTCTTATGAATGGAGCATTCCCTGCTCCGATTAGCTCCCCATGGCCCACGTGATCCCAGGGGCCGCATCGAACTAACTGCGCCCCTGGGATACGCAAGCACTGCGCGCCGGCAGCTGGAGGAGGCCCAGGATTGGAATCCCACGCAGGCCCACAGCACAACGGCCGGCGCACTAGGTAAGTGCAGGTCGGGGGCTTGCACCCGCGGGAAGCCCCCGACCCGAATTTCTGGGCCATTATATCTTTAAACTTGGGCCTAAACTACTGTCTTGTTGATATAGGTGCAGTTTTCTTCACCTAACATCTTTCTGTTTCTGTATGTGTTTAGTAGCAGTATATCATTTGCTTTGGCCAACCTGGGCATTAGTTCGCTGGGATTGCGTTCACTCAAGGAGATTAACGATGTTCAAGTAAGAATCATCAATAACAAGAACCTCTGTTATGTTGAAACCATGCACTGGGATCAATTTTTCAAATCTCGCAGACAATCGCAGAAAATAGCGCAAAATAAACCAGAAGCAGAATGCAGTAAGTGAATAACTTCAATTAGAAGTCTCTTGGATTCGGATTTTTGTGGGGTCATTTAGAATGAAACTGTCCTTGTTTGGCTCTGGAGATCAGCAAACTACTCTGGTTTTGCTTTGTTTGAATATGTCAAAGCATTGCGATATAAACTTTTTTCTAACCTAGAGCTTTATGCTGTGTGTTTATCCAACAATATTAAGCTCCTCTCAATAAATTTAACACATCAGTGTATTTTTTAAACCAAAACTATATATGGATTTTACTCCTTTAATGGAGGAATGATGAGCATTACTTCTGAAAATGGATGTTCCATGTGTGCATATATAATCACTAATTGTAGTTCTTTAGTGATATAAAAATTATTGAATGATTTTCAAGAAAAATTATAGCACCTCAATATCTTCTTTTGGGAAGCAAAGAATGCTGGGAGCCATCATTGTGTCAGCATGCTGGTCATGTTTTTTGTAGACCTTTGGTTCTTCTAAAATAAGACTTCTATATCTTTGGGGAAAGCTCTTCCCGTTACAAAATCCCAATAGTTAGCAGCTTTCTCTGCTCATGTTGTGAAGACCTAAACTAGTCAACTTAGATAATGTCATCATTATGTTCGTGAAGGAGAGTGTGTTGAGAAGTGTAGCGTTTTTGAAGGGTAAGTAAGATGTAAGGCTTGTTAGAATGCTTGATGAGGCCATAGTTGGTTTTAAAAGCTGCTTTTACAATGGTGTAACTGGGGTGATTGCAGGTCCCCAAATGCTGGGCTTCCAGCAGCCAGTGACAACCCCAGTGTAGCCTGCCGGATTTGTTGTGATCTGGAATGCATTGCCTGAAAGGGTGGTGGAAGCAGATTCAACAGCAGCTTTCCAAAGGGAATTAGATATATACTTAAAAAGGAAAAATTTTCAGGGCAGGGGAGTGAAGCTGATTGGTCGCCCTTTCAGAGAGCTGGCCTTTGCATGATGGGCCGAATGGCAGCCTCCTGTGCTGTATGATTCTATGATTCTATTTGCTAATGTGAATGTCCAGGAAGACCTGATCTCCAGAGACTTGAGCATATAATCCAGGTTGACTATTCAGTGCATTACTGAGGGAGTGCTGCACTGTCGTATGGGACATTAAGCCAAGTCCCTGCCTGCCCCCTCAGGTGGAAATAAAAGATCCCACGGCACTATTCAAAGAAGAGCAGTGGAGTTCTCCCAGTGCCCTGGCCAACATTTATCCGTCTAATTGATTTTCTATTCAAACACCGAATGGCCTGTTTCTGTGCTGTGTATTCTATGTATAGTTCTATGTAAAGTTTATGGCTTGGATTTTGCGGTCGGCAGCGTACCTATGGAGTATGCCGCCGGCATCCGAACAGAATGCGCACTTCGTGAACTTGCTGGCAGATGCAGTGTAGTGGAGGGCAGCGTAATGGACCACGGATCCCAGGGACGCAGCGTGTACGGAAGCGTATCTGGGATCACGTGGGCCGGTGCTCCAATCAGCAAACAGAAGCAACATGTATTTGGAGAATTGATCTTTTAAGCTTTCTCAGAGTAATAATAAAAGGAAATAAAAACAGGAAAATAATAAATAAATCCAAGGAAACGAGGAGACAGATTCCAGTAGTTTAATGGCACTCAGGAGAAAAAAGGTGAAATTCAGTTAAATTAACATCTGCTGCATTCCCATTTCTTTTAAAGAAACACAAATTTAACACCATCCACTGCAAGTTATTAGATAACTCTGTGTGTATGCCTGTCAATTTGTGCAGATTTTCCAGATTTTCTCCGGGTGCCGTCCCAAATGAGACACTCAGGTTCTGCAACTTTAGACGTTCCGGGATATCATCTAATTGGGAAAAAAAGCTTTCTTTACAATTCCAATAGAGTAATAAAGCATCAGATGAAGATTTGTTATTGACGGGTATCCCCTTACGCTGTGGCAACAGGCCCTGTGCCTGTTTCCACCAGCCGTAACATTTTCATACGTAATTATTGGGCAATTGGTGGGCATTAGCCCAACTCTGCACCAGCAATTAAGTTTTCAATGTTGGTGCGGTGTTGGTGCGGATGATCTGTCAAGTCAGAACTTGACAGTTCGCAAGTTCGGGATTTAACTCCGAGTACACCGTCATACACACCGCAAATTCTGCTCCCGTAAATGTTTATTTTTCTCTTCTGTCAATTAAAAATAACTTTGTACGGCATGAGGATAGGGGTTACTGTCATTACATCTACCTTGTCTGAGTACAACATTTTGAAAAGAGTTATTGATGCATATCTGTGTCTTGTAACCCTTCCCTACACCTTCAACTGGCACAGAACTCGTTACCAGCTGGACTATTACTTTAGCTGAGAAATTCAATATAGGATTAAGTACAACCTCTGATAATTCAGTAATTTTTATACTGGAAAAATGTGAATTGTACAATAATTCAAATTAAGTAATGTAAATAACACGGAAAAATTGAATTATCAGTTCAATTGTATTAAACAACTTTCAATTAAGTATAGACTGTACTAAGCATGCTGTGTGCTTGCACTGATACCAGCGCTGGGTTGTGGCGGATCGCCACCTAAACGGGCGCAATCCACTTTTCCGTCCGTGGACAATAAATCGGGCACCTTGCCTTTAAGAAGCATGCTGCCTTTAAGGCATGACAAAGGAGCGGGCGTCGCCCTCAGTGTGTACTCAAAAGCGCGGGTGTCGCCCTCAGTCTGTTTTCGGGTTTAGCAGAGAGAGGAGCTGGGGCAGCCATCTCTCAAGAGAATGTAATAAAAGCCATGTGTTCCTCAGATCGGTTCGGCCTCCATTCGTGTTCCGCGGCAGCCGCAACATTGGTGACCCCGACGCTCAGAACGTATTCCGAGCACTGCAATGGCGGACACGAACGCAGTTTCCGTGAAACTGCCGGAGTTTTGGGAAAACCAGCCCGAAGCCTGGTTCCTCCAAGCTGAGTCGCGATTCCGGCTGCGACACATCACCACAGATGGGACGAAGTATGACTACCTCGTCGCATCACTCGGTAGCTCCACAGTCACGAAGGTCTGGATAGCGCTGCAGAACTCACCAGAGGAGGGCAAGTATGCACATTTTAAGGCCATGCTCCTTAAAAAATTTACGACCTCGACATACCAGCGAAACTGCCGCCTCCTCGACCTTCCGGGCCTCGGTGACGCCTCACCGTCAGACCTCCTCTCCCACATGCTCTCACTCACCGACGAGAGCCCACCCGGGTCCCTCTTCTGCACGCTGTTCATCCGCCAGCTACCTCCCAGCATCCGCCCAGCGATCGTGGCGTCCGGCCTCACGGACCTAGAAGCCCTGGCCGACGAGGCCGACAAGCTGCTGTCCGCTCACTCCAGCCGCGACGTCGCTCCGGACCTGGCAGCCACAGTCTGGGCGCGCCCCTCACCGGCCACCACGCGGCCACAAGGCCCAGCCACGGGGCCCACGGGGCCTTCGCGCCCCACAAACCCGGGCTACTGTTACTACCACGCACGGTTCGGCGCCAGGGCACAACGGTGCACACCTCCCTGCTCCTTCAAGTCCGCCCCCGTACCAGCCCCCGCGATGGCCATGGGCCACGTGGGCTCCCTGCTGTATGTCACGGATGACAAAACCGGCCGCCGGTTCCTGTGCGACACTGGAGCTCAGCACAGCATCATCCCGGCCTCCGCCCTCGACATCCAAAAGGGCGAACAAGGACAGGCGCTGGCTGCCGCTAACGGCTCGGACATCCGGACGTACGGCACCCACACAGTCACCCTCGACCTCGCTGGTCGCCGCTACCGATGGGAGTTCATCACTGCCAAGGTACTCTCCCCTCTCATCGGCGCAGACTTCCTGTGTGCCCACGGCCTGCTGGTAGACATCCCTCAACACCGCCTCGTGGACATGAACACCATGGCCCCCCGTCAACCCGCCGACATGGCGTCACAGTGCCACGCCCGGGCCATGGATGACTACTCGGCACTCCTGGCCGAATTCCCGGCCCTCACCAACCCGACCTTCTCCGCGGAGGTCGCCAAACACGGGGTGGAACACTTCATCCCCACCACAGGCCCCCCAGTGTACGCCCGCAGGCTGGACCCGGCCAAACTGGAGATCGCGTGGACCGAGTTTGCCACTATGGAACAGCTGGGCATCATCCGCCACTCCAACAGTCCCTGGGCCTCCCCACTCCACATCGCCCCCAAACCAGGCGGGGGTTGGCGCCCCTGTGGGGATTACCGCCGCCTCAACGATGCCACCACCCCTGATCGGTACCCCGTGCCGCACATTCAGGACTTCTCGGCTAGACTGGCCGGCCGCTCAGTCTTTTCCAAAGTTGACCTGGTGCGCGGCTACCACCAAGTCCCCGTCCACCCCGCGGACGTCCCCAAGACGGCCGTAATCACCCCCTTCGGGCTTTTCGAGTTCCTGCGGATGCCCTTCGGCCTCAAAAATGCGGCCCAGGCATTCCAACGGCTCATGGACTCGGTCCTTCGGGACCTGAAGTTCCTGTTCGTCCACCTGGACGACATCCTGGTAGCCAGTTCCTCCAAGCAGGAACACCTCGAACACCTTCGCATCCTGTTCGGGCGCCTCAGCGACCACGGGCTCATCCTCAGCCCAGCCAAGTGCCAGTTCGGCCTGGACAAGATCGACTTCCTCGGCCACCACATCACCCATGCTGGGGCCATTCCCCTGCCCACCAAGGTGCAGGCCGTCCAGCAATTTCCCCGCCCCACCACCATCAAATGACTCCAGGAGCTCCTCGGGATGGTGAATTTCTACAACCGCTTCATCCCCAAAGCGGCGTCCCTCATGAGGCCCCTGTATGAAGCCCTCCGGGACAGGAGCAGCAAGATGGCAGTCGAATGGACGGCAGACGTATCAGCCGCCTTCAACTCCACCAAGACCGTGCTCGCCGACGCCACCCTGCTCGCGCACCCACGGCCCAATGCCAGAGTAGCGCTCACCACGGACGCCTCTGACCACGCAGTCGGCGCCGTGTACGAGCAGTGGGTCGACGGCGCCTGGCAACCACTTGCCTTCTTCAGCCGCCAACTACGCCCCCCAGAGGTCAAGTACAGCACCTTCGACCGCGAGCTCCTCGCGCTGTACCTGCCGGTCCGCCATTTTCGGTTTTTGCTGGAGGGCCACCCCTTCACTGTGTTTGTCGACCACAAACCCCTGACATTCGCAATGGCAAAGACAACCGACCCCTGGTCCGCCAGGCAGCAGCGCCAGCTCGCGGCAGTGTCCGAGTTCACCACGGACATCCAACACGTCTCCGACCAAGACGACGTGGTAGCCGACTGCCTCTCCCGCCCCGCCATCCACGCCGCACACCTGGCAGTCGACTACGCTCAACTCGCAGCAGACCAGCTCACGGACCCTGATCTGCTCTCCGCACCTACCAACCTACCAGGGCTACGCCTGGCCGACGTCGCCTGCGGCCCGACCGCAGTCACGGTCAAGTGCAACATATCCCTATCTCAACCTCGGCCCGTCGTCCCAGCGTCCTGGCGCCGCCGGGTATTCGAGATTCTCCACAACCTCTCCCACCCTGGCGCCCGCGCATCCATCAAATTGGTAGCCAACCGCTTTGTCTGGCGCGGCCTTCGCAAGGATGTGCGTACTTGGGCCAACTCCTGCCTAGCCTGCCAATGGGCCAAGGTGCAGCAACACACGAAAGCACCCCTCGAGGAGTTCACCGTCCCTTCACGTAGATTCGACCACATCCACGTGGACATCGTCGGGCCCCTGCCGCCATCGCAAGGCCACACGCACTTGCTGACGATCGTCGACTGCACCACGCGCTGGCCCGAGGCAATTCCACTGACCTCTACCACCACCGCCGACATCGCCAGAGCCTTCGTCAGCACCTGGGTCGCACGGTTCGGCGTCCCCTCCGACATGACGTCGGACAGAGGTCCGCAATTTACCTCTGAACTCTGGACCGCCATCGCACGCAATCTCGGGGTGACCATTCACCGCACCACAGCGTACCACCCCCAAGCCAACGGACTGTGTGAGCGGTTCCACAGATCCTTGAAGGCATCTCTTCGAGCCAGCCTCCAGGACAGCGCCTGGACCGACCGACTCCCGTGGGTCCTCCTCGGCCTGCGCTCCGCGGTTAAAGAAGACCTCCACGCATCGGCAGCAGAGCTCGTGTACGGCCAGCCGCTGCACGTACCCGGCGAGTTCCTGCCCACCGCCACGACACCCTGGTCAGCCGACCAGCAACGCCACGACTTCGCCTCACCGGCACTACAGTTCGCCCCGGTGCCCATTGCCCGGCACGGCGAATCCACCTCACACGTCCCGCTAAGCCTGCACCAGGCATGGTTCGTTTTCGTCCAGCACGATGCCCACCGCGGACCCCTTCAACCCCCATACGACGGGCCCTACAAAGTGCTACAGGCTGGGGACAAATTTTTCGACCTACAAGTGGGCGACAGGACTGAAAAAGTGTCGGTTGACCGACTCAAGCCAGCACACTCGGAGCCCGGTGAGCAGGTCCCAGTAGCTCGTCCACCGCCACGCGGCCGACCTGCCCTCAAGCCAGTACACCCGGCTGCTCCACGCCCGGCCGTTCCACGTCCACCGGCGTCCTACAAGAGCCGCTCCGGCCAACCCATCAGACCGCCGCACCGTCTCGTCCACACCTCCTAAGCGGATTCTGGGGGGAGCTGTGTGGCGGATCGCCACCTAAACGGGCGCAATCCACTTTTCCGTCCGTGGACAATAAATCGGGCACCTTGCCTTTAAGAAGCATGCTGCCTTTAAGGCATGACAAAGGAGCGGGCGTCGCCCTCAGTGTGTACTCAAAAGCGCGGGTGTCGCCCTCAGTCTGTTTTCGGGTTTAGCAGAGAGAGGAGCTGGGGCAGCCATCTCTCAAGAGAATGTAATAAAAGCCATGTGTTCCTCAGATCGGTTCGGCCTCCATTTGTGTTCCGCGGCAGCCGCAACAGGGTGATGTTTTTCCTTTCATCTGTCAGTTTTTCAATAATGTATTCTCCACGGGAGTCTGATATTCATCTATTTCAGAGAACTGGTGCCCTTGATGTAAGGCAAGAGGGTGCCCTGCAGTAAAAGCTTATTCAGTAATATTGCTGCCAGTGGATTCAGTCTGTTTACAGTAATCGTCGGTTGTGTTTTTTTAATAGTAAATATTTGGTAAAGTGGAAAAAAACAAGAAATCCTTGTGACTTAAATGTAAACGGATGTATTCCCATTGCATTCGGTGATGCAGTGAAGGTGTTTTGCAGAAACATCTTCCTTAACCTTGGATTCCCGAAACTACGATGGTTGAATAAACAATTCGCGGGAAAAAAAGAGTCTTGGTAGGTTAAGTACCCTACACTAAAGCTGCTTTTAATTTTCCTTTTTTACTTGTAAGAATATCAGTATAAAACAAGAATGTTGCCCACTTTGAAATAGCAGCTAATTTCTTCAATTGGCAAATTATATTCTGAAAATAATATATTGCAGATACCCATTTATTAAAATCCGATGACAGATGTAATTCTCTGAAGTCTGTTGTTTTTAATATCCTAATAGGGAAATTAAACCTAGGTGAGCAAGTTGGACCTTATTTTTGACGTCTATTTTTCTTTCCCTTAATGCTCCGTTGTATCCTTGGCGATTTCCATGTGTGAGCGGTAAATGGGGGTTGGGTACGAAGCAAATACTGCAGCTGCCTGGAGGAGTCATTGGGGACCATACGGTTTTTCATAGAATCATAGAAAGTTACAGCACCGAAGGAGGCCATTTCGGCCCATCGTGCCCACCGACCAACAAAGAGCTGTCCAGCCTAATCCCACTTCCCAGCTCTTGGTCCGTAGCCCTGCAGGTTAGAGCATCCCAAGTGCACATCCAAGTACTTTTTAAATGTGGTTAGGGTTCCTGCCTCTACCACCCTTTCAGGCAGTGAGTTCCAGACCCCCACAACCATCTGAGTGAAGAAATTTCCCCTCAAATCCCCTCTAAACCTTCCCCCAATTACTTTAAATCTGTGCCCCCTGGTTTTTGACCCCTCTGCTAAGGGAAATAGGTCCTTTCTATCCACTTTATCTATGCCCTATATAATTTTATACACCTCAATAAGGTCTCTCCTCAGTCTCCTCTGTTCCAAGGAAAACAGACCCAGCCTATCCAGTCTTTCCTCATAGCTAAGATCCTCTACTCACGGCAACAGCCTTGTAAATCTCCTCTGTACCCTCTCTAGTGCAATCACATCTTTCCTGTAATGTGGTGACCAGAACTGCACGCAGTACTCTAGCTGAGGCCTAACTAGTGATTTATACAGTTGAAGCATAACCCCCCTGCTCTTGTATTCTATGCCACAGCTAATAAAGGCAAGGATTCCGTATGTCTTCTTAACCATCTTATCTACCTGGCCTGCTACCTTCAGGGATCTGCGGACATGCACTCCAAGGTCCCTTTGTTCCTCTACGCTACTCAGTGTCTGTGGTAAACCACTGTTTGTATTCCTGTTTGTCCTGTTTGTATTCCACTGTGTACATGCCTGGACATGCCTCGGCTGACTCCTCCCACAGGTCCTAGTATAAAGGTGACTGCTCCCCAGCCCTTGTATCCTGGACCGGTTAACCACTCGAGGCAGACCTCCATTCTGTTGTTAATAAAAGCCTTTAGTTACTCTTCTAACTCTCAGTCTTTTATGAGTAATTGATAGCGCATCAATTTTATTAACAACATTTTTATAATGGAGAAGATCCTCACACCAGCATGCCTGGACTTAGATCATCGGGAGACGGACTCATCCACCAAGTTTACTCACTGGCTTAAGTGTTTCGAAAAATTCCTGACCGCCTCCGAAGCAATCAAATCGGACGAGGACAAACTGGATGTCCTGACCTCCAAAGTGAACCACCGAGTGTACTCGGTCATCCAAGACGCGACCTCGTACGCGGATGCTATCAAGCTCCTCAAGGACCAGTACACGCGCCCAGTGAACGAAGTGTACGCCAGGCACCTCCTGGGGAGTCGTAAACAACAACCTGGGGAATCGACCGTGGAATACCTTCAGGCACTGTCTGTGCTTGGCCAGGCCTGTGGTTGTAAGGATGTAAAGGCCGCCGTGTACACAGAGGAACTTATCCGGGACGCTTTTGTAGCGGGCCACAGATCCAATTACACATGACAGCGACTGTTGGAGCAGAGTAACCTCGACCTCAACAAGGCCTCTGAACTCGCACTATCGTTGGATGCAGCCTACCAGGGCATGGATGCCTACTCCTCTGCACCGTGGACGCCGCGGGGAATGACAGCCTGGGACACGGTAGGACCGCCTCATAGCGCCGTGCCACCCCAGCCACACCCCAACAACGGCCCAACTACCGCAGCAGTGTCCCAAGGCCAGACAGCAGTGCCCCAAGGCCAGAAATGCTACTTCTGTGGCCAGGCAAAACACCCCAGAGCGCGCTGCCCGGCGAAAAACGCGATCTGCTCGGGCTGCGGGAAGAAGGGACACTACGCTAGCGTCTGCAGGGCCAAAGCCACCCCGAACCCCAGCAGCGCCGCGTGTGGGCCATGCGGGCCGCCATTTTGGACCTCCCCGGCCGTGTGCGAATCACCGGTACAGCAGCCATTTTGGACGCCTCCAGCCACATGGGGATCATGGACGCCGCCATCTTGGACGACAGCCGGGACGCAGCAGGCCCCCGACACCGCCTCATCTGATACCCGCAGCGACACACCGACCCCTACGCTGGCATCCGTTACACTGGACCAAGCGAGACCGCACCAACTGGCCAGTTCCACAATGGACATTAAGGTAAATGGTCACGATACAATCTGCCTTTTTGACTCTGGGAGCACGGAGAGCTTCATCCACCCCGACACGGTGCGGCGTTGCTCTCTCCCAGTCCTGCCTGCGCAACAGCGGATTTCTATGGCCTCCGAGTCCCAGTCGGCGGACATCGGCGGCTACTGCGTGGTGACACTCGTAGTAGACGGGACCGTGTACGATCATTTTAAACTTCTGGTCCTGCCTGACCTCTGCGCTGCCGTCCTGCTGGGGTTAGATTTTCAGTGCCACCTTAAAAGTGTTACGATGGCGTACGGTGGACCCCTACCCCCACTCACAGTCCGCAGCCAGCAGCTTCCAAATTGCCCGCCGCGCACCAGGTGCAACCTCTCCACACTCAGAGTCACCCCCCCACCACTGTTTGCTAACCTCACCCCCGACTGTAAGCCCATCGCCACAAAGAGCAGGCGATACAGTGCCGGGGACAGGGTTTTCATTAAAACCGAAGTGGAGCGGCTCCTGAAAGAAGGGATTATTGAGGGCAGCACCAGCCCCTGGCGAGCCCAGGTTGTGGTCGTTAAGACCAGCGAGAAGCAGCACCTGGTCATCGACTACAGCCAGACAATAAATCGCTACACCCTGCTGGACGCCTACCCACTCCCCCGTATAGCTGATATGGTCAACCAGATCGCGCAGTACCGCGTCTTCTCGACCATTGACCTGAAATCAGCGTACCACCAGCTCCCCATCCGCCCTGAGGACCGCCAGTACACTGCCTTTGAGGCAAACGGCCGCCTCTATCACTTCCTTAGGGTTCCCTTTGGCGTCACCAACGGGGTCTCCATCTTCCAAAGGGAGATGGACCGGATGGTAGATCAAAATGCGTTGCAGGCCACTTTCCCATATCTGGACAATGTGACCATCTGCGGCCGTGACTTGCAGGACCATGACGCAAACCTCGAAAAATTCCTCCGCACCGCCCAACTCCTAAACCTGACATATAACAAGGAGAAGTGCATATTCCGCACAAACCGCCTCGCCATCCTTGGCTGTGTTGTGGAACACGGAGTCGTCGGCCCCGACCCCGACCGGATGCGTCCCCTTATGGAACTTCCACTGCCCCACTGCCTCAAGGCCCTGAAGAGGTGCCTAGGGTTTTTCTCCTATTACGCCCAGTGGGTCCCCTACTATGCGGACAAGGCCCGTCCGCTGATCAAGTCCACCTCTTTTCCCTTGACGGCAGAGGCCCGCTTAGCCTTCCACCGTATCAAGGAGGACATTGCCAAAGCCACCATGCACGCAGTGGACGAATCCATCCCCTTCCAGGTGGAAAGCGACGCGTCCGACTTTGCCCTGGCCGCTACCCTCAATCAGGCGGGGAGACCCGTGGCCTTCTTTTCACGAACCCTCCAAGGCCCGGAGACCAGACACTCCGCTGTTGAGAAGGAGGCCCAGGCGATTGTGGAGGCTGTGCGTCATTGGAGGCACTACCTGGCCGGAAAACGATTTACCCTGCTCACTGACCAGCGTTCAGTTGCTTTTATGTTTAACAACAAGCAGAGGGGCAAAATCAAAAATGACAAGATCTTGAGGTGGAGAATCGAACTTTCCACCTACAACTACGAGATCTTGTACCGGCCAGGGAAGCTAAATGAACCCCCGGATGCGCTATCGCGTGGCACCTGCACCAGCGCGCAGATCGATAGACTACGGGTCCTCCACAATGACCTCTGCCACCCGGGGGTCACCAGGTTCTTCCACCTCATCAAGGCCCGCAACCTGCCTTACTTTATTGAGGAGGTCAGGACCATGACCAGGAACTGCCAAGTCTGCGCTGAGTGCAAACCACACTTTTATAGACCAGACAGGGCCCACCTGATAAAAGCCACTCGCCCCTTCGAGCGCCTGAGCGTTGATTTTAAAGGGCCTCTCCCCTCCTCCGACCGCAATGTGTACTTCCTCAATATTATTGATGAGTACTCCCGTTTCCCGTTCGCCTTCCCCTGCCCGGACATGACCAGTGCCACGGTCATTAAATGTCTGAACAACCTCTTCACCCTGTTCGGCTTCCCCAGCTATATCCATAGCGACCGGGGCTCATCGTTTATGAGCGACGAACTCCGTCAGTACCTGCTAACTAGGGGTATTGCCACAAGCAGGACCACCAGTTACAACCCCCGGGGGAACGGACAGGTGGAAAGAAAAAATGCGACAGTTTGGAAGGCCGTCCTGCTAGCCTTAAAGTCTAGGGGCCTTCCAACCTCCCGCTGGCAGGATGTGCTCCCCGATGCGCTCCACTCTATTCGGTCACTGCTCTGCACTGCCACTAACGCCACCCCCCATGAGAAAATGTTTGTCTTCCCAAGGAAGTCCACATCAGGGACATCGCTACCGCCATGGCTGACGTCCCCAGGGCCGGTCCTACTGAGAAGACACGTGAGGACCCATAAAACGGACCCCCTGGTCGAGAGGGTCGACCTCCTCCACGCCAACCCCCAGTATGCTTACATCGCATACCCGGACGGGCGGGAGGACACAGTCTCCATAAGAGACCTTGCACCCTCGGGGACCACAGTAACCCACTACCCACTACCACCACCCCCCACGATCCGATATCCAGCCCCAGCAGACGGCAGGCCTGGGCCCCGCGACCCGCTCGACATCTACGAGGACGACACGCCTGTGCCACAGCCTACGCTGGACTCGACGCCGGAAGCTTCACTACCCCTGCCGTCGCCACGCCGATCACAGCGGCAGACAAGACCTCCGGAGAGACTCCAATACACTAACTTTTAATACACTTCACCCCGCCGGACTCAATTTTAAACAAGGGGTGAATGTGGTAAACCATTGTTTGTATTCCTGTTTGTCCTGTTTGTATTCCACTGTGTACATGCCTGGACATGCCTCGGCTGACTCCTCCCACAGGTCCTAGTATAAAGGTGACTGCTCCCCAGCCCTTGTATCCTGGACCGGTCGACCACTCGAGGCAGACCTCCATTCTGTTGTTAATAAAAGCCTTTAGTTACTCTTCTAACTCTCAGTCTTTTATGAGTAATTGATAGCGCATCAATGTCCTACCATTTAATGTGTATTCCCTTTCCTTGTTAGCCCTCCCCAAATGCATTACCTCACACTTCTCCGGATTGAATTCCATTTGCCACTGTTCTGCCCACCTGACCAATTTATTGATATCTTCCTGCAGTCTACAGCTTCCTTCCTCAGTATCAACCACACAGCTGATTTTAGTATCATCTGCAAACTTCTTAATCATACCCCCTATATTCAAGTCTAGATCATTGATATATACCACAAAAAGCAAGGGATCTAGTACTGAGCCCTGTGGAACCCCAATGGAAACAGCCTTCCGGTCACAAAAGCACCCATCAACCATTACCCTCTGCTTCCTGTCTCCGAGCCAGTTTTGAATCCAACTAGACACTTTGCCCTGGATCCCATGGGCTTTTAACTTCGTGACCAGTCTGCCATGTGGAACCTTATCAAAAGCCTTGCTAAAGTCCATATACACTACATCAAATGCACTACCCTCATCTACCCTCCTTGTTACCTCCTCAAAAAATTCAATCAAGTTTGTCAGACACGACCTTCCCTTAACAAATCCGTGCTGACTATCCTTGATTAATCCGTGTCTTTCTAAATGATGACTTATCCTGTCCTTCAGAATTCTTTCCAATAATTTTCCCACCACCGAGGTTAGGCTGACTGGCCTGTAATTACTCGGTCTATCCTTTTCTCCCTTTTTAAACAAGGGTACCACATTAGCAGTCCTCCAGCCCTCCGGCACCACACCTGAAGCCAGAAAGGATTGAAAAATGATGGTCAGGGCCTCTGCTATTTCCTCTTTTGCTTCGCTTAACAGCCTGGGATACATTTCACCCAGGCCTGGTGATTTATCTACTTTTAAAGCTGCTAAACCCCTTAATACTTCCTCTCTCACTATGTTTATTTCATCTAATATTTCACACTCCTCCCCCCCCCGATAGCAATATCTGCTTTGCCCCTCTCCTTTGTGAAAACAGACGCAAAGTATTCATTAAGAACCCTACCAACATCTCCCGCCTCCACACACAGATTACCCTCATGATCTCTAATAGGCCCTACCCTTTCTTTAGTTATCCTCTTACTCTTAATATATTTATAAAACATCTTTGGGTTTTCCTTAATTTTACTTGCCAAGAATTTTTCATGCACTCTCTTTGCTTTCCTAATATCATTTTTAATTGTGGGTCGCCCCTCATTAACACGTAGTAGACGAGCTGGAAAATGTGCTCCCTGCAGTCATCTCACCAATTCAGGTGGTGCAGCCGCCTCTCGAGGGCCTGTAGTAGTTTAAAGGGGAGATGCATTTTTTGTGTGTCACAGAGTGAGGCAACAATGTACAGCAGCAGGCAACATGAATTTGGTATCTACAGAAGCAACTAGAAGCACTTTCATATCCTTTAAAGATGAAAACACTCGCAAGCTAATGCGAGAAAAATGTCTCCAAAAGCTCTGGACAGCTTTACCCAAGAGCAGCTGAGGATCCATTAAGTGGCCACTCATGGTTATTGGGTTGGAGCGGAAAGTGACAGTAGTCAGGAGGTGTGGGTGGAAAATGGTGTTGTAAATGATGTAATGTGACCCCTATTTGCATATATTCATGGGCCCCTGCTTGTTTCATATGGGAGCTGTGGCCACCGGGATTCATGTGCGCCTGAAAATCAGACTACATGCAAAAGCAGCAGGGTGGATGGGTCCAGCAGGTGCTTTATTTTCTGGGCCCTACCACCCCATTTCTGAGTGCAAACTGGGCAAAATCGAGACAAATATGGCGCTCTTGTTTCTTGTGCTCAGACTAGTCCAGAATTACTTATTTAAGCTTTCTCTGATCCAAACCTCTGGGTGCAGTGTCCCAGAGGACTGATTGTTCCTGTATAAAGTCCATTCCCAACATAGATTTTTAAAATTCGTTTATGGGATCAGGGCGCCGCTGGCAAGGCCAGCATTATTGCCCATCCCTAATTTCCCATGAGAAGGTGGTGGTGAGCCGCCTTCTTGAACCGCTGCAGTCCGTGTGGTGAAGGTGCTCCCACAATGCTATTAGGCAGGGAGTTCCAGGATTTTGACCCAGTGACGATGATGGTGTGTGACTTGGAGGGGAACTTGGAGGTGGTGGCGTTCCCATGCACCTGCTGCCCTTGTCCTTCTAGGTGGAAGAGGTCGCGGGTTTGGGAGGTGCTGCCGAAGAAGCCTTGGCGAGTTGCTGCAGTGCATCTTGTAGATGGTACACACTGCAGCCACGGTACACAGGTGGCGGAGGGAGTGAATGTTTAAGGTGGTGGTTGGGGTGCCAATCAAGCGGGCTGCTTTGCCCTAGATGGTGTTGAGCTTCTTGAGTGTTGTTGGAGCTGCACGCATCCAGGCACGTGGAGAGTATTCCATCACACTCCTTACTTGTGCCTTGTAGATGGTGGAAAGGCTTTGGGGAGTCAGGAGGTGAGACACTCACCGCAGAATACCTAGTCTCTGACCTGCTCTTGTTGCCACAGTGTTTATGTGGCTGGTCCAGTTAAATTTCTGGTCAATGGTGACCCCCAGGATGTTGATGGTCGGGGATTCGGCGATGGTAATGCCGTTGAATGTCAAGGGACGGTGGTTAGACTCTCGCTTGTTGGAGATAGTCATTGCCTGGCACTTATCAGCCTAAGCCTGAACGTCGCCCAGGGCATGGACTGCTTCACTATCTGTGGAGTTGCGAATAGCGCTGAACACTGTGCAGTCATCAGCGAACATCCCCATTTCTGACCTTATGTTGGAGGGAAGGTCATTGATGAAGCAGCTGAAGATGGTTGGGCCTAGGACACTGCCCTGAGGAACTCCTGCAGTGACATCCTGGGGCTGTGATGATTGACCTTCAACCACCACAACCATCTTTCTTTGTGCTAGGTATGACTCCAGCCAATGGAGTGTTTCCCCCCCCCCCCCGATTCCCATTGACTTCAGTTTTACTAGGGCTCCTTGATGCCAAACTCGATCAAATTCAGCCTTGATGTCAAGGGCAGTCAATCTCACCTAACTGCTGGAATTCAGCTCCTTTGTCCATGTTTGGACCAAGGCTGTAATAAGGGCGGCAGCTGAGTGGTCTTGGTGGAACACAAACTGGGCATCAGTGAGCAGGTTATTGGTCAGTAAGTGCTGCTTGATAGCACTGTCGATGACACCTCCTCCATCACTTTGCTGATGATTGAGAGTAGACTGATGGGGCGGTTAGATTTGTCCTGCTTTTTGTGGGCAGGACATACCTGGGCAGTTTTCCACATTGTCGGATAGATGCCAGATGCCAGTACTGGAACAGCTTGGCTAGAGGTGCGGCTAGTTCTGGAGCACAAGTCTTCAGCACGACAGCCGAGGTGTTGTCGGGGCCCATAGCCTTTGCTGTATCCAGTGCACTCAGCCGTTTCTTGATATCGCGTGGAGTGAATCAAATTGGCTAAAGACTGGCTTCTATGATGGTTGGAACCTCAGGAGTAGGCCGATATGGATCATTCACTCGGCACTTCTGGCTGAAGATGGTTGCAAACACTTCAGCCTTGTCTTTTGCACTCACGTCCTGGGCTCCACCATCATTGAGGATGCGGATATTCATGGAGCCTCCTCCTCCCGTTAGTTGTTTAATGATCCACCACCATTCACGCCTGGATGTGGCAGGACTGCAGAGCGTTGATCTGATCCGTTGATTGTGGGATCACTTATCCCTGTCTATAACATGCTGCTTCCGCTTTTTAGTATGCATGCAGTCCTGTGTTGCAGCTTCCCCAGGTTGGCACCTTATTTTTAGGTATGCCTGGTGCTGCTCCTGGCATGCTCTTCTACACTCCTTATTGAATTAGGGTTGGTCCCCTGGCCTGATGGTAATGGTAGAGTGAGGGATATGCCGGGCCATGAGGTTACAGATTGCGGTGGAATACAATCCTGCTGCTGATGATGGCCCACAGCACCTCATGGATGCCCAGTTTTTAGCTGCTAGATCTGTTCTGAATCTATCCCATTTAGCACAGTGGTAGTGCCACACAACATGATGGACAGTGTCCTCAGTGTGAAGATGGGACTTTTACCAGTCACTGCTACCAATACTGTCATGGACAGATGCATCTGCGACAGCTAGATTGGTGAGGACGAGGTCAAGTAGGTTTTTCCCTCATGTTGGTTCTCTCACCACCACCTGTCGCAGGCCCAGACTGGCAGTTATGTCCTTCAGGACTCGGCCAGCTTGGTCAGTGGTGGTGCTACTGAGCCACTCTTGGTGATGGACATTGAAGTTCCCCACCCAGAATACATTCTGTGCCCCTGCTACTCTCAGTGCTTCTTCCAAGTGGTGTTCAACATGGAGGAGTACTGATTCTTCAGCTGAGGGAGGGAGGATGGTAGGTGGAAATCAGCAGGAGGTTTCCTTGCCCATGCTTGAACTTAAGCCATGAGACTTCATGGGATCTGCAGTCAATGTTGAGGACTCCCAGGGCCACTCCTTCCCGACTGTATACCACTGTGCCACCACCCCTGGTGATGGAGGAGTTTGGGACATTGGCTGAAAGATATGGGCCTAGAAATTCAGTTAGGGGCACCCAGCTCGCCTGGGCGCCGGAATTACCGCTGCGCGCGGAGCCACTTGCGCCAGCGGGAAATTCAGTTTCAGCACCCCAAGTGGAAGCCGGCCGCTAAACAAGGGTTTCGGCGCCCCGCTTGGGGCGCTGAAACTGAATATCGGCGTGTAAAGTGCTGCAGCGCCACCCGCTGCGGCACGGCAGCCTGCGGTACTGCAGGCCTTCCTCTCATTCTTAAGGGGGAGGTGCCTGCAACAGCGCGATCCCCGCTCGTGAGTGCCGGCAAATGAGCCCGGCACCAAGGAGAAGTGCCGGGCTCTCTGGAAACAGCCGGCAATGCTGCGGGGGGGGGGGGGGGTGTAGGAGGCCGGGGAAGGAGGTGCGGGCAGGCGGCCGCCGAAAAAGCGGCCGGCCGCACCTCCACCTTAACTCGCCCCACTACCGGCACAGGTAGGCCCCGTGTACCGGTCGCTGTTTGCGGCCGGCGCGGGGGAGGCGGCAGCAACCAAATATGGCCAGCGGGGCGATAGCGGGGCGCTGCGCACACCGATGACGTCATCGGTGGCGGCGCAGCGCTACTGGCTAACGCCGCCATTAGCGCCCCGCTAAATATCGCAGTAGGTTTGCACAGTGGCGCAAAAGCCCTCTTTGGGCGCAAACTGGTGGCGCAGGCCACTGAATTTCTAGGCCATGATTCTGTGACTATGTCAGGCTGTTGCTTGACTAGTCTGTGACTAGTCAGTGGCTGAAGAGCTCCTCCCAGAGTCGCAATGCGGATTCCGCCCACTAAGGGGCACAATGAACATGATCTTCACCGCACGTCAATTACAAGAGAAATGCAGGGAACAGCACCAACTGCTGTACATGGCCTTCTTTGACCTCACAAAGGCCTTCAACACTGTCAACCATGAGGGATTATGGCGTGTCCTCCCCAAATTTAGCTGCCCTCAAAAGTTTGTCACCATCCTCCACCTGCGTCACGACAACATGCAAGCCGTGATCCTGACCAATGGTTCCACCACAGACCCAATTCATGTACAGACCAGGATCAAGCAAGGCTGTGTCATCGCACCAACTTTCTTCTCGATCTTCCTGCCTGCAATGCTCCATCTCACCCTCAGTAATCTCCCCACTGCAGTGGAGCTGATTTACAGAACAAACGGAAACTGTTCAACCTCCATCGCCTCCAGTCCAGATCCAAGGACATCCCATCCTCTGTCGTCGAATTACAGTATGCAGAACTCCAAATCATCGTCAACACTTTCACCGAAGCATACGAGAGCATGGGCCTTACACTAAACATCCGTAAGACAAAGGTCCTCTGCCAACCTGTCCCCGCCACACAGTACTGCCTCCCAATTATCAAAATCCACGACAAGGCCTTGGACAACGTGGCCCACTTTCCATACTTCGGGAGCTGAGGGCAGACATCAATGACTAAGTCCAACACCACCTTCAGTGTGCCAGTGCAGCCTTCGGTCACCTGAGGAAGAGAGTGTTTGAAGACCAGGACTTCAAACCCGGCACCAAGCTCATGGTCTACAGAGCAGTAGTGATACCCGCCCTCCTGTTTGCCTCAGAGACATGGACCATGTACAGCAGGCACCTCAAAGCACTGGAGAGGTACCACCAAGGTTGCCTCCGCAAGATCCTGCAAATCCATTGGCAGGATAGGCGCACCAACATCCCCAGCATCGAAGCTTTGACCACGCTCGATCAGCTCTGATGGATGGGTCACATCGTCCGCATGCCCAATACGAAACTCCCAAAACAAGCACTCTACTCGGAGCTCTGACACAGCAAGAGAGGTCCAGGTGGGCAGAGGAAACGCTTCAAGGACACCCTCAAAGCCTCCTTGAAAAGTGCAACATCCCCACCGACACCTGGGAATCCCTGGCCCAAGACCGCACAAAGTGGAGGAGAAGCATTCGGGAAGGCACCGAATACCTCGAGTCTCGTTGCTGGGAACAAGCGGAAGCAGCACACGTCAACCCAAACATCCCACCCACCCCTTCAACCACCGTCTGCCCCCACCTGTGACAGAGACTATAGGTCCCCCGCATTGGACTCATCAGTCACCTGAGAACTCATTTTTAATGTGGAAGCAAGTCATCCTCGGTTCTGAGGGACTGCCTAAGAAGAAAAGTCTGTGGAACAGCTCTCCCAATTTTGGCACAATTCCTCAGATTGTGAGGACTGGGCTGGGTGTGCCATTGCTGTGTCTGTAGCCGAGGTCGATACCAGGTGGTCATTCGTTACAACTGAGTGACTTGCTAGGCCATGTCAGAGTCAACCACATTGCTGTGGGTCTGGAGTCACATATAGGCCAGACTAGGTAAGGACAGCAGATTTCCTTCCCTAAAGGACATTAGTGAACTAGATGGGTTTTTATGACAATCCAATACGTTTCATGATTACCATTACTGATACTAGCTTTTTAGTCCAGATTTATTAACTGAATTTAAATTCCCCAGCTGTTGTGGTGGGATTTGAGCTCAGTTTTTGGATCAGTAGTCCAGGCTTCTAGAATTACTAGTCTAGTAACATTACCACTACGCTACCGTTCCCTCAGATCATTTGGATGAGTTTGAGGTTTATGCACAATCTCAGACTAAAGTGGTGCACTACATTTAACCAGTGCTACGTTTGATTTTTTTTTTCGTTGCAATCAATATAAAGATGTTTAAGCACAAACACAATTTTTTTAATGTCAGTTTTTAATTCATTTCCTCAGATGTTTGACTTTTAAACCATCAATTTGTTCACTAAAACTGTGTTCTTGATTTTTGTAAAGGGAGTTGAGGGAGTATGTGGATGGATCCCGATGTATTCGATGTGACACAGGATGTAAACCACAGAATGGGTCTGAAACCTGCACTGGTTCTGTAAGTTAAAATTAGGAATGAGCAAAATTGAGAAATAATACAGTATTCAAATGTATGATGAGTCACAGCAAAAGCATTTGCTATTAAAGGTTAAAATACTGTACGCAGCAGCAACTAAAATCACTGAAATGCTGTATCTGCATCTCGAGACAAAAGACTAGTTGAGGGCCAAATAGCTATTAAGATGGTGAGAAATAGGGATGAACATCACTAAGGAGAGCATATGGGTTTTAAGAGGCCTTCAATGTGTATTAATAATTGTAGGGTAGCAGACTGACACAGCATATTGAAATACCAGCCTAAGGTGTTGTGTTTGATTCCCATTAAAATCAAGATCCGCCCTGACAGTGGCTTGGGAGTAGATTGCTTGTCCTCTGGAGAATAAATATTCTCATTGAATTAGTGTGTTCTGAGAGGCATTGGTGGAAGTCTGGGAATGGTTCAGCCACAATTGCTGTGTGGTCAATGTGACAGGGGAAAATAGAGAAAATATTTTTGGGGTGGGGGGCTGCACAAAAAAGTTTCTCCTGCTCTCTGTTCTAAGTATCTTGCATTTAATCTTGTCTCAATGGAGATAAAAGTGACAAAGAAAAAGTTTTTCAAAATGTATTTTTTTTATTGAAATCTCAACAATAATTAAATTTGAAGGGATGAGACTCCACACTTTTAAAAGTAAATTTTCAGTGCCAGAGAGGTTGTTTGGCAGTAATTAAGACTTACCACACCGTTAAAAATTCACTTACACTTGAATGGAACAGCCCCCAACTTTTTCTGGCATGTTTAGTGGGTATCTTGTGAGTAAATACCACAACTTCACAGCCTTACAGGTGTGTGAAGGCATCAGTGTGGTGATGTTTCTGGAGGAGCAGGACAAATTGGACAGCAGCGTCCTGATCTTGTGTTTAACTATACATGTACGGACGTTGGAGATTGCTGTCCGATTTACTCCAATAATAACAGTGAGCGCTGATAGCCTCACTGTTATTTCTACCGCAAAATCTGGACCATTAAATTGTACATTTAAAGAGCCCATGTATTGAAGCAATCAGCATGATTTTAGAAGTGAGAAGTTATGCCTTACAAACCTTGAATTCTTTTGAGTGCGTACCTAAAATGATAGATTAGAGTAATCCAGTAGATGTATTTTGCATTATTAAAAGTTCCTCATGAAGCTGGTAAACAAGCTTAAGACTGATTGAATATTGACATTGTCTATCTGCAACTTTCCTAACTTGTATCTTAACTTGCACCAAGTCCCGTTCACCCATTACCGCGGTGCTCGCTGACTTACACTGGCTCCCGGTCCAGCCTCAAATTGAAAATTTTCATCCTTGTGTTCAAATACTTCCATGACCTCGCCCCTCCCTATCTTTGTAACCTCCTCCAGCCCTATAACCTTCTGAGATCTCTGTGCTCCTCCAATTCTGACCTCTTGTATGTCATCGATTTCCTTTGCCCCACAATTGCCGGCCGTGCCTTCAACTGTAATTCCCTCCCTAAATCTCTCTGCATCTCTCTCCTCCTTTGAAGATGCTCCTTAAAACCTACCTCTTTGGTCACCAACTATTCCTTATGTGGCTCGGTGTCAAATTATGTCTGATAAATGCTCCTGTGAGGCGGCTTGGGATGTTTTACTATGTTATAATGTGGGAAATGTGAAGTTATCCACTTTGTTAGGAAGAATAGAAAAGAAAAATATTATTTAAATGGAGAAAGACTACAGAATGCAGCAGTACAGAGGGATTTGGGTGTCCTCGTACATGAAACACAAAAAGTTAACATGCAGGTGCATCAAGTAATTAGGAAGGCAGATGGAATGTTGGCCTTTATTTCAAGGGGGATAGGGTATAAATGTAGGGACGCCTTGCTACAACTGTATAGGGCGCTGGTGAAACCACACCTAGAGTACTGCGTACAGCTTTGGTCCTCTTATTTAAGGACGGATATACTTGCATTGGAGGTAGTTCAGAGAAGGTTCACTAGGTTGATTCCTGAGATGGAAGGGTTGTCTTATGAGGAAAGGTTGAGCAGGTTGGGCCTATAATCATTGGAGTTTAGAAGAATGGGACGTGATATTATTGAAACATATAAGATTCTGAGGGGGTTGGAGAGGGTAGCTGCTGAGAGGATGTTTCCCCTTGTCAGGGGATCTAGAACGAGGGGGCATAGTCTCAGAATAAGGGGTCGCCCATTTTAGACAGAGATGAGGAGGAATTTCTTCTCTCAGAGGGTCATGAATCTTTGGAATTCTTTAACCCAGAGAGTTGTGGAGGCTGAGTCATTGAATATATTCAAGGCTGAGATAGACAGATTTTTGAGCAACAGGGGAGTCAAGGGTTATGGGGAGTGGGCAGAAAAGTGGAGCTGAGGCCAAAATTGGACCAGCCATGATCTCATTAAATGGTGGAGCAGGCTCGAGGGGCCGAATGGACTGCTCCTGCTCCTATTTCTTATGTTCTTATATTAAAGGTGCTATATGAATGCAATTTGTTGTTGTTTGTTGGGACTGTGCTGGCAACAGAAGCAGAAGAGTGGTAATAAATGGAAAATGCTCTACCTGGGAAAAGTTACCACATTGATCTGTTCTGGGATTCCGGTTTACAATATTTGTGACTGTTATAGAACAAGGTGTCTGTAGTGGTATTAAATTTGTTGATATAAAACACATTAGGCAGTTAATGAATAGATACTGGAGGTTGGCTGGCATACCTCAGCAAGGAGTCATAGAGTCATAGAGTCATAGAGTTTTACAGCACAGAAAGAGGCCCTTCGGCCCATCGTGTCTGCGCCGCCCATCCATCCCTGTCCAGTCTAATTCCATTTTCCAGCATTTGGTCCATAGCCTTGTATGCAATGGCATTTCAAGTGCTCATCCAAATGCTTCTTGAATGTTGTGAGGGTTCCTGCCTCTACCACCCTTTCAGGCATTGAATTCCACATTCCAACCACCCTCTGGGTGAAAAAGTTCCTCCTCAAATCCCCTCTAAATCTCCTGCCCCTTACCCTGAATCTATGCCCCCTTGTTATTGACCCCCCCACTAAGGGGAAAAGTTCCTCTTTATCTACCCTATCTATGCCCCTCATCATTTTGTACACCTCAATCAGGTCCCCCCTCAGCCTTCTCTGCTCCAAGGAAAACAACCCCAGCCTGTCCAGCCTCTCTTCATAGCTGAGGCGCTCCATCCCAGGTAACATCCTGGTGAATCTTCTCTGCACCCTCTCCAAAGCAATCACATCCTTCCTATAGTGAGGCGACCAGAACTGCACACAGTACTCCAGCTGTGGCCTCACCAGCGTTTTGTACAGCTCCATCATAACCTCCCTGCTCTTATATTCTATGCCTCGGCTAATGAAGGCAAGTATCCCATATGCCTTTTTAACCACCTTATCTACCTGCTCCGCTGCCTTCAGGGATCTATGTACATGTACACCAAGGTCCCTCTGACCCTCTGTACTTCCTAGGGTCCTACCACTCATTGTGTATTCCCTTGCCTTATTTGTCCGTCCAAAATGCATCACCTCGCACTTTTCAGGGTTAAATTCCATTTGCCACTTTTCCGCCCATCTGACCAACCCGTTTATATCGTCCTGTAGCCTGAGGCTTTCCTCCTCGCAATTTACCACCCCACCAATTTTCGTGTCATCTGCGAACTTACTGATCATACCTTTTACATTCTCATCCAAATCATTTATGTAGATCACAAACAACAAGGGACCCAGCACCGATCCCTGAGGTACCCCACTGGACACAGGCTTCCAGTCACAAAAGCAACCTTCGACCATCACCCTCTGCCTCCTGCCACTCAGCCAGTTTAGGATCCAACGCGCCAAGGCACCCTGGATCCCATGGGCTCTTACCTTCTTGACCAGTCTCCTATGCGGGACTTTGTCAAAAGCTTTACTGAAGTCCATGTAAACCACATCCACAGCATTTCCCTCATCCACCCCCGTAGTCACCCCCTCGAAAAATTCAATCAGATTTGTCAGACATGATTTACCCTTGACAAAGCCATGCTGACTATCCCCGATTAATCCTTGCCTCTCCAAGTGGAGATTAATTTTGTCCCTCAGAATTTTTTCCAATAATTTCCCCACCACAGATGTTAGACTCACTGGCCTGTAATTCCCTGGTTTATCCCTGCTACCCTTCTTGAATAATGGTACTACGTTAGCTGTTCTCCAGTCCTCTGGTACATCCCATGTGGCCAGAGAGGTTCTGAAAATTTGTGTCAGAGCCCCTGCAATCTCCTCCTTTGCCTCCCACAGCAGCCTGGGATACATCTCGTCCGGGCCTGGGGATTTATCCACTTTTTGGCCTGCTAAAACCGCTAGCACCTCCTCCCTCTCGATGCTAATATGTTCAAGTATGTCACAGTCCCCTTGCCCGATTTCTATGTCTGCATCGTCTTTCTCCATAGTGAACACAGATGCAAAAAATTCATTTAAAACCCCGCCTACATCCTCTGGCTCTACACACAGATTGCCACTTTGGTCCCTAATGGGCCCTACCCTTTCCCTGGTTATCCTCTTGCCCTTAATATACTTATAAAACATCTTAGGATTTTCCTTTATTTTGCTCACCAGTGTTATTTCATGGCCCCTCCTCGCCCTCCTAATTTCTTTTTTAAGTATGCCCCTGCACTTTTTATACTCCTCTAGGGCTTCTTCCGTCTTTAGTCTTTTGTAACTGCCAAAAGCCCCCCTTTTATTTCTAATGCATTTTTGTATATCCCTTGTCATCCAAGGTTCCCTTTGCTTGTTGGTCCCACCCTTGACCTTTACAGGAACATGTTGGCGTTGTACTCTCTCTATTTCCCTTCTGAAAGTCTCCCACTGTTTTGATGTGGATTTTACTCAGAAGAGAAAATTATCAGAGAAAGGAGAGGCAGAATTGTTGTGTAACATGTTCAATTTTCAAGTGTTTTTCTTTCTGCCAGGCTTAGTTCACTTGGCAGCTGTGTTTAATCATTTTCAGAAACCAATTATTTCCTTTTAATATCACTACTAATTTTAAAGCATAATAATAGCCAGGGCTATTGTCCCCGAGGATTTGGTAATTATGAAATTGAAGGTGTTTTAAATTGTTGCCTTTTGGAACTGAGATTAAATTGCAAATTTCTGCTGGAGGTTCCAAAAATAGGATTTTTTGTTCTTTGTTCTCAGGATGTGGCCAATACTTTAATATCTCTATACCTCATCCTTTCATATTTTTCATCTGGTATGGTATCATGTGAAAAGTGAATGGCAGTACTTAACTGAAGGATGAGCTGCTTTTAAAAAAAATGCATGACCCAATCAGCCATACGGTTAACTTCTTTTCAATTGAAAATCTATTGAGGTGGGAGTCTAGTTTCAGCTTCGAGTAGAAAGAGATGCAGCAGGCTGTGCGGTACAGTATAAATCGTTGAATGAGATTAAGCACAATTATAACCATTCTTCACATTAAGCTATTAATGGATAATTTAGTGTCTCAACACCACAGATTTAATGCTGCGCAGGACAAAACTAAATCATGACTTAAAAACGGTGAAGACTGGGCACTTAATATTCAAGGGTACAAGGTGTTCAGATAAGATAGGGAAGGAAAAAAGGGAGGTGGGGTGGCAGTGCTGATTAACAAAGACATTGTATTGTTGGAAAGGGAGGATGTTCCTGAGGGGACAAGGACAGAATCATTTGGTTAGAGTTGAGGAGCAAAAAGGGTATGATCACACTATTGGGGGTATTCTACAGGCCTCCAAATAGTGAGAGGGAGGTAGAGGAGCAAATCAGCAGGTAAATCACAGAGATATGCAAGAGCTATAGCGTGGTGATATTGGGGGACTTTAATTACCCAAATATCGATTGGGATAATGCTAGGGTAAAGGGAAAGGAGGGGGAGGAATTTCTGAAATGTGTTCAGGAGAATTTTCTTCACCGGTATGTTCTTGGTCCAACTAGGAAGGAGGCATTGCTGGATCTGGTGCTGGGGAATGAGGTGGGCCAGGTCGACCAAGTGTCTGTGGGAGAACACTTGGGTACGAGTGATCATCGTATCACAAGATTTAAATTAGCAATGGAGAGGAGCAGGGAACAATCTAGAGTGGAGCTTCTAAACTGGAATAGAGCTAACTTCAATGTGATGCAAAAGGATCTAGCCAGAGTAAAATGGAACCAAAGACTGATAGGAAAAACTATAACGGAACAATGGGAGATCTTTAAGGAGGAGATGTTCCAAGTACAGGCTAGGTAATTCTAACAAGAGGGAAGGGTAAGGGAACCAAAGCAAGGACTCCTTGGATGATGAGGGAGATAGAGAAGATGATGAAACAAAAAAAGTGGTTGTATGATGAATATTAGGTGTATTCTTCAAAGGAGAACCAGATCAAATGCAATAAGTTGATAGGGGAAGTAAAGATGAAAATAAGATTGGCAAAGAGAGAATATGAGAGTAGAATGGCGATTAACATAAAAGGGAACCCAAAAATCTTCTACCGGCATGTAAACAGTAAGCGGGTAGTAAGAGGCGGGGTGGGGTCTATTAGGGACAAAGAAGATGATATATGCTTAGAGACACAGGGCAAGGCTAGAATACTCAATGAGTACTTTGTATCGGTGTTTACTAAGGAGGTGGATGCTGACAAAATATCAGTAAAAGTGGAAAAGGTAGGAGCAATGGAAGGTGTGAAAATTGATAGACAGGATGTACTAGAAAGGCTGGGTATGGTTAGAGTGGATAAGTTGCCTGGTCCAGATGGCTTGCATCCCAGGTTGCTAAGGGAATTGGGGGAGGAGATAGTGGAAGGGCTTGCCATAATTTTCCAATCTTCCCTAGATGCGGGGGAGGTGCCTGAGGATTGGAAAGTGGCAAATGTAAAACTATTGTTCAAGAAAGGGTGTAAGGACAATCCTAGTAACTACAGGCCGGTCAGTTTAACATCAGTGGTGGGTAAAGTTTTAGAAACAATAATCAAGGAAAAAATTAACGGGCACTTGGATAGGTTTAAGCTAATTAAGGAGAGCCAACACGGATTTGTAAAAGGAAGATTGTGTTCAACTAATCTAACTGAATTTTTGATGAAGTAACAGGGAGGATTGATGAAGGGAATGCAATGGATGTTGTCTACATGGATTTTCGGAAGGCGTTTGACAAAGTATCATATAGAAGGCTGATTAACAAAATTGAGGCTCATGGGTCAGTGGCAGCTTGGATAAGGAACTGGCTTAGGACAGAAAACAGCGAGTTGTGGTAAATGGCTGTTTTTCAGACTGGAGGATGGTAGACAGTGGTGTTCCCCAAGGGTCAGTGCTGGGGCCAGTGCTTTTTTTGATATATATAAATTACCTGGATATTGGAATACAGAGTAGAATTTCTAAATTTGCTGATGACATCAAACTTGGGGGTGTGGCAAACAGTGATGATGATACCAATCGACTGCAACAGGACATAGAAAGGCTAGCAGAATGGGCAGACAAGTGGCAAATAGAATTTAATACAGAAAAGTGTGAGGTGATGCATTTTGGCAGAAGGAACAGGGAGAGACAATATACTCTTAATGGCACAGTTTTAAAGAGTGTGCAGGGACAGAGGGACCTGGGAGTTAATGTGCATAGGTCCCTGAAGGTGGCAGGACATATTGAGAGAGTGGTTAACAAAGCATATGGGATTTTAGGCTTCATAAATAGAGGTATCGAGTACAAAAGTAGAGAAGTTATGCTGAACCTTTATAAAGTGCTGGTTAGGCCACAACTGGAGTATTGCATCCAGTTCTGGTCACCACACTTTAGGAAGGATGTGAAGGCACTTGAGAAGGTGCAGAGGAGATTTACCAGAGTGGTTCCGGAGATGGTGGATCTTAGCTACAAGGACAGGTTGGAGAAGCTGGATTTGTTTTAATTAGAGCAAAGGAGGTTGCGGGGTGATTTGATAGAGGTGTACAAGTTTATGACGGGTTTGGATAGGCTAGACGGGGAAAGGCAGTTCCAACTAGTTGATGGTACAAGGACTCGGGGACACAGATTTAAGGTTTTGGGCAAGAGATGCAAGGGGGATGTGAGGAAAAACATTTTTACGCAGCGATTGGTGAGGACCTGGAACTCGCTGCTGACGGAAGTGGTGGAAGCGGACACACTCAATGTTTTCAAGGGGAGACTGGATAGGCACTTGAGGGAAATAAACTTGCAGGGCTATGGGGATAGAGTGGGGGAATGGTACTGACTGGATTGCTTTACAGAGAGCTGGCACAGACTCAATGGGCCGAATGGCCTCCTTCTGTGCCATTATGACTCTATGGGCGCGATCTTGCCAGCCCTGGGGAGGCGGGTATGGAGGCGGGACTGCCGGGAAAATGGCAGAATCTGGGGCGGGTGCCCATCCCGCCCCCAACCCACCTCCGTGCCATCTTCCCAGGAGGCGGGTAGTCAACCTGCGCCAGGCGGGAAGGGGATTACAGTCACTTAACTGCCTGTTAACAGGTAGTTACCAGGCAGTTAAGAGGGTTATCCCCATTTTTCCAACAGAGGCGCAGGCTACCCGACGTCAGGAAACCCCGCCAGGGTCAGCGAGGCGAGCAGTGGGTCTGCGGGGGTCGGAGGGGTGCAAAAGTATGCTGTGAAGGTACGTGATGGGTGCAAGTGTGGAGAGGTAAGTGTGTGAGGTGATTGGACAGTGATAGAAAATGTTTACTTACCTTTGCTTCTTCCTGCAGGCTTCAACAGTTGGGGATGCGGAGACTCCAGCATCTCACCGGCAGAGATGGCAGATGGCTGCTGCATTCTCCGATGCAACAAGCATCTAATTTCTGCTAACAAAAGACATTTTATAAGTCTTGAATACAAGGACTCATCAAACAACATAGAATGTCAGTGTTTGACAGTTTCACAGAGCAGTCAAATGATGACAAGATGAAACGTCATACGCTGACGTTCTCTGTAACCAGCTTTCCCTTAATTGGCCTGCTAAACCCACTGGGCGGGCTTAACAAGGTCAATCAAGGGGAAATAGCGTGGGTTGGCCAGAAGTCGATGGAGGCAGGACTAAAACTCAACAAGCAGCAGTCCCGCCTCCAACGCGTCCCCATTGGCAAAATCGCCCCCTATGACTCTATGACTGACTATGATTTATAGTGTGAAAGGTAATGATTTTATGTAACTCACTGTTAATCTGTTAAATAGTTACGTCTAATTTGTCTCTTATCAGTTATCTTCAGGATGACCTGCGCAATTATATACTGCTTTCCCCCCCTATTATGCTGGGCTTAATTTATTCATTACATTACCTAGGGCAATGAGAACTGCAAAGAATGTGCTCATTTTAAAGATGGCCCACGCAGTGTGAACAGCTGTCCCTCTGGAATCTCAGAAGAAAATAATTCCTTTGTCTGGAAATACCCCAATGAGAATAAGCATTGTCAGCTATGTCACCCCAATTGCACTCGAGAGTGTGTAATGTTTATTTCTATATAATACCTGAAGTGCCCGGCGGTGCCGAGGCTTTTTTCGAGGGCATGTTGTTGTTGGAAGAGAGAGAGAGAGAGCGACTGGGGGTGGGGGAGAGAGAGAGAGAGAGAGCGCGACTGGGGGGGGAAGAGAGGGCGGGGTGGGAGGAAGAGAGGGCGGGGGGGGAGGGGTAAGGGGGGGAAGGGAGGGGGGGAGGGGCGGGTGGGGAGGAAGGGAGGGGGGAGGGAAGGGGAGGGGGGGAAGGGAGCGGGGGGGGGCGGGGGGGGAAGGGGGGCGGGTGGGGGGAAGGGGGGGGGAGGGGCGGGCGGGGGGGGGGAAGGGCGGGGTGGGGGGGGAGGAAGGGCGGGGGGGATAGGAGGAGGGTGGAAGGAGAGGGCGGGGGGGTGAAGGGAGGGGGAGGGGGGAAGGGGGGAAGGGGGGCTGGCGGACAAGGGGGGGGAGGGGGGGCGGGCGGAAAGGGGGGGCGGCGGGGGGGAAGAGGGGGGCGGGAAGAGGAAGGGGGGCGGGGCGGGGCGGGGGGGAAGGGGGGGGCGGAAGAGGGGGGCGGGGGGGAGGAAGGGGCGGGTGGGGGGCCCAGGCCGAGAGCCCCGCTCCTCTGAGCCCCGCCCCCCCTCCCCCCCGCCCCCCCCCCCCGGCCGAGAGCCCCCTCCGCTCTCCGAGCCCCGCCCCCCCCCCCGGCCCGAGCCCGATTGTGGCTCTGAGAGACGGCCGGCGGCCGAGCCCCGCCCCCCCCCCGGCCGAGCCAAATTGCGGCTCTGAGAGACGGCCGGCAGCCGAGCCCCGCCCCCACACCGGCCAAGCCTGATTGCTGGCTCTGAGAGACGGCCGGCGGCCGAGCCCCGCCCCCCCCCCCGGCCGAGCCCGATTGCGGCTCTGAGAGACGGCCGGTGGCCGAGCCCCGCCCCCCCCCCCGGCCGAGCCCGATTGCGGCTCTGAGAGACGGCTGGCGGGCCGAGCCCCCGCGCCCCCCCCACCGAGCGCGGAACAGAGACGCCGCGTCTCACCTGCTCCCTGCTGCGCACGCACCCTGACCCTCGTGGCTGACGCATTGCCCCTGGGTAACGTGACACGACAGGGGGGGGTGGGGGGGGGGTGAGGAGCTTAGCAGAAGCGCAATCACCTAGCTCGGGCCTGGCTGGGCAAGAAAGGCGCAGGCTTTGAGGCCTAAGAAAAAAACGGGGAAAGATAGGAAAAAGAATGTTCAGGTTAGGTTTACAAATGAGTGATTTATTTAAAACCAATTTAATAAATTCAATTTTATTTTGGTGGAAATGTATATTTGAAAAGAAAGACGCAGAAAGCAGGAAAAAGAAAGGAAAAGTTTGGAATCAAGATGGCGGCGACACACCTCGGTTCAAAACGATAAGGCCCGCCACACACGCACCGATTGGCCCGGCCGCACGCGGCAGCAAGCCGCCGTAACGATTGGTCGACCTCGAGGTCACTCTGTCGCTAATGAGCGGATAATGAGATGCTAATGAGCGGAATGTTGAAGGTTTTTGGGATACCGCGGGGCGCGATTTTAGCCCGGCCTGAAGCGTAAATACGCTTAAAACCGTCTCGGAAGCGTAAGCTTTCTTTGGAGGTAACGCGCGCGTAGGTACGCCCTGTAACTTTCGAGCGCATAGCCCGCCAGACGCACAGGCGATGACAGACAGATAGACAGAATGACAGACAGAATGACAGACAGAATGACAGATCGACCGATTTATATATATATAGACTAGCTGAAGTGCCCGGCGGTGCCGAGGCTTTTTCGAGGGCTATGTTGTTGTTGGAAGAGAGAGAGAGAGGAGAGCGACTGGGGGGGGGGGGAGAAGAGAGAGAGAGAGCACGACTGGGGGGGAAGAGGAGAGAGAGAGCGCGACTAGGGGGGAAGAGAGAGAGCGACTGGGGGGTAGAGAGAGAGCGACTGGGGGGAAGAGAGAGAGCGACTGGGGGGAAGAGAGAGAGCGGGGTGGGGGGGGAAGAGAGCAGGGGGAAGGTGAGGGCGGGGGGGAAGAGGAGGGGGGGAGGGGGGGGAGGGGGGGAAGGGAGGGGGGGAACGGCGGGGGAAGGGAGGGGGCGGGAAGGGGGGACGGGGGCGGGAAGGGGGGAAGGGGCGGGGGGGGAGAAGGGGGGGCGGGTGGGGAGAAGGGGGGCGGGGGGGGAAGGGGGGGCGGCGAAGGGGGGGGGGCGGGGGGAGAAGGGGGGGTTGGGGGGGAGAAGGGGGGGCGGGGGGGGAAGGGGGGGCGGGGAAGGGGGGTGAGGGGGAGAAGGGGGGGGTGGGGGGAAGGTGGGGGGGCGGGAAGGGGGAGGGGCGGGGGGGAAGGGGGGGCGGGAAGGGGGGGGAGGGGGGCGGGGGGAAGGGGGGGCGGGGAAGGGGGTGGGGGGGGGAGGGGGGGGAAGGGGGGGAGGGGGTTTGGAAGGGGCGGGGGGGCCCAGGCCGAGAGCCCTGCTCTCCGAGCCCCGCCCCCCCCCGACCAAGAGCCCCGCTCTCCCGAGCCCCGCCCCCACCAGCCGAGAGCCCCGCTCTCTGAGCCCCGCCCCTCCTGGCCGAGCCCGATTGCGGCTCTGAGAGACGGCCGGCGGCCGAGCCCCGCCCCCCCGGCCGAGGCCGATTGCAGCTCTGAGAGACGGCCGGCGGTCCGAGCCCCGCCCCCCGCCGGCCGAGCCCGATTGCGGCTCTGAGAGATGGCCGGCGGCTGAGCCATGCCCCCCCCCCCCCCCCGGCCGAGGCCGATTGCGGCTCTGAGAGACGGCCGGCGGCCGAGCCCCGCCCCACCCCGGCCGAGGCCCGATTGCGGCTCTGAGAGACGGCCGGCAAGCCGAGCCCCGCCCCCCCCCCGGCCCGAGCCCGATTGCGGCTCTGAGAGACGGCCGGCGGCCGAGCCCCCGCCCCACCCCGGCCGAGGCCGATTGCGGCTCTGAGAGACGGCCAGCAGACGAGCCCCACCCCCCCCCCCCCGGCCGAGCCCGATTGCAGCTCTGAGAGACGGCCGGCGGTCGAGCCCCCGCGCCCCCCCCCCCCGCCGAGGCGCGGAACAGAGACGCCGCGTCTCACCTGCTCCTGCTGTGCCCGCACCCTGACCCTCGTGGCTGACGCCGTTGCCCCTGGGTAACGTGACACG